>NC_135497.1:326355063-327052551 GCF_052857255.1 Amblyomma americanum | reverse complement strand
TCTTGTGCCACTGTAGACCTGTGCTCAGGAATTGTCATTTTCGTCAATCTGTTTTGTGTATCTGTCTTTTCATTTGAGATTGGTTGCCACTGTATTTAAGTAGTGAAAATCACCTCAATAAACCTGTTGTAAGTTCAGCGCCGTGTCTGTGCAATTGTCACGTCCTTTGTCCCCTGCGCTGCTGAAAAAACCGCTGACGAGCGAAGGCACGGAGGGGACCTAAGGACATGTTTCTGGAAAATTTTAAAAGTTTTCGAGCAGCCAGCTACGCAGAAGTACGACCCTTTACGTCACTGAAGACTTACATTTAAATATATTCGCGACTAATCAATACTCCACACTATGTAATATCAAAACACAAGCTTATCACAACAGCGCGCTGAAACGGACAGGGAGAGCAGCAGACACGACCCGCTCACGCTTCGCGGCCTGGCCAACAGGCGGCGCAGCCAATGCAATGAGCATGGGCTATAGTTTTCATGCGTCTGTGTCAAAGTAGGTGCTATGTAAAATGCGTTTGATCTTTCATCATAGATCCCAGCATGGTGACAATCTTCCTTGTTGAACATGTCTGCTGTACACCTAAGGGACTTGACTAAGAAGCAAACAAGTGGAGTATTTTTTCTCGTAATGCAATGAGAAACAATCTTTAATTGCTACAGTTCTGGCAAGATAGAGACTTGGGACATACTGTGAATAAAACATGTGCATTTGTCAGCAAAATGCTTGGTGTTAGTGCATGGACAGCGTTTAATGGAAAGAAGGAGAGGCAAGAGTAAGCAGGTGGAAGTGGTCGACACCCAGCACAGAATGGCCAGGAAGTGGAGATTAGCGGCGTAGCACCCTGTATGACAACTTCCCAAAGCTGGCATTGAGGTCATGGATGCACAACTTTTCCCAGCACTATGTTAGATGGTAACTGCATGGCATATGCTTTAAAGGGGTCCAGACACAAAGTTTTTCGGCGTCAGTTTATTTGCCTTCAAAGAGGCCTACGGGCCTAGCAATCATGAAAATAAGAGCAAAACACCAGTGCACAGTGTGAATAATTAATTACAAGCCATTTTGTACACAAAGCCTTTGGTCTCAGTTAGCGCCAGCGCTGAAGTGATCAACACCTGAGTTCAGCGACGTCACAATAATTAAAGCAAGTGCACAATGACATCACTCGATGTGGGTGGAAATAGTTTCGTTTATGGGGGTTAAACGTCCGAAAGCGACTCAGGCTATGAGGGACGTTGTAGTGAAGGGCTCCACAAAATTTCCACCACCTGGGGTTCTTTAATGTGCACTGACGTCGAATGGTACACGGGCCTCTAGTATTTCACCTCCATCGAAATTCGACCACCGCGACTGGGATCGAACTCGCGTCTTTCAGGTCAGCAGTGAAGCGCCATAACCACTGAGCAGCGGAGGCAGCCCAATGTAGGTGGAAATGGCGAGAGGCTCATCGGACAGCATTAAAAACAGCAATAACTTATGTTCCCCTCAAAGAATGTGCCAGACACTTGCAAGATGGCAACTTCTTACGCCCATGAAAGAAATCGTACGGTAACTAACCCCTCTCTCCTCTCCCACTACCGACCCATACCACCTTCCTGCCCTGTGTGCAATGCTCAAAAGGCAAACCTGACTGATATCTTCGGGATCTGTCCGGCTTCCCCTCCACCCAGCAGGCCGGAGCCACTCCAAACATGGAAGTACCGGGAGACCTCACTACGCTCCACAGATCAGGCACGACAGAAGATCGTCGCCACCTGTGCGGCCAGCGTCATGGACCTTTTAGCTTGAACGGTTGAGTGCGGTGTGGTCGTGCGGGGACCCAGGGGTCCCGGGAGGCCCGAATTCCTCTGCACAATAAAGTCTTTCTCTCTTTCACTCTCATGCCGTTCATTGCGTTTAAAATTTTGTGCCTGCACCCCTTTAAGGACTATAGACACCAAATTTTTTCTTGCGTGTTTTCTTCTTTCAAACGATATCGTAGACATTCGTATACATGAAGCACCCTGTGGTATTTGTGTACGACCGCTAAATAGTTTACAATTGAATTTCTTCTTCACGCTGTTTCGGTTTCGTCGACCGAAGGACGACTGTGACGTCAAGTTGATGTTTTGGCCACGTGATCAACTGGAAAAACTTTAATATAATCACTAACAGGCTTGTCATTCCATGCCTTGGAAGATGCTGGATTAAATGTCATGGTGAATTAAATCTACATATCAGCGATTATATTGCAGTTTTTCTAGTAGATCACGCGAACAAGCCGTCAACTTGACGTCACAGTCGTCATTCAGTCAATGAAACCGAAACAGCACGAGAGAAGAAATTCAATCAAATTATTTAGCGCTTGTAGGAAAATACCACACGGTAATTCATGTATTCTAATGTCTAACGCATCGTTTGACAGAAGAAAACATGCAAAAAAATTACACTAGCTGCCCACTGAAAGAGAAGACACTTTCGCAAGGCAGCAAAGCTACATAAGGTACAAGATGGTAGGTTCCAAAATTATTAACTTGGATGGGATATGTGCAACGGCAGCAAGCGCAGTGTTGGTGGAAGGACAGAACGGCGAGCGTGTGCTGCTTGTGCCAAGATCAGGACAAACATGGCCTGGAGCAGACTGCCAGGGAAGGGCCACCGCATCATTGTGATGCACATCAGCAGTGAGAAAGGCCCATCAACGGCCGCCTGTATGTTTCCTGCAGAAAAAACGAAAAGGGTGAAGACTGCTATGAAGATACGGGTGGCAATCATTTTGAGATGTTTGCACTCATGTGCTCCAGAGGCAGACAAAAGAAACATCGTAGCAAAACACAAGCAGTTGTGCCATTCACATCTGGACGAAGCAATGCCGACAACAGTTTTACACAAAGAAGCAGTTCAGCAGTAGCTGACAGAGAGAACACTAATGGAACGCTATGATGCCAACAATGGGGCTCCCATAAATCATGAAGCTGCCCAAACTGTGTGTTGTCAAATACCATGTAGGTGTCGCTGTGGCGAGGGCTGGCAACGTCAAGCTCTGGCTCCCACCTTAGCTTTAACCTATGGAGTTTCTCTGGGTACAAGTTAATAATGATACCAAGAATGAGCATAAAGATTTATGGCTTCCTTTGGTTGAAGCTCTGGTCATAAACAAGACACCAACGGTTTCAGCAGAAAAGTGGAGCAATTGTGCACACCACGCCATGAATAATGATGAAAAATTCAGAGCAAACTCTGCCAGCGGCCCTCATATTCATTAACACATACGAGTTTCACAAAACATAACCATGTAGCACATCGGCTCTGGGATGCATCACAATAGTAAACCAGCGCTAACATCTCTTGCACTGCAAATTAAGACTCTACATCACCAAGTTATCAGGCTTCCAAACTTTGGAAGTGATATGCCAGGTTCAACTTCCTGAAGGAACACATGGGCTATGAAGAACACCACAGTGGACGGCTCCAGATTAATTTATACCGTATGGGGTTCTTCAACGTGCATTGACGTCGCACAGCACACCGTTGTTTTTATGTTTTGCCACCGTCGAAATACTGCCACTGCAGCAGGATCGGGCTCAAACCCGCGACCCTGAGATCAGCAGCAGAACGCCAAAGCCACTAAATCGTATGGCGGGTGCTTCCAAATTTTCATCTAGCTGCTTTTTCTATGGACTGCTTTCCTGTCTCACTAAAGAATACAATACTTGCTTTAACTATTCGCTTAGTAATTCTTTAGGCATGCTGTTTTGTCTTCGCTGAGAACGAATAAACAACTGAGGCTCCTCAACCTTCACGCTCTCAGCAGGCAAAGGACACCTGCAGCTGCATTCCTTTAATACAAGCACATGCATCAGTTTTTGTGCTTATACGCAGGTTGGAGTGGAACGTCAATTCTTATAAATGTCCGACATGAGTATGACGACATCCATACAGACACAAGGCAGCAACGGGAAACTGCAATACGGGCACTGCCTTTGATAAAAACAACTTACTTGTGTGGTGCATTCTTTTCAGCCATCTCCTGCTTCTCGATACAGCTAACTCATTGTTAGAAGCATACAGTAGCAGTGAGCCACTCACAACTTGCCTCCGCGTCCCCCGGCTCTGCTTCTTGCATCGACCCTTTTTCCTTTAAAAGCGCTTACATCGAAAGGTGGGCGACCTGTCACATTTGCAAACAGCGCGCCTGTTTTGCACCTTGCTAGCCATGACGAAGCAAGTACGCATCGAAATGTTCACTGAATGTGGGGGAAGATAGAAATACAAGAAAAGCATTTAACGCTCTAGCGCACAAATTCAATACGACGCAAATTTTTATTTTTCTCGTCGAGCAGCCACGATCTACCACTGACGCTGATACTGTAGAAGCTTGGGCAAGTTGGTGTGACATGGTTTTTTCAGCAGCGCGGGGGACAAAGGACGGGACAAGTGCACAGACACGGCGCTGAACTTACATCCGGTTTATTGAGGTGGTTTTCACTACTTAAATACAGTGGCAACCAATCTCAAATGAAAAGACAGATACACAAAACAGATTGACGAAAATGACAATTCCTGAGCACAGGTCTACAGTGGCACAAGACCAGCTGCGCACGTTTTTCTATTCTCATCAAGGAAACGTAGTTCTTTATCAGACAGAGCTAATGAGGCAACGCTTACGCATTCATCTTTGAATTTATGGATTTCATGAGCTTCAATGATTTCACGAGTGATTTTTGTTCTATTATCTGACAGCACTCGACACTGAGTGAAAACAGGATAACACGGCGGTTTTTTGTTCTTTTTTCTTTCCTGTGTGCAGTTTCTGCAATGAATGCCAAGGTGACGGGAAGCGGTGCCGCTCACGTTGTTGTTGTGTTCCCGCAGCCGGTCGTTGAGGCAACGACCAGTTTGCCCCGTGTAGTGCTTGCCACACGTAAGCGGAAACCTGTACACAACATTGCTGCTACATGGTACAAAACCTTTTTGGTGTTTCTTATCGCAGCCAACTATCCTTTCATTGCTGCTGTTTACAATATGGCAGAGTTTGGAAAGCTTATCGGGCGCGGAAAAAAACAACGTTTACAACGTTTCTGAGAGCCTTACCTTGCAGTACAAGATCAACAATTTTTGCAGTCCATTTATTCTTGTTGTTGATAGTATGTCGCAGTAGGCATGAGGTATTAGTGTGGTCATGCATATAAGTGTATACCAGATATTTCAGGGAAGCCCGCATGTTAACTAGTTAGGTGCATAACTAAGTTCTGATAAAACTGTCACAGTTAGCACCTGGTTGCAATTAGAGATTTCTAGCTGGTCATTACTGAGAGCCATGTCAATTTTTAGAATTTTGAAACACGATTACCTTTGGCGCTGTGACATGGAAAGTTTGGCTATTTCGAATGTATAGTTACGTGCACAAGAGGGATTGGTTTGTCTGCATGCATTTCAAAAGTGCTTGTATCTTGGCATGATCTAGCTAAAATTTTCTGGGCCACAGCATCTAGAGTAATCGTGTTTTCGAAATTCAAACACTGATATGGCTCTTACTAATGACCGGCTACAATTTTTAATTACTGCCAGTTGCCTGACTGCGATAGTTATGAATTTAATTATCAGAAATTATTTAACCAACTTACTAGCAGACTTTATTCACCTGTTTGCATTTCCCGCTTACACTGGTATTATTCTGCCGCAGAAAGTCTTCATAACTCAAAAAGCCGATTTTTAAAAATTAGTGGCAGGCTTCCCTGAAACACATTGCATATGACCATCAATTTCGCACCAAGATGGCAGGGCCAAAAAATGAAGGGGTAATGCATGACACAAAGAAGAGAGGGCATACCCTGTAGATGTTGATAAATTGGTCAGCACTGGATCGTTAGGTTGAAAAGGGTGAATGTATTGTGCAAGCACACAAATTACCTTTCACTCACTGTTATGGTTGTTTTCAGCAATGTCAAGAAGGCTTTACAGCTAAACATCATTTTTTTTTAGGCTAACGGACACGCAGCTAGAAGGATTATTTGTCAATCAAGAAATTGCAGACCTCGAGGTCTTGTATGCATTCCTGCGGCACAGCCTGAAGGGAGACGAGGCACTTCAATGGCTCCTTATGACAGACAGGGCAGGACATGGGCCGTCCAAAAGCTCTGCTCAGTGGGGTGTTCCCATTGCTGTGCATTTTCTTCAAGGAAAAGACAGAGTTCCTATTTAGTGTTTTTTAGGTGAGATTATTGCGGGGATGGATATTTGGTAGCCTCTCAGCATTAACATAATTTCTGCTTTATGACCGTAGATGAAACTTTCACATATCTCTGTAAAATTCTAGAGCACTTGCTCCATCATTTGAGTTCACAGAAATTGTAGCCAGTGGCAACGAAAAATTAACAATTAACATGCGTCATTGTTCCAGTAGAATTTTATGGGCACCACCTCAAAGTTTACCGAAGTGCAAAAAGCTGTGAACTTTCCTTTTTGTAGTCCTGCTGCCGCAATTAGCCAGGTGTTCATTATTCCTGTGATTCTTCAGCACACTTGTTACCTGTGTGCCCTTGTGTTGAACATGCAGTTTCCTTATATTCATCTGCTTATGATAATGGCTTCTTACCTCCACAGACGTCACCCTGTGTTTCTGAACTGATTAGTGACCTGCCTCCTACACCAATGGTGGTTGTACTTGGTAAGATTTTAATAATTTTCTGAATGCTTTGAGCAGAGTATAACCTTCTAAAAAGCATGGAAGTATGAAACCTCATTGATCACAAAGAACTGGAGCGTGGTAACGAAGGAGGTTGTTGTGAATTACCCTGTATGTCAGACTCAATGCAGCTTCAAGAATTCGATGAGGCATGCCAAGCAAGCTAAATTAACCATCCGCATGCCACAGTCTTCTCTTTGAGATTGTACCTGGCAGCATAACCCGCTGCTAGAACCTTGTTAGTGTAGCTATAAAATTCAGGTTTGTGGCCTATAATATTAACTTGAGAATATCGCATGCATTGCCATTCATCCATCTGCTCTTGTCCGTTGCTTTATAAATACCTTCAGTGTCTAGCATTTGCATCTACATAGAGGTGCCGTCATATTTTTTTTGTGAGCTGTGCTGACATGACCAGCTATGTGAGAAAGATTTGTATGCCTCATGTTCATATTATCATGCTAAAAATTATTCTTCTGAGCTGTAGCATTAAAAAAAACGAATTGCTCCACAATTGCTAATATTTAATCCGAACTCAGTTTTTTATGCAGTCGTTGATAATTTTCTTTTCAGGCACAAGCATCTTTGACTGTGATTGTACGTGCATTGTGACACTCGACGGAGCAAAGTGCTTTGAAGGACTGAGCTTTCTGGCCGCCGTGGAGACCCTGTATGCTGCGTACTTTTGTCTCAACATGAAATACAATCAAGAAGTACAAGCCACATTGGAATTCATTCAGAGGTAACCACATAAATTTTTCTCTTGTGTATAGACAAGTTTTTATCATATCTATCTCTTTATGACTGTTGCAGTATATACTCAGTAAGACGTGAGGAAAAAAATAGCATGTAAACTGCATATGCCTGGCATCCCTCCTGCAGCATCTCGACATTGTTCCGATTCACTGTGCACGTGCATTTTGTGCATAGTTTGACAACCTTAATAACACGAACTGATGGGCGAGTTGGTCTAACACTATGGTGAAACAGTGCAGTGGCACACGGACAAAAAAAGAAAGTAACTACTAATCTTCACTAGGTGGCTGGATGGCACATTCTCTCATATGAGCTGAGCATACGTGAAGCCACTGGAAGTTGGATGGCTTGTGTCAGAAGACGGAAGGCTGCTGTGCTTTTCAGTGAATGCAACCACAGCTTTCATCCTTTCGTACATAGTTTTTATGCCACTCTCTGGTGGCAACTGCTGTTGTATCACAGAAATAAGAAATATGAACACGAGAAATATGAGCATCGCTTGTCATACCTTCCAGTTTCAGGGAAATCCAGGAAAATATCCATGCAAATGCTGCGGTAAAGAGGTGCTTGCATAGCACTCTGCGTTCTTTTCTTCAGAGTGCAATGGAGTACTAGTAGAATGACAATGAGGCTAAGGTCATCTTATAACTGAATTTTCGCATAGCAGAGAATAGGCGAACCATGACAGAAACCAGGGCACCCGTCCTTTGAACAGCCGCTCGATTTTAGATACTTCAAATATACAGCGCTAGAAGTTGCAAACAGCCGATGTCTCCTGACATCGATGGTGGATGAAGATGTTCATTGCTTTAAGCGTTCATTAAACTACCGGACATGCCTATAGCACAGCCAAGTTTATCTAGCGGCACCTACCTGAAGCACGCAAAATAGTTTTTGGGCTAGTCATGAGCTAAAGGAACGACTTGTGAGAACGATGAATATTTACGGCAGCATGTGCCATTTTAGATATGTGCAGCGCGAGAGAAATGGCCAACAGGAGAGAGTGGTAGAGGACATGCGCTGCTTTAAGCCAACTGCACCAAGCCCCATGAATAAAAGCCCATTCAGGCATAGTACTTTATCTGCTACAATACAAAGCAGTACTTGATACCCTCTTGTACCAGGACACCACTGACGTCACATTGGGTAGTAGGTACATCCTCTGTCGGCTTCGCTCAAAAGAATACAACTTGGCAAAGTGGTTGGCTAGCTGCGGAAGTTTTCCACTTGCTACATGACAATAAAAATCAGCGTTTGCAACCTGGTAACTGCAACATAATAAGCGGTATCACGCAAATTAGAACTTGAATACTAAGCAAAACTTCATGCTGGGCTTCGTGGTGCATATTATTAGACGGGTATTTTGTAGTGCAACAGGACAACACAGAGCCTAGGAGACAAGGCTCTAGATTGCCTGTAGCGCTGTCATGTCGTCGGCTCTCCTACTTGTTGTTCCGTTGCACTCTGAAGGCCCCTTCTTCCTGAAATGTCTTTCTCAAAAACTTTTCTAGCCTTCTTGCATAGTTGATTGTGCAACAACCACGCATTGTTGTGAAAAAAAGACAAAAGTGACGGAAAGCCGAAATGTGTAATGAATGATGCGAAACGGAACCCCTCAGAACTTTGCTGATGTCCCATTCAGTGTACTGTGAAAGGCTGGCTTCTGGCACAAGCCCATTCACTTACAGTGACTTCATGCTCAGGCATCTTTTGCATCATTCAGCCCCTTAGTGGAGACCAGTGGATGTAACGCACTGATTTGCTAATGTACAGGAGTGCTACGCCCTTTCTTTGCTTTGTTTGCATGCCATTGCAATGTTTCACCATTGTGTTAAGACGACCTGCCAGGCAATGTGGTTTAATTACAGAATAATGTCAAGTTGGCTGCACCTTATTCGGAGTCTTTTCTGTAGCCCTACATCAACTTTTTGCAAAGAAAATGTGTGCAGGATTTTCATTTCGCATTTTCCAAGCTGTCATTTGCTGTGCTTGAGGTCACAATAAAATTTAAGAACGCGTTGCTTTCCATTTATGTTGAAAGAGTAATGTGGTGCATTGGAAATAACGTTCCATATTGCAATTTAATAACGTAAGTCGAAGTGCTACATCTAAGATGAAATTTCAGGCTCGTATCATCTACTTGAGACGTATATTCTGCTGGTGTGAATGCTACGGGATAGCCAACTCTTGAAGCTGCATAATAATGTCTAAATGTTCAGTATAATATTGAAGTGCGTACTTTTGTAATATGCATCTCTATGTTTAGCTATCAGATTACATAATTTTTGCTACCATTTTCAGGATGAAATGCATAAAGACAATGGACTGGTAAAACAAACTGAAGTTTATGTAGGAAGGTGTAATGGGCAAATGCCTTGACTTCGGTACTAAAAATCTATACCCTCTATAGGTGTCTTGTTTGCGATGAATGCTTCTTCTATTAACTAAAAGAATAAGGAAACAGCCACTCACCTAACTGCACTTGAGCACCCTGCTTATGATTAACGTCATCGTTAGCTAGATTTTCAAGCTCATCACAAGTGTTCGGAGGTACATTTCGCTGTCAGTCTGGATGCTTAACTGTCTGTAATCATCCTCAAGATGTCTTTTCTGTTCTTTGAAACAAGTATAACAGGACTTTCGTAAATGAAAGAAATGCTTCACAGTTGTGATTTTTTCTGTAAGAATCAAACATCTGTCATTTCCTTATGTTGGTGTCTCATGTTCAAGGAACATGGCAAAGAAAGGAAAAGTAAATGTGTGGGAATGTGTGCCCCAGCATAGGTATCACAGGCTTATTCCAATAATTAAAGTGACAAAAAAATACCAAAGGTACCAAAGGCCAATAATATACCAAATCAAAAAATATACCAAAAGCCAAAAAAAAGCCGAAGGTAAAAAACCCTGTCCACTGTGTTTTTGTATGCTAATTGAAAATATGCCATTCAATTTCATTATGTTATGTAATACGTAAGATTTTGGAGAGAAATTGTAAGAAATTTTGCTGGAGGAATTTTGTTAAAAGGCATGCCATTCATTTGTAGTGATGTCAGGGAATGCAATAAGGGTAAAATTATCATCTTGCTTATCATAGAAATTAAGTTGTTGGTGTTTGAAGTTGCCACTTCAGAAACGGGAAGGCAAGCGTGTACATATTCTTGTTTTTAAAATGGCAACACAAGAACCTTATAACTCAAGTTTTATGATAGGCAGGATGATTTTACCTTTTGTTGATGTCAAGACAAAAATAATAGCATGCGTTTCAGCAAGTTTTCTGCAGCAAAATTTCTTAGTTTCTCTCCAAAATCTTACTTAACATATAAGTGCACAAGCACTAGATGTCTATAAAATTCAGTTGCATATTTGGAATCACCGCGTAGAAACACGTTCCATGGAATTTTCATAGTTGTGACTATGATTGGAAATTTTTTTTCTAAGACCAGCTTCCCTGCTTACATGGGTCGCATGTGACATCACAGATGCCATGATTGAGTCCAAGGCGTAGCTTCTGCAGTGCAGGTCAGAGCAGGCGGTAACACGTGGATTTAAAAATGCTCAGGTTTCCGCAGTGACTGTTTTCAAACATGGAGCTGCTATGACGGTGCAACACATGTACAGTGATTTATAACTAGGAATCAGTGATTATACTGCAGTTCACTCCTCACATGTCGAGGCTATTGTTCGGTTCATGAAGTATAAATAGCATCAAGAAAAAATATGATTATAAATAATTTAGCTGCAATAGGGAAATACTACAAGGTAATTCATATATACTAATGCCTAATACATGATTTGAAAAAAGAAAACATGCAAGCAATATTTTGGTATCTGCTGTTCTTGAATTCATGTTGGGCATGGCTTATGTAAGCCTGCAGTTTAGCAAGGCAGCTAGGAAAGAATATTTATTTTCATATTCTTACCGCCCTTGAGCCGGCCCTCCTCGAGAGATGAGTTGTAATTTAATGTGCTGTAGTTGCAAAGTAAGTCTTGGGAAAGGTGCTTGTTTTTTTCTATTCTCCACACCCAGCAAGAGTTGTGCTAAAAGACGGCATGCACACACGTGCGCTCAACCTGTCTGCTTATTGTGTATCGTGCTTTAGGGCAGTTCTTCATGGCCTTCCTGAAATCTTGAAGGCTAGCATTTATGTGACTATGGCTCAGTTAATAACTTTCTTAAGCTACATTAATCATTTGGCTCAGTATTAAAATCAGAGCTCAACTGCATTGGCTAGTCATGTGTAAGATCCCTAGTTTTTGAAAAAAAACCCGCTGATTTTAGCATTTCTGTGCAATGGTGGGCTAGCAGCCACATTATCTTTTTTGGACGATATTGTGTCTTCAGTAATCAGTACGATGACGTAACTATACGAATGCTATTGTTTGTCACGTGACTTATCATGAAGGGTACAACCTGGCAATGAAAAAAGTTCAGCTGATGTTTTGATATATTTGCTACCGTTCTGCTCATGCAAACTAGTACAAGTTTGCATGAGCTTGGGACAAGCTATAGTATTTCTGAAGCCACGACAAATCATCACTGATAAAAAGTCACTCTGAGCATTGCTGGACACTTGTAAATCAATATTGATGTCTCCAACAATAGCCTTGCCATCAGTTTGGGATAATTCCATTAAAATTGTCTAAATATTCAATGAAACAGGGTATTTTCCCTGCTGGTGGTCTGTAGACAAGTACCACAACTGCATCATTACATCTTAAAGTGATTATTTCATAAACGCTTTTAAGTGTAGAAAATTCCTGTAGCACTGGCAGCAATGCTCTCACTCACATTCTTGTATGAGGTTTACAGCACGGGCACCTGCCAAAAGCAGTACTACCATATATGCACAAATGCAGCACGAGTTTATTCTTAAAATCATATGCTTCAGAAATCACTTCACGTTATATTGGATCCAAGGTATGAATACAGAGCAATTTTTTTTCTAACTTTTTTACACCCATAGCGAGCTCACCCAACAGACTATTGAGCTGCGAGAGTAAGCCAACTTTTTGGTGGCCAGGAACGTGGAAAGGAAACCGTGCAGACTACTGAGAAAGAATAGAAGGCACTGAAAGAGCCTTGAGTAGTAGGGAAGGAAAAAAATTGCTAACAAGCACAGAACTGTGCCGCATGGACCATGAAGCAGTGACAAAAGGAAGCGATGGCATGCGAGCCGCTGCTGTAAGGCCGCGGAGAATATTGCAGATTCTTCATATGGAATTCACAGAATTCAAAACTTTTTCTTAAAATTAGAAGCTTAGGCATGAGGCAGCAACAGCACTGTACTGCTGTGCAGCAACAGCACGCACAAGGCATATCTCTGGCACCAGAAATTTGCTGTGTAAAGCATGCTAAATCAGAATGCAGTGAGTAACTGCAGTATTGCTATTGCTGTTGCCTGCCTAATGCTGGAGGCATTTGCTTTCTTGGCATCACAGCATCTCTTCCTCCATGTTTTGTGATGCGTGGTTTTTCTTGAAAAGCTAGTATAACCATGTAAATGATGTTAACATGAACCCTTATTTCCACAGAAGTGGCGCGAAGAGCAAAGGCAGATCTACATTTAGACGCCCTATAATTCTGCACGTCTTAATTCGGATGATCTAGCTTCTTAATATGTCTTATTCTTTTCAGGCAACTAGTGGGCATGAACCCAGAGGAAGGGAGCCGGCAGTTGAACCGGAGGATCACCTCAGTCCACCCAAAAGTGCACAGTGCCCTTCAGCAGCTTGACAAATTAAAAAAAAAGTGGCAAGATTGCATGTCTCGGATTTAGTGTGTTTGTGAACTTTGAACTTTCATTTCAGATTTATTGCGTAGCTCAGATTACGAACTCTGATATCGGAAGTTAGATATTGGAAATTAGATTCGATTTTCAAGTACATGCATAATGTATATCATTTGATGTGTAGCTTGTTTTTGCTATTTTTGTACCTTTTTGTGTTCATAATTAAAACTGTTTCAAACTAATTCACTTCTATGCAATTTTATCACTTCCTAGATTGTGTTTGAAGGAGGTGCAAAATACCACACGCAAGCTATTTACTTTCAAAGTGTGTTCATTTTGATACGTAATCTGTGTGCAGAAAAATTTGTTTGCATGCTACAAACATGACACATTTACCATGCATAGCATGCCTCTTACCTGAACGTGGGCCTGGCTCCGATCAGAAAATACAGGAGTGTAATATTGCGTATCATGTGCCATCAAGCATTAAACAGCATGTGCTCAGTCAGCTTTCAAATATGAACATGGGCTGCTCATAAATGCTACGGGACATGCATATGTTAGCATCTTTGCAGTGGAGAGCATGAGAACAGAACGTGATATGTAGTCATATAACACAGATCCTGTCATGTTAACTTGGTTACAGCACGCATGCTATACATTGTTGTGATGGTTGGTGTTATGTTGACATAATAACAGCACATACACCGTGGCATACAGAACATTTGACATCATAACAGGGTGCGTAGCGTGTGTGTGCTAACCTTGTTGCCGCAAAATGCACCGCACCACTTTACCACGGGGTGTGTGCACAACGGAGTGGTGCAGCACATGTTGCGGCAAAAAGGTTAGCGGCCACATGTCCTGTATTTATGCGGGATTTTTTCTTACAGTGGAGGGTAACTCCGCTTCGAAACCCAACTTGTCCTAGAGGCTATTTGCTGAGAGGGTCTAGTTCGCAAAATACAGAGGCGCATACAGGGGTCACGGCCGTACAAAGTGAAAAAATGGGACGAGTGCTCCTAGCATTCATTTCCAATTTTGTCCAAGTCCGTGGTTTCAGCTCAGAGATCCGCATGACTGAGCCACCAGAAAGCGGCGAATAAAGAACTGTAGCGATTTGTCAACATTTATGGCTTTTACCTATGTCTCTATGTATTTGTTAATGCATCCGTTTAATTCATTTTATTCCCACGTGCTAGCGTGGTTAAGTCTCGGAGTAAGGAGTGTGTTTTACTGCCCACCTGTGAGGCGACAGTCTGAAAAATTGGATTTGGAGGGAAATGGCGCAGTATCTGTCTCACATATCCGCGGAACCCTGAACCGGACCGTAAGAGAAGGGATAAAGCAGGGACTAAGAATGAAGGAAGAAACGGGTGCCGTGGTGGAGGGCTCCTGAATAACTCGGACCATCTGGGGATCTCTAACGTGCACTGACATCGCACAGCATACGGGCGCCAATCTCAGAGTTTATGTCGAGTCGTTGCGGTGGCCATTGCTCCCGAAGGAGGCCCCCGATGCACGGTTCGCCGGTCACAACCGTAGCACTCGCTCGGCAAAGAGGAGCCGCCAAACTTTGACGTCTCCCTTTGTGCGAGGCGAAAAAAAAACTCAAGTCGGCGACGCTAGGCCAGGCTTAGCTCAGCCGGAATATCTGATACGCGTCTCGCTGACAATCTCCCGCGGGCGTTTGATGGTAATGTAAGATAATCGCAGACATCCATGTCCGAGGTTATACATTCCCTAAGGTATCCATGTTGTTGCGATTACAGGACGATACAGGAAAGTGCACGGGCCTGCCGACGGGCTCCAGCTATGCGTAACCAAGCAATGCCGCGTGCAAACAAAGGACAGTTCAGAGGTGTGAGAGGAACTACTGAAAGAAAAATGGTGCGCTCGATCAACTGCGACCATCGGAGCGACGGTGGTTCTGGTGGGGCGCTGTTTGTAGAGTCAGTTGTGTGGCGTTTGCAAGATAGCGACAGCACGCGTCACAGCGCTCATGTAAGAATGGTGCCGAGCGTGTCTTCGTGATTAGGCGTTAGGTGCCTTAGCCAGAGGACGTGGGAACAAAGCCTGACAACGACGGCCCCGTTTCGATGTATACGCGAAATTATTTAAAGAACCCTGTGTGTTCGAAGTTACTGCAGTACCCCCCTATACGATGGCCACGTTTGACTTGAACCTGCGTTTAATGCTGGCTATCAAATTCAGGCAAAGCGCCGAGTAGAATGGCAATGCAGTCGCCACGTTTCACTTGATGAGCGCGAACGGCAAGTGTAGTTTAAATATTTAGCTTAAACGCTTGTCGGCACCTCGTGTTCGGGAAAGAGGCTATGCTGGGTCGAACACTGCTGCCTACCACAGCAACGCCAGCATCAAGGAAAGGAAGCGCCACGTGACAACGTTTAGCCGCCGCGGTGGCCCAGTGGTTACGGCGCTCGGCTGCTGACCCGACAGACACGGGTTCGATCCCGGCCGCGGCGGTCGAATTTCAATGGAGGCGAAATTCTAGATGCCCGTGTACTGTGCGATCTCAGAGCACGCTAAATAACCCCAGGTGGTCGAAATTTCCGGAGCCCTTCACTACGGTGTCTCTCATTGTCTGAGTTGTTTTGGGACGTTGAACCCCTCAAACCAAACCAAACAATGTTTTCTTCCTTTTTTTGATGTTAGGAACGCTAGATGATAATGGAACTCCGTTACTGCAGCGTTGTGCTGCCGCCACACTCTTCATGAGCGCTTCTGATCGAATGTCGTGTAGTTCGCAAAGCGCTGAGACCTGATGCCGCAGCGCTGGGCTATGAAAAATTGGTTTTGAAGAAAGGAAACGGCGATGTAATTGTCTCGCTTCTCGGTGGAACAATCCGCTTTCAAACCAGCGCCCGTTCGAAAATAGGAGCGCTGGTACCGCCGTAGTGTTCTGCTACAATAAGGTGATGGTTGCAACTTTATTGCCACAAAATGGAAGCCTGGATTAGTTGGGGCTGGTGCGAGGCAGTGTGGCCTCCAGTCGGGGGCGGCCTCTTGAGCTCGCGTGATGGTGGCCAGCTGCGCTGTTTTCTTGAACTTGCCAAGAGCTTGTCCCATTCCTTCGCCGAGAGAGGTGGCAAGATTGTCATCGAAGAGGGTGGGCTCTCGCATTAGGGCAGTGAGCGCGCCCTCCGACCCGAATTTTACGAGGGACAGCTTTATCTCATTTCATGACATCACCCATCACTTTACACTGGAGAGGCGCGCTTATGCCCCTCCCCACAAGTTGTTCACAAAAGCGCAGGAAGTTACCTGGCGCCGACTGCAAACACGCTCCCTTCTGAATCCGGCAGTGCTTCCCCTCAAGGACCCCCGACCAGTACGACCCAAACTGCCATAAATGTGGTGAAAGGGCCAAATACGACCACATTCTGTGAAACTGCGCAAATGATACGCTTCAGGCGGAGTTGATACAGCTCCCTTCTCCCGAGCGGTGGGACGCCGCGCTGGTGAGGTCGGATCCCAAGATTCAAGTATGGACATTCCAGCGAGCCAATGAAGTCGCCGCTAGCCATGGGCTAGCGGCCATCTAGTATGTCTCCTGCAATCTGTTTTCGACGCAATAAATGTTTTACAATCCAATCCATGAAAATTGAAAATTGGCTGTTGGGGACCCGCCGCGGTGGCTCAGTGGTTAGGGCGCTCGACTACTGATCCGGAGTTCCCGGGTTCGAACCCGACCGCGGCGGCTGCGTTTTTATGGAGGAAAAACGCTAACGCGCCCGTGTGCTGTACGATGTCAGTGCACGTTAAAGATCCCCAGGTGGTCGAAATTATTCCAGAGCCCTTCACTACGGCACCTATTCCTTTCTTCTTTCAGTCCCTCCTTTATTCGTTCCCTTACGGCGCGGTCCAGGTGTCCAACGATATATGAGACATATACTGCGCCATTTTCTTTCCCCTCCCCCCCCCCCCCCACCCAAAACAAATGGACGTTTTAAGTTTGTGAGCTGCAGAGGAGGGCAGAAGGAGTGTAACAAGCAAATAGCAACAACAGTTAAAAAAATTGAACAAAAAAGTAAAAAAAATAAAGATAGGGGGCAGGGAGCAGACAGGGACAAAATTGAGGGAGGAAGCAAAAAAATAGAAAGAAAAGAAAAAAAAGGGGGGGACTATTATAGTCAGGAAGGATGGGGTAAAAAAAGGAGATGGCGAAACGAGAGAAACGGAGAGGAAGGCGGTGCGGGGGACATGGGCAGCGCGGCAACCACAGGCGTACGAAAGCAAAACGTGCAAACAAGACACAAACAAAATGCACAAACACAAAGATGGGCGCCGCTGCAGATGCGTGGCCAAAGAGGCGCCGCTGCGCAAATGACACTGGCAGCGACGAACAGGCCAAACCAGGCGCCTTTTGGGGGTCCTCACTAATTTCCGGTGAGCCGAGGGCTAGAACGTTAAGGAAGGAGTGGGCTACGTTAACGAGCACATGTGTAAGAACTTACTCAGGGGGTCTGGGTTTCAATGAACGGTGCACCCCCCTCCCTGGGCGGCTCGTTGAACCTACTTCGTCGGGAATACTTGTTTGTAGGGGTGGAGGGCTGGGCTAGCTGTGTACAAAGATTTGAAATTATCGAAAAAAAGTAAGGAAATAACGTCAAAGCTTATCAATACTGCACGAGACAGGATAGTGTAACTAAGGAGGGGTATGATTGCCTGGGATATACACTAGGAGTTATAAAGGGTATATCAGAGTTAGCCAATTAACGAGAGGTGTAGTATTATTTTGTTTGGAGGTTGTGAATAAAATAAAGGATACCAGGCTTTTCATTAAGACATTCTTGAATAGTATTAAACATGTGGATAAAATAGAATTCACGTTGTTCACGTTCTCGCTTGTTTTTGAAGCCCCCTTGAATAATTGTTACTTTTAGTTGGTCAAATGGGTGTCCTTCTGAGTTTAAATGCTTGGATAGGGGAAAATTTGAGAGACTTGGTGTGTGCGCAGTGATTGTTAAATCGAATGCGGAATGCAGTGTTTGTCTGTTCTATGTATTGCTGGTTACACACGGTGCATTAAAGGAGGTAAATAATGTTTAATGAGTCGCAGTCAAACTTGCCGTTGATTGAATGCTGGAAAACTGACCTCGTACTAGTTGCGGAGCACGTAGTCTTCATGTGTTTGCAAACCTTGCAGCGACCTTTACCACAGGGCTGGCATCCATATTTTGGGGTTTTGTGTTCCTTGGAGTGGACTAGATGGTTCTAAATGTTTTTGGCATGCCTGTAAATCACGCGGGGTGCGCATGTAAATATTTTCGATAGTCGTTGACTTTGCTGGAGAATATTAATGTGCTTATTAAGAATTCTGTTTATGTTCGGTGCGTTACTGTTAAATGTGAGAATAAGGTTTGTAGTGTAATCATTTCGATTATCTCTTCGGCGCCCCTGGAGTATTTGACTACGGTTCAGATTTGAAGCTCTGCTTACGGCGTCATCAATAAAAGAACGTGGATAGCGCTGCCTTAAGAGCACGTAAACATTTTTTTTTTTTTGCTTGAAGTGCGTTTGTTGTGTACTGCCATTTCAGAGGCACTTGGGAGCAGTCAAGCTGCTTTTTAGCAGCTTTTAGCCCTTGCATCTCTCTAGGATGTAACTTGCATTCTGTAAAAATGAAATGAAATTGCATTTGGAAGAGAAAGACAAGGCTTTATTTTGCAGTGTAAGCTTGCTCTCTAGAATGAACAGAGAACGTTGCCTCACACTGCTTGGGCCTGTCGTTTGACCCCTCGTTGACACCAGGGAAAAAAGGACGTCTCTAGGAAACTATATGCGGGATCTTTACTCTGCTTCAGGAGGGGAGGGGGAATGGAAGGGGGGTTGCTGGCCTCCCCTTTGTCGGGTTCGCCGCGACACGCGACGCAAGATGGACAAAACGACGAAAGGAAGCGGACAAAGCTGCCTTTCCGAAATTGACCGTGACTTGCAGGTGCCTATAGCTGTGTTTGGATTCCAGGGAAGTAGCAGCCGACGTCTGAAACCTCCTCGCCCATTCCCACGGGGCTCCGCGTGCCATGTCGCCATGTGCGGTGAAAAGATCAGTGTGCAGAGTTTAAATGAAACAAGTATGAAGTTATACAATGAAGCCAATTACAGACAGCTAGAGGAATTTCAAGACCATGCGGTGTGATGCTAGTTATCTCAGTGAAAACTAATGCCGCCAGCTATTATTTCGTTGTTTTTTTTTTTTTGACCCAACAGACATGAAAGGTCTGAAGATGAATTAGTACCAAACACATCGGTGCATCAGTTGTGATGCCTGAAAAAAGTTGTACCAACATATAAATGCCCATGTCGTGATAATCAGGAATACTGAAGAATTAAGAAAAATTAAAGCATTTTTTTTTGTTCGGGCTCACACACCTGCTACAAACATCTTTATACGTAGCAATTTAGATGAGTCTGTAGGAAGCTTTTTGGGTAAAAAGTACAGTACGGCAGAAAGGAGTCTTTAGAAAATGCACTGTGTAGAAATAGCCATACCAATTCCATCTCATCGTTCAATAAATGTAACAAATACCGTGCAAAGAAGCTTGCTGCATAGTATAGTTGCAAGTTACTGGTTGCAGACCGCTCTGCAATCACTGGACTGTGACTGTGTATGTACTGCATGAGAGTGCGTTGATTGCAGAGCAGTTAACACAGAGATGTTTGTTCATATCGTTTACCACACATATAAACATCATCAATGAAACAGGATGCTATGTGTAACTTTTTGACATGTTCCTTTTTGGCAGCCTCTAAAAATGTTTCCACCTAAATGAGCTGGCTTGTTTTGCAACAATATAACCACGGGACCGCTGTAACTTGCCACATTTTCAATTTGTATGAAAATCATTGCATGTGAGTGGTCACAACCCTATCCTGTTTCTTGAAGGTCCCGTTGCTTTGTCGGCAATGCTTGGACAACCATGGCCAGCTTTCCGCATTCATGTGCACAGGGTATGCCCATTACGTGCATGCCTTTCCACCTAGTAATGGCTTACAATGCAAACAGACAAAAAAAACAGAACACACAAAGCACAAGTACAGATAGTGTTTGTAGTCCACACTCTTCTTCTTCTTCTTCACCTCAGTAAATATGGCACATACCCACGCGGGGTGATTGGCCAAGGTACAGTGAAGATTTGCCAATGAAGTATTTGCACGGGAAAAAAATAGACGTGAGGCGGCGGCGTAGAAGACTGAATCAAGATAAAGATAGGAAAATTCAATTAAATTTAAAAAATATGAATTACCAAGAATAGAATCAAGCATTTTGGACATGCGACAGAATTTTGTATACAGCTAACAAGGTAACCAATCAGTCGCACTTATGTAATGAAGGTAGCCACAAACACTACTTAACGGGAATCCCTTTGAGCTCGCACCGAACGAGAGAAGAACTGTAAGAGACAGAGGGAGTCCTAACCTTGAAAGTTGAACCTGCAAATACTGCTTTCCTTGAACAACCGCCGGCAAGTGGGGAGAAAATGGTCTAATGTTTCAACTGGCCCACATAAGACACAAAGGTTTATCGCAGGGAACCCGTATCTGCGTAAGTACAAATTTAAGTGAGGGATTCTGCATCGCAGAAGCGTCATTGACACCTCAAAACGCCTTGATTTACACTACCGGGCATCCCATGATTACTTTAAGTGGCGAAAATCCACGGTATTGAGCAACGGATCACTCAAGCTGGCTGAAATATGTTGGAACCACTGGAAACGTGAAGGTTCCAACAGAATGAGGTGAGGGACGGGATAGATTACAGGAGCGCTGAGAGCTGACCTTGCCAATAAATCAGCCACCTCGTTTAAATAGACACCCGAATGCCTGCAGGTACCCGGAAAAAGCGTATCTCACGCACTGTTCACGGAACAAAAGCCTAAGCGGCCGATTTAATAAAGATTTTCCGGAGTTTTGGAGAGAGTCTAAAACTGAAAGGCAGTCTGCAAGAATAAGAACCCGTGCTACATGTCTGGGAATTTTTGAGAAGAACCAAACCAATAGCCAAAAACTCTACGAAGAATATAGAAGTATAATCAGGGATACGAACGCAATAGCTCCAAGCCAGATCCTGCGAATATATCCCAATCGCCGCCTTCTCACAGCTGCCGGAGGCATCAGTGGAGAGAACAGTATGATGAGAAAAATTGTGTAGGTGTTCAGACAGAAGACCATTTATGATATTTGCGGGCATATGTTTCGCATGGGACGGGTAGATATGGCCGTAATAGAAGACGGGGTCAGCCTGCGTATCAGCAACTCGTTGCAAGGAGATCAGATCAACCTGCAGCGGAGCTTGCGTGAACCTAACTTGCGGAAGGTGATAGCGTGGCCAGTGCCTCTTCTTCTTCTTCTTCTCCCCAGTGCCTCCCATGCCTACTGTCTTTTTCTTCCTTGAATCATGACAGCATTCCGGCTCAACCCTTTCCCCATGCTTATACAGACATTTCTCACAATTAGCCTGAAAGCCGGCCGTAGTATGGAATGACTTTAGGGAAAATTACCTTTTTAGTCGTTTTATCTGCACAGCTTAGAAGTATGTGAAAGGTACTTTGGCTGTGAGTGATTTGCCCTTTCTCTCTCATAGTCTTTTTGCGAACTTAAGTGGTGAAATATATATTAACTTCTTCATTACATATTGTGCCATCATTGTCGCAATAACAAAAATTGGGCACATAGTAAATATCTGCAAGCATTGAGGATTTGCCTTTAAACTCTGACATCATTAGAGATGGAATCAATACAAAGTAGAAGAAAAAGTATAGTGCAGCACATATATGATTGAAAGTGAAAGACGAATGTTGTTGATATTGTTAGCCTATCAAAAGATGGCACATACCCACACTGGGCGATCGGCCAAGAATCCGGTGGCTATTCATCTGTACTCAATTAACAAAAATGAAAATGACGCGGGAACGCTACACTGGTGGATGTGCTGAATTTCAGGAACAGACCGTGCAACAAGTAACAAAAATATTGCTAAATCAGATTTTACATTGCATAATGAACCATGACTGTACCAAAGCAATGAGACAGAAGTGAAGCATTTCATTCCTTTCGTGACAGAAATGAGTTATGAGGTTTGTTGAACAATTAAAAAAGTGATTTTTGATGGCAGCTAGCACGGATCATTTCAAGTTATAGCTCAAGATTACAATCACATCTGATATAGATGACACGCATGCTATGAAAGCAAGACACTTTTTTCCTTTTTTTATGAGAAATGCACAGGCAGTTTCAAGGCTTGCTTCACAATTTCATTTCTGACGTATACACAAAGGCATGCCTGTAAATTATTCGTGCGTTACACCAGAACCAACACTACTTAAGTTGGTAAATCATGTTCATTACTTGGGTGTCATTAATAGCAAACATATACTAATGCTGCTAATCCTATAGAAGAACAAACAGCGGTTTTATGAAGACGTTAAGTAATACGTGATACCGTTGTGTCGATCAGGTAATGAACTGTGCGGCAGTTTCAGTTTCTCTTCTCTTATTTTCAGTTTCAGTTCTCTTACTTTCAGTTTCTCTTCTTCAGAGTTTCAGTTTCAGTCACATGCATGTTGCTTGACACCACGTACACGTGACGCAGGAAAAGTAGAGAGGGGGGGCGGGGGGTTGGCGGAAACTTGGCGTCAGCATGACATCATTCGCTCCGGTGTGTCGTTCGATCTTGCATTTACATTACAATAACGTGCCGACAAGGTAAACCTTTACTGTGTTTCACGGGATCTTACGCCCCCTCGTACATTCCTGGGAACCCCGGGCCGACCACCAATACTATGGAACCAGTGAAAGGCACTGTTTTCTACTTACTTAGAGGCGTCTGGCTCCTGAGTTTGCTGCATCCCGGCGCAAAGCTATGCTCCTGCATTCGCGCGGCGTCGAATGTCAGCGCCGTTCCGGAACGCCTTCCACCACGAGCGCAATTTTAAAACGAAGGAGGCCTCAATTAGGTGAAGTTACGAAAGGCGAAGATGCGTTTCAAACCGCGCTCAGTACTTGCGACCGTCTGTTCTGAGCCACGACAGAACGCCACCGCGGTTCAAGATATGTTTACAGAACCCTGGTGAGCCTGTCAGAGGTTTATATTGCTCAGTTACGCGAACTTGCGAAGAATTGCGACTTCGACAATTCCTGCCGCTCCCCGCGACTGCTCGGGGAACAGTGGGAGACAGCGCGTTTTTCTCTCTCTCTTCATTTCTCTTTCTTCCTTTTCTAGTATTTCTCTATTGTGCCCATCTTCTTTTCAGCATCTGATTGTTTGTTGCTCTGTTCATGTGGCGGACATGTGTGCTAATTCCAACTCCTTATGAAGGGGAGGAAGATCGCTGTAACTTCAGTCTTGAGAAAGGACAGGCTCTGTCCGAAACGTCGGCTCAAAATAAATCTGTCTAACACACACACACACACACACACACACACACACACACACACACACACACACACACACACACACACACACACACACACACACACACACACACACACACACACACACACACACACACACACACACACACACACACACACACACACACACACACACACACACACACACACACACACACACACACACACACACACACACACACACACATTAGTTAGCCTTGATGTAGTGTCTCTGTACACCAGCATACCGCATGATGATGGCATCGGAGCTCTGGTCGCATCCTATGGAAAACACACAAGCGCTGATGCTCCTAGCCAAAGTACCATCGCTGCACTTACTAATCTGGTCCTCAAACTCAACTCTTTCGAAAGTTCTACAACTCCTTTTACCTACAAAACGAGTGGTACCACTATTGGAACGAAAATGGCGTCAAACTATGCCAACATATATATGCATAGCATTGAATCAGAGTTTATCCGCTCATACCCAACAAAACCGGCTTTTTACAAACGCTTCCTAGACGACATATTCATGGTATGGACGAAAACCGAGGACCAATTCATCCAGTTTATTTCAGCATTTAACGACATACATCCAAACCTCTGTTTCACACACATTTACTCCACCAATCAAATTAATTTCTTGGACGTCTCAGTTCGAGTGTAGAAGGGTAGCTTAATCACCAGTGTCTATAGAAAGCCCACGGATAGGCAACAGTACCTTCATTACAAGAGCTGCCACCCACGCCACTGCAAAAGTTCTATTCCATATTCCCAGGCCATCAGATTCAAAAGGACCTGCTCACGACCAGAAGACTTCAAAGAAAATTCTAACCGTATGCTGGAGGTTCTGAGGGATCAATGCTATCCGCGGCCTCTATTTTTGATGATGCCATTAGGAAAGCGAAAGCAAAAAGACGTAACGAAATGTTTGGGGATACCCCATCAGCAACCGCAAATGACACCGCTCTAATCTCGTCTTAACCTTCGCAAGCAACCCACCTAATGTCAACAAAATTCTAAAAAAAAACATTTCAAAATAATCGAACAAAACGATAGACTGTCAAAAATTTTTCCAACAGTTCCACACGTTACCTACAGGCTACCAAAAAAAACACACATGATTATGTAGTTCACTCTACTGTCTATAAAGGAAAACCTGTTGGTTGCCTACCTTGCAGGAAGCATCAATGTCAAGTTTGCCAGCATATGCGGACAACAACACTAGCTCAAAGCACACACTCCGCCCGTGAAAACTTCAATTGTAACAGTAGTAACGTGGTATGCCCGAGTGCGGCGATTGTCAGATGCAATACATTTTTCCAAACCGAGAATTCCTTCCGAATTAGATTCAACAACCACCGCGCGAACACCAGATCTCTTCCTCTCCTCCCCCTTGTCGAAACAACTTTCCCAGGAAGGTCACGAGTTTCACAAACTAAAAGTTACGCTGCTACACAGCGACTTCCAAAATACCCGTGAGCGTGAGCAACGAGAATCATACTTTATATATCAGTTTAATACTGTGCAGGCCGATTTAAATGAAAACCCTGGTACTCCCTCCACACTTCAGAGATCATAGTCCTAGCCCTACTGAAATTCACAGCACCCCGACTGCATCGCCTGCGGTCATGCCAATTTGCGTGCTTGCTTCCACATGCCGCCCTTCTCCTCCCCCTGCCAATCTTTCTTGCTTATGACCAGAGAAAACAGTTCTGAGAGCAAAGCATATTGCCTATTGCCCCTCAACTTTTTATATTTTGATATATTTTATTTTCCTTTATTTCTTTTTTCCTATTTTGCAGATAGTAGAGCGCCGATGCTCCATATAGGACAGTAACCCATTACAATAACGGACACTTGGGCGATTTCGCGCCTTCGTTCCCCATTTTCAATCTGTTACTCTCCTCTCTCTCTCAGTTTCTAGGAAGGAGCCCTCTTTTTGTCTCCGCGACGGAACGCGGGGCGGAGGCGCCCTTCTGACGCGAGGCAGCGCGGAGACATTTGCGCTTTGCGGCGCCGGGCTGCGGGATCGGGTTTCTGCGGTGCGTTTGGCCGGGCGCACCGCCGCCGTAACTTACATTTTAACTGTTAACAGCCGCACCCGCGGGGAGCGCATCGCGCTCTGAGGCATATGCGCTCAGTGTTGTTTTCCGTTCCTTTGTTCTTTTCTTGCTGTTTTCTTGTTTATAATATTTTCTTTCCTCGTGTTCGAACCTCTCGCTTCCGCCGAAGGAAGCTTCCCCCATATTAATTCTTGGCGACCCCCCCCCCATTTTCCTTGCGGACAATTCACCCCTTCCGCCCCCCCTGTCTCTAACCTCTGCTTTCTATTCCCCCCCCCCCTTTTTTTTTCGCTGTTCCTTTGACCACCCTCCTCCTTTCCCTCAGTCGAAGAGAGGAGTCTGGTCGCTCGCTGTTTGTCTCTTGTGTGATCTGTTTGTTTGCTCGAAGGAGGGCGTTTTTCAAAGGAGAATGAGAAATAAAGAGAAAAAGGGAAACGCGCTGTCGCCCCCTGTCCACCGAGCAGCCGCGGGGAGCGGGCAGAAAAAAAGAGAAATAAAAAAGAAAGGAAAACGAGGAGCAGTAGGGGAGAATAGGCGCCCTCAAGGCAGAGCGGCGGGTAGTACAGAAACAGACGGTGGCGGATTCGCGGAACAGATAAGAATTATAGATGCGTGTACTCGCGTGCCGCTGGCCAAAACGAGTAAACAAATAAACAGAATCAAACGCAGACAGGGCAGACTTCCTTGGAGCCTCTTCGGCAGGAATATTCAATGCGGAATCAGCGGCGCAGTTAGCTTAACTAGAGACACGTGCACACGTGCAAGATGCGCTTTTTTTTTATCCCGCGCGCGTTGGAGAAACGTGGGGAATTCCGAGAAAAACCTAAAGAAAATGTGTCTGTCCCCAACCGGACATGACGCCATTAAAAATACGTGAACATGACGTTACAAACGTGACGTAACATTTTTTTGACCTATCAGCGTTTCCAGCCTACCGACCCACAAACGCTTGTTTTGACGAAGGTGAGGTCGGGTGAGGTGTCTACGCTGACACTGTTCTCCGTTCTAGTGGGGGTTCGGGGGTCGGTCATTAAGGTGAGCCCCTCTTGCTGTGCATCCAGCCAGAGTTCCCTTCCCTTAACTCTTTCTTTGTGTACCCCAGGCAGCGTGTTGGGCGTTAGTCACCCACCACTACCAAAGCTTGCCTTTTGGCAATACGCAGAGTTTTTTGGAGAAGAGGTCCAAATCGGGCCTTCCTCTGTTTCGGGCTGCTATAGATATTAAGAACAAAAAGGCTGCCTTCTTTCTTTTTTGCTGGAATAAGTTCAACAAGGACATGGTCTACGTTGATAACCTCCGTGTCATGCTTAACGACTGCTAAGTTTCTCCTGACCAGGGTGGTTACCCCGGATCTTCCATCATCTGTACTAAATGATATGTAGCCCGATAATTTTGCCATCCCCGCAGTTTCTTGTAAAGCGATTACGTCTGGATTGTCTTTGCCAAGAAGGAGCTGCTGCAGGACCGCCCTTTTGCGACGGTGCCCGCGGAAATTCCACTGCCAAATCGAGTGTTTATTGTGACTGGCCATGATTGGATTGTGGATTGTCACCCGATGGTATTAGGGTCGCAGCCGTCTGTGATCCACCATGTACCTTCTGCTCTGTTTCCCTCTGCCAATTATTATTGCTCAGCAACTCGGCCCTGTGTTTCTGGCTTTCTTCCGATAGCGCCTGGATGGCTTGGAAGACTGCTGCGAGCTCTGCTTCCCAGCTCGCCTGGAAGTCGTCCATTTTCTTGCATGGATCTGCCATTGTGGGCTCTTGCGACGCGTTCGCGCCTAGTTTCCTTTTCAGAGGTGGGGAGCGGGTATCATCTACCTGCATCTCCACAGTGCTTTCATCGGTTGAGTGGGTTTTAATCGTGTTAGCTGTTTTGACTGCGTTAGCTACTTTCTTCTCCCTTTTTAGCATAGCGTTTTCCTTTTCGAGGTCATCTACTCTTTTAGTGAGTTTCTCTACCATGATTCTCAACTTGGCTAGTTCCTCGGACTCCGTATTTTTTGGGGAGACCTTATCTACCCAGCTCACCTCCCTTTGCCTGTTGGCTTCAGTCCTCGGCCTTGACGATGATCTTGCCCTGGAGCCGGAGTGGCCTCTGGAGACAGAGCGACCCCGGAGCTGGAGCAGCCCTTGGAGCTGGAACGGCCCGGGAGATCGAGGCGAGGGAAGGAGTCGGATCGGCTCCGGAAGCCCTCCCGGCTCCTTGAGTTTCCGCCCAGGCGGGGGTGTTTTCTTCGCCTCCTCTTCCTGGAGCTTCCGCTCCCGCTGGCGTTTCTTGACGACGTACGGAGTTCGGTAGATCTCGCGACACTTCTTGTTTCCCAGTTCATGTCTATTTCCACAAACAGCACATTTGGGATCGAACAAGTGTCCATCCGGTGGCTTCACCGTACCGCAGCCACGACACTTGACGTTGTCCGGGTCCGGACACACATCAGAGCGGTGCCCAAGGTGTCGATCCGCATGCGTTGCACACTTCAAACTTCTTTTTGTGGAGGAAGCACTTGAGGAGCCCGCCTCTATAATAAATCCAAAACGGCACATTCTCATCGACGAAGAGTAACAGAACTGAGGTCGATGTCTTCCCTATTCTTCTGATCCCTCTGATTTTGGGGTTCCTTGAACAATCCAGGTGTCCAGAATTTGTGCTTGCGTTTGTTCCACCGGAATCCCATGAATAACTCCTTTGCCAATACCCTCGGGGGATGACAGGTAGGCGTTTACGTCGTACTTTTTCTGATCAACCTGAAGTGTTTTTATCTTCAGGTACAGATGCATTCTTTCTTCACTCATGGTGCCCAACAAAATGGTGTTTTGCTTGGTGTTAAGTTGAATAAAGTCTTCCTTAGCCTCCTTCAGATTCACGCCCGCAGCGGCTCGCACAATCTCATAAGCTTCACGTCTCCACCCAAAGATAGAGCTTTCAATCCTCCGCTCGGTCTGATTATCACCTTATGCAGGCCAGTAGGTAGGCGTGGTTGCTGTGACGCCACGGAGTAATAATAATAATTGTTTTTTAGGGGAAAGGAAACGGCGCAGTATCTGTCTCATTTATCGTTGGACACCTGAACCGCGCCGTAAGGGAAGGAATAAAGGAGGGAGTGAAAGAAGAAAGGAATAGGTGCCGTAGTGGAGAGCTCCGGAATAATTTCGACCACCTGGGGATCTTTAACGTGCACTGACATCGCACAGCACACGGGCGCCTTAGCGTTTTTCCTCCATAAGAGCGCAGCGCCAACTTCCTCCCTGCCATCTTGATTGATTTGGTGCTCACGTGGCCGCCATCTTGTCTCCTTCCTCGGTCCGAGCCGACACCTTGGCCTTCTCCCTCGCGGCCGCCATCTTGGCTGCCGCGTTGCTGGTTTGTGTTGATCGTGAACCAACCGACCTTTTCGGAAAATTCTTCGGGAGAAATATCCTCCCCTTGAACAACAACCTGCATTTTCGCCGAAAATATCCGGCCATGCTAAGCCCCAGGGGTCGGCGGCGAGGCGCACCGACGCTTGGCCGGCGGGCAGTGGTCGGAGTCGACGCTAGGTCGAACGCAGCCGCTGGGACGACGCGTCGAAATCGAAAATAGCCGCAAATTAGATCCACTTGCCGCAATTTCGGAATCCAGGTGATCCTGGCGACTTCCGCTGATGATTCCAATCGAAGTTGGCTTGAGCACAAGCATAAATCCGCCAGGAACATCGAAAAACCACGCAATACACGTCCGCACGCCTCGGCGTCCGAGGCCAAAAACCAACCCATCCAGGAGAGCAAAACCATGAGCCAACCAAGCTAAACACATGCTTTCACACGTCTACTCGGTTTAGCTACGTCTCGAAACCCGATCACTTTTTTAGCATGTGTTGTAGCAGAACAGACTGGCTTCGGCCAACGCATGGCCAATGCAAGCGCCAGTGACTGCAAAGCAAGGAAACCTCATGTAACGGCCAACTTTATTGTCCAATTTTTTTTTATTGCAAATTATAAATTTCAAGGCACAGAAACAACAAACAAGAATGTTGGCACCCGCACTCTTCGGACAGCCCATGAAACAACAAAACCAAGGAAATCCTTCGCCTTGCGAGCCTGCAAGAAAATAAAAGGTGCAATTAGTGGCGGCGTGGCTGACTCACGCTAACATCGAAATTGTTCCGTCGAATTTGAATCAAAGCAAGCCCGAACCTCTAACAAAGAAAACCACCGATTAGTAGTTGCTCACACCAGGCTCGAGGAACTACAACTGAAATATACTGATCATGCATTTCTTCCAAGAAAATAAACACCTTTTTTCATCGTCTCCGATTGTTTGCCATTGTTTCTGATCGCAAAGAACGGTTTTTGATCTCTATGTTCATCACATTGGTGTCTATAGAGAATGCTGCAAAACAGTGACAAGTGGCACATACAGCAATCTCACAGAACGGACTCCGAGATCCATGCTTCCGCTCGAAAAGGCCAATGTCATCTAAATAGGCAAATAGCAAACAAATCACCGCTATGAATTGAACTCTCACCATTATGCACTATTCATGCAGTGAACACTGTCAGCCCCTTCGTGGGAGATACTGCGCATCACCATTTAATATCTTGTAGCGTTACTTGTCCGTGCACCTGAGTCCAAATTAACTGCCCATTTATGCCTTGATCATATTTATTCTATTTTATTCTTTTACTTCTTTAAAGACATTTTCTGCGCTTCTCTCCTCGAGACTTTCTTGCCCCACGCAGAGTATGCTCTAAACAGAAAGGAGTAAAAAGGGAGTAAGAAAGGGGAGTAAGCTTTCCTATGCGCTAGAAGACAGCTTACTCTCTTATTTACTCCCATACGGGCGTATATTTGTGTTTAGAGTGTAGCATGCGAGATAAAATCTCTTGTTTAAATTATAGGGCTTCTCCCTCTATCTATCGCAAAGTGACACCCGCGGGGCTTGACAACTAGCTGACGGCTATGCAGTTGAACGTCGCGAAGGCTGCGGTTTTTAAAGTTGGATCGCATTTTTGTGCAGCTACGAAATGCTCTCAAGCAGCAGAAATCCGGTTAAATTTAGTTCAGGTTCTTCTCTGCCTGCAATACATACAGCATATATGAGTATAGCAAGTCGGGACGCAGGCAGCGAGGAAGAGAGAAAATATCGCCGGACAGTGGTCAATAACATTTTGTTAGAACAAGACAAAAAAAAAAGCATAGTAGGCGCATTTACATTTTACGCAAAATTTTAGTTGTGCGCTCATAAAAGATTCACAGATGAACTAAGCGCAATTAAACAAACACGTGAAAGCCACACAACACAGGGCAGGCGCTGTGTGTTCATGTCCCTGTTCAGTTGCGCCTCTGTGATGTACGTGTAGCTTACAATGAACCAAACTGAAAAACTTTAAATTTCGATCATAGAATTTGGATCAAAATTCTCACGTTTTTAATTTCGTCTGGTGGTAAACGTCTTGTTTAGGTAACACAAAAAGAATTTACAACCGACTAATTTTTTTCTTCGTGGAGGAATTCGAAGCAGCAGTCCTGAATGTGAGCGGAGCAGCACTTCACAGTTAAGTCGTCTCTCACTCCGACAAAACGCATTAAAAATTGTTGCTATGCGCCAAGAGGAACTGGAGAAAATGTCCACTTCGTGTCACGTATATCTTGTCCTCTACGTGTTGCGCACATGTCCAACATTCTTGGACAAAAAAAAATGAAATTTGGGAAACTAAGATTCTGGTATTGAAATATTCAAGGTCAATTCTTCCAATATCTGGAAGAACCTTCCTTTTATACTGTTTCCATCGCTCGCATCGAGCAGTTATGACTGTAATAGAAAACCAATGAGGAACGCTTTGGACTGTAGCAAAAACGTTAATAGCAAAAAATGCAAGCCTGCAGGCGGGAGGTTGGGGATATATTGATCGTTGTAGTAGAATCTTACAAAATATGAGGAACACTGAGCTCATAATACCCTCCCTATACCCTATGTAACACCCTCCCTGCAAAGGCCTTTAAACGCTTTCCCGTTCAAAAATGTTTTTCTCCAGAATCCAGAACTGTTGGGTATGACGTCAGTGGTACTCCTCCAGGCTCACCGTAACCGGAATGCAGGGGCAGCGGAGAACCTCCTCCATTACACGAAGTACATGGAGGCCTGCAGTTCCTGCAGCACCTTGACGGCCTCCACGTATTGGGCAGTGGTCAACACTGCGTCCCCGCCGCCCTCAGACGACTGGCTGACCGCGCCTGACGTCTCCAGCTTGCTGGCGATGTGGTGTTTTGCGCGGAAGGCGGCCAGGTGCGCGTAGTACACAGGGGCCGGGATGCTCACGCTCCTTGCACACCGGGAGTATGTGTGGCACAGGTAGAAGCTGAGCTTCTGCAGGTCGTCCGCGCTGAAGTTGGAGTCATCCCACACGATATAGTAGTGGGCCGGCCGGCTGGTGCCCTGCGGGAGCGCAAAGGAGTAAAGTTATTCACATGCCCAGATTCCGAGTGCCATGTCGGGCTGGGTCGCTTCGCATCGTGGTATGTGGTGGTGCGGTGTGGTCCTGCTTGTGGTGCGATTTGATGTGGGATGGTGTGTGCGGTTTGAATACACTTATTTTATTAGCACACATTACGTGGGAAGGAGAGTGTTTAAACGCAATATACAAAAAACTGGCAGTGCCTATGAGCACAGCACGTGCTCGCCTTGCTCTTAATGCTGCGTGCACAACATGTTTCTCTCTTTATTTGACCTTAGATGCCCTCGCGCCGTTAAATACCGTGAATAACTATTATTTCCTGCCTGGCTGTCATCAGCGCATTGGTCGGTCATCGTCATCTATATCGCTGTCCCGACTTCGGTACAGCATAAAAAAACGAGGCATACAAGCCGACACGACTATTTAAAAAATCAGTTTTTTGGCCGTTTCTTGAGACTGCAAAGCCGCGTCCCGCTTTAACGTACGAGCAAGCAGGCCCAGGCGAGCATCAAGCGCTTCTCTTTTCACCCAACCCCATGCATTCATTGTCTGAGCAGACGCCATCCTGAAAAGAAAAACTAATGACCACATCCGTATGACAGCATCAATCCGCACTGGACATAAGGCCCCCCGTGCGCAACTTCCGATACCGCTTCCTCAAGGTCGAACGATGACGTTACAGTCACTCATAGCGCTCCTGGTGGCCTCGATGTGAAGCGGAATGCTTCCGCCACGGTACCGCTTGCAGGTGATCTCGGAGGCCATGCTTCCCTTTCCTCAAGCTGCGGAAGGCCTCCACCGCAGGCGCTCCTGGTATTTGTAGCGCACTAAAGACGCGACTGTGGCGACGCCGGCGCCCGGACTATTTCCTCCGCAAATTGATAAACGAAAACACCGCGGACCATTTCTTCCCGCTGACAATAGCAACAAGGGCGGAGAAGAGGTCGCCTACCTGGATGCCGAAGTGGCTGCAGAGGAAGAAGTCGAAGTCCAGCGGGTGCGTGACCACCGAGTCTACGGTCGTGCCTGGTGGGACGTTGCGGAACTTGCCCACGCCGTCGCGGTCGTTGGCAGGCATGAACCTCGTATGGTGTCGCTTCTGGACCACGATGAACGTCAGCGGTGGCTCGTAGGTCTCGGTGGGACACATTTCCGCACACGCCAGCCGGATGGCGCTCACCTGAGAGATTCGAGAGCGGAAACAAAGAAAAACTTGGTCAGGGTTTAAAGGCCATTCGACGAATCACGATATATACTTGGTACAGAATGTAAACAAAACGCTTTGGACCTACACGAACTCTGCTGTCCTATCTTATATAATTGTCGTTTGGGAAAAAACTCTATGGCGAAGAGCAGCGTTTTTTTAGCAACGCTATTATCGGTTGTGATCTGGTTAAACGAGCAGTTTCAGCAACTGTTCAACTCAACGGAAGTGCAGCTTTTCCAACCAACGCCGAAATGAACAGCAGTCAGCTGCAGTTACTCGCACACTCCGCTAAATTGAGTTCACGCGGTCCACATTCTGGATCACATGATCGGTTTATATACATAACTCTAGGCATTGACTTACTATTTGACTTCACTCAACTAAAGTTTCTGTGCAAGCGTGGCGTTTGAGTATGCCGTCAGTGAACAACCACACAAAGCCAAGAAAATTCAGTAGAGGAACGCCCGGCTTCACCGCTCAGCCGTTGTTTTCCTGGTGCCACTTCGTGGCATTTTTTTTTGTGGCTAAACTAATTCCAATGATACAACTCAATAATGAAGCCGCTTTTCCCCGTAAAAGGACCCCCATCCAGTAAATGGCGTCGGCTGGTTTTCACGAACCTGCAAGGTGGACAATGCAGCGAGCGCGGTGACAATGACAATAGTCTCTCCTGTGAGGGGGGAGACTAACCCCTTCCTTTTGCGACTTCCTACATGGTTACCTTAGGAGGCTCATGAGAAATGGTCTACGCCATTGGCTGCAAGAGAGTCCTTTCAGGGGGAAAAGACGCTTGGTTCTTGAGTTGTATCCGACTTTAATGGAAGTTGTAGAGTGAGACTTATATGAGCCAGGATAGCACTCGGCCGATGCAGCGGGTCAGTAGACTGGTCTAACTGCGACCCCCTACTGAGCTGAGACCTCAACTGCAGGTGGCGCTGCCTTTTATTACCCGTGCCACATGCGCACTAGAAATAACCGCAGATGTTTGTAGCCTTAAGTTTGCCTATGCCATTATTTTCGGAGCTGGCGCTACACGTCCAGATTTAACGACATTACAATTTATTGGCAGATTTATTGATATTACAGATTCGCAACTATAACAGAGGAGATTACAATCCAATCAATGACGATCGAAATTCAAATGTTTTCTGATAATATTCTGACGCCCTCTTTACAATATAGGTCGTATTAGATACACGCGGGTTCAATTTAGAGACAAGCTCGCCTAACATGTAGCCAAACGTGTCCCGCTTGTCACGCTATCAAATCATAAATCTAAGCTTTGCTTTAGAAGAAAGCATCGACAAATGAGAAATAAGAAAAAACGGTTGTACAAAAATGCATAGCACGAATGTTCGCCCTGCACGCGGGGTAAATATAAAACCTACCTAAAGCTGTGTTGTTATGGCCTTTGTGTCGAAAAAAATAAATATTTTTTTCAAAAGCCCTTCCGGCGCTACTTAGGAACAATAAGAGCAAGCCCTTCAAAGCAATACGTCAGAACAGTGTCAGTAATGATATATCAATACATGATATTCACAGCGCCCCCTACTTCGATGCTGAATGTCCTAAAGCTTTTAATTCGTTTTTCGCATATATTTTCACCAAGAAGATAATCCTAACATCCCGTAAGTACCAGATTTTGGTTACCCGTACATGGCACCGGTTGACATTACACTTTATGGCTTAGTACACCTGATAAATAGCCTAGCACCCTCTTCTTCTGGGGTTGATGAAATTAACTGAAAATACTAAAGAAATGCCATTTCTGTCTCCAGCATCATCTTCCGTCATATCTTTAAGCAGTCAAAATCTACAGGTGAGGTTTCCACCGGTTGGAAAATAGGAAAGGTTGTACCGGTTTTCAGAAGTACTAACAAACACTCGCACGGAAATTGATGACTTGCACCTTTTTGGACTTTGCCAAAGCATTTTATCGGGTAGAACATTGCCGACAAATATCTAAGCTTTGTGCTCTCAAATTAAATTCTTTAACTCTGTCATGGGTCCGTAGTCTTCTTTCTAATCGCCAGCAGTTCACCGCTGTTAACAATTATTAATTTCCTGTTTCCGATGTTACATCGGGCGCGGCACTAGGAAGCCTCCTCGGTCCATTACTATTCTTAATTTACATTAATAACCTGCCAGCAACAATCTTATCTTATATGCGCATATTTGCTGACGACTGCATTATTTATTCACCAATAAAATTTACTAATGGCCACCTTGAACTTCAAAGTGACCTCGATTGCATAAACGACTGGTGTAAAACGTGTCTAATGACTTTAAACATTTCTAAGTGTAAGATAATTACTTTTAGCCGAAAATCAGTCACTTCGAATTTTCCATACCACAATAATAACGATACATTGGCTCGGACTACGCAGTATAAGCATCTAGGCGTCCATATTTCACCAAACTTTTCTTGGGCTGAACACATAACCATCACTTTCGCTAATGCTTCCCGGTAACTAGTTTTCATTCACCGTAACCTGCAATGCACTACCCCTCACGTGTGTGAACAAGCCTACATTACTTCTGTCACACCGCAGCTAGAGTACGCTTCATCCATCTGGTCACCTCATCAGAAATATCTGAGAGAGAAGTTGGAAGCTGTCCACAATGGGGCTTGTCGTCTCATTTCGCAAAATTGCAGTTATCAGTCTAGTCTAACCCAACTAAAGATCAAACTTTCGCTCTATGCATCCGTTGCAAATTCGTCGCAAGACTGCCCTTATATCTATCTTTCACAAATACGTCCATGCCACTGATTCACCGCCAGCACATCTGCAACGTCCTTCCTACTTATAACATAGATTACATAATAACTACAGCTATGCCGCATTTATGGCAACACACATGCTTTCAACTTCTGGTCACTCCCGCGTGCCATCTGTCTCTGGAAGAATCTTCCGGACTGCATCGCCCTGCAGGCTAATCATGACACCTTTTGCGAACATCTACCCAAACACTTCGCTGATAACGGTTAGCACGTCATTTATATACTCCGGATTCGTACAACTTCGTTTTCAGCAGCTTGAGACCTATTGCCTCTTTGGTTCCGTGGATGTGCAACTTTGCTCATTTATGCCTGATATGTTTTCTTTGGCTTTTGTATAACTCGACTTCGTGCATTTCCCCTGTTTTTGTTCCATGACACAGTTGTTTTTACTTTTATCTCTTTTTGTGAATTGCGATATCTTATCTGAACTCACCTGTTTTTTGTGTGTTTTGCTGCACTTTTACTATTTTTTATTTGTAACATATTTTGCGCAATGTTCTGTATTTGACCCCCCCCCCCTTTTTATTTTTACACAATGCCTTTGCGGAGACCTGTGAGGTGTATTTAAATACATAAAAAAATAAAAAAAAAGAAAGAAAGAAAGAAAACGAAATTTTAAAAAGTCACGGTGATGATAACGCCTTCAAGGGGCTAAAAAAATCACCTGAATATAAACAGTTTCAATGAGTCAGAACCTCAGCAATGTCATTCAAATATAATATAAAAATAAATTTGTAGAAAATGCCACTGTTCTTGCTTGACTAGTCGTAAAAGTCGAACTGGCGTGCCAGCTCACAGGCTAACAGTGCTTCAGAATTGCTGGTAAAAATGCTGCTCTTTATGAATAAGCCATTATCCACAGGATAGTGACTTTTCACAAAAAAAGTTGCATATCTTTCTGCATGCGGAATGGGGACAAGAGTATGCACTGCTGTGGCGAATGAGTTCTGGCGAACTCAGTAGGTCGCAAACAGCAGTTAGTCTGTCTAATGCCATTAAATACGAGCACGTGACACTGTTCCGATGGCGTTAAAACTTGATCACTAAGTAATTAATGACATTAAACATGACCTTGTGAAACTGGTATAGCACCTCTAACTGTCGTTCAGTTCAACGGACGGTAAACTGCACAGCCGTTAATATCGCCCGTGCGTAAAAGGGGTGAGACACGGAGCGGGCAAGCACAAAACCAAACCACAAGCCTCAGTCTTGGATGTTTACCACCTTTTGAAGAGAAACGATCAAGCTGACGTCAACTAACACCGAGAAGACGTCTCCAGAAATGAATGTCCCGAATGTCCTGAAATTATAGCGCTGTGGAGATCTATTCGGTGCCGTTACGTATATGCACAGGAAGTCCGCTTGTCATAAGACAAAAGGTTATCCAATGACGCTAGCGGCATTGAATGCGGTATAGCTGTCTTAACAAGATGAGAGTTTAGTGGACACAGTATTGTAGTAGGCGCAGTTGCTTACCTCATGGTTACGGACTTCCAAGAACTGCCCCTCGCTCACTCCGTCCCTGTAGAAGACGATCCGCAGGGGCTTGTGCCCGGTGGTGCGGTAGAAAACCAGTAGCAATTCCTTGATCATGTCCTTCAGGTCCTTGATAATTTCCACACGCGCCTTAGCCTTGGAGTCTTCAATCTGTACCCGAATGGTGGCGTGAAACTTGGACGGTACAGAGTCTAGGCTTCCGACGCACGCGGCGATGGATGGCCTGATCTTGTCCCCAGGCGATGGGTGCGACACGTCTGCTCCGATGACGATCACGGGCCTATGTAATAGCTTCGGCTTCTCCTGGATCAGGAGACTATTGTTGATGCCGCCCATCTTGGCGTTGATCTTTTGGCACAGGTTTTGGATGAGCGCTGCGTTACACTTTTGGACCACGTTGTTGTCCAAGATGCATTGTGTGCGCAGGGAGAGCTCAGTCTCTGCCACCTGCTTGATCTCAGCGTAGTTCGTGGCTTTTGTGATCACAGCCACAACCATCTCCAACTGCGGGCGCTGCTTGCACTGCTCCGTGAGAACGGTCCGCATGGGCTTGCGGTTTGTGTCGAACGTGATGACCGCAAGCGGCTGCGCAATGCGCATGCCCAGTTCTTGGCCGATGCGGATCAGCATCTTGATGAAGTTGTCCAGGCAGTCCTTCTGCGCGAAGCGGCTCACGTTGAGAACAATCCACTGTGTCATCGACATCGCCTTGTAGAAGCGCTGCCCTCGGAGATCCCACGTACCGTCGCGCGGCTTGCACATGCTGTTGTTCTCAAAAACCAAAGACGGCGGGTCGAGAATTCTGCCAACAACCTGAGTGGGTTCGGGGTTGATCTTGACGCCGAACTCTCGCAGGTACTTGTCCGAGGTGCTGACCATGTCGCGCACAGACTGACGAATCTCCAGGAAGCGCTTGGCTGGCGGCTTGGCCGTGCGCTTCATCATCTCGGCGGTCTGACTCTCCTCGAGTTTCTTCCGACAGTGCTGGCCTTCGGCCAGCTCGCACACCTCCAGAGGAATGTAGACCGGATGCGTCGGGCTGCCACTCTGCACGCAAGGGAAGTTCGGGTACGACAAGCGCCTGTAGCGGCTCTGGAAGTAGTCGGCGACGGAGATCTGACTACCTTCTGATTCAAAATAGATGTCCTTCGCAGCTTCCCTCGTGATCTTGACCACTTTGTACTTGCGCGGGTACGGAAGGTGCGTCACTTTTACGCGGAGTCCTTTGAGCTCCCTATTCAGCCGCGCGTACTGGTTGTCGCGCAATGACCGTAAGTCCGCGGGTGTCAACACACGCCGGCTGTCGCTGAAGAACCTGCACATGAAGTCTACCAGTGGAAGCGACTCGTAGAATGCTGTTGCTGACATGTCGACGTTAAGCATGGGCTTCCATTGGGCGGGTCGAACACTCGCGTAGTAGCCAAACCACACCTCCCGGCCTCCTCCGAGGTCATTGTGCTCGTTGGGTCCCGGCGGTCTGAAGAACGAGCGTCCAACCGGCGCAAGGTTGATCGAGGGGCTGTGCCTCAAGACGATGTCGATGGCCTGGAGGACTTCCTGGGGCACAGTTTGTACGCGCTTTTGGAAGACGCCATGCAGGGCATCCAGGTTCACGGTGGCGGCATACTGGATCTTGATGATAAACTTCTGGCTTCTCTGGTCTTCCTCGATGTCGACTGTGAATGTCCGCTCGCGGAAGTTGAGCTGGCGGCGCGTGTACAGGTTCTTGCGGCCATCGAAAGCCGGGATGCAGTTGGCTAGGTCTTGCCGGTACTTCTTTACTAGGAGCTCGATGACTATCCTGTTGATCTTTGTACTGAGGCATCGGTAGTTTTTCTGCTCAGGAACCTTGGTCTCCTTGGCAGTCTCCGAGGAGATGTCGACGTCGTAGTGGTAGACGCTGCCGGTCGGTATCTCAATGCTGAAGTGGTTGGCAAGAAGTTGTATGGTCCGGCCCAGCTGGCCGTGGGCGGGCCTCCGCGGGAAGTGGGAGGGCAGGGTTCGCTCGAGCTCCTGCGCCGTGATTGGTGGTAATTAGAGCAGGGCATGAAGAAGTAAGTATGCACGCACTGTTTCGTGTGTTGAGCGTCACACAAGTTTGGCCGAATGGTCTTCGATCTACACTACAGTGCAGGACCGGTTCCGGTGAGTCTTAACGGGGAAAGCCTCCTGCACCCCGTGTGTTGTAGCGAGCCTATTAAAGGACGGCGCTTGAACATTAATATAGCTCCCCTGAGAATGTCTTAAATGTTTTGTGCAAGCGAAGTTATCTGCAGTCAATATCTAAATTACAGCGTCTTCTAGCCTTTCTATCTCCTTTCATCACTCTTTTCATGCTCACAGGTCGGCGCTCTTCGGCCAGCCCTACCCACTCGGCCACACCGCCGGCTGCAGACGCGTTCGGGAATTTTCCCGGTAATGGTGGGGGGGGGGGTGAGGAGGGCTTCCTGAACCGCCGAAACGACACTTATTATTGGCAGCGGCCACAGTAGCTGCCATACTTCTGAATCTAACCGACAGCCACATCAGAACAAAAATACGCAGGAGCACGAGACGGAGAAATGCGCGGGCGTGAAAAAATCGCTGGAAAGAGCTCGCCAACCTTCGCTCGGGATTGTGGGTTCTGTGCTCAATGTAGGAATATATGGTTCAGGTGTTTATGACGCAAGCTCGTAGTACTTGAGCGAGGTTATGTACACGGTTGGTCAAAAGTTCCGGGGCCACAGGGCTTGCTTCTTTCATCGGTATATCGTGGCATTTAAGGTGCGATTAAAGCTATCAAGGTTCGCAGAGTATAGAACGATACCTCTTCCGCCCTCTACGGATATTTTGAGTCTTTGGGTGTGTCATGTCTGCCTGATTATACAGCTCAAAAGCAGACCCTATGGCCTGGGAACTTTTGACCTACCCTGTACTTTCCTCGGAAGGTATTTCAAAGCCTTGTTCTATCTTGAGCACATATGACAGGGGCGATCGGGTCGACTGCAAAATCAAGGAACCGCACTGCGTGGTCGTGGTGTACATCAAAAGCGAGACAGTCAGTACTAGTTCTTTCTGTGCCTTAATTTATTTATTCAGGGAACCCAGCCCATGATAGCGCCAGTGCTGAAGTATTTCTTCCAAGGTTTCAGAACCACTCAAAGGGCAACTGTGGGCGAGTTTGAATGTTTTAGACGTAGTATTGTGTTCCTATTCGCATAACATTTCTTGGGAGTCAATTCTCTGTGCCTTTAAAAGCGTTTTTCAAAATCCTGAGTAGAAGCCCTTTAAACCAGCAAAAGCAAAGAACACCGAAACTAAAACTGGGTTTCTCCCAAAGAATGACGTCAAGATAGAAGCTTGTCGTCATGCATACTGTCACAAAAACTTTCGGCGCGTTGACTGACTAAACTGGAGACTGTAAGCGACAGACCACCGTTTGTGTGAAATGACCAAAAACAAAGGTCTTCATTTTCTTCTTCTTGCGCAAACTCCAAGCAAATATGGAAGGGCATGCAGCTGGTGACGTCACACGTGCAAGGTCTCCCACAGAAATCGTCCCGATTGGGGCGACAAAATTGGAAACATTTAATTATTCGTGCTGAAACAAACCGACGCCCGGCGGCGAAGCTCGGCACAAGGAACTACCTTGGAAATTTCGGCATTCGTGGAGGCCAAAAGAAGACGTCGCAGCTGCCCATTAACAGCGAAAGATGAACAACATTCACATGAATTTTTCTGCGAATTGAGAATGTGCAGACGCGTAATTTATAAGCATCAACAGCTGCAGTCCAAGGAAACATCAGTTTGCCAGAGTGAATGTTCGGGCTCGACGGTGCACCATTTCGCTTCGAGTTAAAGAGCATTTAACGAGTGACTAAAAAAAGACAATACACTCACCGCGGTGGCTCGGTGGTTAGAGTGCTCGATCACTGATCCGGCGTTCCCAGGATCGAACCCGACCGCTGCGGCTGCGTTTCGATGGAACCGAAACGCTAAGGCGCCCGTGTGCTGTTCGATGTCAGTGTACGTTAAAGATCCCCAGGTGGTCGAAATCATTCCGAGGCCCTCCAATACGGCGCTTCTTTCTTTCTTCTTTCACTCCCTCGCCTTTTTGTCCTTTCTCTTACGGCGCGCGGTACGGGTGTCTGCCGATATGAGAGAAAGGTAGCCCAATAATAATAATAATAATAATAATAATAATAATAATAATAATAATAATAATAATAATAATAATAATAATAATAATCGGTTTTGGGGGAAAAGAAATGGCGCCGTATCTGTCTCATATACCGTTGGGCACCTTGACCGCGCCGTAAGGGAAGGGGAAAAGGAGGGAGTGAAAGAAGGAAGAAAGAAGTGCCGTAGTGGAGGGCTCCGGAATAATTTCGACAACTTGGGGATCTTTAACGTGCACTGACGTCGCACAGCACACCGGCGCCTTAGCGTTTACCCGCCGCAGTGGCTCAGTGGTTAGGGCGCTCGGCTACTGATCCAGAGTTCCCGGGCTCGAACCCGACCGCGGCGGCTGCGTTTTTATGGAGGAAAAACGCGAAGGCGCCCGTGTGCTGTGCGACGTCGGTGCATGTTAAAGATCCCCAGGTGGCCGAAATTATTCCGGAGCCCACCGCTACGGCAATTCTCTCTTCCTTTCTTCTTTCACTCCCTCCTATATCCCTTCCCTTATTGCGCGGTTCAGGTTTCCAACGATATATGAGACTGATACTGCGCATTCCCTTTCCCCCAAAATTATTATTATTACTTAGTGTTTTTCCTCCATAAAAACGCTGCCGCCGCGGACGGGTTCGAACCCGGGAACTCCGGATCAGTAGCCGAGCGCCCTTACCACTTAGCCACCGCGGCGGGTTGGATTAGCCCCGCTAATCCAGGATATACAAAGCGAAACCGAGATTGAGGTCTCCACTGAACCACGGAGCCGATTGTGCGCTTTTCGTTTCGTGAAAATGAACGGTCTTTGCAAAGTTGTCCACGCCAATGAACTCTATGAACGCCGTCGGCTCACTTGTTTTGTTTGGTTTTTTGAGGAAAGGAAATGGCACAGTAACCGTCTCACATCTCGGTGGACACCCGAACCGCGCCGTGAATTAAGGAAGGGATAAAGGAGGGAGGGAAAGAGGAAACTAAATTTAAAGTTGGATTTTGAGGAAATGTGCGGCGGTGCGCAGCGGCTGAACATCTGTGGCTCGGTGCTACTAGTGGCGCATGCGCAGTAGTGAGTAGGGATCGAGAGAGAGAGAGAGAAATGCGCCATGTGTCGTCACTGCTCCTCGTGCATGCGCAGCACGGCTCTCCAGGAATCACGCGAAACTGCTCAACCTGCGGTCAGTAAAGCTTCCGCTTTAAAAAGAATTTCACACGCTGGCAACACAACACTCAGCCGCTGGTGCGTAAGTAGTGAACCCAAAGGCTAAACCTGACGACGCAATAATTCCTCGAGCCACCCTTTATCCAGGCGACGACTGAGGCCCTGAACCTCACAGAAGAAACTGTGAGAATTGAAAATTGGTTATCGGGGATAGGAAATGGCACTGTACCTTTCTCACATATCGGCGGACACCTGAGACGCGCCGTAAGGGAAGGCAAAAGGCGAGAGTGAAAGAGGAAAGGAAGAAAGAAATGCCGTAGTGGAGGGCTCCGGAATAATTTAGACCACCTGGAGATCTTTAACATACACTGACATCGCACAGCACGCGGGCGCCTCAGCGCTTCGCTTCCATCGAAACGCAGCCGCCGCGGTCGGGTTCAAACCACTCATCGAAATACAAACTTTCCTTTTAAATTTCGCCCACTCGACTTGTCTATATCATTGTTGACCAAGGAACTCATTGCGGTTCCCAAACGTTGTTCTCTATCTTGACTTTCTCAGCGGTTAAATCTGATGTTTCACTTCCAGAGCGCCCTATACGTCAATCACTACCACGATGCTTGCTACCCACAGAACTTTTTGTTAGTAAAAACTAAGCCCTGCATAGTCGGCTGCAATTCGAGAAAGAAGCGGCGGATGCCCTACCAAGGAAGCCTTGCAGCCAACGGCGTCGGCCAATTCTCCGGACGCCGCTCTCAATCTGATTAAACGGTGGTTCATCTCCTTTCATATGCCACTCCCTGAGATGTCACGCAGGTCCAAGAGGATTGACTAACCATGAAGTCATGAGAACCAGTCGACGCCTTTGGCTGGAGGGCCTCTTTCGAGAGGAACATGCTGTTTCGTTCTTGAGTTGTATGCCCCGCCGCGGTGGCTCAGTGGTTAGGGCGCTCGACTACTGATCCGGAGGAGTTCCCGGGTTCGAACCCGACCGCGGCGGCTGCGTTTTTATGGAGGAAAAACGCTAAGGCGCCCGTGTGCTGTGCGATGTCAGTGCACGTTAAAGATCCCCAGGTGGTCGAAATTATTCCGGAGCCCTCCACTACGGTACCTATTCTTCCTTTCTTCTTTCACTCCCTCCTTTATCCCTTCCCTTACGGCGCGGTTCAGGTGTCCAACGATATATGAGACAGATACTGCGCCATTTCCTTTCCCCAAAAACCAATTATTAATTTTATTATTATTATTGAGTTGTATTATACCGGGGTTTGGTTCTCGTACCGTCTGTGCAAGTCGATATTTTGGAAATGTGATGTTTCCTCTTGCCTTGAAACTAACAGTTAAAGCCCTTTGTAACGAAGCGGTTTATAACAAATCAACTGATATAACGAAGAAATTATGATTGCACGTGGAAGCTCAGCCAACAGGAGCTATAACGAAGCTACCCTTACAAAGAAGTTATCGCCGGAAACTTTCAACTTCGTGGTAAAGAGGTTCAACCGCTTTAATAGGTGCAACTTTATATGGACCCCTGGCATAACAAGCTGCACAGCATGGTTTATAACGAAATAATGGATATAACGAAGGAATTACGATTCCCCGTGGAAGCTCGGTCAACACTGCATATAACGAAGTAACAGCCGCGAACACACTTTCTACTTTGTTATAACGAGGTTAAGCGAGCTACATGCCATAGCCCAAGGTGAAGCCCTTTTCGGAAAACAGTACGCACCTTGATACTGACATCGCCGCCTGGAGTGGCCTGGTCTCCAGCTTCGGGGGTCTGCTCTGTTACTGCAACGGGCGACGTACATGGTGGCGACGGTGGTAGGGCAGCTGCTGCCGGCTGACTGCGACTCACGGCGGCTGCTGCGGATGCAGGCCGCGGGCTGCTGGCCGCTACGTTGGCGTCACCTGCGGCGGCGGGGGCCCCGTAGCTGGGACGGGAGGCGCTGGGCTGAGCGGTGGGCTGCGCGGTGGGCTGAGCTCTGGGCACCGCGGCAGGGGCCGGGCCGCGGCTGACGGCGCGCGGCTGCGGACTGGGCGCGGCGCCCTGCTGCAGTACTTGCGCGAACAAATCCCGCGGCGTACCGGCGGGCGACGGAGCAGGAGCGTAGGCTTGATTGCCACCGCTGGCCGAAGGCACCGCTGCGAGCCGAAAATGCCCGTTTAACGTAGCGTTCATACATCTGCTGCGTTTGCGATCATAGCGATCGCTACGACACGCATATATACACCGCCGAAAGCTGAAGACTGGACAGCCGTCGCCGGAGCTCCGTTGGTAGAGCACCGGACGCTAAATTCAGAGGTAGTGGGTTTCGGATACCAACGGTGGCATGTGGTTGTTTTCCTTCTGCTTTATAATCAATTATATTTAAAAAGTTTCGTTTTTTCTTCATGGGGGTTTAACGTCGCAAAGAGAGACAGAGAAAGACGGAAAGGCAGGGAGGTTAACTAGGCAACACCCGGTATGCTACCCTACACGTGGGAAGTAGAACGAAGGGAGAGATAGAAAAGGGAGAGAACAAAGGGATATGATCACTTTTCCACGTGTCCGTCGGCCGTTACTTGCAGGGTACACAGGGCACACACTGATTGTTCACAATCTTGCACTCAGTCCTGAGTCCTTCAAGAACTTTAAAGGTGCCTTCAAAGCTGTCCTCTGCGATGAAGGCGTACTCCAAGGACCCAGACTCTTTAACAAGTTTTTGCCGTATTAAGACCCCACGGATGAACACCACATATTATTAAAAAAAACATCCCTTATGCTTCTTGGTTCGGTCACTGTTGGCCTCCATCATGTATGTCATAACGAGCACCACTTGTCCCTTCCCTTGTCTGCTCAACGGTAAAAGACAGATGGTATAGAGTACCTAGTCGAGGGTTTGACGGAATGCCGTCTGGTCAGGTCAGCAGAATGAATCTTCGGTTTACTGACCATGTGAATATGGTCAGCTGACTTCAGCTAACATATCTGACATGGTCAGTGACCGAAAATTCAGTATACTGTGGTCGAGAGCATACGTCGCAATGGCCGTCCCAACTAAGACAGCTGTGCAAGCCGACAATGGCATGCTCTGTAACTACACACGACTAAACACGCAGCGCCCCCAAACAGCGTCGTATACCCTTTGCACGGAAGAACTGAGTGTGAGGCCCTAGCTGTCGCACAGGGTCTTAATTTTCACACAAATGCGATCAGCCCTCCCCCACAGCAACGAAGAAGCAACAAATGTCCCGCCGCGCATTCAATATATTTGCGACACACGCGCACGCTTTCCTTCTAGTTGTATACTTGAGAACAAAAAAAAAACAATTTTAAATTTAACTTCGCTAACCCTGGAATTCAGCGAAAACAAGGACGCTTGCTAAGCACCTGTGGCTCGTCCACGGCAGCGCCTGCATGGACAGCCGTTCTATAGTATATACACACACGACCACGTGGCTTAGACGTATCTCATGGTCTTACACCCCCATCAAATGTGTTCAGGGTCAAAGGTGAACCCAAATGTCACCTAATGTCAAAGGTCAAAGATCAGAGGTCAACTAAAGGTCATGGGTCAAGGGCAGAGGTCAAGAGTTCCACGCCATAACTGTACCACGTACGGTCATACATGGCTAACATGGTTGGGCTGAAAGTCATTGAAGGCTATTCTCCGGCCTATGCGACTTCTTTACCAACGTGGTGAAGCTTTTCGCTTCGTGTTCAACTGCCGTGACTTCTTTAGTTTCATTCCTTTTAGAGCCCAGTTCGCCCGTTGCTGCGTTCCGCGTCGTAGTCGCTGTAACATGCTACCTGACAGGTGACGTGTTACGGAGTGTGACAGGTGACGTGTTGGCAGGTAGCACCAGAGCGAAGCGCCACCTGACACACGAGAGGAATGGACAGCCGGAAGGCGGCTGCTACGGGACGATGCCGGAGGGTCGCTAGCAACGCAACAGGAACCTGCCAAGCGGTAGCAAGCGGCTTGCGAAGAGCTGCGCTCAAATTCCGAATTACCGTCTGTCATAATGGGTCGTCTGTCTGTCTGTTACTGCCTGGAAGAAAGAAAGGAAAGTGCACAGGCCTGCTCACTGGCTCAAGCCGAGCCACAATCGCTACCACGTGCAGATAGTAGGAGAGTTGAAAGATGGGACAGAAAGACAGGATAGTAAAGACGCGCTAAAGACAAGGCCGATCCCGGAGGTAGTGCAATACTGGGCCAACCGGTGGCGGGAAAGAAGCATCCTTCAAACTCCCCGCCACATTTCCAAAAATAAGTCCAACTTGGACCCGTAAGAGATACTCCACGGGTCCGGACAACTATAATGGGGCGTCAATTTTTTTTTAATTTATATATCGGGCGTAAAGAATGCACCTTTCGTACCGCTGACAACGCTTGCTGTCACGGAGAATGTCAACACATGCTGGTTGTGAGAAACGTTTCCCCAAATCCCTGCCTTTCCTCAAAATCGACGGAGTCCAGAACATCGTCAACGCCAATGCCAATGATCACAATGAACGCGGCGGTGGCGGCTGAATGACGTCATAGCTGTCACGTGGCTTCTCCTCGGTTCAAGGTAAAACTCTCCTACACGGCGAAGCAGCTACGCAAGGTAGTAGTAAAGCATTCCCTTCACAGGAAGGGGACGATTAGATGGCTGCCCGGCCCTATTGAGCTGCGATGTAGGGGCTGCCGCACATGTGGCGAGGGCTGCTTGTCACCGGAAGTACCTGTTGCTAAACCGTCGTCGTCGCTTCAGATGAGGCGGCTGTTGCGAGTCCTTTCTGCCAATCTTTTCTCTCAAATCTCGTTTAACTCTCCAAATGTCTGCCCGTAGCAGCGATTATCTTCACGTGTCAGTGATTACCTGCACGTGGTAGCTACTGTGGATCAGCTTGAGCCGGTGGGCGGGTCCGTGAACTTTTCATTCTTCCCTAAGTCTCAACAACGACAACAAAACTCTGCCACACATCGCACCACACAGCGGGACGCCAAGCTGTTAAGCCGGCTTGATTTCATCCGGCAGCCCCATAGAGTGCGCACTCATACCTAGAAACAAGAGAGACGCAGTCGCGATAAACAGCGACCACAATCCGGGGAAAGAGAGACCTTTGCTGAAAATTGAAAATTGGTTTTTGAGGAAAAAAAGACGCAGTAACCGTCTCGCATATCGCGGCGCACACCTGAAGCACGCCGTAAGGGAAGGGATAGAAGGACTGGGTGCAGAAAGGAAAAAAAGAGGTGCCGTAGTGGAGGGCTCCGGAATAATTTCGGCCTTCTGGGCATCTTTAACGTGCACCGATATCGTACAGCACACGGGAACCTTTGCGTTTCGCCTCCATCGAAACGAGGCCGCCGCGGTCGGGTTCGAACCCGGGTACCCCGGATCAGCAGCCGAGCGCCCTAATCACTGAGCCACCGCTGCGGGTAATCCGGATAGGCCAAGCAAAAAATGCAGCGCAAAGAGATTAAGGAAGCTCAAAAGCGATACCCGAAAGGCGCGGGTTCGATTCCGGCCGCGGCGGTCGAATTTCGATGGAGGCGAAATTGAAGAGGCCCGTGTTATGTGCGTTGTCAGGGCATGTTAAAGAACCTCAAGGTAGTCGAAATTTCCGGAGCCCTCCACTACGGCGGCTCTCATAGCCTAAGTCACTTTGGGACGTTAAACCCAAATAAACCATAAAGAAATCGTAAATGCGCTTAGGGGATTAGGGTGCGGAGCTGCGGAGGTGTTGCTATGCACCAAGAACGGACTAAAACGAGACGGCAGCGCTCGGAAACATGCCGTAGATAAAGGCACTCATCAAGCGGAAGAGCGTTCCACAGCACCTGCTCCGTGTCAGGTCAGCAGCATGGCCGGACCATGCAGGCGCACGGGCGACGCGTGCAGAAGCGCATGCCGCCGCGGCGCACAAAGCCGTTTCGAGCCATCGCGGCGGGGGAAGCGGCCAGAGTGAAGAGGTTCCAAAAATATCGTTGACCCGCCGCGGTAGCTCAGTGGTTAGGGCGCTCGACTACTGATCCGGAGTTCCCGGGTTCGAACCCGACCGCGGCGGCTGCGTTTTTATGGAGGAAAAACGCTAAGGCGCCCGTGTGCTGTGCGATGTCAGTGCACGTTAAAGATCCCCAGGTGGTCGAAATTACTCCGGAGCCCTCCACTACGGCACCTAATTCTTCCTTTCTTCTTTCACTCCCTCTCTTATCCCTTCCATTACGGCGCGGTTCAGGGGTCCAACGATATATGAGACAGATACTGCGCCATTTCCTTTCCCCAAAAAACCAATTATTATTATTATTATTAAAAATATCGACATTTTTCGCTGCAACGCGCTGCTCAATCGCTGTATTCGCTCAGTCGCTTGCACGTGAACCAACCTTAACGCGATATAAAGGCTCTCGAGGTCGCTTCGGCTCAACCAAACGCGGTTTTTTTTTCTCTCAAGTCACGGTCACTCACGCTCAAATAAAAATGATAGCGAAAACAAACGGGTAACGAAGCTCGTGAATTTCGTTCAGCCTTCTCGCAAAAATTTAATGCTTTAGAACAGAATCATCCTAGCCCACGAGGTTAGGCCTACAGCGCCCACCATGTGACGCCAGATGAACAAAGGGATCGAGCACCCAAACGACAGCGGCGGAGGCCACAGAACCGAAAGGAAATTCGCTACGCACCTGGAGGTCCACCAGCTGAGTCGTTTTTCTTCTTGTCTTTGCGCTCTCCTTTCCCCATTTAGATAGCGGGCCACAAACACAAATGACAATCACCGGAACGGACGTCTTGACTGTTTGCCGAGACCCTTCAGAAAGGCAAAAAGGCTGCGTTGTTACTCTTTTATAGTGACCTTTTCCGCTCCGTGATTCGCTCATATGCTTCGCCACGAGCTGCACGTGTTCCGTCGTCATTGGCTGTGCTTGGAGACGTCATGCGCGTGCCGGCGCTACTGCCTCCAAGAACGCATAAAGAAAAAAAACAATGGATCCAAAGGAAATCGTCGTACGATACCGCGTTACCACTGCTCCTTATGGGAACGCAGTCACGGCGCGTCTCGAACACGCGCGCTGTGGAACTCGAAGACTGCAAATGGACACTGTTAGAAAATTCTGTAAAACTACGGGAAAAGCTGAACGGCTCCCGTCCCGCACGTCGGCGTAATCGCCAAAGTGTAGTTTCGGTTTCGAAACGGGAACTGCTGCGCAATTCAGAAATGTGCAACTAAAGTGCGAAAGACTTGGTACATTCGTGCTATTATGCTCAGCGCTACACAGAGCGATTGCACGCTTATTATAAGCGTCACGCACTGTCAGGCTGTTCGTAAGCGCAAATAGCGTCTTTTATTCTTCGAAACATGATTGTCTTGCGGAGTGATACCACCCCTGGAGCCGCAGCACACAGCGCGGAGTGCCACAAAACGCGGCTGCTGATGCCACTAATGGCGCGTGAACAGCACGTCGTTTGACGGCGACTGCAGCTGTGTGCCAAACAAGACAGCATTTCTTGGCCGGACAAAGCAAGTGCTGCTCGTTTTCAAGGTATGTATACATTCAGCTTTTATCAGCGCTGCGATTATCAAGACAGCACTGTCAGTTGTCGCGGCGAACAACTCACTGTAGGGATCGGCAGCTGCAACGAGAGGAGAAAAAGAAACCATCCGAACGAGTTAGCGCGTACTGTCGCGTGAAATGCAAAGAAAACATATATGCATGCCCCAAAATGGCCCTCGCATCGGCGTATCAGTAAACCTGGCCAGCTCGAAATACAGCATGATCGAGTATCGTGGCTCGTTACCGTATACATGCGAAGCGCGGGCGCACATGGTTTCGATTCGCCGTATTGAAGTGACAAGGTGATGGGCACATGCTATACATACCGTTATTACATTTTTTTTTTGCGCCTGGGAGGTAATCCGCTCCTTATCCTGTCTTCGACAGATGAGGCAGCTATAGGACAACATGTACGCATTTTTATTTGTCTGCATAATTTCGTGAATCCATATACAAGTGAAACCATGTGACAAGTGAATCTCTTAGAATTGAACATGTCATTAAGTGCCTGCAATAGCTGAATCGAATTCATTATTTCAGTAATTAATTAATGTATTAATTAAGTGAAGGGCAATACTCGTCTCCAAGCAAATTGAAACAATTAAATTGAAATATTCTGCCGAATTCACTGAGCCGATTTTTCATGTTTGAGCATTATTTTTATTGTTCTTGATACTAATTATACATTGTTTGCCATTGTGGTGTTGTTGGTTGCTGCTGTTGCGCCTGTTTCTAAACATATTGAACCAATTATGATACTGCGGCTTGCATTGTTTTGTTTCTCACCCTAATATCTTTTGTACAAGACATATTTTTTATAGCAATGTGTAATGTGTATTTCCTTTTCCCCGTAAACCTGTATAATGATGTTGCAATATTTTAATATATACGTGCATTTATTTTTCCTGGAAAAACCTGCAGTTCAGCATTGTTCTTATGTATCACTTTGCAACCGCTCACTCCCCTCTCTTACTGCCTCTGCATGGGCCATGAGAGAACTTGAGTAAATTATAATAGCTAATGCAGATTTGAACTGAATAGGTTAATTTGGTTGTATTTCATTAAATAAAATGAATGATAAGGGTTGCCATTTTTGTAATACTGGTATATTTCCACTTCTGAATTTCCAAGTGTTCAATTGTTTTGTGTTTGGCACAATAAATGTTCAAGTTCTGACGCGGCTTCTACCACCGTTCTCGCCAGCACCAGAAAAATTTAATGAGCATAACATTTGAATTTTGTGTATTGGACCAAAGTTGTCATTTTAGTAGGTCTGCTATACATGTTCAAAGCAAGTGGTCATCAGTTTATTTTAGCATCTAGCGAAACCACCCAAACATACCCCCTTTATATGCCCTGAGGCAGTAACATTGTTTAAAAAAAAAGATGTGTGCATGTAATATAGCTCATCTAAATTTTATGCAGCTGACTACATGGGTCATTTCATGCCAAACGCACCAATGTTTGCTCATAACCCTCTTTGATTTTGGTCCAAAAATTTGTCTTTTTATTGAACTCACAAAAGAAATTTCTCTTAATATCGAATGAGAAAAAATTTTTCTCATCATCTGACAGCCCTTTGAATTTTCCAGACTAGTGCAAAAGTAGGTCTCCGTACAAAATTCATGATAAAATGTTTATTTTCTTTTTGGCCTCCAAAGTTTTTTTGGACAACTTATATGAGTTGTATTTTTTATCATGTGTCAAGACAATGCCTGCACAAGGTTTTTGTTTTTTGTAGTTTGTTTTTTAGCTCAAAATGCTTCATTTCGGAACTTTTTTTAAAAAGTCCACACGACATTTATGAGCTATATAAAACTTTTCATTGCCTCGCCAAAACATGTACTACATGGATAAATTGTTTACACTAAAATTAAACTGAATAACTTTCAGGAAAAAAGTTCCAAAGTTGCGAAAAAGTGCATTGTGCTGTGTATCCAGACAAAAATATGCTGTAGTGCTCAATGCAACGGTGCAAAATCAATTCCTCAATCAATCATCGATGCAAAGTGCTGAAAACACACAGTGAACAGGTGGTCTGTGAGATTATTGGGGCAGCTAGGATTATTCAGACTACGAGAACAATGCGTCAGCACACCGTCCCTACTGCTAACAAAAAAAGAACTTGAGCTGTCAAACGTGCACTGATTTTCACGACTGTGCAGGAGTGCGTGTACCACACAGTGTGCAAGCCACGTGTCCTTGGAACATGTGGCGACTTTATGGAAGGGTATATGAAGTTCTGTATTTCTCAAAACAAACATTGCAAGTCAGCGCTTGTTGTGTCACCTTCTCATCTCGTGCACCCGTCTGTGTTCTGCACTGTTACTTGGGAGATGCTTTGGTGTGCTGTTTTTATAAAAGCCATGCTCTGCGAGGTGCGAGGACGGAATCTGGTGGCTCGAGGGGGCATCCACAAATGCGAATATGATCGCCTCGGGCGACCAGAGTCTTACCTTACGAAGGCCACATCACGACACCTTATCAGCTTCTCACATGAGCAGATGCTGCACAAAGGAGACCCTCTGGGTTCCGGAAAGTGCAGTTCAGAAAAAAAAAGTCCAACTTGATCACAAGTTTGGAATGGCTGGCTGTTCTGGTTAAAGGTATATGTGCATTGCACTGTTTTAAACATGCATCTCTCAGTACTGTTCTTGTTTAACTCTTATCATTCTCAGAAACAGAGGGCATAGTGTACTTGATCCCCTTGAATTGTGGCTATGTTTACAATGGTAAAACTGGCAGGTGTGCCAATGAGAGGTTAAAAAAGCGCCATTATGATGTGAACAAAGCTGTGAGGGAGAATTTGATGATTCACTGTCGTGATTACGATCATTTGCCAGATCCTGAGAGCTGTGTGCTGGAATTCATGCGCTGTATTGTGCTAGACAGACACAGAGAAAAGTTGATGTTTGAGATAACCAAGGCTACGAGAATTTTAAAATAACCACAATCATTGTGGTAGCGCACCTTTTGTGTCACTCACACTCACTAAGAAAGAGTTCGTGTGGTTAAATGCCCCATAATCAATTTTTGTTTTGTTTTCAACGCGTCCAGTGTGAATATGTAAGGCATACCTTGTTCATTGTTTTTTTTTGGGGGGGGGGCGCAATGTATATATTTGACATGGTTTGCAGTAAACCTTCTTGAAAGACAGCGTTTGTGCCATCGTATTGTTTCGTCGTCCTTGTCTGTGCTATATTGTCATGATTATTTGACCTCCAGCTACCAAATTAAAAATGACATATTTGATGCCACCAACACACTGAAATGGTGATTTCGGGGCAAAATGCGGCAGAACCGCATATCCAATGGCCACCATTTTGCTCTTGTTTGAAAACTGCCGCTCTTCCCTACATTTAAGTATTACTTAGTATGGGGAAGTTCTCTAGGAATATCTGCATTCTGCCATTTTCTGCGGCCTCTACAAGGGCCTCTAGAGTGCCTGGCATGCGCATCTCAAATGCAGTTTTTTCCACTTCGTGTTTTTGCCAACTTGATTACCCTTACAGATGTTTTCATTATGCTTTTGTGGTGCAATTTCAATTAAACTTACACTGTCGAGATCAGAAAGAACTGAACCATGGAGCTATGCTATATTTTTGTAGCTCGGTCGAACATATCAAATTTTAATGTCACCTAATTATATTTCGTAATTATGATGCTTTAACAAAATTGAACATTTCTGTATGATGTTGTACCTCAATAACAATACAAATAGCATAGCTTTGCATGGTTGAGGGAAAGTGTCTGAACAACCTGTAATAAATTACGTAATTAGGCTTCAGTTATTTTTCCATAATATGAAAACCGATTTAGATGTTCTGAAACTAATTACATGTTCGAAAATAGAAGGAAGTATTACATATCCACAGCTAATTTCTTTACGTTATATCTTGTAATAAACATTTTCATTTTTAAGATCCACATCTTCCCTTTAGCCTCGAGATCGTTAACCAGCCTGCTAGACCGTATGGATCCTTGCTTTAAAAATTCACATTCTAAAATTTCCTTTTTTGTTCTAGGTATTTCTTGAAGACAGCACAGAAGTTGATGAGGAAAGCTTTAAGTACATGCAAGAAAACTTTGGTGGCAATTTGGGCTGCACATTCATACTTGGCTCCAGTGCTTTCACTTCAGATCGTTTCAATGCAGGTATGATGCTTTCAGTGCATGCAACACTCTGTCGCTATTCATAAGCACATGCACCACCTATCTTCTGGCCAAGGTAAATTTCAAGCCCTGGTACTCAGAGGATTCACAGATGAGGCTGACAACATAACATTTCTCGAGTGTGCATTGAAGTGTGTTGTTACACATTGCTTTGCATTCATTAGGCTGGTATGGCTTGTGATCCCGAAGCTGCACATGGGCTAAGAGAGATGTCTTAGTGCAGGGCTCCGAAATAATTTCAACCATCTGGGATTCTTTAATATACAGGCACTGGCATCGCACAGAATGCGCACCTTTTGCATCAGTAGAGTTATGCGGCTCTATGGGTCTGACCTGACTAATATGCATTCTTATTATACCCTGATGTACACAAACGGCAGGCATGTTAATTATGAAGTAATTTAGATTTGCTATCAGTATATGTGATAACTTGAAGCAAGCATTAGCCTGAGCATCAAGTTTATTCTAGGCTAACGATGGGGTCAAGTGATCAACAGCATCTGTTTAGAGTGGTGGACTGTAGTGGTTTAACTGTATTTACCAAACTATGTGCACAAACAGTTCTGCTTTAATAAATTTTTTCTCATGACTGGTAAATCTTGAAGCAAGCAAACTGCATGCCAAGGATGCATTGTATTGTTGTCTGCATTGTTGTAGCCACTACACCTAGTTATATTGAGTGAGAAGATCCGTGAGTTTTGATTAAGAGCCCTGCTACTGCACTATGACACCAGAGCTCCGATGTGATGGTTGTACAGTCATTGACAAAAGTTTGCAGGATGCAGATTGGCCGAAAAAAAAATAGCATTACCTCGCTAGAAAGTCGGCTATTCATTCCAGCAAATGGAGCACGCATATGTCATCATGCGTGTGTACTTTTCATTGCCGTGCTTTGCCTGGCTACACAGGAATACATTTATTGCCACGAATCTGCAACACACAGGCTTTTGTGTATGACTGTACATGTGAACAAGCTGTGTAAGAAAACCAGAAAAATTATAACATAGTGCTATAGTTGCTATACTTTTCTCTGGACCAAGACGTCTCTCAGAGAAAAAATTAAAGGTGAAAAAAGGAAAGGCACTAGAGTTTGGCATACTGTCATCCCAAGCTTGATTGTATCCTTTTCTATTTCGAAGAAAGGAAAGTGCTACAGAAATGAGTGGAAAGCAGGTTGAGTGTAATGAGAAATGCCAGTGTAGTCATAATCTGAAAAGAGAGCTGGAGCAATTTCTGCCAAGCAAAACTTGTACTATCACAATATTATTTTGGTGTGGCTGCTGTTATTAGCTTTTTTCAAATGACTGCACCTGCTTGACATAAGGCCAGAGTAAATTAAGCAAAGGCAGCTACAAAAAGCAAAGCTGCATCCTGCTCATATAATTGACTTCTGCTGCCCCTATGTTGGACACAGCAAACCACATGTCCTTGCTAAAGCAGCTCATTGTAATTATTTAAAGGCGCCCAAAACACACACAAGAGAAGATAATGGGACGGAGTGCCACTCACAACTCTGTGAGTGGTCAAAGGTCAACGAGTTCAAAGGTTTGATTCCTGGCCATTGCAGCCAAATTTAAAAAGGGTAAAATAGAAAACCGCCAGTACACTGTGTGATGCCAGTACACATTAAAGTTCCCTAGGTGGTCAAATCATCTGAAGCTCCCCACCACAACATTTCTCATAAAGCATGGTCAATGACCTAGGCAGGCAAAGTAGAGCAGTGCATCTAAAAATAATATGCAGAAATGTGGTTAAGATTGGAGCTGTAAGGAATGCACCTACTTTGGACAGTTAGTGACTGCAGACCTGGATTATGAGAGTAAAATAACTAGGAGAATAAGAATGGGGTGGAGTGCACTTGGCAGGTACTCTCAGGTGATGAATGGCAGTTTACAAGCATTTCTGAGGGAAGTAACAGCCATATCTGTACTCTCCTATGGGGCAGAAGTGTGGAGGCTAACAAGTTCGGTGAACTTAAATTCAGGGCAATTCAGTAAGCTATGGAAAAGAAACTGATAGCTGTAACATTCGGTGACAGAATGAAACAGGTGGTATTTGCCTACAACTGCTAAATAATTTATAACTGAATTTTTTCTCTAATGTATTTCGGTTTCATTGACCGAACGAAGACTCTGACGTCAAGTGAGAAATCATTTTTGTCATTTCAGGTGTTGGAAGAAGCTGGATTAAATGTCGTAGTGAATTAAATCTACATATCTGCTGATTATGTTAGCTTTTCTAGTTGATCACGTGACCAAAACATCAACTTGATGTCACAGTCATCGTTTGGTCGATGAAGCCGAAACAGCATGGGAGAAGAAATTCAATTATAAATTATTTAGCTGTTGTAGGTTTAGTACCATCTGGTAATCCATGTATTCCATGTCTGATGCATCATTTGAAAAAAGAAAACACGTAATAAAATTAGTTGTCTATAGTCCTTAAAGGGTAGTGCTACAAGGGCTAGCATAACAGGAGACGAAGTCAGGAAGGCAGATGAAATTAGAAAGTTTTGAGGGTTAAAGTGGCCGCAGATGGCACAAGACAGGGTTAATTGGAGGGATATGGAAGAGGTTTTTGTCCTGCAGTGGACATAGACTGATGGTGATGATGATGATACATCACGCTGGACTATCCGACTTGATCAAAAATATGCGGCAGAGGTTTAAATGATTCTAAATGCTGTGCAATAAATTCCATCTTGCAATTTGTTCGGCTGCTGTAGGTACTGGTATTGTTGCCACTCAACTCCTTTGCCAAGTCTGATTTCATTTGAATTTACAGAGGAGCCTTTAACGTCGTCCCCCCAGCCATCACTGGAAGCTTTTCAGTCATTGACGATTCCATAGAACTCCCTGTCTCATGAAACTCTAACAGCCCTGAGTGCACCAAATCCACTTGACCGAAGTCAATATCAAGAAGTAGTAAGACTAATAGCAACAGCAATGTGCAAAGCGGCCTCAAGGCCAACTGCAAAGCAAATCCGGTCAGTGGCCAATCGTGTCGGCCAGAAATATTCGTCAGCACTCTGTGACGCACTGTCCACCTCTTCAGGGGGTAAAACGTTTCATGGACTTGCTTACAAAATTAAGTGCCGAATTGAAAACGCAAGGCGCGGATGTAAGCGCCTTTCTGAGGAATTGTGCGGAGGGCCTCTGAAGAGGGCAACAGCAAGGACAACTTATGGCTGCACAGAATGGCAGCCACCAGTCACTGCCATAGACTTCAATGATTGTGAGGAAGCAAAAAAAAATGCTTCTTGCTGAAAGCTCTAGAGGAGCAAAACATTCCTCTGCAAGAAGAACTCTTGATGCGTGCTTATGCAGCAATTCGAGCGACCATCAACACTAAGGGCAAGCGAGCTTGTGATGTACAGAAAGAGTGGCCCTTGCTGTTCACGCAACGGCACTTCCTGGCCCATATTAGAAGGCATGTATGCAACTGTATTTGCAAGCTGCATGTCAGTAAATTGAAGTGTTGTTTGAGGTTTCAGGAAAAGTAACTGTTGCTGAGTGTGTGTTAAAGTAATGCTGGATGCCGAATGTGCAGGGTAAGCCACGTATTGGATTAGGGCACTTCTACTACCAGATGCAATGTCAAAGAATAACTTCCAACAATTAGTGCAATAACTGTTTAAGTAATAAGGAATCCATAAATTACAGGCTGTGAGCATTCATTATCATGTCTGAAAAGTGAACAAAATTAAAAAATTGGGTTAAAATTTTACTTAATTTGAAACTCGGTGCAACAGTAGTTAATATAGTCGGGAGTAGACTGCACCTATGGGTAACGGAGTGGATTCCAAGAGAAGACAAGCATAGCAGGGGGCGCAGAAAGTTAGGTGGGCGGATGAGAAGTTTGCCGGGTACGGTGGTCACAGTTGACAAAGGACAAGGTTAAATGTAGAGACATGGGAGAGGCCTTTGCCCTGCAGTGGGTGTAGTCAGGCTGATGATGATGATGACTGCACCTGGTGCAGTTGCCTTTGTAAGTCTGTCGTGCTGCCTTCTGAGAGCCTTACCTTGCAGTACAAGATCAACAATTTTTGCAGTCCATTTATTCTTGTTGTTGATAGTATGTCGCAGTAGGCATGAAGTATTAGTGTGGTCATGCATATAAGTGTATACCAGATATTTCAGGGAAGCCCGCATGTTAACTAGTTAGGTGCATAACTAAGTTCTGATAAAACTGTCACAGTTAGCACCTGGTTGCAATTAGAGATTTCTAGCTGGTCATTACTGAGAGCCATGTCAATTTTTAGAATTTTGAAACACGATTACCTTTGGCGCTGTGACATGGAAAGTTTGGCTATTTCGAATGTATAGTTACGTGCACAAGAGGGATTGGTTTGTCTGCATGCATTTCAAAAGTGCTTGTATCTTGGCATGATCTAGCTAAAATTTTCTGGGCCACAGCATCTAGAGTAATCGTGTTTTCGAAATTCAAACACTGATATGGCTCTTACTAATGACCGGCTACAATTTTTAATTACTGCCAGTTGCCTGACTGCGATAGTTATGAATTTAATTATCAGAAATTATTTAACCAACTTACTAGCAGACTTTATTCACCTGTTTGCATTTCCCGCTTACACTGGTATTATTCTGCCGCAGAAAGTCTTCATAACTCAAAAAGCCGATTTTTAAAAATTAGTGGCAGGCTTCCCTGAAACACATTGCATATGACCATCAATTTCGCACCAAGATGGCAGGGCCAAAAAATGAAGGGGTAATGCATGACACAAAGAAGAGAGGGCATACCCTGTAGATGTTGATAAATTGGTCAGCACTGGATCGTTAGGTTGAAAAGGGTGAATGTATTGTGCAAGCACACAAATTACCTTTCACTCACTGTTATGGTTGTTTTCAGCAATGTCAAGAAGGCTTTACAGCTAAACATCATTTTTTTTTAGGCTAACGGACACGCAGCTAGAAGGATTATTTGTCAATCAAGAAATTGCAGACCTCGAGGTCTTGTATGCATTCCTGCGGCACAGCCTGAAGGGAGACGAGGCACTTCAATGGCTCCTTATGACAGACAGGGCAGGACATGGGCCGTCCAAAAGCTCTGCTCAGTGGGGTGTTCCCATTGCTGTGCATTTTCTTCAAGGAAAAGACAGAGTTCCTATTTAGTGTTTTTTAGGTGAGATTATTGCGGGGATGGATATTTGGTAGCCTCTCAGCATTAACATAATTTCTGCTTTATGACCGTAGATGAAACTTTCACATATCTCTGTAAAATTCTAGAGCACTTGCTCCATCATTTGAGTTCACAGAAATTGTAGCCAGTGGCAACGAAAAATTAACAATTAACATGCGTCATTGTTCCAGTAGAATTTTATGGGCACCACCTCAAAGTTTACCGAAGTGCAAAAAGCTGTGAACTTTCCTTTTTGTAGTCCTGCTGCTGCAATTAGCCAGGTGTTCATTATTCCTGTGATTCTTCAGCACACTTGTTACCTGTGTGCCCTTGTGTTGAACATGCAGTTTCCTTATATTCATCTGCTTATGATAATGGCTTCTTACCTCCACAGACGTCACCCTGTGTTTCTGAACTGATTAGTGACCTGCCTCCTACACCAATGGTGGTTGTACTTGGTAAGATTTTAATAATTTTCTGAATGCTTTGAGCAGAGTATAACCTTCTAAAAAGCATGGAAGTATGAAACCTCATTGATCACAAAGAACTGGAGCGTGGTAACGAAGGAGGTTGTTGTGAATTACCCTGTATGTCAGACTCAATGCAGCTTCAAGAATTCGATGAGGCATGCCAAGCAAGCTAAATTAACCATCCGCATGCCACAGTCTTCTCTTTGAGATTGTACCTGGCAGCATAACCCGCTGCTAGAACCTTGTTAGTGTAGCTATAAAATTCAGGTTTGTGGCCTATAATATTAACTTGAGAATATCGCATGCATTGCCATTCATCCATCTGCTCTTGTCCGTTGCTTTATAAATACCTTCAGTGTCTAGCATTTGCATCTACATAGAGGTGCCGTCATATTTTTTTTGTGAGCTGTGCTGACATGACCAGCTATGTGAGAAAGATTTGTATGCCTCATGTTCATATTATCATGCTAAAAATTATTCTTCTGAGCTGTAGCATTAAAAAAAACGAATTGCTCCACAATTGCTAATATTTAATCCGAACTCAGTTTTTGATGCAGTCGTTGATAATTTTCTTTTCAGGCACAAGCATCTTTGACTGTGATTGTACGTGCATTGTGACACTCGACGGAGCAAAGTGCTTTGAAGGACTGAGCTTTCTGGCCGCCGTGGAGACCCTGTATGCTGCGTACTTTTGTCTCAACATGAAATACAATCAAGAAGTACAAGCCACATTGGAATTCATTCAGAGGTAACCACATAAATTTTTCTCTTGTGTATAGACAAGTTTTTATCATATCTATCTCTTTATGACTGTTGCAGTATATACTCAGTAAGACGTGAGGAAAAAAATAGCATGTAAACTGCATATGCCTGGCATCCCTCCTGCAGCATCTCGACATTGTTCCGATTCACTGTGCACGTGCATTTTGTGCATAGTTTGACAACCTTAATAACACGAACTGATGGGCGAGTTGGTCTAACACTATGGTGAAACAGTGCAGTGGCACACGGACAAAAAAAGAAAGTAACTACTAATCTTCACTAGGTGGCTGGATGGCACATTCTCTCATATGAGCTGAGCATACGTGAAGCCACTGGAAGTTGGATGGCTTGTGTCAGAAGACGGAAGGCTGCTGTGCTTTTCAGTGAATGCAACCACAGCTTTCATCCTTTCGTACATAGTTTTTATGCCACTCTCTGGTGGCAACTGCTGTTGTATCACAGAAATAAGAAATATGAACACGAGAAATATGAGCATCGCTTGTCATACCTTCCAGTTTCAGGGAAATCCAGGAAAATATCCATGCAAATGCTGCGGTAAAGAGGTGCTTGCATAGCACTCTGCGTTCTTTTCTTCAGAGTGCAATGGAGTACTAGTAGAATGACAATGAGGCTAAGGTCATCTTATAACTGAATTTTCGCATAGCAGAGAATAGGCGAACCATGACAGAAACCAGGGCACCCGTCCTTTGAACAGCCGCTCGATTTTAAATACTTCAAATATACAGCGCTAGAAGTTGCAAACAGCCGATGTCTCCTGACATCGATGGTGGATGAAGATGTTCATTGCTTTAAGCGTTCATTAAACTACCGGACATGCCTATAGCACAGCCAAGTTTATCTAGCGGCACCTACCTGAAGCACGCAAAATAGTTTTTGGGCTAGTCATGAGCTAAAGGAACGACTTGTGAGAACGATGAATATTTACGGCAGCATGTGCCATTTTAGATATGTGCAGCGCGAGAGAAATGGCCAACAGGAGAGAGTGGTAGAGGACATGCGCTGCTTTAAGCCAACTGCACCAAGCCCCATGAATAAAAGCCCATTCAGGCATAGTACTTTATCTGCTACAATACAAAGCAGTACTTGATACCCTCTTGTACCAGGACACCACTGACGTCACATTGGGTAGTAGGTACATCCTCTGTCGGCTTCGCTCAAAAGAATACAACTTGGCAAAGTGGTTGGCTAGCTGCGGAAGTTTTCCACTTGCTACATGACAATAAAAATCAGCGTTTGCAACCTGGTAACTGCAACATAATAAGCGGTATCACGCAAATTAGAACTTGAATACTAAGCAAAACTTCATGCTGGGCTTCGTGGTGCATATTATTAGACGGGTATTTTGTAGTGCAACAGGACAACACAGAGCCTAGGAGACAAGGCTCTAGATTGCCTGTAGCGCTGTCATGTCGTCGGCTCTCCTACTTGTTGTTCCGTTGCACTCTGAAGGCCCCTTCTTCCTGAAATGTCTTTCTCAAAAACTTTTCTAGCCTTCTTGCATAGTTGATTGTGCAACAACCACGCATTGTTGTGAAAAAAAGACAAAAGTGACGGAAAGCCGAAATGTGTAATGAATGATGCGAAACGGAACCCCTCAGAACTTTGCTGATGTCCCATTCAGTGTACTGTGAAAGGCTGGCTTCTGGCACAAGCCCATTCACTTACAGTGACTTCATGCTCAGGCATCTTTTGCATCATTCAGCCCCTTAGTGGAGACCAGTGGATGTAACGCACTGATTTGCTAATGTACAGGAGTGCTACGCCCTTTCTTTGCTTTGTTTGCATGCCATTGCAATGTTTCACCATTGTGTTAAGACGACCTGCCAGGCAATGTGGTTTAATTACAGAATAATGTCAAGTTGGCTGCACCTTATTCGGAGTCTTTTCTGTAGCCCTACATCAACTTTTTGCAAAGAAAATGTGTGCAGGATTTTCATTTCGCATTTTCCAAGCTGTCATTTGCTGTGCTTGAGGTCACAATAAAATTTAAGAACGCGTTGCTTTCCATTTATGTTGAAAGAGTAATGTGGTGCATTGGAAATAACGTTCCATTTTGCAATTTAATAACGTAAGTCGAAGTGCTACATCTAAGATGAAATTTCAGGCTCGTATCATCTACTTGAGACGTATATTCTGCTGGTGTGAATGCTACGGGATAGCCAACTCTTGAAGCTGCATAATAATGTCTAAATGTTCAGTATAATATTGAAGTGCGTACTTTTGTAATATGCATCTCTATGTTTAGCTATCAGATTACATGATTTTTGCTACCATTTTCAGGATGAAATGCATAAAGACAATGGACTGGTAAAACAAACTGAAGTTTATGTAGGAAGGTGTAATGGGCAAATGCCTTGACTTCGGTACTAAAAATCTATACCCTCTATAGGTGTCTTGTTTGCGATGAATGCTTCTTCTATTAACTAAAAGAATAAGGAAACAGCCACTCACCTAACTGCACTTGAGCACCCTGCTTATGATTAACGTCATCGTTAGCTAGATTTTCAAGCTCATCACAAGTGTTCGGAGGTACATTTCGCTGTCAGTCTGGATGCTTAACTGTCTGTAATCATCCTCAAGATGTCTTTTCTGTTCTTTGAAACAAGTATAACAGGACTTTCGTAAATGAAAGAAATGCTTCACAGTTGTGATTTTTTCTGTAAGAATCAAACATCTGTCATTTCCTTATGTTGGTGTCTCATGTTCAAGGAACATGGCAAAGAAAGGAAAAGTAAATGTGTGGGAATGTGTGCCCCAGCATAGGTATCACAGGCTTATTCCAATAATTAAAGTGACAAAAAAATACCAAAGGTACCAAAGGCCAATAATATACCAAATCAAAAAATATACCAAAAGCCAAAAAAAAGCCGAAGGTAAAAAACCCTGTCCACTGTGTTTTTGTATGCTAATTGAAAATATGCCATTCAATTTCATTATGTTATGTAATACGTAAGATTTTGGAGAGAAATTGTAAGAAATTTTGCTGGAGGAATTTTGTTAAAAGGCATGCCATTCATTTGTAGTGATGTCAGGGAATGCAATAAGGGTAAAATTATCATCTTGCTTATCATAGAAATTAAGTTGTTGGTGTTTGAAGTTGCCACTTCAGAAACGGGAAGGCAAGCGTGTACATATTCTTGTTTTTAAAATGGCAACACAAGAACCTTATAACTCAAGTTTTATGATAGGCAGGATGATTTTACCTTTTGTTGATGTCAAGACAAAAATAATAGCATGCGTTTCAGCAAGTTTTCTGCAGCAAAATTTCTTAGTTTCTCTCCAAAATCTTACTTAACATATAAGTGCACAAGCACTAGATGTCTATAAAATTCAGTTGCATATTTGGAATCACCGCGTAGAAACACGTTCCATGGAATTTTCATAGTTGTGACTATGATTGGAAATTTTTTTTCTAAGACCAGCTTCCCTGCTTACATGGGTCGCATGTGACATCACAGATGCCATGATTGAGTCCAAGGCGTAGCTTCTGCAGTGCAGGTCAGAGCAGGCGGTAACACGTGGATTTAAAAATGCTCAGGTTTCCGCAGTGACTGTTTTCAAACATGGAGCTGCTATGACGGTGCAACACATGTACAGTGATTTATAACTAGGAATCAGTGATTATACTGCAGTTCACTCCTCACATGTCGAGGCTATTGTTCGGTTCATGAAGTATAAATAGCATCAAGAAAAAATATGATTATAAATAATTTAGCTGCAATAGGGAAATACTACAAGGTAATTCATATATACTAATGCCTAATACATGATTTGAAAAAAGAAAACATGCAAGCAATATTTTGGTATCTGCTGTTCTTGAATTCATGTTGGGCATGGCTTATGTAAGCCTGCAGTTTAGCAAGGCAGCTAGGAAAGAATATTTATTTTCATATTCTTACCGCCCTTGAGCCGGCCCTCCTCGAGAGATGAGTTGTAATTTAATGTGCTGTAGTTGCAAAGTAAGTCTTGGGAAAGGTGCTTGTTTTTTTCTATTCTCCACACCCAGCAAGAGTTGTGCTAAAAGACGGCATGCACACACGTGCGCTCAACCTGTCTGCTTATTGTGTATCGTGCTTTAGGGCAGTTCTTCATGGCCTTCCTGAAATCTTGAAGGCTAGCATTTATGTGACTATGGCTCAGTTAATAACTTTCTTAAGCTACATTAATCATTTGGCTCAGTATTAAAATCAGAGCTCAACTGCATTGGCTAGTCATGTGTAAGATCCCTAGTTTTTGAAAAAAAACCCGCTGATTTTAGCATTTCTGTGCAATGGTGGGCTAGCAGCCACATTATCTTTTTTGGACGATATTGTGTCTTCAGTAATCAGTACGATGACGTAACTATACGAATGCTATTGTTTGTCACGTGACTTATCATGAAGGGTACAACCTGGCAATGAAAAAAGTTCAGCTGATGTTTTGATATATTTGCTACCGTTCTGCTCATGCAAACTAGTACAAGTTTGCATGAGCTTGGGACAAGCTATAGTATTTCTGAAGCCACGACAAATCATCACTGATAAAAAGTCACTCTGAGCATTGCTGGACACTTGTAAATCAATATTGATGTCTCCAACAATAGCCTTGCCATCAGTTTGGGATAATTCCATTAAAATTGTCTAAATATTCAATGAAACAGGGTATTTTCCCTGCTGGTGGTCTGTAGACAAGTACCACAACTGCATCATTACATCTTAAAGTGATTATTTCATAAACGCTTTTAAGTGTAGAAAATTCCTGTAGCACTGGCAGCAATGCTCTCACTCACATTCTTGTATGAGGTTTACAGCACGGGCACCTGCCAAAAGCAGTACTACCATATATGCACAAATGCAGCACGAGTTTATTCTTAAAATCATATGCTTCAGAAATCACTTCACGTTATATTGGATCCAAGGTATGAATACAGAGCAATTTTTTTTCTAACTTTTTTACACCCATAGCGAGCTCACCCAACAGACTATTGAGCTGCGAGAGTAAGCCAACTTTTTGGTGGCCAGGAACGTGGAAAGGAAACCGTGCAGACTACTGAGAAAGAATAGAAGGCACTGAAAGAGCCTTGAGTAGTAGGGAAGGAAAAAAATTGCTAACAAGCACAGAACTGTGCCGCATGGACCATGAAGCAGTGACAAAAGGAAGCGATGGCATGCGAGCCGCTGCTGTAAGGCCGCGGAGAATATTGCAGATTCTTCATATGGAATTCACAGAATTCAAAACTTTTTCTTAAAATTAGAAGCTTAGGCATGAGGCAGCAACAGCACTGTACTGCTGTGCAGCAACAGCACGCACAAGGCATATCTCTGGCACCAGAAATTTGCTGTGTAAAGCATGCTAAATCAGAATGCAGTGAGTAACTGCAGTATTGCTATTGCTGTTGCCTGCCTAATGCTGGAGGCATTTGCTTTCTTGGCATCACAGCATCTCTTCCTCCATGTTTTGTGATGCGTGGTTTTTCTTGAAAAGCTAGTATAACCATGTAAATGATGTTAACATGAACCCTTATTTCCACAGAAGTGGCGCGAAGAGCAAAGGCAGATCTACATTTAGACGCCCTATAATTCTGCACGTCTTAATTCGGATGATCTAGCTTCTTAATATGTCTTATTCTTTTCAGGCAACTAGTGGGCATGAACCCAGAGGAAGGGAGCCGGCAGTTGAACCGGAGGATCACCTCAGTCCACCCAAAAGTGCACAGTGCCCTTCAGCAGCTTGACAAATTAAAAAAAAAGTGGCAAGATTGCATGTCTCGGATTTAGTGTGTTTGTGAACTTTGAACTTTCATTTCAGATTTATTGCGTAGCTCAGATTACGAACTCTGATATCAGAAGTTAGATATTGGAAATTAGATTCGATTTTCAAGTACATGCATAATGTATATCATTTGATGTGTAGCTTGTTTTTGCTATTTTTGTACCTTTTTGTGTTCATAATTAAAACTGTTTCAAACTAATTCACTTCTATGCAATTTTATCACTTCCTAGATTGTGTTTGAAGGAGGTGCAAAATACCACACGCAAGCTATTTACTTTCAAAGTGTGTTCATTTTGATACGTAATCTGTGTGCAGAAAAATTTGTTTGCATGCTACAAACATGACACATTTACCATGCATAGCATGCCTCTTACCTGAACGTGGGCCTGGCTCCGATCAGAAAATACAGGAGTGTAATATTGCGTATCATGTGCCATCAAGCATTAAACAGCATGTGCTCAGTCAGCTTTCAAAGATGAACATGGGCTGCTCATAAATGCTACGGGACATGCATATGTTAGCATCTTTGCAGTGGAGAGCATGAGAACAGAACGTGATATGTAGTCATATAACACAGATCCTGTCATGTTAACTTGGTTACAGCACGCATGCTATACATTGTTGTGATGGTTGGTGTTATGTTGACATAATAACAGCACATACACCGTGGCATACAGAACATTTGACATCATAACAGGGTGCGTAGCGTGTGTGTGCTAACCTTGTTGCCGCAAAATGCACCGCACCACTTTACCACGGGGTGTGTGCACAACGGAGTGGTGCAGCACATGTTGCGGCAAAAAGGTTAGCGGCCACATGTCCTGTATTTATGCGGGATTTTTTCTTACAGTGGAGGGTAACTCCGCTTCGAAACCCAACTTGTCCTAGAGGCTATTTGCTGAGAGGGTCTAGTTCGCAAAATACAGAGGCGCATACAGGGGTCACGGCCGTACAAAGTGAAAAAATGGGACGAGTGCTCCTAGCATTCATTTCCAATTTTGTCCAAGTCCGTGGTTTCAGCTCAGAGATCCGCATGACTGAGCCACCAGAAAGCGGCGAATAAAGAACTGTAGCGATTTGTCAACATTTATGGCTTTTACCTATGTCTCTATGTATTTGTTAATGCATCCGTTTAATTCATTTTATTCCCACGTGCTAGCGTGGTTAAGTCTCGGAGTAAGGAGTGTGTTTTACTGCCCACCTGTGAGGCGACAGTCTGAAAAATTGGATTTGGAGGGAAATGGCGCAGTATCTGTCTCACATATCCGCGGAACCCTGAACCGGACCGTAAGAGAAGGGATAAAGCAGGGACTAAGAATGAAGGAAGAAACGGGTGCCGTGGTGGAGGGCTCCTGAATAACTCGGACCATCTGGGGATCTCTAACGTGCACTGACATCGCACAGCATACGGGCGCCAATCTCAGAGTTTATGTCGAGTCGTTGCGGTGGCCATTGCTCCCGAAGGAGGCCCCCGATGCACGGTTCGCCGGTCACAACCGTAGCACTCGCTCGGCAAAGAGGAGCCGCCAAACTTTGACGTCTCCCTTTGTGCGAGGCGAAAAAAAAACTCAAGTCGGCGACGCTAGGCCAGGCTTAGCTCAGCCGGAATATCTGATACGCGTCTCGCTGACAATCTCCCGCGGGCGTTTGATGGTAATGTAAGATAATCGCAGACATCCATGTCCGAGGTTATACATTCCCTAAGGTATCCATGTTGTTGCGATTACAGGACGATACAGGAAAGTGCACGGGCCTGCCGACGGGCTCCAGCTATGCGTAACCAAGCAATGCCGCGTGCAAACAAAGGACAGTTCAGAGGTGTGAGAGGAACTACTGAAAGAAAAATGGTGCGCTCGATCAACTGCGACCATCGGAGCGACGGTGGTTCTGGTGGGGCGCTGTTTGTAGAGTCAGTTGTGTGGCGTTTGCAAGATAGCGACAGCACGCGTCACAGCGCTCATGTAAGAATGGTGCCGAGCGTGTCTTCGTGATTAGGCGTTAGGTGCCTTAGCCAGAGGACGTGGGAACAAAGCCTGACAACGACGGCCCCGTTTCGATGTATACGCGAAATTATTTAAAGAACCCTGTGTGTTCGAAGTTACTGCAGTACCCCCCTATACGATGGCCACGTTTGACTTGAACCTGCGTTTAATGCTGGCTATCAAATTCAGGCAAAGCGCCGAGTAGAATGGCAATGCAGTCGCCACGTTTCGCTTGATGAGCGCGAACGGCAAGTGTAGTTTAAATATTTAGCTTAAACGCTTGTCGGCACCTCGTGTTCGGGAAAGAGGCTATGCTGGGTCGAACACTGCTGCCTACCACAGCAACGCCAGCATCAAGGAAAGGAAGCGCCACGTGACAACGTTTAGCCGCCGCGGTGGCCCAGTGGTTACGGCGCTCGGCTGCTGACCCGACAGACACGGGTTCGATCCCGGCCGCGGCGGTCGAATTTCAATGGAGGCGAAATTCTAGATGCCCGTGTACTGTGCGATCTCAGAGCACGCTAAATAACCCCAGGTGGTCGAAATTTCCGGAGCCCTTCACTACGGTGTCTCTCATTGTCTGAGTTGTTTTGGGACGTTGAACCCCTCAAACCAAACCAAACAATGTTTTCTTCCTTTTTTTGATGTTAGGAACGCTAGATGATAATGGAACTCCGTTACTGCAGCGTTGTGCTGCCGCCACACTCTTCATGAGCGCTTCTGATCGAATGTCGTGTAGTTCGCAAAGCGCTGAGACCTGATGCCGCAGCGCTGGGCTATGAAAAATTGGTTTTGAAGAAAGGAAACGGCGATGTAATTGTCTCGCTTCTCGGTGGAGCAATCCGCTTTCAAACCAGCGCCCGTTCGAAAATAGGAGCGCTGGTACCGCCGTAGTGTTCTGCTACAATAAGGTGATGGTTGCAACTTTATTGCCACAAAATGGAAGCCTGGATTAGTTGGGGCTGGTGCGAGGCAGTGTGGCCTCCAGTCGGGGGCGGCCTCTTGAGCTCGCGTGATGGTGGCCAGCTGCGCTGTTTTCTTGAACTTGCCAAGAGCTTGTCCCATTCCTTCGCCAAGAGAGGTGGCAAGATTGTCATCGAAGAGGGTGGGCTCTCGCATTAGGGCAGTGAGCGCGCCCTCCGACCCGAATTTTACGAGGGACAGCTTTATCTCATTTCATGACATCACCCATCACTTTACACTGGAGAGGCGCGCTTATGCCCCTCCCCACAAGTTGTTCACAAAAGCGCAGGAAGTTACCTGGCGCCGACTGCAAACACGCTCCCTTCTGAATCCGGCAGTGCTTCCCCTCAAGGACCCCCGACCAGTACGACCCAAACTGCCATAAATGTGGTCAAAGGGCCAAATACGACCACATTCTGTGAAACTGCGCAAATGATACGCTTCAGGCGGAGTTGATACAGCTCCCTTCTCCCGAGCGGTGGGACGCCGCGCTGGTGAGGTCGGATCCCAAGATTCAAGTATGGACATTCCAGCGAGCCAATGAAGTCGCCGCTAGCCATGGGCTAGCGGCCATCTAGTATGTCTCCTGCAATCTGTTTTCGACGCAATAAATGTTTTACAATCCAATCCATGAAAATTGAAAATTGGCTGTTGGGGACCCGCCGCGGTGGCTCAGTGGTTAGGGCGCTCGACTACTGATCCGGAGTTCCCGGGTTCGAACCCGACCGCGGCGGCTGCGTTTTTATGGAGGAAAAACGCTAACGCGCCCGTGTGCTGTACGATGTCAGTGCACGTTAAAGATCCCCAGGTGGTCGAAATTATTCCAGAGCCCTTCACTACGGCACCTATTCCTTTCTTCTTTCAGTCCCTCCTTTATTCGTTCCCTTACGGCGCGGTCCAGGTGTCCAACGATATATGAGACATATACTGCGCCATTTTCTTTCCCCTCCCCCCCCCCACCCAAAACAAATGGACGTTTTAAGTTTGTGAGCTGCAGAGGAGGGCAGAAGGAGTGTAACAAGCAAATAGCAACAACAGTTAAAAAAATTGAACAAAAAAGTAAAAAAAATAAAGATAGGGGGCAGGGAGCAGACAGGGACAAAATTGAGGGAGGAAGCAAAAAAATAGAAAGAAAAGAAAAAAAAGGGGGGGACTATTATAGTCAGGAAGGATGGGGTAAAAAAAGGAGATGGCGAAACGAGAGAAACGGAGAGGAAGGCGGTGCGGGGGACATGGGCAGCGCGGCAACCACAGGCGTACGAAAGCAAAACGTGCAAACAAGACACAAACAAAATGCACAAACACAAAGATGGGCGCCGCTGCAGATGCGTGGCCAAAGAGGCGCCGCTGCGCAAATGACACTGGCAGCGACGAACAGGCCAAACCAGGCGCCTTTTGGGGGTCTCACTAATTTCCGGTGAGCCGAGGGCTAGAACGTTAAGGAAGGAGTGGGCTACGGTAACGAGCACATGTGTAAGAACTTACTCAGGGGGTCTGGGTTTCAATGAACGGTGCACCCCCCTCCCTGGGCGGCTCGTTGAACCTACTTCGTCGGGAATACTTGTTTGTAGGGGTGGAGGGCTGGGCTAGCTGTGTACAAAGATTTGAAATTATCGAAAAAAAGTAAGGAAATAACGTCAAAGCTTATCAATACTGCACGAGACAGGATAGTGTAACTAAGGAGGGGTATGATTGCCTGGGATATACACTAGGAGTTATAAAGGGTATATCAGAGTTAGCCAATTAACGAGAGGTGTAGTATTATTTTGTTTGGAGGTTGTGAATAAAATAAAGGATACCAGGCTTTTCATTAAGACATTCTTGAATAGTATTAAACATGTGGATAAAATAGAATTCACGTTGTTCACGTTCTCGCTTGTTTTTGAAGCCCCCTTGAATAATTGTTACTTTTAGTTGGTCAAATGGGTGTCCTTCTGAGTTTAAATGCTTGGATAGGGGAAAATTTGAGAGAGACTTGGTGTGTGCGCAGTAATTGTTAAATCGAATGCGGAATGCAGTGTTTGTCTGTTCTATGTATTGCTGGTTACACACGGTGCATTAAAGGAGGTAAATAATGTTTAATGAGTCGCAGTCAAACTTGCCGTTGATTGAATGCTGGAAAACTGACCTCGTACTAGTTGCGGAGCACGTAGTCTTCATGTGTTTGCAAACCTTGCAGCGACCTTTACCACAGGGCTGGCATCCATATTTTGGGGTTTTGTGTTCCTTGGAGTTGACTAGATGGTTCTAAATGTTTTTGGCATGCCTGTAAATCACGCGGGGTGCGCATGTAAATATTTTCGATAGTCGTTAACTTTGCTGGAGAATATTAATGTGCTTATTAAGAATTCTGTTTATGTTCGGTGCGTTACTGTTAAATGTGAGAATAAGGTTTGTAGTGTAATCATTTCGATTATCTCTTCGGCGCCCCTGGAGTATTTGACTACGGTTCAGATTTGAAGCTCTGCTTACGGCGTCATCAATAAAAGAACGTGGATAGCGCTGCCTTAAGAGCACGTAAACATTTTTTTTTTGCTTGAAGTGCGTTTGTTGTGTACTGCCATTTCAGAGGCACTTGGGAGCAGTCAAGCTGCTTTTTAGCAGCTTTTAGCCCTTGCATCTCTCTAGGATGTAACTTGCATTCTGTAAAAATGAAATGAAATTGCATTTGGAAGAGAAAGACAAGGCTTTATTTTGCAGTGTAAGCTTGCTCTCTAGAATGAACAGAGAACGTTGCCTCACACTGCTTGGGCCTGTCGTTTGACCCCTCGTTGACACCAGGGAAAAAAGGACGTCTCTAGGAAACTATATGCGGGATCTTTACTCTGCTTCAGGAGGGGAGGGGGAATGGAAGGGGGGTTGCTGGCCTCCCCTTTGTCGGGTTCGCCGCGACACGCGACGCAAGATGGACAAAACGACGAAAGGAAGCGGACAAAGCTGCCTTTCCGAAATTGACCGTGACTTGCAGGTGCCTATAGCTGTGTTTGGATTCCAGGGAAGTAGCAGCCGACGTCTGAAACCTCCTCGCCCATTCCCACGGGGCTCCGCGTGCCATGTCGCCATGTGCGGTGAAAAGATCAGTGTGCAGAGTTTAAATGAAACAAGTATGAAGTTATACAATGAAGCCAATTACAGACAGCTAGAGGAATTTCAAGACCATGCGGTGTGATGCTAGTTATCTCAGTGAAAACTAATGCCGCCAGCTATTATTTCGTTGTTTTTTTTTTGACCCAACAGACATGAAAGGTCTGAAGATGAATTAGTACCAAACACATCGGTGCATCAGTTGTGATGCCTGAAAAAAGTTGTACCAACATATAAATGCCCATGTCGTGATAATCAGGAATACTGAAGAATTAAGAAAAATTAAAGCATTTTTTTTTGTTCGGGCTCACACACCTGCTACAAACATCTTTATACGTAGCAATTTAGATGAGTCTGTAGGAAGCTTTTTGGGTAAAAAGTACAGTACGGCAGAAAGGAGTCTTTAGAAAATGCACTGTGTAGAAATAGCCATACCAATTCCATCTCATCGTTCAATAAATGTAACAAATACCGTGCAAAGAAGCTTGCTGCATAGTATAGTTGCAAGTTACTGGTTGCAGACCGCTCTGCAATCACTGGACTGTGACTGTGTATGTACTGCATGAGAGTGCGTTGATTGCAGAGCAGTTAACACAGAGATGTTTGTTCATATCGTTTACCACACATATAAACATCATCAATGAAACAGGATGCTATGTGTAACTTTTTGACATGTTCCTTTTTGGCAGCCTCTAAAAATGTTTCCACCTAAATGAGCTGGCTTGTTTTGCAACAATATAACCACGGGACCGCTGTAACTTGCCACATTTTCAATTTGTATGAAAATCATTGCATGTGAGTGGTCACAACCCTATCCTGTTTCTTGAAGGTCCCGTTGCTTTGTCGGCAATGCTTGGACAACCATGGCCAGCTTTCCGCATTCATGTGCACAGGGTATGCCCATTACGTGCATGCCTTTCCACCTAGTAATGGCTTACAATGCAAACAGACAAAAAAAACAGAACACACAAAGCACAAGTACAGATAGTGTTTGTAGTCCACACTCTTCTTCTTCTTCACCTCAGTAAATATGGCACATACCCACGCGGGGTGATTGGCCAAGGTACAGTGAAGATTTGCCAATGAAGTATTTGCACGGGAAAAAAATAGACGTGAGGCGGCGGCGTAGAAGACTGAATCAAGATAAAGATAGGAAAATTCAATTAAATTTAAGAAATATGAATTACCAAGAATAGAATCAAGCATTTTGGACATGCGACAGAATTTTGTATACAGCTAACAAGGTAACCAATCAGTCGCACTTATGTAATGAAGGTAGCCACAAACACTACTTAACGGGAATCCCTTTGAGCTCGCACCGAACGAGAGAAGAACTGTAAGAGACAGAGGGAGTCCTAACCTTGAAAGTTGAACCTGCAAATACTGCTTTCCTTGAACAACCGCCGGCAAGTGGGGAGAAAATGGTCTAATGTTTCAACTGGCCCACATAAGACACAAAGGTTTATCGCAGGGAACCCGTATCTGCGTAAGTACAAATTTAAGTGAGGGATTCTGCATCGCAGAAGCGTCATTGACACCTCAAAACGCCTTGATTTACACTACCGGGCATCCCATGATTACTTTAAGTGGCGAAAATCCACGGTATTGAGCAACGGATCACTCAAGCTGGCTGAAATATGTTGGAACCACTGGAAACGTGAAGGTTCCAACAGAATGAGGTGAGGGACGGGATAGATTACAGGAGCGCTGAGAGCTGACCTTGCCAATAAATCAGCCACCTCGTTTAAATAGACACCCGAATGCCTGCAGGTACCCGGAAAAAGCGTATCTCACGCACTGTTCACGGAACAAAAGCCTAAGCGGCCGATTTAATAAAGATTTTCCGGAGTTTTGGAGAGAGTCTAAAACTGAAAGGCAGTCTGCAAGAATAAGAACCCGTGCTACATGTCTGGGAATTTTGAGAAGAACCAAACCAATAGCCAAAAACTCTACGAAGAATATAGAAGTATAATCAGGGATACGAACGCAATAGCTCCAAGCCAGATCCTGCGAATATATCCCAATCGCCGCCTTCTCACAGCTGCCGGAGGCATCAGTGGAGAGAACAGTATGATGAGAAAAATTGTGTAGGTGTTCAGACAGAAGACCATTTATGATATTTGCGGGCATATGTTTCGCATGGGACGGGTAGATATGGCCGTAATAGAAGACGGGGTCAGCCTGCGTATCAGCAACTCGTTGCAAGGAGATCAGATCAACCTGCAGCGGAGCTTGCGTGAACCTAACTTGCGGAAGGTGATAGCGTGACCAGTGCCTCTTCTTCTTCTTCTTCTCCCCAGTGCCTCCCATGCCTACTGTCTTTTTCTTCCTTGAATCATGACAGCATTCCGGCTCAACCCTTTCCCCATGCTTATACAGACATTTCTCACAATTAGCCTGAAAGCCGGCCGTAGTATGGAATGACTTTAGGGAAAATTACCTTTTTAGTCGTTTTATCTGCACAGCTTAGAAGTATGTGAAAGGTACTTTGGCTGTGAGTGATTTGCCCTTTCTCTCTCATAGTCTTTTTGCGAACTTAAGTGGTGAAATATATATTAACTTCTTCATTACATATTGTGCCATCATTGTCGCAATAACAAAAATTGGGCACATAGTAAATATCTGCAAGCATTGAGGATTTGCCTTTAAACTCTGACATCATTAGAGATGGAATCAATACAAAGTAGAAGAAAAAGTATAGTGCAGCACATATATGATTGAAAGTGAAAGACGAATGTTGTTGATATTGTTAGCCTATCAAAAGATGGCACATACCCACACTGGGCGATCGGCCAAGAATCCGGTGGCTATTCATCTGTACTCAATTAACAAAAATGAAAATGACGCGGGAACGCTACACTGGTGGATGTGCTGAATTTCAGGAACAGACCGTGCAACAAGTAACAAAAATATTGCTAAATCAGATTTTACATTGCATAATGAACCATGACTGTACCAAAGCAATGAGACAGAAGTGAAGCATTTCATTCCTTTCGTGACAGAAATGAGTTATGAGGTTTGTTGAACAATTAAAAAAGTGATTTTTGATGGCAGCTAGCACGGATCATTTCAAGTTATAGCTCAAGATTACAATCACATCTGATATAGATGACACGCATGCTATGAAAGCAAGACACTTTTTTCCTTTTTTTATGAGAAATGCACAGGCAGTTTCAAGGCTTGCTTCACAATTTCATTTCTGACGTATACACAAAGGCATGCCTGTAAATTATTCGTGCGTTACACCAGAACCAACACTACTTAAGTTGGTAAATCATGTTCATTACTTGGGTGTCATTAATAGCAAACATATACTAATGCTGCTAATCCTATAGAAGAACAAACAGCGGTTTTATGAAGACGTTAAGTAATACGTGATACCGTTGTGTCGATCAGGTAATGAACTGTGCGGCAGTTTCAGTTTCTCTTCTCTTATTTTCTTTCAGTTCTCTTACTTTCAGTTTCTCTTCTTCAGAGTTTCAGTTTCAGTCACATGCATGTTGCTTGACACCACGTACACGTGACGCAGGAAAAGTAGAGAGGGGGGGCGGGGGGTTGGCGGAAACTTGGCGTCAGCATGACATCATTCGCTCCGGTGTGTCGTTCGATCTTGCATTTACATTACAATAACGTGCCGACAAGGTAAACCTTTACTGTGTTTCACGGGATCTTACGCCCCCTCGTACATTCCTGGGAACCCCGGGCCGACCACCAATACTATGGAACCAGTGAAAGGCACTGTTTTCTACTTACTTAGAGGCGTCTGGCTCCTGAGTTTGCTGCATCCCGGCGCAAAGCTATGCTCCTGCATTCGCGCGGCGTCGAATGTCAGCGCCGTTCCGGAACGCCTTCCACCACGAGCGCAATTTTAAAACGAAGGAGGCCTCAATTAAGTGAAGTTACGAAAGGCGAAGATGCGTTTCAAACCGCGCTCAGTACTTGCGACCGTCTGTTCTGAGCCACGACAGAACGCCACCGCGGTTCAAGATATGTTTACAGAACCCTGGTGAGCCTGTCAGAGGTTTATATTGCTCAGTTACGCGAACTTGCGAAGAATTGCGACTTCGACAATTCCTGCCGCTCCCCGCGACTGCTCGGGGAACAGGGGGAGACAGCGCGTTTTTCTCTCTCTCTTCATTTCTCTTTCTTCCTTTTCTAGTATTTCTCTATTGTGCCCATCTTCTTTTCAGCATCTGATTGTTTGTTGCTCTGTTCATGTGGCGGACATGTGTGCTAATTCCAACTCCTTATGAAGGGGAGGAAGATCGCTGTAACTTCAGTCTTGAGAAAGGACAGGCTCTGTCCGAAACGTCGGCTCAAAATAAATCTGTCTAACACACACACACACACACACACACACACACACACACACACACACACACACACACACACACACACACACACACACACACACACACACACACACACACACACACACACACACACACACACACACACACACACACACACACACACACACACACACACACACACACACACACACACACACACACACACACATTAGTTAGCCTTGATGTAGTGTCTCTGTACACCAGCATACCGCATGATGATGGCATCGGAGCTCTGGTCGCATCCTATGGAAAACACACAAGCGCTGATGCTCCTAGCCAAAGTACCATCGCTGCACTTACTAATCTGGTCCTCAAACTCAACTCTTTCGAAAGTTCTACAACTCCTTTTACCTACAAAACGAGTGGTACCACTATTGGAACGAAAATGGCGTCAAACTATGCCAACATATATATGCATAGCATTGAATCAGAGTTTATCCGCTCATACCCAACAAAACCGGCTTTTTACAAACGCTTCCTAGACGACATATTCATGGTATGGACGAAAACCGAGGACCAATTCATCCAGTTTATTTCAGCATTTAACGACATACATCCAAACCTCTGTTTCACACACATTTACTCCACCAATCAAATTAATTTCTTGGACGTCTCAGTTCGAGTGTAGAAGGGTAGCTTAATCACCAGTGTCTATAGAAAGCCCACGGATAGGCAACAGTACCTTCATTACAAGAGCTGCCACCCACGCCACTGCAAAAGTTCTATTCCATATTCCCAGGCCATCAGATTCAAAAGGACCTGCTCACGACCAGAAGACTTCAAAGAAAATTCTAACCGTATGCTGGAGGTTCTGAGGGATCAATGCTATCCGCGGCCTCTATTTTTGATGATGCCATTAGGAAAGCGAAAGCAAAAAGACGTAACGAAATGTTTGGGGATACCCCATCAGCAACCGCAAATGACACCGCTCTAATCTCGTCTTAACCTTCGCAAGCAACCCACCTAATGTCAACAAAATTCTAAAAAAAAACATTTCAAAATAATCGAACAAAACGATAGACTGTCAAAAATTTTTCCAACAGTTCCACACGTTACCTACAGGCTACCAAAAAAAACACACATGATTATGTAGTTCACTCTACTGTCTATAAAGGAAAACCTGTTGGTTGCCTACCTTGCAGGAAGCATCAATGTCAAGTTTGCCAGCATATGCGGACAACAACACTAGCTCAAAGCACACACTCCGCCCGTGAAAACTTGAATTGTAACAGTAGTAACGTGGTATGCCCGAGTGCGGCGATTGTCAGATGCAATACATTTTTCCAAACCGAGAATTCCTTCCGAATTAGATTCAACAACCACCGCGCGAACACCAGATCTCTTCCTCTCCTCCCCCTTGTCGAAACAACTTTCCCAGGAAGGTCACGAGTTTCACAAACTAAAAGTTACGCTGCTACACAGCGACTTCCAAAATACCCGTGAGCGTGAGCAACGAGAATCATACTTTATATATCAGTTTAATACTGTGCAGGCCGATTTAAATGAAAACCCTGGTACTCCCTCCACACTTCAGAGATCATAGTCCTAGCCCTACTGAAATTCACAGCACCCCGACTGCATCGCCTGCGGTCATGCCAATTTGCGTGCTTGCTTCCACATGCCGCCCTTCTCCTCCCCCTGCCAATCTTTCTTGCTTATGACCAGAGAAAACAGTTCTGAGAGCAAAGCATATTGCCTATTGCCCCTCAACTTTTTATATTTTGATATATTTTATTTTCCTTTATTTCTTTTTTCCTATTTTGCAGATAGTAGAGCGCCGATGCTCCATATAGGACAGTAACCCATTACAATAACGGACACTTGGGCGATTTCGCGCCTTCGTTCCCCATTTTCAATCTGTTACTCTCCTCTCTCTCTCAGTTTCTAGGAAGGAGCCCTCTTTTTGTCTCCGCGACGGAACGCGGGGCGGAGGCGCCCTTCTGACGCGAGGCAGCGCGGAGACATTTGCGCTTTGCGGCGCCGGGCTGCGGGATCGGGTTTCTGCGGTGCGTTTGGCCGGGCGCACCGCCGCCGTAACTTACATTTTAACTGTTAACAGCCGCACCCGCGGGGAGCGCATCGCGCTCTGAGGCATATGCGCTCAGTGTTGTTTTCCGTTCCTTTGTTCTTTTCTTGCTGTTTTCTTGTTTATAATATTTTCTTTCCTCGTGTTCGAACCTCTCGCTTCCGCCGAAGGAAGCTTCCCCCATATTAATTCTTGGCGACCCCCCCCCCCCCCCATTTTCCTTGCGGACAATTCACCCCTTCCGCCCCCCCTGTCTCTAACCTCTGCTTTCTATTCCCCCCCCCCTTTTTTTTTCGCTGTTCCTTTGACCACCCTCCTCCTTTCCCTCAGTCGAAGAGAGGAGTCTGGTCGCTCGCTGTTTGTCTCTTGTGTGATCTGTTTGTTTGCTCGAAGGAGGGCGTTTTTCAAAGGAGAATGAGAAATAAAGAGAAAAAGGGAAACGCGCTGTCGCCCCCTGTCCACCGAGCAGCCGCGGGGAGCGGGAGAAAAAAAGAGAAATAAAAAAGAAAGGAAAACGAGGAGCAGGAGGGGAGAATAGGCGCCCTCAAGGCAGAGCGGCGGGTAGTACAGAAACAGACGGTGGCGGATTCGCGGAACAGATAAGAATTATAGATGCGTGTACTCGCGTGCCGCTGGCCAAAACGAGTAAACAAATAAACAGAATCAAACGCAGACAGGGCAGACTTCCTTGGAGCCTCTTCGGCAGGAATATTCAATGCGGAATCAGCGGCGCAGTTAGCTTAACTAGAGACACGTGCACACGTGCAAGATGCGCTTTTTTTTTATCCCGCGCGCGTTGGAGAAACGTGGGGAATTCCGAGAAAAACCTAAAGAAAATGTGTCTGTCCCCAACCGGACATGACGCCATTAAAAATACGTGAACATGACGTTACAAACGTGACGTAACATTTTTTTGACCTATCAGCGTTTCCAGCCTACCGACCCACAAACGCTTGTTTTGACGAAGGTGAGGTCGGGTGAGGTGTCTACGCTGACACTGTTCTCCGTTCTAGTGGGGGTTCGGGGGTCGGTCATTAAGGTGAGCCCCTCTTGCTGTGCATCCAGCCAGAGTTCCCTTCCCTTAACTCTTTCTTTGTGTACCCCAGGCAGCGTGTTGGGCGTTAGTCACCCACCACTACCAAAGCTTGCCTTTTGGCAATACGCAGAGTTTTTTGGAGAAGAGGTCCAAATCGGGCCTTCCTCTGTTTCGGGCTGCTATAGATATTAAGAACAAAAAGGCTGCCTTCTTTCTTTTTTGCTGGAATAAGTTCAACAAGGACATGGTCTACGTTGATAACCTCCGTGTCATGCTTAACGACTGCTAAGTTTCTCCTGACCAGGGTGGTTACCCCGGATCTTCCATCATCTGTACTAAATGATATGTAGCCCGATAATTTTGCCATCCCCGCAGTTTCTTGTAAAGCGATTACGTCTGGATTGTCTTTGCCAAGAAGGAGCTGCTGCAGGACCGCCCTTTTGCGACGGTGCCCGCGGAAATTCCACTGCCAAATCGAGTGTTTATTGTGACTGGCCATGATTGGATTGTGGATTGTCACCCGATGGTATTAGGGTCGCAGCCGTCTGTGATCCACCATGTACCTTCTGCTCTGTTTCCCTCTGCCAATTATTATTGCTCAGCAACTCGGCCCTGTGTTTCTGGCTTTCTTCCGATAGCGCCTGGATGGCTTGGAAGACTGCTGCGAGCTCTGCTTCCCAGCTCGCCTGGAAGTCGTCCATTTTCTTGCATGGATCTGCCATTGTGGGCTCTTGCGACGCGTTCGCGCCTAGTTTCCTTTTCAGAGGTGGGGAGCGGGTATCATCTACCTGCATCTCCACAGTGCTTTCATCGGTTGAGTGGGTTTTAATCGTGTTAGCTGTTTTGACTGCGTTAGCTACTTTCTTCTCCCTTTTTAGCATAGCGTTTTCCTTTTCGAGGTCATCTACTCTTTTAGTGAGTTTCTCTACCATGATTCTCAACTTGGCTAGTTCCTCGGACTCCGTATTTTTTGGGGAGACCTTATCTACCCAGCTCACCTCCCTTTGCCTGTTGGCTTCAGTCCTCGGCCTTGACGATGATCTTGCCCTGGAGCCGGAGTGGCCTCTGGAGACAGAGCGACCCCGGAGCTGGAGCAGCCCTTGGAGCTGGAACGGCCCGGGAGATCGAGGCGAGGGAAGGAGTCGGATCGGCTCCGGAAGCCCTCCCGGCTCCTTGAGTTTCCGCCCAGGCGGGGGTGTTTTCTTCGCCTCCTCTTCCTGGAGCTTCCGCTCCCGCTGGCGTTTCTTGACGACGTACGGAGTTCGGTAGATCTCGCGACACTTCTTGTTTCCCAGTTCATGTCTATTTCCACAAACAGCACATTTGGGATCGAACAAGTGTCCATCCGGTGGCTTCACCGTACCGCAGCCACGACACTTGACGTTGTCCGGGTCCGGACACACATCAGAGCGGTGCCCAAGGTGTCGATCCGCATGCGTTGCACACTTCAAACTTCTTTTTGTGGAGGAAGCACTTGAGGAGCCCGCCTCTATAATAAATCCAAAACGGCACATTCTCATCGACGAAGAGTAACAGAACTGAGGTCGATGTCTTCCCTATTCTTCTGATCCCTCTGATTTTGGGGTTCCTTGAACAATCCAGGTGTCCAGAATTTGTGCTTGCGTTTGTTCCACCGGAATCCCATGAATAACTCCTTTGCCAATACCCTCGGGGGATGACAGGTAGGCGTTTACGTCGTACTTTTTCTGATCAACCTGAAGTGTTTTTATCTTCAGGTACAGATGCATTCTTTCTTCACTCATGGTGCCCAACAAAATGGTGTTTTGCTTGGTGTTAAGTTGAATAAAGTCTTCCTTAGCCTCCTTCAGATTCACGCCCGCAGCGGCTCGCACAATCTCATAAGCTTCACGTCTCCACCCAAAGATAGAGCTTTCAATCCTCCGCTCGGTCTGATTATCACCTTATGCAGGCCAGTAGGTAGGCGTGGTTGCTGTGACGCCACGGAGTAATAATAATAATTGTTTTTTAGGGGAAAGGAAACGGCGCAGTATCTGTCTCATTTATCGTTGGACACCTGAACCGCGCCGTAAGGGAAGGAATAAAGGAGGGAGTGAAAGAAGAAAGGAATAGGTGCCGTAGTGGAGAGCTCCGGAATAATTTCGACCACCTGGGGATCTTTAACGTGCACTGACATCGCACAGCACACGGGCGCCTTAGCGTTTTTCCTCCATAAGAGCGCAGCGCCAACTTCCTCCCTGCCATCTTGATTGATTTGGTGCTCACGTGGCCGCCATCTTGTCTCCTTCCTCGGTCCGAGCCGACACCTTGGCCTTCTCCCTCGCGGCCGCCATCTTGGCTGCCGCGTTGCTGGTTTGTGTTGATCGTGAACCAACCGACCTTTTCGGAAAATTCTTCGGGAGAAATATCCTCCCCTTGAACAACAACCTGCATTTTCGCCGAAAATATCCGGCCATGCTAAGCCCCAGGGGTCGGCGGCGAGGCGCACCGACGCTTGGCCGGCGGGCAGTGGTCGGAGTCGACGCTAGGTCGAACGCAGCCGCTGGGACGACGCGTCGAAATCGAAAATAGCCGCAAATTAGATCCACTTGCCGCAATTTCGGAATCCAGGTGATCCTGGCGACTTCCGCTGATGATTCCAATCGAAGTTGGCTTGAGCACAAGCATAAATCCGCCAGGAACATCGAAAAACCACGCAATACACGTCCGCACGCCTCGGCGTCCGAGGCCAAAAACCAACCCATCCAGGAGAGCAAAACCATGAGCCAACCAAGCTAAACACATGCTTTCACACGTCTACTCGGTTTAGCTACGTCTCGAAACCCGATCACTTTTTTAGCATGTGTTGTAGCAGAACAGACTGGCTTCGGCCAACGCATGGCCAATGCAAGCGCCAGTGACTGCAAAGCAAGGAAACCTCATGTAACGGCCAACTTTATTGTCCAATTTTTTTTTATTGCAAATTATAAATTTCAAGGCACAGAAACAACAAACAAGAATGTTGGCACCCGCACTCTTCGGACAGCCCATGAAACAACAAAACCAAGGAAATCCTTCGCCTTGCGAGCCTGCAAGAAAATAAAAGGTGCAATTAGTGGCGGCGTGGCTGACTCACGCTAACATCGAAATTGTTCCGTCGAATTTGAATCAAAGCAAGCCCGAACCTCTAACAAAGAAAACCACCGATTAGTAGTTGCTCACACCAGGCTCGAGGAACTACAACTGAAATATACTGATCATGCATTTCTTCCAAGAAAATAAACACCTTTTTTCATCGTCTCCGATTGTTTGCCATTGTTTCTGATCGCAAAGAACGGTTTTTGATCTCTATGTTCATCACATTGGTGTCTATAGAGAATGCTGCAAAACAGTGACAAGTGGCACATACAGCAATCTCACAGAACGGACTCCGAGATCCATGCTTCCGCTCGAAAAGGCCAATGTCATCTAAATAGGCAAATAGCAAACAAATCACCGCTATGAATTGAACTCTCACCATTATGCACTATTCATGCAGTGAACACTGTCAGCCCCTTCGTGGGAGATACTGCGCATCACCATTTAATATCTTGTAGCGTTACTTGTCCGTGCACCTGAGTCCAAATTAACTGCCCATTTATGCCTTGATCATATTTATTCTATTTTATTCTTTTACTTCTTTAAAGACATTTTCTGCGCTTCTCTCCTCGAGACTTTCTTGCCCCACGCAGAGTATGCTCTAAACAGAAAGGAGTAAAAAGGGAGTAAGAAAGGGGAGTAAGCTTTCCTATGCGCTAGAAGACAGCTTACTCTCTTATTTACTCCCATACGGGCGTATATTTGTGTTTAGAGTGTAGCATGCGAGATAAAATCTCTTGTTTAAATTATAGGGCTTCTCCCTCTATCTATCGCAAAGTGACACCCGCGGGGCTTGACAACTAGCTGACGGCTATGCAGTTGAACGTCGCGAAGGCTGCGGTTTTTAAAGTTGGATCGCATTTTTGTGCAGCTACGAAATGCTCTCAAGCAGCAGAAATCCGGTTAAATTTAGTTCAGGTTCTTCTCTGCCTGCAATACATACAGCATATATGAGTATAGCAAGTCGGGACGCAGGCAGCGAGGAAGAGAGAAAATATCGCCGGACAGTGGTCAATAACATTTTGTTAGAACAAGACAAAAAAAAAAAGCATAGTAGGCGCATTTACATTTTACGCAAAATTTTAGTTGTGCGCTCATAAAAGATTCACAGATGAACTAAGCGCAAATAAACAAACACGTGAAAGCCACACAACACAGGGCAGGCGCTGTGTGTTCATGTCCCTGTTCAGTTGCGCCTCTGTGATGTACGTGTAGCTTACAATGAACCAAACTGAAAAACTTTAAATTTCGATCATAGAATTTGGATCAAAATTCTCACGTTTTTAATTTCGTCTGGTGGTAAACGTCTTGTTTAGGTAACACAAAAAGAATTTACAACCGACTAATTTTTTTCTTCGTGGAGGAATTCGAAGCAGCAGTCCTGAATGTGAGCGGAGCAGCACTTCACAGTTAAGTCGTCTCTCACTCCGACAAAACGCATTAAAAATTGTTGCTATGCGCCAAGAGGAACTGGAGAAAATGTCCACTTCGTGTCACGTATATCTTGTCCTCTACGTGTTGCGCACATGTCCAACATTCTTGGACAAAAAAAAATGAAATTTGGGAAACTAAGATTCTGGTATTGAAATAGTCAAGGTCAATTCTTCCAATATCTGGAAGAACCTTCCTTTTATACTGTTTCCATCGCTCGCATCGAGCAGTTATGACTGTAATAGAAAACCAATGAGGAACGCTTTGGACTGTAGCAAAAACGTTAATAGCAAAAAATGCAAGCCTGCAGGCGGGAGGTTGGGGATATATTGATCGTTGTAGTAGAATCTTACAAAATATGAGGAACACTGAGCTCATAATACCCTCCCTATACCCTATGTAACACCCTCCCTGCAAAGGCCTTTAAACGCTTTCCCGTTCAAAAATGTTTTTCTCCAGAATCCAGAACTGTTGGGTATGACGTCAGTGGTACTCCTCCAGGCTCACCGTAACCGGAATGCAGGGGCAGCGGAGAACCTCCTCCATTACACGAAGTACATGGAGGCCTGCAGTTCCTGCAGCACCTTGACGGCCTCCACGTATTGGGCAGTGGTCAACACTGCGTCCCCGCCGCCCTCAGACGACTGGCTGACCGCGCCTGACGTCTCCAGCTTGCTGGCGATGTGGTGTTTTGCGCGGAAGGCGGCCAGGTGCGCGTAGTACACAGGGGCCGGGATGCTCACGCTCCTTGCACACCGGGAGTATGTGTGGCACAGGTAGAAGCTGAGCTTCTGCAGGTCGTCCGCGCTGAAGTTGGAGTCATCCCACACGATATAGTAGTGGGCCGGCCGGCTGGTGCCCTGCGGGAGCGCAAAGGAGTAAAGTTATTCACATGCCCAGATTCCGAGTGCCATGTCGGGCTGGGTCGCTTCGCATCGTGGTATGTGGTGGTGCGGTGTGGTCCTGCTTGTGGTGCGATGTGATGTGGGATGGTGTGTGCGGTTTGAATACACTTATTTTATTAGCACACATTACGTGGGAAGGAGAGTGTTTAAACGCAATATACAAAAAACTGGCAGTGCCTATGAGCACAGCACGTGCTCGCCTTGCTCTTAATGCTGCGTGCACAACATGTTTCTCTCTTTATTTGACCTTAGATGCCCTCGCGCCGTTATATACCGTGAATAACTATTATTTCCTGCCTGGCTGTCATCAGCGCATTGGTCGGTCATCGTCATCTATGTCGCTGTCCCGACTTCGGTACAGCATAAAAAAACGAGGCATACAAGCCGACACGACTATTTAAAAAATCAGTTTTTTTGCCGTTTCTTGAGACTGCAAAGCCGCGTCCCGCTTTAACGTACGAGCAAGCAGGCCCAGGCGAGCATCAAGCGCTTCTCTTTTCACCCAACCCCATGCATTCATTGTCTGAGCAGACGCCATCCTGAAAAGAAAAACTAATGACCACATCCGTATGACAGCATCAATCCGCACTGGACATAAGGCCCCCCGTGCGCAACTTCCGATACCGCTTCCTCAAGGTCGAACGATGACGTTACAGTCACTCATAGCGCTCCTGGTGGCCTCGATGTGAAGCGGAATGCTTCCGCCACGGTACCGCTTGCAGGTGATCTCGGAGGCCATGCTTCCCTTTCCTCAAGCTACGGAAGGCCTCCACCGCAGGCGCTCCTGGTATTTGTAGCGCACTAAAGACGCGACGCGACTGTGGCGACGCCGGCGCCCGGACTATTTCCTCCGCAAATTGATAAACGAAAACACCGCGGACCATTTCTTCCCGCTGACAATAGCAACAAGGGCGGAGAAGAGGTCGCCTACCTGGATGCCGAAGTGGCTGCAGAGGAAGAAGTCGAAGTCCAGCGGGTGCGTGACCACCGAGTCTACGGTCGTGCCTGGTGGGACGTTGCGGAACTTGCCCACGCCGTCGCGGTCGTTGGCAGGCATGAACCTCGTATGGTGTCGCTTCTGGACCACGATGAACGTCAGCGGTGGCTCGTAGGTCTCGGTGGGACACATTTCCGCACACGCCAGCCGGATGGCGCTCTCCTGAGAGATTCGAGAGCGGAAACAAAGAAAAACTTGGTCAGGGTTTAAAGGCCATTCGACGAATCACGATATATACTTGGTACAGAATGTAAACAAAACGCTTTGGACCTACACGAACTCTGCTGTCCTATCTTATATAATTGTCGTTTGGGAAAAAACTCTATGGCGAAGAGCAGCGTTTTTTTAGCAACGCTATTATCGGTTGTGATCTGGTTAAACGAGCAGTTTCAGCAACTGTTCAACTCAACGGAAGTGCAGCTTTTCCAACCAACGCCGAAATGAACAGCAGTCAGCTGCAGTTACTCGCACACTCCGCTAAATTGAGTTCACGCGGTCCACATTCTGGATCACATGATCGGTTTATATACATAACTCTAGGCATTGACTTACTATTTGACTTCACTCAACTAAAGTTTCTGTGCAAGCGTGGCGTTTGAGTATGCCGTCAGTGAACAACCACACAAAGCCAAGAAAATTCAGTAGAGGAACGCCCGGCTTCACCGCTCAGCCGTTGTTTTCCTGGTGCCACTTCGTGGCATTTTTTTTTGTGGCTAAACTAATTCCAATGATACAACTCAATAATGAAGCCGCTTTTCCCCGTAAAAGGACCCCCATCCAGTAAATGGCGTCGGCTGGTTTTCACGAACCTGCAAGGTGGACAATGCAGCGAGCGCGGTGACAATGACAATAGTCTCTCCTGTGAGGGGGGAGACTAACCCCTTCCTTTTGCGACTTCCTACATGGTTACCTTAGGAGGCTCATGAGAAATGGTCTACGCCATTGGCTGCAAGAGAGTCCTTTCAGGGGGAAAAGACGCTTGGTTCTTGAGTTGTATCCGACTTTAATGGAAGTTGTAGAGTGAGACTTATATGAGCCAGGATAGCACTCGGCCGATGCAGCGGGTCAGTAGACTGGTCTAACTGCGACCCCCTACTGAGCTGAGACCTCAACTGCAGGTGGCGCTGCCTTTTATTACCCGTGCCACATGCGCACTAGAAATAACCGCAGATGTTTGTAGCCTTAAGTTTGCCTATGCCATTATTTTCGGAGCTGGCGCTACACGTCCAGATTTAACGACATTACAATTTATTGGCAGATTTATTGATATTACAGATTCGCAACTATAACAGAGGAGATTACAATCCAATCAATGACGATCGAAATTCAAATGTTTTCTGATAATATTCTGACGCCCTCTTTACAATATAGGTCGTATTAGATAACCGCGGGTTCAATTTAGAGACAAGCTCGCCTAACATGTAGCCAAACGTGTCCCGCTTGTCACGCTATCAAATCATAAATCTAAGCTTTGCTTTAGAAAAAAGCATCGACAAATGAGAAATAAGAAAAAACGGTTGTACAAAAATGCATAGCACGAATGTTCGCCCTGCACGCGGGGTAAATATAAAACCTACCTAAAGCTGTGTTGTTATGGCCTTTGTGTCGAAAAAAATAAATATTTTTTTCAAAAGCCCTTCCGGCGCTACTTAGGAACAATAAGAGCAAGCCCTTCAAAGCAATACGTCAGAACAGTGTCAGTAATGATATATCAATACATGATATTCACAGCGCCCCCTACTTCGATGCTGAATGTCCTAAAGCTTTTAATTCGTTTTTCGCATATATTTTCACCAAGAAGATAATCCTAACATCCCGTAAGTACCAGATTTTGGTTACCCGTACATGGCACCGGTTGACATTACACTTTATGGCTTAGTACACCTGATAAATAGCCTAGCACCCTCTTCTTCTGGGGTTGATGAAATTAACTGAAAATACTAAAGAAATGCCATTTCTGTCTCCAGCATCATCTTCCGTCATATCTTTAAGCAGTCAAAATCTACAGGTGAGGTTTCCACCGGTTGGAAAATAGGAAAGGTTGTACCGGTTTTCAGAAGTACTAACAAACACTCGCACGGAAATTGATGACTTGCACCTTTTTGGACTTTGCCAAAGCATTTTATCGGGTAGAACATTGCCGACAAATATCTAAGCTTTGTGCTCTCAAATTAAATTCTTTAACTCTGTCATGGGTCCGTAGTCTTCTTTCTAATCGCCAGCAGTTCACCGCTGTTAACAATTATTAATTTCCTGTTTCCGATGTTACATCGGGCGCGGCACTAGGAAGCCTCCTCGGTCCATTACTATTCTTAATTTACATTAATAACCTGCCAGCAACAATCTTATCTTATATGCGCATATTTGCTGACGACTGCATTATTTATTCACCAATAAAATTTACTAATGGCCACCTTCAACTTCAAAGTGACCTCGATTGCATAAACTACTGGTGTAAAACGTGTCTAATGACTTTAAACATTTCTAAGTGTAAGATAATTACTTTTAGCCGAAAATCAGTCACTTCGAATTTTCCATACCACAATAATAACGATACATTGGCTCGGACTACGCAGTATAAGCATCTAGGCGTCCATATTTCACCAAACTTTTCTTGGGCTGAACACATAACCATCACTTTCGCTAATGCTTCCCGGTAACTAGTTTTCATTCACCGTAACCTGCAATGCACTACCCCTCACGTGTGTGAACAAGCCTACATTACTTCTGTCACACCGCAGCTAGAGTACGCTTCATCCATCTGGTCACCTCATCAGAAATATCTGAGAGAGAAGTTGGAAGCTGTCCACAATGGGGCTTGTCGTCTCATTTCGCAAAATTGCAGTTATCAGTCTAGTCTAACCCAACTAAAGATCAAACTTTCGCTCTATGCATCCGTTGCAAATTCGTCGCAAGACTGCCCTTATATCTATCTTTCACAAATACGTCCATGCCACTGATTCACCGCCAGCACATCTGCAACGTCCTTCCTACTTATAACATAGATTACATAATAACTACAGCTATGCCGCATTTATGGCAACACACATGCTTTCAACTTCTGGTCACTCCCGCGTGCCATCTGTCTCTGGAAGAATCTTCCGGACTGCATCGCCCTGCAGGCTAATCATGACACCTTTTGCGAACATCTACCCAAACACTTCGCTGATAACGGTTAGCACGTCATTTATATACTCCGGATTCGTACAACTTCGTTTTCAGCAGCTTGAGACCTATTGCCTCTTTGGTTCCGTGGATGTGCAACTTTGCTCATTTATGCCTGATATGTTTTCTTTGGCTTTTGTATAACTCGACTTCGTGCATTTCCCCTGTTTTTGTTCCATGACACAGTTGTTTTTACTTTTATCTCTTTTTGTGAATTGCGATATCTTATCTGAACTCACCTGTTTTTTTGTGTGTTTTGCTGCACTTTTACTATTTTTTACTTGTAACATATTTTGCGCAATGTTCTGTATTTGACCCCCCCCCCTTTTTATTTTTACACAATGCCTTTGCGGAGACCTGTGAGGTGTATTTAAATACATAAAAAAATAAAAAAAAAAGAAAGAAAGAAAGAAAACGAAATTTTAAAAAGTCACGGTGATGATAACGCCTTCAAGGGGCTAAAAAAATCACCTGAATATAAACAGTTTCAATGAGTCAGAACCTCAGCAATGTCATTCAAATATAATATAAAAATAAATTTGTAGCAAATGCCACTGTTCTTGCTTGACTAGTCGTAAAAGTCGAACTGGCGTGCCAGCTCACAGGCTAACAGTGCTTCAGAATTGCTGGTAAAAATGCTGCTCTTTATGAATAAACCATTATCCACAGGATAGTGACTTTTCACAAAAAAAGTTGCATATCTTTCTGCATGCGGAATGGGGACAAGAGTATGCACTGCTGTGGCGAATGAGTTCTGGCGAACTCAGTAGGTCGCAAACAGCAGTTAGTCTGTCTAATGCCATTAAATACGAGCACGTGACACTGTTCCGATGGCGTTAAAACTTGATCACTAAGTAATTAATGACATTAAACATGACCTTGTGAAACTGGTATAGCACCTCTAACTGTCGTTCAGTTCAACGGACGGTAAACTGCACAGCCGTTAATATCGCCCGTGCGTAAAAGGGGTGAGACACGGAGCGGGCACGCACAAAACCCAACCACAAGCCTCAGTCTTGGATGTTTACCACCTTTTGAAGAGAAACGATCAAGCTGACGTCAACTAACACCGAGAAGACGTCTCCAGAAATGAATGTCCCGAATGTCCTGAAATTGTAGCGCTGTGGAGATCTATTCGGTGCCGTTACGTATATGCACAGGAAGTCCGCTTGTCATAAGACAAAAGGTTATCCAATGACGCTAGCGGCATTGAATGCGGTATAGCTGTCTTAACAAGATGAGAGTTTAGTGGACACAGTATTGTAGTAGGCGCAGTTGCTTACCTCATGGTTACGGACTTCCAAGAACTGCCCCTCGCTCACTCCGTCCCTGTAGAAGACGATCCGCAGGGGCTTGTGCCCGGTGGTGCGGTAGAAAACCAGTAGCAATTCCTTGATCATGTCCTTCAGGTCCTTGATAATTTCCACACGCGCCTTAGCCTTGGAGTCTTCAATCTGTACCCGAATGGTGGCGTGAAACTTGGACGGTACAGAGTCTAGGCTTCCGACGCACGCAGCGATGGATGGCCTGATCTTGTCCCCAGGCGATGGGTGCGACACGTCTGCTCCGATGACGATCACGGGCCTATGTAATAGCTTCGGCTTCTCCTGGATCAGGAGACTATTGTTGATGCCGCCCATCTTGGCGTTGATCTTTTGGCACAGGTTTTGGATGAGCGCTGCGTTACACTTTTGGACCACGTTGTTGTCCAAGATGCATTGTGTGCGCAGGGAGAGCTCAGTCTCTGCCACCTGCTTGATCTCAGCGTAGTTCGTGGCTTTTGTGATCACAGCCACAACCATCTCCAACTGCGGGCGCTGCTTGCGCTGCTCCGTGAGAACGGTCCGCATGGGCTTGCGGTTTGTGTCGAACGTGATGACCGCAAGCGGCTGCGCAATGCGCATGCCCAGTTCTTGGCCGATGCGGATCAGCATCTTGATGAAGTTGTCCAGGCAGTCCTTCTGCGCGAAGCGGCTCACGTTGAGAACAATCCACTGTGTCATCGACATCGCCTTGTAGAAGCGCTGCCCTCGGAGATCCCACGTACCGTCGCGCGGCTTGCACATGCTGTTGTTCTCAAAAACCAAAGACGGCGGGTCGAGAATTCTGCCAACAACCTGAGTGGGTTCGGGGTTGATCTTGACGCCGAACTCTCGCAGGTACTTGTCCGAGGTGCTGACCATGTCGCGCACAGACTGACGAATCTCCAGGAAGCGCTTGGCTGGCGGCTTGGCCGTGCGCTTCATCATCTCGGCGGTCTGACTCTCCTCGAGTTTCTTCCGACAGTGCTGGCCTTCGGCCAGCTCGCACACCTCCAGAGGAATGTAGACCGGATGCGTCGGGCTGCCACTCTGCACGCAAGGGAAGTTCGGGTACGACAAGCGCCTGTAGCGGCTCTGGAAGTAGTCGGCGACGGAGATCTGACTACCTTCTGATTCAAAATAGATGTCCTTCGCAGCTTCCCTCGTGATCTTGACCACTTTGTACTTGCGCGGGTACGGAAGGTGCGTCACTTTTACGCGGAGTCCTTTGAGCTCCCTATTCAGCCGCGCGTACTGGTTGTCGCGCAATGACCGTAAGTCCGCGGGTGTCAACACACGCCGGCTGTCGCTGAAGAACCTGCACATGAAGTCTACCAGTGGAAGCGACTCGTAGAATGCTGTTGCTGACATGTCGACGTTAAGCATGGGCTTCCATTGGGCGGGTCGAACACTCGCGTAGTAGCCAAACCACACCTCCCGGCCTCCTCCGAGGTCATTGTGCTCGTTGGGTCCCGGCGGTCTGAAGAACGAGCGTCCAACCGGCGCAAGGTTGATCGAGGGGCTGTGCCTCAAGACGATGTCGATGGCCTGGAGGACTTCCTGGGGCACAGTTTGTACGCGCTTTTGGAAGACGCCATGCAGGGCATCCAGGTTCACGGTGGCGGCATACTGGATCTTGATGATAAACTTCTGGCTTCTCTGGTCTTCCTCGATGTCGAATGTGAATGTCCGCTCGCGGAAGTTGAGCTGGCGGCGCGTGTACAGGTTCTTGCGGCCATCGAAAGCCGGGATGCAGTTGGCTAGGTCTTGCCGGTACTTCTTTACTAGGAGCTCGATGACTATCCTGTTGATCTTTGTACTGAGGCATCGGTAGTTTTTCTGCTCAGGAACCTTGGTCTCCTTGGCAGTCTCCGAGGAGATGTCGACGTCGTAGTGGTAGACGCTGCCGGTCGGTATCTCAATGCTGAAGTGGTTGGCAAGAAGTTGTATGGTCCGGCCCAGCTGGCCGTGGGCGGGCCTCCGCGGGAAGTGGGAGGGCAGGGTTCGCTCGAGCTCCTGCGCCGTGATTGGTGGTAATTAGAGCAGGGCATGAAGAAGTAAGTATGCACGCACTGTTTCGTGTGTTGAGCGTCACACAAGTTTGGCCGAATGGTCTTCGATCTACACTACTGTGCAGGACCGGTGAGTCTTAACGGGGAAAGCCTCCTGCACCCCGTGTGTTGTAGCGAGCCTATTAAAGGACGGCGCTTGAACATTAATATAGCTCCCCTGAGAATGTCTTAAATGTTTTGTGCAAGCGAAGTTATCTGCAGTCAATATCTAAATTACAGCGTCTTCTAGCCTTTCTATCTCCTTTCATCACTCTTTTCATGCTCACAGGTCGGCGCTCTTCAGCCAGCCCTACCCACTCGGCCACACCGCCGGCTGCAGACGCGTTCGGGAATTTTCCCGGTAATGGTGGGGGGGGGGGGGTGAGGAGGGCTTCCTGAACCGCCGAAACGACACTTATTATTGGCAGCGGCCACAGTAGCTGCCATACTTCTGAATCTAACCGACAGCCACATCAGAACAAAAATACGCAGGAGCACGAGACGGAGAAATGCGCGGGCGTGAAAAAATCGCTGGAAAGAGCTCGCCAACCTTCGCTCGGGATTGTGGGTTCTGTGCTCAATGTAGGAATATATGGTTCAGGTGTTTATGACGCAAGCTCGTAGTACTTGAGCGAGGTTATGTACACGGTTGGTCAAAAGTTCCGGGGCCACAGGGCTTGCTTCTTTCATCGGTATATCGTGGCATTTAAGGTGCGATTAAAGCTATCAAGGTTCGCAGAGTATAGAACGATACCTCTTCCGCCCTCTACGGATATTTTGAGTCTTTGGGTGTGTCATGTCTGCCTGATTATACAGCTCAAAAGCAGACCCTATGGCCTGGGAACTTTTGACCTACCCTGTACTTTCCTCGGAAGGTATTTCAAAGCCTTGTTCTATCTTGAGCACATATGACAGGGGCGATCGGGTCGACTGCAAAATCAAGGAACCGCACTGCGTGGTCGTGGTGTACATCAAAAGCGAGACAGTCAGTACTAGTTCTTTCTGTGCCTTAATTTATTTATTCAGGGAACCCAGCCCATGATAGCGCCAGTGCTGAAGTATTTCTTCCAAGGTTTCAGAACCACTCAAAGGGCAACTGTGGGCGAGTTTGAATGTTTTAGACGTAGTATTGTGTTCCTATTCGCATAACATTTCTTGGGAGTCAATTCTCTGTGCCTTTAAAAGCGTTTTTCAAAATCCTGAGTAGAAGCCCTTTAAACCAGCAAAAGCAAAGAACACCGAAACTAAAACTGGGTTTCTCCCAAAGAATGACGTCAAGATAGAAGCTTGTCGTCATGCATACTGTCACAAAAACTTTCGGCGCGTTGACTGACTAAACTGGAGACTGTAAGCGACAGACCACCGTTTGTGTGAAATGACCAAAAACAAAGGTCTTCATTTTCTTCTTCTTGCGCAAACTCCAAGCAAATATGGAAGGGCATGCAGCTGGTGACGTCACACGTGCAAGGTCTCCCACAGAAATCGTCCCGATTGGGGCGACAAAATTGGAAACATTTAATTATTCGTGCTGAAACAAACCGACGCCCGGCGGCGAAGCTCGGCACAAGGAACTACCTTGGAAATTTCGGCATTCGTGGAGGCCAAAAGAAGACGTCGCAGCTGCCCATTAACAGCGAAAGATGAACAACATTCACATGAATTTTTCTGCGAATTGAGAATGTGCAGACGCGTAATTTATAAGCATCAACAGCTGCAGTCCAAGGAAACATCAGTTTGCCAGAGTGAATGTTCGGGCTCGACGGTGCACCATTTCGCTTCGAGTTAAAGAGCATTTAACGAGTGACTAAAAAAAGACAATACACTCACCGCGGTGGCTCGGTGGTTAGAGTGCTCGATCACTGATCCGGCGTTCCCAGGATCGAACCCGACCGCTGCGGCTGCGTTTTGATGGAACCGAAACGCTAAGGCGCCCGTGTGCTGTTCGATGTCAGTGTACGTTAAAGATCCCCAGGTGGTCGAAATCATTCCGAGGCCTCCAATACGGCGCTTCTTTCTTTCTTCTTTCACTCTCTCGCCTTTTTGTCCTTTCTCTTACGGCGCGCGGTACGGGTGTCTGCCGATATGAGAGAAAGGTAGCCCAATAATAATAATAATAATAATAATAATAATAATAATAATAATAATAATAATAATAATCGGTTTTGGGGGAAAAGAAATGGCGCCGTATCTGTCTCATATACCGTTGGGCACCTTGACCGCGCCGTAAGGGAAGGGGAAAAGGAGGGAGTGAAAGAAGGAAGAAAGAAGTGCCGTAGTGGAGGGCTCCGGAATAATTTCGACAACTTGGGGATCTTTAACGTGCACTGACGTCGCACAGCACACCGGCGCCTTAGCGTTTACCCGCCGCAGTGGCTCAGTGGTTAGGGCGCTCGGCTACTGATCCAGAGTTCCCGGGCTCGAACCCGACCGCGGCGGCTGCGTTTTTATGGAGGAAAAACGCGAAGGCGCCCGTGTGCTGTGCGACGTCGGTGCATGTTAAAGATCCCCAGGTGGCCGAAATTATTCCGGAGCCCACCGCTACGGCAATTCTCTCTTCCTTTCTTCTTTCACTCCCTCCTATATCCCTTCCCTTATTGCGCGGTTCAGGTTTCCAACGATATATGAGACTGATACTGCGCATTCCCTTTCCCCAAAAATTATTATTATTACTTAGTGTTTTTCCTCCATAAAAACGCTGCCGCCGCGGACGGGTTCGAACCCGGGAACTCCGGATCAGTAGCCGAGCGCCCTTACCACTTAGCCACCGCGGCGGGTTGGATTAGCCCCGCTAATCCAGGATATACAAAGCGAAACCGAGATTGAGGTCTCCACTGAACCACGGAGCCGATTGTGCGCTTTTCGTTTCGTGAAAATGAACGGTCTTTGCAAAGTTGTCCACGCCAATGAACTCTATGAACGCCGTCGGCTCACTTGTTTTGTTTGGTTTTTTGAGGAAAGGAAATGGCACAGTAACCGTCTCACATCTCGGTGGACACCCGAACCGCGCCGTGAATTAAGGAAGGGATAAAGGAGGGAGGGAAAGAGGAAACTAAATTTAAAGTTGGATTTTGAGGAAATGTGCGGCGGTGCGCAGCGGCTGAACATCTGTGGCTCGGTGCTACTAGTGGCGCATGCGCAGTAGTGAGTAGGGATCGAGAGAGAGAGAGAGAAATGCGCCATGTGTCGTCACTGCTCCTCGTGCATGCGCAGCACGGCTCTCCAGGAATCACGCGAAACTGCTCAACCTGCGGTCAGTAAAGCTTCCGCTTTAAAAAGAATTTCACACGCTGGCAACACAACACTCAGCCGCTGGTGCGTAAGTAGTGAACCCAAAGGCTAAACCTGACGACGCAATAATTCCTCGAGCCACCCTTTATCCAGGCGACGACTGAGGCCCTGAACATCACAGAAGAAACTGTGAGAATTGAAAATTGGTTATCGGGGATAGGAAATGGCACTGTACCTTTCTCACATATCGGCGGACACCTGAGACGCGCCGTAAGGGAAGGCAAAAGGCGAGAGTGAAAGAGGAAAGGAAGAAAGAAATGCCGTAGTGGAGGGCTCCGGAATAATTTAGACCACCTGGGGATCTTTAACATACACTGACATCGCACAGCACGCGGGCGCCTCAGCGCTTCGCTTCCATCGAAACGCAGCCGCCGCGGTCGGGTTCAAACCACTCATCGAAATACAAACTTTCCTTTTAAATTTCGCCCACTCGACTTGTCTATATCATTGTTGACCAAGGAACTCATTGCGGTTCCCAAACGTTGTTCTCTATCTTGACTTTCTCAGCGGTTAAATCTGATGTTTCACTTCCAGAGCGCCCTATACGTCAATCACTACCACGATGCTTGCTACCCACAGAACTTTTTGTTAGTAAAAACTAAGCCCTGCATAGTCGGCTGCAATTCGAGAAAGAAGCGACGGATGCCCTACCAAGGAAGCCTTGCAGCCAACGGCGTCGGCCAATTCTCCGGACGCCGCTCTCAATCTGATTAAACGGTGGTTCATCTCCTTTCATATGCCACTCCCTGAGATGTCACGCAGGTCCAAGAGGATTGACTAACCATGAAGTCATGAGAACCAGTCGACGCCTTTGGCTGGAGGGCCTCTTTCGAGAGGAACATGCTGTTTCGTTCTTGAGTTGTATGCCCCGCCGCGGTGGCTCAGTGGTTAGGGCGCTCGACTACTGATCCGGAGGAGTTCCCGGGTTCGAACCCGACCGCGGCGGCTGCGTTTTTATGGAGGAAAAACGCTAAGGCGCCCGTGTGCTGTGCGATGTCAGTGCACGTTAAAGATCCCCAGGTGGTCGAAATTATTCCGGAGCCCTCCACTACGGTACCTATTCTTCCTTTCTTCTTTCACTCCCTCCTTTATCCCTTCCCTTACGGCGCGGTTCAGGTGTCCAACGATATATGAGACAGATACTGCGCCATTTCCTTTCCCCAAAAACCAATTATAATTTTATTATTATTATTGAGTTGTATTATACCGGGGTTTGGTTCTCGTACCGTCTGTGCAAGTCGATATTTTGGAAATGTGATGTTTCCTCTTGCCTTGAAACTAACAGTTAAAACCCTTTGTAACGAAGCGGTTTATAACAAATCAACTGATATAACGAAGAAATTATGATTGCACGTGGAAGCTCAGCCAACAGGAGCTATAACGAAGCTACCCTTACAAAGAAGTTATCGCCGGAAACTTTCAACTTCGTGGTAAAGAGGTTCAACCGCTTTAATAGGTGCAACTTTATATGGACCCCTGGCATAACAAGCTGCACAGCATGGTTTATAACGAAATAATGGATATAACGAAGGAATTACGATTCCCCGTGGAAGCTCGGTCAACACTGCATATAACGAAGTAACAGCCGCGAACACACTTTCTACTTTGTTATAACGAGGTTAAGCGAGCTACATGCCATAGCCCAAGGTGAAGCCCTTTTCGGAAAACAGTACGCACCTTGATACTGACATCGCCGCCTGGAGTGGCCTGGTCTCCAGCTTCGGGGGTCTGCTCTGTTACTGCAACGGGCGACGTACATGGTGGCGACGGTGGTAGGGCAGCTGCTGCCGGCTGACTGCGACTCACGGCGGCTGCTGCGGATGCAGGCCGCGGGCTGCTGGCCGCTACGTTGGCGTCACCTGCGGCGGCGGGGGCCCCGTAGCTGGGACGGGAGGCGCTGGGCTGAGCGGTGGGCTGAGCTCTGGGCACCGCGGCAGGGGCCGGGCCGCGGCTGACGGCGCGCGGCTGCGGACTGGGCGCGGCGCCCTGCTGCAGTACTTGCGCGAACAAATCCCGCGGCGTACCGGCGGGCGACGGAGCAGGAGCGGTGGCTTGATTGCCACCGCTGGCCGAAGGCACCGCTGCGAGCCGAAAATGCCCGTTTAACGTAGCGTTCATACATCTGCTGCGTTTGCGATCATAGCGATCGCTACGACACGCATATATACACCGCCGAAAGCTGAAGACTGGACAGCCGTCGCCGGAGCTCCGTTGGTAGAGCACCGGACGCTAAATTCAGAGGTAGTGGGTTTCGGATACCAACGGTGGCATGTGGTTGTTTTCCTTCTGCTTTATAATCAATTATCTTTAAAAAGTTTCGTTTTTTCTTCATGGGGGTTTAACGTCGCAAAGAGAGAGACAGAGAAAGACGGAAAGGCAGGGAGGTTAACTAGGCAACACCCGGTATGCTACCCTACACGTGGGAAGTAGAACGAAGGGAGAGATAGAAAAGGGAGAGAACAAAGGGATATGATCACTTTTCCACGTGTCCGTCGGCCGTTACTTGCAGGGTACACAGGGCACACACTGATTGTTCACAATCATGCACTCAGTCCTGAGTCCTTCAAGAACTTTAAAGGTGCCTTCAAAGCTGTCCTCTGCGATGAAGGCGTACTCCAAGGACCCAGACTCTTTAACAAGTTTTTGCCGTATTAAGACCCCACGGATGAACACCACATATTATTAAAAAAAACATCCCTTATGCTTCTTGGTTCGGTCACTGTTGGCCTCCATCATGTATGTCATAACGAGCACCACTTGTCCCTTCCCTTGTCTGCTCAACGGTAAAAGACAGATGGTATAGAGTACCTAGTCGAGGGTTTGACGGAATGCCGTCTGGTCAGGTCAGCAGAATGAATCTTCGGTTTACTGACCATGTGAATATGGTCAGCTGACTTCAGCTAACATATCTGACATGGTCAGTGACCGAAAATTCAGTATACTGTGGTCGAGAGCATACGTCGCAATGGCCGTCCCAACTAAGACAGCTGTGCAAGCCGACAATGGCATGCTCTGTAACTACACACGACTAAACACGCAGCGCCCCCAAACAGCGTCGTATGCCCTTTACACGGAAGAACTGAGTGTGAGGCCCTAGCTGTCGCACAGGGTCTTAATTTTCACACAAATGCGATCAGCCCTCCCCCACAGCAACGAAGAAGCAACAAATGTCCCGCCGCGCATTCAATATATTTGCGACACACGCGCACGCTTTCCTTCTAGTTGTATACTTGAGAACAAAAAAAAAACAATTTTAAATTTAACTTCGCTAACCCTGGAATTCAGCGAAAACAAGGACGCTTGCTAAGCACCTGTGGCTCGTCCACGGCAGCGCCTGCATGGACAGCCGTTCTATAGTATATACACACACGACCACGTGGCTTAGACGTATCTCATGGTCTTACACCCCCATCAAATGTGTTCAGGGTCAAAGGTGAACCCAAATGTCACCTAATGTCAAAGGTCAAAGATCAGAGGTCAACTAAAGGTCATGGGTCAAGGGCAGAGGTCAAGAGTTCCACGCCATAACTGTACCACGTACGGTCATACATGGCTAACATGGTTGGGCTGAAAGTCATTGAAGGCTATTCTCCGGCCTATGCGACTTCTTTACCAACGTGGTGAAGCTTTTCGCTTCGTGTTCAACTGCCGTGACTTCTTTAGTTTCATTCCTTTTAGAGCCCAGTTCGCCCGTTGCTGCGTTCCGCGTCGTAGTCGCTGTAACATGCTACCTGACAGGTGACGTGTTACGGAGTGTGACAGGTGACGTGTTGGCAGGTAGCACCAGAGCGAAGCGCCACCTGACACACGAGAGGAATGGACAGCCGGAAGGCGGCTGCTACGGGACGATGCCGGAGGGTCGCTAGCAACGCAACAGGAACCTGCCAAGCGGTAGCAAGCGGCTTGCGAAGAGCTGCGCTCAAATTCCGAATTACCGTCTGTCATAATGGGTCGTCTGTCTGTCTGTTACTGCCTGGAAGAAAGAAAGGAAAGTGCACAGGCCTGCTCACTGGCTCAAGCCGAGCCACAATCGCTACCACGTGCAGATAGTAGGAGAGTTGAAAGATGGGACAGAAAGACAGGATAGTAAAGACGCGCTAAAGACAAGGCCGATCCCGGAGGTAGTGCAATACTGGGCCAACCGGTGGCGGGAAAGAAGCATCCTTCAAACTCCCCGCCACATTTCCAAAAATAAGTCCAACTTGGACCCGTAAGAGATACTCCACGGGTCCGGACAACTATAATGGGGCGTCAATTTTTTTTTAATTTATATATCGGGCGTAAAGAATGCACCTTTCGTACCGCTGACAACGCTTGCTGTCACGGAGAATGTCAACACATGCTGGTTGTGAGAAACGTTTCCCCAAATCCCTGCCTTTCCTCAAAATCGACGGAGTCCAGAACATCGTCAACGCCAATGCCAATGATCACAATGAACGCGGCGGTGGCGGCTGAATGACGTCATAGCTGTCACGTGGCTTCTCCTCGGTTCAAGGTAAAACTCTCCTACACGGCGAAGCAGCTGCGCAAGGTAGTAGTAAAGCATTCCCTTCACAGGAAGGGGACGATTAGATGGCTGCCCGGCCCTATTGAGCTGCGATGTAGGGGCTGCCGCACATGTGGCGAGGGCTGCTTGTCACCGGAAGTACCTGTTGCTAAACCGTCGTCGTCGCTTCAGATGAGGCGGCTGTTGCGAGTCCTTTCTGCCAATCTTTTCTCTCAAATCTCGTTTAACTCTCCAAATGTCTGCCCGTAGCAGCGATTATCTTCACGTGTCAGTGATTACCTGCACGTGGTAGCTACTGTGGATCAGCTTGAGCCGGTGGGCGGGTCCGTGAACTTTTCATTCTTCCCTAAGTCTCAACAACGACAACAAAACTCTGCCACACATCGCACCACACAGCGGGACGCCAAGCTGTTAAGCCGGCTTGATTTCATCCGGCAGCCCCATAGAGTGCGCACTCATACCTAGAAACAAGAGAGACGCAGTCGCGATAAACAGCGACCACAATCCGGGGAAAGAGAGACCTTTGCTGAAAATTGAAAATTGGTTTTTGAGGAAAAAAAGACGCAGTAACCGTCTCGCATATCGCGGCGCACACCTGAAGCACGCCGTAAGGGAAGGGATAGAAGGACTGGGTGCAGAAAGGAAAAAAAGAGGTGCCGTAGTGGAGGGCTCCGGAATAATTTCGGCCTTCTGGGCATCTTTAACGTGCACCGATATCGTACAGCACACGGGAACCTTTGCGTTTCGCCTCCATCGAAACGAGGCCGCCGCGGTCGGGTTCGAACCCGGGTACCCCGGATCAGCAGCCGAGTGCCCTAATCACTGAGCCACCGCTGCGGGTAATCCGGATAGGCCAAGCAAAAAATGCAGCGCAAAGAGATTAAGGAAGCTCAAAAGCGATACCCGAAAGGCGCGGGTTCGATTCCGGCCGCGGCGGTCGAATTTCGATGGAGGCGAAATTGAAGAGGCCCGTGTTATGTGCGTTGTCAGGGCATGTTAAAGAACCTCAAGGTAGTCGAAATTTCCGGAGCCCTCCACTACGGCGGCTCTCATAGCCTAAGTCACTTTGGGACGTTAAACCCAAATAAACCATAAAGAAATCGTAAATGCGCTTAGGGGATTAGGGTGCGGAGCTGCGGAGGTGTTGCTATGCATCAAGAACGGACTAAAACGAGACGGCAGCGCTCGGAAACATGCCGTAGATAAAGGCACTCATCAAGCGGAAGAGCGTTCCACAGCACCTGCTCCGTGTCAGGTCAGCAGCATGGCCGGACCATGCAGGCGCACGGGCGACGCGTGCAGAAGCGCATGCCGCCGCGGCGCACAAAGCCGTTTCGAGCCATCGCGGCGGGGGAAGCGGCCAGAGTGAAGAGGTTCCAAAAATATCGTTGACCCGCCGCGGTAGCTCAGTGGTTAGGGCGCTCGACTACTGATCCGGAGTTCCCGGGTTCGAACCCGACCGCGGCGGCTGCGTTTTTATGGAGGAAAAACGCTAAGGCGCCCGTGTGCTGTGCGATGTCAGTGCACGTTAAAGATCCCCAGGTGGTCGAAATTACTCCGGAGCCCTCCACTACGGCACCTAATTCTTCCTTTCTTCTTTCACTCCCTCTCTTATCCCTTCCATTACGGCGCGGTTCAGGGGTCCAACGATATATGAGACAGATACTGCGCCATTTCCTTTCCCCAAAAAACCAATTATTATTATTATTATTAAAAATATCGACATTTTTCGCTGCAACGCGCTGCTCAATCGCTGTATTCGCTCAGTCGCTTGCACGTGAACCAACCTTAACGCGATATAAAGGCTCTCGAGGTCGCTTCGGCTCAACCAAACGCGGTTTTTTTTTTCTCTCAAGTCACGGTCACTCACGCTCAAATAAAAATGATAGCGAAAACAAACGGGTAACGAAGCTCGTGAATTTCGTTCAGCCTTCTCGCAAAAATTTAATGCTTTAGAACAGAATCATCCTAGCCCACGAGGTTAGGCCTACAGCGCCCACCATGTGACGCCAGATGAACAAAGGGATCGAGCACCCAAACGACAGCGGCGGAGGCCACAGAACCGAAAGGAAATTCGCTACGCACCTGGAGGTCCACCAGCTGAGTCGTTTTTCTTCTTGTCTTTGCGCTCTCCTTTCCCCATTTAGATAGCGGGCCACAAACACAAATGACAATCACCGGAACGGACGTCTTGACTGTTTGCCGAGACCCTTCAGAAAGGCAAAAAGGCTGCGTTGTTACTCTTTTATAGTGACCTTTTCCGCTCCGTGATTCGCTCATATGCTTCGCCACGAGCTGCACGTGTTCCGTCGTCATTGGCTGTGCTTGGAGACGTCATGCGCGTGCCGGCGCTACTGCCTCCAAGAACGCATAAAGAAAAAAAACAATGGATCCAAAGGAAATCGTCGTACGATACCGCGTTACCACTGCTCCTTATGGGAACGCAGTCACGGCGCGTCTCGAACACGCGCGCTGTGGAACTCGAAGACTGCAAATGGACACTGTTAGAAAATTCTGTAAAACTACGGGAAAAGCTGAACGGCTCCCGTCCCGCACGTCGGCGTAATCGCCAAAGTGTAGTTTCGGTTTCGAAACGGGAACTGCTGCGCAATTCAGAAATGTGCAACTAAAGTGCGAAAGACTTGGTACATTCGTGCTATTATGCTCAGCGCTACACAGAGCGATTGCACGCTTATTATAAGCGTCACGCACTGTCAGGCTGTTCGTAAGCGCAAATAGCGTCTTTTATTCTTCGAAACATGATTGTCTTGCGGAGTGATACCACCCCTGGAGCCGCAGCACACAGCGCGGAGTGCCACAAAACGCGGCTGCTGATGCCACTAATGGCGCGTGAACAGCACGTCGTTTGACGGCGACTGCAGCTGTGTGCCAAACAAGACAGCATTTCTTGGCCGGACAAAGCAAGTGCTGCTCGTTTTCAAGGTATGTATACATTCAGCTTTTATCAGCGCTGCGATTATCAAGACAGCACTGTCAGTTGTCGCGGCGAACAACTCACTGTAGGGATCGGCAGCTGCAACGAGAGGAGAAAAAGAAACCATCCGAACGAGTTAGCGCGTACTGTCGCGTGAAATGCAAAGAAAACATATATGCATGCCCCAAAATGGCCCTCGCATCGGCGTATCAGTAAACCTGGCCAGCTCGAAATACAGCATGATCGAGTATCGTGGCTCGTTACCGTATACATGCGAAGCGCGGGCGCACATGGTTTCGATTCGCCGTATTGAAGTGACAAGGTGATGGGCACATGCTATACATACCGTTATTACATTTTTTTTTTGCGCCTGGGAGGTAATCCGCTCCTTATCCTGTCTTCGACAGATGAGGCAGCTATAGGACAACATGTACGCATTTTTATTTGTCTGCATAATTTCGTGAATCCATATACAAGTGAAACCATGTGACAAGTGAATCTCTTAGAATTGAACATGTCATTAAGTGCCTGCAATAGCTGAATCGAATTCATTATTTCAGTAATTAATTAATGTATTAATTAAGTGAAGGGCAATACTCGTCTCCAAGCAAATTGAAACAATTAAATTGAAATATTCTGCCGAATTCACTGAGCCGATTTTTCATGTTTGAGCATTATTTTTATTGTTCTTGATACTAATTATACATTGTTTTGCCATTGTGGTGTTGTTGGTTGCTGCTGTTGCGCCTGTTTCTAAACATATTGAACCAATTATGATACTGCGGCTTGCATTGTTTTGTTTCTCACCCTAATATCTTTTGTACAAGACATATTTTTTATAGCAATGTGTAATGTGTATTTCCTTTGCCCCGTAAACCTGTATAATGATGTTGCAATATTTTAATATATACGTGCATTTATTTTTCCTGGAAAAACCTGCAGTTCAGCATTGTTCTTATGTATCACTTTGCAACCGCTCACTCCCCTCTCTTACTGCCTCTGCATGGGCCATGAGAGAACTTGAGTAAATTATAATAGCTAATGCAGATTTGAACTGAATAGGTTAATTTGGTTGTATTTCATTAATTAAAATGAATGATAAGGGTTGCCATTTTTGTAATACTGGTATATTTCCACTTCTGAATTTCCAAGTGTTCAATTGTTTTGTGTTTGGCACAATAAATGTTCAAGTTCTGACGCGGCTTCTACCACCGTTCTCGCCAGCACCAGAAAAATTTAATGAGCATAACATTTGAATTTTGTGTATTGGACCAAAGTTGTCATTTTAGTAGGTCTGCTATACATGTTCAAAGCAAGTGGTCATCAGTTTATTTTAGCATCTAGCGAAACCACCCAAACATACCCCCTTTATATGCCCTGAGGCAGTAACATTGTTTAAAAAAAAAGATGTGTGCATGTAATATAGCTCATCTAAATTTTATGCAGCTGACTACATGGGTCATTTCATGCCAAACGCACCAATGTTTGCTCATAACCCTCTTTGATTTTGGTCCAAAAATTTGTCTTTTTATTGAACTCACAAAAGAAATTTCTCTTAATATCGAATGAGAAAAAATTTTTCTCATCATCTGACAGCCCTTTGAATTTTCCAGACTAGTGCAAAAGTAGGTCTCCGTACAAAATTCATGATAAAATGTTTATTTTCTTTTTGGCCTCCAAAGTTTTTTTGGACAACTTATATGAGTTGTATTTTTTATCATGTGTCAAGACAATGCCTGCACAAGGTTTTTGTTTTTTGTAGTTTGTTTTTTAGCTCAAAATGCTTCATTTCGGAACTTTTTTTAAAAAGTCCACACGACATTTATGAGCTATATAAAACTTTTCATTGCCTCGCCAAAACATGTACTACATGGATAAATTGTTTACACTAAAATTAAACTGAATAACTTTCAGGAAAAAAGTTCCAAAGTTGCGAAAAAGTGCATTGTGCTGTGTATCCAGACAAAAATATGCTGTAGTGCTCAATGCAACGGTGCAAAATCAATTCCTCAATCAATCATCGATGCAAAGTGCTGAAAACACACAGTGAACAGGTGGTCTGTGAGATTATTGGGGCAGCTAGGATTATTCAGACTACGAGAACAATGCGTCAGCACACCGTCCCTACTGCTAACAAAAAAAGAACTTGAGCTGTCAAACGTGCACTGATTTTCACGACTGTGCAGGAGTGCGTGTGCCACACAGTGTGCAAGCCACGTGTCCTTGGAACATGTGGCGACTTTATGGAAGGGTATATGAAGTTCTGTATTTCTCAAAACAAACATTGCAAGTCAGCGCTTGTTGTGTCACCTTCTCATCTCGTGCACCCGTCTGTGTTCTGCACTGTTACTTGGGAGATGCTTTGGTGTGCTGTTTTTATAAAAGCCATGCTCTGCGAGGTGCGAGGACGGAATCTGGTGGCTCGAGGGGGCATCCACAAATGCGAATATGATCGCCTCGGGCGACCAGAGTCTTACCTTACGAAGGCCACATCACGACACCTTATCAGCTTCTCACATGAGCAGATGCTGCACAAAGGACACCCTCTGGGTTCCGGAAAGTGCAGTTCAGAAAAAAAAAGTCCAACTTGATCACAAGTTTGGAATGGCTGGCTGTTCTGGTTAAAGGTATATGTGCATTGCACTGTTTTAAACATGCATCTCTCAGTACTGTTCTTGTTTAACTCTTATCATTCTCAGAAACAGAGGGCATAGTGTACTTGATCCCCTTGAATTGTGGCTATGTTTACAATGGTAAAACTGGCAGGTGTGCCAATGAGAGGTTAAAAAAGCGCCATTATGATGTGAACAAAGCTGTGAGGGAGAATTTGATGATTCACTGTCGTGATTACGATCATTTGCCAGATCCTGAGAGCTGTGTGCTGGAATTCATGCGCTGTATTGTGCTAGACAGACACAGAGAAAAGTTGATGTTTGAGATAACCAAGGCTACGAAAATTTTAAAATAACCACAATCATTGTGGTAGCGCACCTTTTGTGTCACTCACACTCACTAAGAAAGAGTTCGTGTGGTTAAATGCCCCATAATCAATTTTTGTTTTGTTTTCAACGCGTCCAGTGTGAATATGTAAGGCATACCTTGTTCATTGTTTTTTTTTGGGGGGGGGGGCGCAATGTATATATTTGACATGGTTTGCAGTAAACCTTCTTGAAAGACAGCGTTTGTGCCATCGTATTGTTTCGTCGTCCTTGTCTGTGCTATATTGTCATGATTATTTGACCTCCAGCTACCAAATTAAAAATGACATATTTGATGCCACCAACACACTGAAATGGTGATTTCGGGGCAAAATGCGGCAGAACCGCATATCCAATGGCCACCATTTTGCTCTTGTTTGAAAACTGCCGCTCTTCCCTACATTTAAGTATTACTTAGTATGGGGAAGTTCTCTAGGAATATCTGCATTCTGCCATTTTCTGCGGCCTCTACAAGGGCCTCTAGAGTGCTTGGCATGCGCATCTCAAATGCAGTTTTTTCCACTTCGTGTTTTTGCCAACTTGATTACCCTTACAGATGTTTTCATTATGCTTTTGTGGTGCAATTTCAATTAAACTTACACTGTCGAGATCAGAAAGAACTGAACCATGGAGCTATTCTATATTTTTGTAGCTCGGTCGAACATATCAAATTTTAATGTCACCTAATTATATTTCGTAATTATGATGCTTTAACAAAATTGAACATTTCTGTATGATGTTGTACCTCAATAACAATACAAATAGCATAGCTTTGCATGGTTGAGGGAAAGTGTCTGAACAACCTGTAATAAATTACGTAATTAGGCTTCAGTTATTTTTCCATAATATGAAAACCGATTTAGATGTTCTGAAACTAATTACATGTTCGAAAATAGAAGGAAGTATTACATATCCACAGCTAATTTCTTTACGTTATATCTTGTAATAAACATTTTCATTTTTAAGATCCACATCTTCCCTTTAGCCTCGAGATCGTTAACCAGCCTGCTAGACCGTATGGACCCTTGCTTTAAAAATTCACATTCTAAAATTTCCTTTTTTGTTCTAGGTATTTCTTGAAGACAGCACAGAAGTTGATGAGGAAAGCTTTAAGTACATGCAAGAAAACTTTGGTGGCAATTTGGGCTGCACATTCATACTTGGCTCCAGTGCTTTCACTTCAGATCGTTTCAATGCAGGTATGATGCTTTCAGTGCATGCAACACTCTGTCGCTATTCATAAGCACATGCACCACCTATCTTCTGGCCAAGGTAAATTTCAAGCCCTGGTACTCAGAGGATTCACAGATGAGGCTGACAACATAACATTTCTCGAGTGTGCATTGAAGTGTGTTGTTACACATTGCTTTGCATTCATTAGGCTGGTATGGCTTGTGATCCCGAAGCTGCACATGGGCTAAGAGGGATGTCTTAGTGCAGGGCTCCGAAATAATTTCAACCATCTGGGATTCTTTAATATACAGGCACTGGCATCGCACAGAATGCGCACCTTTTGCATCAGTAGAGTTATGCGGCTCTATGGGTCTGACCTGACTAATATGCATTCTTATTATACCCTGATGTACACAAACGGCAGGCATGTTAATTATGAAGTAATTTAGATTTGCTATCAGTATATGTGATAACTTGAAGCAAGCATTAGCCTGAGCATCAAGTTTATTCTAGGCTAACGATGGGGTCAAGTGATCAACAGCATCTGTTTAGAGTGGTGGACTGTAGTGGTTTAACTGTATTTACCAAACTATGTGCACAAACAGTTCTGCTTTAATAAATTTTTTCTCATGACTGGTAAATCTTGAAGCAAGCAAACTGCATGCCAAGGATGCATTGTATTGTTGTCTGCATTGTTGTAGCCACTACACCTAGTTATATTGAGTGAGAAGATCCGTGAGTTTTGATTAAGAGCCCTGCTACTGCACTATGACACCAGAGCTCCGATGTGATGGTTGTACAGTCATTGACAAAAGTTTGCAGGATGCAGATTGGCCGAAAAAAAAATAGCATTACCTCGCTAGAAAGTCGGCTATTCATTCCAGCAAATGGAGCACGCATATGTCATCATGCGTGTGTACTTTTCATTGCCGTGCTTTGCCTGGCTACACAGGAATACATTTATTGCCACGAATCTGCAACACACAGGCTTTTGTGTATGACTGTACATGTGAACAAGCTGTGTAAGAAAACCAGAAAAATTATAACATAGTGCTATAGTTGCTATACTTTTCTCTGGACCAAGATGTCTCTCAGAGAAAAAATTAAAGGTGAAAAAAGGAAAGGCACTAGAGTTTGGCATACTGTCATCCCAAGCTTGATTGTATCCTTTTCTATTTCGAAGAAAGGAAAGTGCTACAGAAATGAGTGGAAAGCAGGTTGAGTGTAATGAGAAATGCCAGTGTAGTCATAATCTGAAAAGAGAGCTGGAGCAATTTCTGCCAAGCAAAACTTGTACTATCACAATAATATTTTGGTGTGGCTGCTGTTATTAGCTTTTTTCAAATGACTGCACCTGCTTGACATAAGGCCAGAGTAAATTAAGCAAAGGCAGCTACAAAAAGCAAAGCTGCATCCTGCTCATATAATTGACTTCTGCTGCCCCTATGTTAGACACAGCAAACCACATGTCCTTGCTAAAGCAGCTCATTGTAATTATTTAAAGGCGCCCAAAACACACACAAGAGAAGATAACGGGACGGAGTGCCACTCACAACTCTGTGAGTGGTCAAAGGTCAACGAGTTCAAAGGTTTGATTCCTGGCCATTGCAGCCAAATTTAAAAAGGGTAAAATAGAAAACCGCCAGTACACTGTGTGATGCCAGTACACATTAAAGTTCCCTAGGTGGTCAAATCATCTGAAGCTCCCCACCACAACATTTCTCATAAAGCATGGTCAATGACCTAGGCAGGCAAAGTAGAGCAGTGCATCTAAAAATAATATGCAGAAATGTGGTTAAGATTGGAGCTGTAAGGAATGCACCTACTTTGGACAGTTAGTGACTGCAGACCTGGATTATGAGAGTAAAATAACTAGGAGAATAAGAATGGGGTGGAGTGCACTTGGCAGGTACTCTCAGGTGATGAATGGCAGTTTACAAGCATTTCTGAGGGAAGTAACAGCCATATCTGTACTCTCCTATGGGGCAGAAGTGTGGAGGCTAACAAGTTCGGTGAACTTAAATTCAGGGCAATTCAGTAAGCTATGGAAAAGAAACTGATAGCTGTAACATTCGGTGACAGAATGAAACAGGTGGTATTTGCCTACAACTGCTAAATAATTTATAACTGAATTTTTTCTCTAATGTATTTCGGTTTCATTGACCGAACGAAGACTCTGACGTCAAGTGAGAAATCATTTTTGTCATTTCAGGTGTTGGAAGAAGCTGGATTAAATGTCGTAGTGAATTAAATCTACATATCTGCTGATTATGTTAGCTTTTCTAGTTGATCACGTGACCAAAACATCAACTTGATGTCACAGTCATCGTTTGGTCGATGAAGCCGAAACAGCATGGGAGAAGAAATTCAATTATAAATTATTTAGCTGTTGTAGGTTTAGTACCATCTGGTAATCCATGTATTCCATGTCTGATGCATCATTTGAAAAAAGAAAACACGTAATAAAATTAGTTGTCTATAGTCCTTAAAGGGTAGTGCTACAAGGGCTAGCATAACAGGAGACGAAGTCAGGAAGGCAGATGAAATTAGAAAGTTTTGAGGGTTAAAGTGGCCGCAGATGGCACAAGACAGGGTTAATTGGAGGGATATGGAAGAGGTTTTTGTCCTGCAGTGGACATAGACTGATGGTGATGATGATGATACATCACGCTGGACTATCTGACTTGATCAAAAATATGGGGCAGAGGTTTAAATGATTCTAAATGCTGTGCAATAAATTCCATCTTGCAATTTGTTCGGCTGCTGTAGGTACTGGTATTGTTGCCACTCAACTCCTTTGCCAAGTCTGATTTCATTTGAATTTACAGAGGAGCCTTTAACGTCGTCCCCCCAGCCATCACTGGAAGCTTTTCAGTCATTGACGATTCCATAGAACTCCCTGTCTCATGAAACTCTAACAGCCCTGAGTGCACCAAATCCACTTGACCGAAGTCAATATCAAGAAGTAGTAAGACTAATAGCAACAGCAATGTGCAAAGCGGCCTCAAGGCCAACTGCAAAGCAAATCCGGTCAGTGGCCAATCGTGTCGGCCAGAAATATTCGTCAGCACTCTGTGACGCACTGTCCACCTCTTCAGGGGGTAAAACGTTTCATGGACTTGCTTACAAAATTAAGTGCCGAATTGAAAACGCAAGGCGCGGATGTAAGCGCCTTTCTGAGGAATTGTGCGGAGGGCCTCTGAAGAGGGCAACAGCAAGGACAACTTATGGCTGCACAGAATGGCAGCCACCAGTCACTGCCATAGACTTCAATGATTGTGAGGAAGCAAAAAAAAATGCTTCTTGCTGAAAGCTCTAGAGGAGCAAAACATTCCTCTGCAAGAAGAACTCTTGATGCATGCTTATGCAGCAATTCGAGCGACCATCAACACTAAGGGCAAGCGAGCTTGTGATGTACAGAAAGAGTGGCCCTTGCTGTTCACGCAACGGCACTTCCTGGCCCATATTAGAAGGCATGTATGCAACTGTATTTGCAAGCTGCATGTCAGTAAATTGAAGTGTTGTTTGAGGTTTCAGGAAAAGTAACTGTTGCTGAGTGTGTGTTAAAGTAATGCTGGATGCCGAATGTGCAGGGTAAGCCACGTATTGGATTAGGGCACTTCTACTACCAGATGCAATGTCAAAGAATAACTTCCAACAATTAGTGCAATAACTGTTTAAGTAATAAGGAATCCATAAATTACAGGCTGTGAGCATTCATTATCATGTCTGAAAAGTGAACAAAATTAAAAAATTGGGTTAAAATTTTACTTAATTTGAAACTCGGTGCAACAGTAGTTAATATAGTCGGGAGTAGACTGCACCTATGGGTAACGGAGTGGATTCCAAGAGAAGACAAGCATAGCAGGGGGCGCAGAAAGTTAGGTGGGCGGATGAGAAGTTTGCCGGGTACGGTGGTCACAGTTGACAAAGGACAAGGTTAAATGTAGAGACATGGGAGAGGCCTTTGCCCTGCAGTGGGTGTAGTCAGGCTGATGATGATGATGACTGCACCTGGTGCAGTTGCCTTTGTAAGTCTGTCGTGCTGCCTTCTGAGAGCCTTACCTTGCAGTACAAGATCAACAATTTTTGCAGTCCATTTATTCTTGTTGTTGATAGTATGTCGCAGTAGGCATGAGGTATTAGTGTGGTCATGCATATAAGTGTATACCAGATATTTCAGGGAAGCCCGCATGTTAACTAGTTAGGTGCATAACTAAGTTCTGATAAAACTGTCACAGTTAGCACCTGGTTGCAATTAGAGATTTCTAGCTGGTCATTACTGAGAGCCATGTCAATTTTTAGAATTTTGAAACACGATTACCTTTGGCGCTGTGACATGGAAAGTTTGGCTATTTCGAATGTATAGTTACGTGCACAAGAGGGATTGGTTTGTCTGCATGCATTTCAAAAGTGCTTGTATCTTGGCATGATCTAGCTAAAATTTTCTGGGCCACAGCATCTAGAGTAATCGTGTTTTCGAAATTCAAACACTGATATGGCTCTTACTAATGACCGGCTACAATTTTTAATTACTGCCAGTTGCCTGACTGCGATAGTTATGAATTTAATTATCAGAAATTATTTAACCAACTTACTAGCAGACTTTATTCACCTGTTTGCATTTCCCGCTTACACTGGTATTATTCTGCCGCAGAAAGTCTTCATAACTCAAAAAGCCGATTTTTAAAAATTAGTGGCAGGCTTCCCTGAAACACATTGCATATGACCATCAATTTCGCACCAAGATGGCAGGGCCAAAAAATGAAGGGGTAATGCATGACACAAAGAAGAGAGGGCATACCCTGTAGATGTTGATAAATTGGTCAGCACTGGATCGTTAGGTTGAAAAGGGTGAATGTATTGTGCAAGCACACAAATTACCTTTCACTCACTGTTATGGTTGTTTTCAGCAATGTCAAGAAGGCTTTACAGCTAAACATCATTTTTTTTTAGGCTAACGGACACGCAGCTAGAAGGATTATTTGTCAATCAAGAAATTGCAGACCTCGAGGTCTTGTATGCATTCCTGCGGCACAGCCTGAAGGGAGACGAGGCACTTCAATGGCTCCTTATGACAGACAGGGCAGGACATGGGCCGTCCAAAAGCTCTGCTCAGTGGGGTGTTCCCATTGCTGTGCATTTTCTTCAAGGAAAAGACAGAGTTCCTATTTAGTGTTTTTTAGGTGAGATTATTGCGGGGATGGATATTTGGTAGCCTCTCAGCATTAACATAATTTCTGCTTTATGACCGTAGATGAAACTTTCACATATCTCTGTAAAATTCTAGAGCACTTGCTCCATCATTTGAGTTCACAGAAATTGTAGCCAGTGGCAACGAAAAATTAACAATTAACATGCGTCATTGTTCCAGTAGAATTTTATGGGCACCACCTCAAAGTTTACCGAAGTGCAAAAAGCTGTGAACTTTCCTTTTTGTAGTCCTGCTGCTGCAATTAGCCAGGTGTTCATTATTCCTGTGATTCTTCAGCACACTTGTTACCTGTGTGCCCTTGTGTTGAACATGCAGTTTCCTTATATTCATCTGCTTATGATAATGGCTTCTTACCTCCACAGACGTCACCCTGTGTTTCTGAACTGATTAGTGACCTGCCTCCTACACCAATGGTGGTTGTACTTGGTAAGATTTTAATAATTTTCTGAATGCTTTGAGCAGAGTATAACCTTCTAAAAAGCATGGAAGTATGAAACCTCATTGATCACAAAGAATTAGAGCGTGGTAACGAAGGAGGTTGTTGTGAATTACCCTGTATGTCAGACTCAATGCAGCTTCAAGAATTCGATGAGGCATGCCAAGCAAGCTAAATTAACCATCCGCATGCCACAGTCTTCTCTTTGAGATTGTACCTGGCAGCATAACCCGCTGCTAGAACCTTGTTAGTGTAGCTATAAAATTCAGGTTTGTGGCCTATAATATTAACTTGAGAATATCGCATGCATTGCCATTCATCCATCTGCTCTTGTCCGTTGCTTTATAAATACCTTCAGTGTCTAGCATTTGCATCTACATAGAGGTGCCGTCATATTTTTTTTGTGAGCTGTGCTGACATGACCAGCTATGTGAGAAAGATTTGTATGCCTCATGTTCATATTATCATGCTAAAAATTATTCTTCTGAGCTGTAGCATTAAAAAAAACGAATTGCTCCACAATTGCTAATATTTAATCCGAACTCAGTTTTTGATGCAGTCGTTGATAATTTTCTTTTCAGGCACAAGCATCTTTGACTGTGATTGTACGTGCATTGTGACACTCGACGGAGCAAAGTGCTTTGAAGGACTGAGCTTTCTGGCCGCCGTGGAGACCCTGTATGCTGCGTACTTTTGTCTCAACATGAAATACAATCAAGAAGTACAAGCCACATTGGAATTCATTCAGAGGTAACCACATAAATTTTTCTCTTGTGTATAGACAAGTTTTTATCATATCTATCTCTTTATGACTGTTGCAGTATATACTCAGTAAGACGTGAGGAAAAAAATAGCATGTAAACTGCATATGCCTGGCATCCCTCCTGCAGCATCTCGACATTGTTCCGATTCACTGTGCACGTGCATTTTGTGCATAGTTTGACAACCTTAATAACACGAACTGATGGGCGAGTTGGTCTAACACTATGGTGAAACAGTGCAGTGGCACACGGACAAAAAAAGAAAGTAACTACTAATCTTCACTAGGTGGCTGGATGGCACATTCTCTCATATGAGCTGAGCATACGTGAAGCCACTGGAAGTTGGATGGCTTGTGTCAGAAGACGGAAGGCTGCTGTGCTTTTCAGTGAATGCAACCACAGCTTTCATCCTTTCGTACATAGTTTTTATGCCACTCTCTGGTGGCAACTGCTGTTGTATCACAGAAATAAGAAATATGAACACGAGAAATATGAGCATCGCTTGTCATACCTTCCAGTTTCAGGGAAATCCAGGAAAATATCCATGCAAATGCTGCGGTAAAGAGGTGCTTGCATAGCACTCTGCGTTCTTTTCTTCAGAGTGCAATGGAGTACTAGTAGAATGACAATGAGGCTAAGGTCATCTTATAACTGAATTTTCGCATAGCAGAGAATAGGCGAACCATGACAGAAACCAGGGCACCCGTCCTTTGAACAGCCGCTCGATTTTAAATACTTCAAATATACAGCGCTAGAAGTTGCAAACAGCCGATGTCTCCTGACATCGATGGTGGATGAAGATGTTCATTGCTTTAAGCGTTCATTAAACTACCGGACATGCCTATAGCACAGCCAAGTTTATCTAGCGGCACCTACCTGAAGCACGCAAAATAGTTTTTGGGCTAGTCATGAGCTAAAGGAACGACTTGTGAGAACGATGAATATTTACGGCAGCATGTGCCATTTTAGATATGTGCAGCGCGAGAGAAATGGCCAACAGGAGAGAGTGGTAGAGGACATGCGCTGCTTTAAGCCAACTGCACCAAGCCCCATGAATAAAAGCCCATTCAGGCATAGTACTTTATCTGCTACAATACAAAGCAGTACTTGATACCCTCTTGTACCAGGACACCACTGACGTCACATTGGGTAGTAGGTACATCCTCTGTCGGCTTCGCTCAAAAGAATACAACTTGGCAAAGTGGTTGGCTAGCTGCGGAAGTTTTCCACTTGCTACATGACAATAAAAATCAGCGTTTGCAACCTGGTAACTGCAACATAATAAGCGGTATCACGCAAATTAGAACTTGAATACTAAGCAAAACTTCATGCTGGGCTTCGTGGTGCATATTATTAGACGGGTATTTTGTAGTGCAACAGGACAACACAGAGCCTAGGAGACAAGGCTCTAGATTGCCTGTAGCGCTGTCATGTCGTCGGCTCTCCTACTTGTTGTTCCGTTGCACTCTGAAGGCCCCTTCTTCCTGAAATGTCTTTCTCAAAAACTTTTCTAGTCTTCTTGCATAGTTGATTGTGCAACAACCACGCATTGTTGTGAAAAAAAGACAAAAGTGACGGAAAGACGAAATGTGTAATGAATGATGCGAAACGGAACCCCTCAGAACTTTGCTGATGTCCCATTCAGTGTACTGTGAAAGGCTGGCTTCTGGCACAAGCCCATTCACTTACAGTGACTTCATGCTCAGGCATCTTTTGCATCATTCAGCCCCTTAGTGGAGACCAGTGGATGTAACGCACTGATTTGCTAATGTACAGGAGTGCTACGCCCTTTCTTTGCTTTGTTTGCATGCCATTGCAATGTTTCACCATTGTGTTAAGACGACCTGCCGGGCAATGTGGTTTAATTACAGAATAATGTCAAGTTGGCTGCACCTTATTCGGAGTCTTTTCTGTAGCCCTACATCAACTTTTTGCAAAGAAAATGTGTGCAGGATTTTCATTTCGCATTTTCCAAGCTGTCATTTGCTGTGCTTGAGGTCACAATAAAATTTAAGAACGCGTTGCTTTCCATTTATGTTGAAAGAGTAATGTGGTGCATTGGAAATAACGTTCCATATTGCAATTTAATAACGTAAGTCGAAGTGCTACATCTAAGATGAAATTTCAGGCTCGTATCATCTACTTGAGACGTATATTCTGCTGGTGTGAATGCTACGGGATAGCCAACTCTTGAAGCTGCATAATAATGTCTAAATGTTCAGTATAATATTGAAGTGCGTACTTTTGTAATATGCATCTCTATGTTTAGCTATCAGATTACATGATTTTTGCTACCATTTTCAGGATGAAATGCATAAAGACAATGGACTGGTAAAACAAACTGAAGTTTATGTAGGAAGGTGTAATGGGCAAATGCCTTGACTTCGGTACTAAAAATCTATACCCTCTATAGGTGTCTTGTTTGCGATGAATGCTTCTTCTATTAACTAAAAGAATAAGGAAACAGCCACTCACCTAACTGCACTTGAGCACCCTGCTTATGATTAACGTCATCGTTAGCTAGATTTTCAAGCTCATCACAAGTGTTCGGAGGTACATTTCGCTGTCAGTCTGGATGCTTAACTGTCTGTAATCATCCTCAAGATGTCTTTTCTGTTCTTTGAAACAAGTATAACAGGACTTTCGTAAATGAAAGAAATGCTTCACAGTTGTGATTTTTTCTGTAAGAATCAAACATCTGTCATTTCCTTATGTTGGTGTCTCATGTTCAAGGAACATGGCAAAGAAAGGAAAAGTAAATGTGTGGGAATGTGTGCCCCAGCATAGGTATCACAGGCTTATTCCAATAATTAAAGTGACAAAAAAATACCAAAGGTACCAAAGGCCAATAATATACCAAATCAAAAAATATACCAAAAGCCAAAAAAAAGCCGAAGGTAAAAAACCCTGTCCACTGTGTTTTTGTATGCTAATTGAAAATATGCCATTCAATTTCATTATGTTATGTAATACGTAAGATTTTGGAGAGAAATTGTAAGAAATTTTGCTGGAGGAATTTTGTTAAAAGGCATGCCATTCATTTGTAGTGATGTCAGGGAATGCAATAAGGGTAAAATTATCATCTTGCTTATCATAGAAATTAAGTTGTTGGTGTTTGAAGTTGCCACTTCAGAAACGGGAAGGCAAGCGTGTACATATTCTTGTTTTTAAAATGGCAACACAAGAACCTTATAACTCAAGTTTTATGATAGGCAGGATGATTTTACCTTTTGTTGATGTCAAGACAAAAATAATAGCATGCGTTTCAGCAAGTTTTCTGCAGCAAAATTTCTTAGTTTCTCTCCAAAATCTTACTTAACATATAAGTGCACAAGCACTAGATGTCTATAAAATTCAGTTGCATATTTGGAATCACCGCGTAGAAACACGTTCCATGGAATTTTCATAGTTGTGACTATGATTGGAAATTTTTTTTCTAAGACCAGCTTCCCTGCTTACATGGGTCGCATGTGACATCACAGATGCCATGATTGAGTCCAAGGCGTAGCTTCTGCAGTGCAGGTCAGAGCAGGCGGTAACACGTGGATTTAAAAATGCTCAGGTTTCCGCAGTGACTGTTTTCAAACATGGAGCTGCTATGACGGTGCAACACATGTACAGTGATTTATAACTAGGAATCAGTGATTATACTGCAGTTCACTCCTCACATGTCGAGGCTATTGTTCGGTTCATGAAGTATAAATAGCATCAAGAAAAAATATGATTATAAATAATTTAGCTGCAATAGGGAAATACTACAAGGTAATTCATATATACTAATGCCTAATACATGATTTGAAAAAAGAAAACATGCAAGCAATATTTTGGTATCTGCTGTTCTTGAATTCATGTTGGGCATGGCTTATGTAAGCCTGCAGTTTAGCAAGGCAGCTAGGAAAGAATATTTATTTTCATATTCTTACCGCCCTTGAGCCGGCCCTCCTCGAGAGATGAGTTGTAATTTAATGTGCTGTAGTTGCAAAGTAAGTCTTGGGAAAGGTGCTTGTTTTTTTCTATTCTCCACACCCAGCAAGAGTTGTGCTAAAAGACGGCATGCACACACGTGCGCTCAACCTGTCTGCTTATTGTGTATCGTGCTTTAGGGCAGTTCTTCATGGCCTTCCTGAAATCTTGAAGGCTAGCATTTATGTGACTATGGCTCAGTTAATAACTTTCTTAAGCTACATTAATCATTTGGCTCAGTATTAAAATCAGAGCTCAACTGCATTGGCTAGTCATGTGTAAGATCCCTAGTTTTTGAAAAAAAACCCGCTGATTTTAGCATTTCTGTGCAATGGTGGGCTAGCAGCCACATTATCTTTTTTGGACGATATTGTGTCTTCAGTAATCAGTACGATGACGTAACTATACGAATGCTATTGTTTGTCACGTGACTTATCATGAAGGGTACAACCTGGCAATGAAAAAAGTTCAGCTGATGTTTTGATATATTTGCTACCGTTCTGCTCATGCAAACTAGTACAAGTTTGCATGAGCTTGGGACAAGCTATAGTATTTCTGAAGCCACGACAAATCATCACTGATAAAAAGTCACTCTGAGCATTGCTGGACACTTGTAAATCAATATTGATGTCTCCAACAATAGCCTTGCCATCAGTTTGGGATAATTCCATTAAAATTGTCTAAATATTCAATGAAACAGGGTATTTTCCCTGCTGGTGGTCTGTAGACAAGTACCACAACTGCATCATTACATCTTAAAGTGATTATTTCATAAACGCTTTTAAGTGTAGAAAATTCCTGTAGCACTGGCAGCAATGCTCTCACTCACATTCTTGTATGAGGTTTACAGCACGGGCACCTGCCAAAAGCAGTACTACCATATATGCACAAATGCAGCGCGAGTTTATTCTTAAAATCATATGCTTCAGAAATCACTTCACGTTATATTGGATCCAAGGTATGAATACAGAGCAATTTTTTTTCTAACTTTTTTACACCCATAGCGAGCTCACCCAACAGACTATTGAGCTGCGAGAGTAAGCCAACTTTTTGGTGGCCAGGAACGTGGAAAGGAAACCGTGCAGACTACTGAGAAAGAATAGAAGGCACTGAAAGAGCCTTGAGTAGTAGGGAAGGAAAAAAATTGCTAACAAGCACAGAACTGTGCCGCATGGACCATGAAGCAGTGACAAAAGGAAGCGATGGCATGCGAGCCGCTGCTGTAAGGCCGCGGAGAATATTGCAGATTCTTCATATGGAATTCACAGAATTCAAAACTTTTTCTTAAAATTAGAAGCTTAGGCATGAGGCAGCAACAGCACTGTACTGCTGTGCAGCAACAGCACGCACAAGGCATATCTCTGGCACCAGAAATTTGCTGTGTAAAGCATGCTAAATCAGAATGCAGTGAGTAACTGCAGTATTGCTATTGCTGTTGCCTGCCTAATGCTGGAGGCATTTGCTTTCTTGGCATCACAGCATCTCTTCCTCCATGTTTTGTGATGCGTGGTTTTTCTTGAAAAGCTAGTATAACCATGTAAATGATGTTAACATGAACCCTTATTTCCACAGAAGTGGCGCGAAGAGCAAAGGCAGATCTACATTTAGACGCCCTATAATTCTGCACGTCTTAATTCGGATGATCTAGCTTCTTAATATGTCTTATTCTTTTCAGGCAACTAGTGGGCATGAACCCAGAGGAAGGGAGCCGGCAGTTGAACCGGAGGATCACCTCAGTCCACCCAAAAGTGCACAGTGCCCTTCAGCAGCTTGACAAATTAAAAAAAAAGTGGCAAGATTGCATGTCTCGGATTTAGTGTGTTTGTGAACTTTGAACTTTCATTTCAGATTTATTGCGTAGCTCAGATTACGAACTCTGATATCGGAAGTTAGATATTGGAAATTAGATTCGATTTTCAAGTACATGCATAATGTATATCATTTGATGTGTAGCTTGTTTTTGCTTTTTTTGTACCTTTTTGTGTTCATAATTAAAACTGTTTCAAACTAATTCACTTCTATGCAATTTTATCACTTCCTAGATTGTGTTTGAAGGAGGTGCAAAATACCACACGCAAGCTATTTACTTTCAAAGTGTGTTCATTTTGATACGTAATCTGTGTGCAGAAAAATTTGTTTGCATGCTACAAACATGACACATTTACCATGCATAGCATGCCTCTTACCTGAACGTGGGCCTGGCTCCGATCAGAAAATACAGGAGTGTAATATTGCGTATCATGTGCCATCAAGCATTAAACAGCATGTGCTCAGTCAGCTTTCAAAGATGAACATGGGCTGCTCATAAATGCTACGGGACATGCATATGTTAGCATCTTTGCAGTGGAGAGCATGAGAACAGAACGTGATATGTAGTCATATAACACAGATCCTGTCATGTTAACTTGGTTACAGCACGCATGCTATACATTGTTGTGATGGTTGGTGTTATGTTGACATAATAACAGCACATACACCGTGGCATACAGAACATTTGACATCATAACAGGGTGCGTAGCGTGTGTGTGCTAACCTTGTTGCCGCAAAATGCACCGCACCACTTTACCACGGGGTGTGTGCACAACGGAGTGGTGCAGCACATGTTGCGGCAAAAAGGTTAGCGGCCACATGTCCTGTATTTATGCGGGATTTTTTCTTACAGTGGAGGGTAACTCCGCTTCGAAACCCAACTTGTCCTAGAGGCTATTTGCTGAGAGGGTCTAGTTCGCAAAATACAGAGGCGCATACAGGGGTCACGGCCGTACAAAGTGAAAAAATGGGACGAGTGCTCCTAGCATTCATTTCCAATTTTGTCCAAGTCCGTGGTTTCAGCTCAGAGATCCGCATGACTGAGCCACCAGAAAGCGGCGAATAAAGAACTGTAGCGATTTGTCAACATTTATGGCTTTTACCTATGTCTCTATGTATTTGTTAATGCATCCGTTTAATTCATTTTATTCCCACGTGCTAGCGTGGTTAAGTCTCGGAGTAAGGAGTGTGTTTTACTGCCCACCTGTGAGGCGACAGTCTGAAAAATTGGATTTGGAGGGAAATGGCGCAGTATCTGTCTCACATATCCGCGGAACCCTGAACCGGACCGTAAGAGAAGGGATAAAGCAGGGACTAAGAATGAAGGAAGAAACGGGTGCCGTGGTGGAGGGCTCCTGAATAACTCGGACCATCTGGGGATCTCTAACGTGCACTGACATCGCACAGCATACGGGCGCCAATCTCAGAGTTTATGTCGAGTCGTTGCGGTGGCCATTGCTCCCGAAGGAGGCCCCCGATGCACGGTTCGCCGGTCACAACCATAGCACTCGCTCGGCAAAGAGGAGCCGCCAAACTTTGACGTCTCCCTTTGTGCGAGGCGAAAAAAAAACTCAAGTCGGCGACGCTAGGCCAGGCTTAGCTCAGCCGGAATATCTGATACGCGTCTCGCTGACAATCTCCCGCGGGCGTTTGATGGTAATGTAAGATAATCGCAGACATCCATGTCCGAGGTTATACATTTCCTAAGGTATCCATGTTGTTGCGATTACAGGACGATACAGGAAAGTGCACGGGCCTGCCGACGGGCTCCAGCTATGCGTAACCAAGCAATGCCGCGTGCAAACAAAGGACAGTTCAGAGGTGTGAGAGGAACTACTGAAAGAAAAATGGTGCGCTCGATCAACTGCGACCATCGGAGCGACGGTGGTTCTGGTGGGGCGCTGTTTGTAGAGTCAGTTGTGTGGCGTTTGCAAGATAGCGACAGCACGCGTCACAGCGCTCATGTAAGAATGGTGCCGAGCGTGTCTTCGTGATTAGGCGTTAGGTGCCTTAGCCAGAGGACGTGGGAACAAAGCCTGACAACGACGGCCCCGTTTCGATGTATACGCGAAATTATTTAAAGAACCCTGTGTGTTCGAAGTTACTGCAGTACCCCCCTATACGATGGCCACGTTTGACTTGAACCTGCGTTTAATGCTGGCTATCAAATTCAGGCAAAGCGCCGAGTAGAATGGCAATGCAGTCGCCACGTTTCGCTTGATGAGCGCGAACGGCAAGTGTAGTTTAAATATTTAGCTTAAACGCTTGTCGGCACCTCGTGTTCGGGAAAGAGGCTATGCTGGGTCGAACACTGCTGCCTACCACAGCAACGCCAGCATCAAGGAAAGGAAGCGCCACGTGACAACGTTTAGCCGCCGCGGTGGCCCAGTGGTTACGGCGCTCGGCTGCTGACCCGACAGACACGGGTTCGATCCCGGCCGCGGCGGTCGAATTTCAATGGAGGCGAAATTCTAGATGCCCGTGTACTGTGCGATCTCAGAGCACGCTAAATAACCCCAGGTGGTCGAAATTTCCGGAGCCCTTCACTACGGTGTCTCTCATTGTCTGAGTTGTTTTGGGACGTTGAACCCCTCAAACCAAACCAAACAATGTTTTCTTCCTTTTTTTGATGTTAGGAACGCTAGATGATAATGGAACTCCGTTACTGCAGCGTTGTGCTGCCGCCACACTCTTCATGAGCGCTTCTGATCGAATGTCGTGTAGTTCGCAAAGCGCTGAGACCTGATGCCGCAGCGCTGGGCTATGAAAAATTGGTTTTGAAGAAAGGAAACGGCGATGTAATTGTCTCGCTTCTCGGTGGAACAATCCGCTTTCAAACCAGCGCCCGTTCGAAAATAGGAGCGCTGGTACCGCCGTAGTGTTCTGCTACAATAAGGTGATGGTTGCAACTTTATTGCCACAAAATGGAAGCCTGGATTAGTTGGGGCTGGTGCGAGGCAGTGTGGCCTCCAGTCGGGGGCGGCCTCTTGAGCTCGCGTGATGGTGGCCAGCTGCGCTGTTTTCTTGAACTTGCCAAGAGCTTGTCCCATTCCTTCGCCAAGAGAGGTGGCAAGATTGTCATCGAAGAGGGTGGGCTCTCGCATTAGGGCAGTGAGCGCGCCCTCCGACCCGAATTTTACGAGGGACAGCTTTATCTCATTTCATGACATCACCCATCACTTTACACTGGAGAGGCGCGCTTATGCCCCTCCCCACAAGTTGTTCACAAAAGCGCAGGAAGTTACCTGGCGCCGACTGCAAACACGCTCCCTTCTGAATCCGGCAGTGCTTCCCCTCAAGGACCCCCGACCAGTACGACCCAAACTGCCATAAATGTGGTGAAAGGGCCAAATACGACCACATTCTGTGAAACTGCGCAAATGATACGCTTCAGGCGGAGTTGATACAGCTCCCTTCTCCCGAGCGGTGGGACGCCGCGCTGGTGAGGTCGGATCCCAAGATTCAAGTATGGACATTCCAGCGAGCCAATGAAGTCGCCGCTAGCCATGGGCTAGCGGCCATCTAGTATGTCTCCTGCAATCTGTTTTCGACGCAATAAATGTTTTACAATCCAATCCATGAAAATTGAAAATTGGCTGTTGGGGACCCGCCGCGGTGGCTCAGTGGTTAGGGCGCTCGACTACTGATCCGGAGTTCCCGGGTTCGAACCCGACCGCGGCGGCTGCGTTTTTATGGAGGAAAAACGCTAACGCGCCCGTGTGCTGTACGATGTCAGTGCACGTTAAAGATCCCCAGGTGGTCGAAATTATTCCAGAGCCCTTCACTACGGCACCTATTCCTTTCTTCTTTCAGTCCCTCCTTTATTCGTTCCCTTACGGCGCGGTCCAGGTGTCCAACGATATATGAGACATATACTGCGCCATTTTCTTTCCCCTCCCCCCCCCCACCCAAAACAAATGGACGTTTTAAGTTTGTGAGCTGCAGAGGAGGGCAGAAGGAGTGTAACAAGCAAATAGCAACAACAGTTAAAAAAAATTGAAAAAAAAGTAAAAAAAATAAAGATAGGGGGCAGGGAGCAGACAGGGACAAAATTGAGGGAGGAAGCAAAAAAATAGAAAGAAAAGAAAAAAAGGGGGGGACTATTATAGTCAGGAAGGATGGGGTAAAAAAAGGAGATGGCGAAACGAGAGAAACGGAGAGGAAGGCGGTGCGGGGGACATGGGCAGCGCGGCAACCACAGGCGTACGAAAGCAAAACGTGCAAACAAGACACAAACAAAATGCACAAACACAAAGATGGGCGCCGCTGCAGATGCGTGGCCAAAGAGGCGCCGCTGCGCAAATGACACTGGCAGCGACGAACAGGCCAAACCAGGCGCCTTTTGGGGGTCTCACTAATTTCCGGTGAGCCGAGGGCTAGAACGTTAAGGAAGGAGTGGGCTACGTTAACGAGCACATGTGTAAGAACTTACTCAGGGGGTCTGGGTTTCAATGAACGGTGCACCCCCCTCCCTGGGCGGCTCGTTGAACCTACTTCGTCGGGAATACTTGTTTGTAGGGGTGGAGGGCTGGGCTAGCTGTGTACAAAGATTTGAAATTATCGAAAAAAAGTAAGGAAATAACGTCAAAGCTTATCAATACTGCACGAGACAGGATAGTGTAACTAAGGAGGGGTATGATTGCCTGGAATATACACTAGGAGTTATAAAGGGTATATCAGAGTTAGCCAATTAACGAGAGGTGTAGTATTATTTTGTTTGGAGGTTGTGAATAAAATAAAGGATACCAGGCTTTTCATTAAGACATTCTTGAATAGTATTAAACATGTGGATAAAATAGAATTCACGTTGTTCACGTTCTCGCTTGTTTTTGAAGCCCCCTTGAATAATTGTTACTTTTAGTTGGTCAAATGGGTGTCCTTCTGAGTTTAAATGCTTGGATAGGGGAAAATTTGAGAGAGACTTGGTGTGTGCGCAGTGATTGTTAAATCGAATGCGGAATGCAGTGTTTGTCTGTTCTATGTATTGCTGGTTACACACGGTGCATTAAAGGAGGTAAATAATGTTTAATGAGTCGCAGTCAAACTTGCCGTTGATTGAATGCTGGAAAACTGACCTCGTACTAGTTGCGGAGCACGTAGTCTTCATGTGTTTGCAAACCTTGCAGCGACCTTTACCACAGGGCTGGCATCCATATTTTGGGGTTTTGTGTTCCTTGGAGTGGACTAGATGGTTCTAAATGTTTTTGGCATGCCTGTAAATCACGCGGGGTGCGCATGTAAATATTTTCGATAGTCGTTGACTTTGCTGGAGAATATTAATGTGCTTATTAAGAATTCTGTTTATGTTCGGTGCGTTACTGTTAAATGTGAGAATAAGGTTTGTAGTGTAATCATTTCGATTATCTCTTCGGCGCCCCTGGAGTATTTGACTACGGTTCAGATTTGAAGCTCTGCTTACGGCGTCATCAATAAAAGAACGTGGATAGCGCTGCCTTAAGAGCACGTAAACATTTTTTTTTTGCTTGAAGTGCGTTTGTTGTGTACTGCCATTTCAGAGGCACTTGGGAGCAGTCAAGCTGCTTTTTAGCAGCTTTTAGCCCTTGCATCTCTCTAGGATGTAACTTGCATTCTGTAAAAATGAAATGAAATTGCATTTGGAAGAGAAAGACAAGGCTTTATTTTGCAGTGTAAGCTTGCTCTCTAGAATGAACAGAGAACGTTGCCTCACACTGCTTGGGCCTGTCGTTTGACCCCTCGTTGACACCAGGGAAAAAAGGACGTCTCTAGGAAACTATATGCGGGATCTTTACTCTGCTTCAGGAGGGGAGGGGGAATGGAAGGGGGGTTGCTGGCCTCCCCTTTGTCGGGTTCGCCGCGACACGCGACGCAAGATGGACAAAACGACGAAAGGAAGCGGACAAAGCTGCCTTTCCGAAATTGACCGTGACTTGCAGGTGCCTATAGCTGTGTTTGGATTCCAGGGAAGTAGCAGCCGACGTCTGAAACCTCCTCGCCCATTCCCACGGGGCTCCGCGTGCCATGTCGCCATGTGCGGTGAAAAGATCAGTGTGCAGAGTTTAAATGAAACAAGTATGAAGTTATACAATGAAGCCAATTACAGACAGCTAGAGGAATTTCAAGACCATGCGGTGTGATGCTAGTTATCTCAGTGAAAACTAATGCCGCCAGCTATTATTTCGTTGTTTTTTTTTTGACCCAACAGACATGAAAGGTCTGAAGATGAATTAGTACCAAACACATCGGTGCATCAGTTGTGATGCCTGAAAAAAGTTGTACCAACATATAAATGCCCATGTCGTGATAATCAGGAATACTGAAGAATTAAGAAAAATTAAAGCATTTTTTTTTGTTCGGGCTCACACACCTGCTACAAACATCTTTATACGTAGCAATTTAGATGAGTCTGTAGGAAGCTTTTTGGGTAAAAAGTACAGTACGGCAGAAAGGAGTCTTTAGAAAATGCACTGTGTAGAAATAGCCATACCAATTCCATCTCATCGTTCAATAAATGTAACAAATACCGTGCAAAGAAGCTTGCTGCATAGTATAGTTGCAAGTTACTGGTTGCAGACCGCTCTGCAATCACTGGACTGTGACTGTGTATGTACTGCATGAGAGTGCGTTGATTGCAGAGCAGTTAACACAGAGATGTTTGTTCATATCGTTTACCACACATATAAACATCATCAATGAAACAGGATGCTATGTGTAACTTTTTGACATGTTCCTTTTTGGCAGCCTCTAAAAATGTTTCCACCTAAATGAGCTGGCTTGTTTTGCAACAATATAACCACGGGACCGCTGTAACTTGCCACATTTTCAATTTGTATGAAAATCATTGCATGTGAGTGGTCACAACCCTATCCTGTTTCTTGAAGGTCCCGTTGCTTTGTCGGCAATGCTTGGACAACCATGGCCAGCTTTCCGCATTCATGTGCACAGGGTATGCCCATTACGTGCATGCCTTTCCACCTAGTAATGGCTTACAATGCAAACAGACAAAAAAAACAGAACACACAAAGCACAAGTACAGATAGTGTTTGTAGTCCACACTCTTCTTCTTCTTCTTCACCTCAGTAAATATGGCACATACCCACGCGGGGTGATTGGCCAAGGTACAGTGAAGATTTGCCAATGAAGTATTTGCACGGGAAAAAAATAGACGTGAGGCGGCGGCGTAGAAGACTGAATCAAGATAAAGATAGGAAAATTCAATTAAATTTAAGAAATATGAATTACCAAGAATAGAATCAAGCATTTTGGACATGCGACAGAATTTTGTATACAGCTAACAAGGTAACCAATCAGTCGCACTTATGTAATGAAGGTAGCCACAAACACTACTTAACGGGAATCCCTTTGAGCTCGCACCGAACGAGAGAAGAACTGTAAGAGACAGAGGGAGTCCTAACCTTGAAAGTTGAACCTGCAAATACTGCTTTCCTTGAACAACCGCCGGCAAGTGGGGAGAAAATGGTCTAATGTTTCAACTGGCCCACATAAGACACAAAGGTTTATCGCAGGGAACCCGTATCTGCGTAAGTACAAATTTAAGTGAGGGATTCTGCATCGCAGAAGCGTCATTGACACCTCAAAACGCCTTGATTTACACTACCGGGCATCCCATGAATACTTTAAGTGGCGAAAATCCACGGTATTGAGCAACGGATCACTCAAGCTGGCTGAAATATGTTGGAACCACTGGAAACGTGAAGGTTCCAACAGAATGAGGTGAGGGACGGGATAGATTACAGGAGCGCTGAGAGCTGACCTTGCCAATAAATCAGCCACCTCGTTTAAATAGACACCCGAATGCCTGCAGGTACCCGGAAAAAGCGTATCTCACGCACTGTTCACGGAACAAAAGCCTAAGCGGCCGATTTAATAAAGATTTTCCGGAGTTTTGGAGAGAGTCTAAAACTGAAAGGCAGTCTGCAAGAATAAGAACCCGTGCTACATGTCTGGGAATTTTGAGAAGAACCAAACCAATAGCCAAAAACTCTACGAAGAATATAGAAGTATAATCAGGGATACGAACGCAATAGCTCCAAGCCAGATCCTGCGAATATATCCCAATCGCCGCCTTCTCACAGCTGCCGGAGGCATCAGTGGAGAGAACAGTATGATGAGAAAAATTGTGTAGGTGTTCAGACAGAAGACCATTTATGATATTTGCGGGCATATGTTTCGCATGGGACGGGTAGATATGGCCGTAATAGAAGACGGGGTCAGCCTGCGTATCAGCAACTCGTTGCAAGGAGATCAGATCAACCTGCAGCGGAGCTTGCGTGAACCTAACTTGCGGAAGGTGATAGCGTGACCAGTGCCTCTTCTTCTTCTTCTTCTCCCCAGTGCCTCCCATGCCTACTGTCTTTTTCTTCCTTGAATCATGACAGCATTCCGGCTCAACCCTTTCCCCATGCTTATACAGACATTTCTCACAATTAGCCTGAAAGCCGGCCGTAGTATGGAATGACTTTAGGGAAAATTACCTTTTTAGTCGTTTTATCTGCACAGCTTAGAAGTATGTGAAAGGTACTTTGGCTGTGAGTGATTTGCCCTTTCTCTCTCATAGTCTTTTTGCGAACTTAAGTGGTGAAATATATATTAACTTCTTCATTACATATTGTGCCATCATTGTCGCAATAACAAAAATTGGGCACATAGTAAATATCTGCAAGCATTGAGGATTTGCCTTTAAACTCTGACATCATTAGAGATGGAATCAATACAAAGTAGAAGAAAAAGTATAGTGCAGCACATATATGATTGAAAGTGAAAGACGAATGTTGTTGATATTGTTAGCCTATCAAAAGATGGCACATACCCACACTGGGCGATCGGCCAAGAATCCGGTGGCTATTCATCTGTACTCAATTAACAAAAATGAAAATGACGCGGGAACGCTACACTGGTGGATGTGCTGAATTTCAGGAACAGACCGTGCAACAAGTAACAAAAATATTGCTAAATCAGATTTTACATTGCATAATGAACCATGACTGTACCAAAGCAATGAGACAGAAGTGAAGCATTTCATTCCTTTCGTGACAGAAATGAGTTATGAGGTTTGTTGAACAATTAAAAAAGTGATTTTTGATGGCAGCTAGCACGGATCATTTCAAGTTATAGCTCAAGATTACAATCACATCTGATATAGATGACACGCATGCTATGAAAGCAAGACACTTTTTTCCTTTTTTTATGAGAAATGCACAGGCAGTTTCAAGGCTTGCTTCACAATTTCATTTCTGACGTATACACAAAGGCATGCCTGTAAATTATTCGTGCGTTACACCAGAACCAACACTACTTAAGTTGGTAAATCATATTCATTACTTGGGTGTCATTAATAGCAAACATATACTAATGCTGCTAATCCTATAGAAGAACAAACAGCGGTTTTATGAAGACGTTAAGTAATACGTGATACCGTTGTGTCGATCAGGTAATGAACTGTGCGGCAGTTTCAGTTTCTCTTCTCTTATTTTCAGTTTCAGTTCTCTTACTTTCAGTTTCTCTTCAGAGTTTCAGTTTCAGTCACATGCATGTTGCTTGACAACACGTACACGTGACGCAGGAAAAGTAGAGAGGGGGGGCGGGGGGTTGGCGGAAACTTGGCGTCAGCATGACATCATTCGCTCCGGTGTGTCGTTCGATCTTGCATTTACATTACAATAACGTGCCGACAAGGTAAACCTTTACTGTGTTTCACGGGATCTTACGCCCCCTCGTACATTCCTGGGAACCCCGGGCCGACCACCAATACTATGGAACCAGTGAAAGGCACTGTTTTCTACTTACTTAGAGGCGTCTGGCTCCTGAGTTTGCTGCATCCCGGCGCAAAGCTATGCTCCTGCATTCGCGCGGCGTCGAATGTCAGCGCCGTTCCGGAACGCCTTCCACCACGAGCGCAATTTTAAAACGAAGGAGGCCTCAATTAAGTGAAGTTACGAAAGGCGAAGATGCGTTTCAAACCGCGCTCAGTACTTGCGACCGTCTGTTCTGAGCCACGACAGAACGCCACCGCGGTTCAAGATATGTTTACAGAACCCTGGTGAGCCTGTCAGAGGTTTATATTGCTCAGTTACGCGAACTTGCGAAGAATTGCGACTTCGACAATTCCTGCCGCTCCCCGCGACTGCTCGGGGAACAGGGGGAGACAGCGCGTTTTTCTCTCTCTCTTCATTTCTCTTTCTTCCTTTTCTAGTATTTCTCTATTGTGCCCATCTTCTTTTCAGCATCTGATTGTTTGTTGCTCTGTTCATGTGGCGGACATGTGTGCTAATTCCAACTCCTTATGAAGGGGAGGAAGATCGCTGTAACTTCAGTCTTGAGAAAGGACAGGCTCTGTCCGAAACGTCGGCTCAAAATAAATCTGTCTAACACACACACACACACACACACACACACACACACACACACACACACACACACACACACACACACACACACACACACACACACACACACACACACACACACACACACACACACACACACACACACACACACACACACACACACACACACACACACACACACACACACACACACACACACACACATTAGTTAGCCTTGATGTAGTGTCTCTGTACACCAGCATACCGCATGATGATGGCATCGGAGCTCTGGTCGCATCCTATGGAAAACACACAAGCGCTGATGCTCCTAGCCAAAGTACCATCGCTGCACTTACTAATCTGGTCCTCAAACTCAACTCTTTCGAAAGTTCTACAACTCCTTTTACCTACAAAACGAGTGGTACCACTATTGGAACGAAAATGGCGTCAAACTATGCCAACATATATATGCATAGCATTGAATCAGAGTTTATCCGCTCATACCCAACAAAACCGGCTTTTTACAAACGCTTCCTAGACGACATATTCATGGTATGGACGAAAACCGAGGACCAATTCATCCAGTTTATTTCAGCATTTAACGACATACATCCAAACCTCTGTTTCACACACATTTACTCCACCAATCAAATTAATTTCTTGGACGTCTCAGTTCGAGTGTAGAAGGGTAGCTTAATCACCAGTGTCTATAGAAAGCCCACGGATAGGCAACAGTACCTTCATTACAAGAGCTGCCACCCACGCCACTGCAAAAGTTCTATTCCATATTCCCAGGCCATCAGATTCAAAAGGACCTGCTCACGACCAGAAGACTTCAACGAAAATTCTAACCGTATGCTGGAGGTTCTGAGGGATCAATGCTATCCGCGGCCTCTATTTTTGATGATGCCATTAGGAAAGCGAAAGCAAAAAGACGTAACGAAATGTTTGGGGATACCCCATCAGCAACCGCAAATGACACCGCTCTAATCTCGTCTTAACCTTCGCAAGCAACCCACCTAATGTCAACAAAATTCTAAAAAAAAACATTTCAAAATAATCGAACAAAACGATAGACTGTCAAAAATTTTTCCAACAGTTCCACACGTTACCTACAGGCTACCAAAAAAAACACACATGATTATGTAGTTCACTCTACTGTCTATAAAGGAAAACCTGTTGGTTGCCTACCTTGCAGGAAGCATCAATGTCAAGTTTGCCAGCATATGCGGACAACAACACTAGCTCAAAGCACACACTCCGCCCGTGAAAACTTGAATTGTAACAGTAGTAACGTGGTATGCCCGAGTGCGGCGATTGTCAGATGCAATACATTGGCCAAACCGAGAATTCCTTCCGAATTAGATTCAACAACCACCGCGCGAACACCAGATCTCTTCCTCTCCTCCCCCTTGTCGAAACAACTTTCCCAGGAAGGTCACGAGTTTCACAAACTAAAAGTTACGCTGCTACACAGCGACTTCCAAAATACCCGTGAGCGTGAGCAACGAGAATCATACTTTATATATCAGTTTAATACTGTGCAGGCCGATTTAAATGAAAACCCTGGTACTCCCTCCACACTTCAGAGATCATAGTCCTAGCCCTACTGAAATTCACAGCACCCCGACTGCATCGCCTGAGGTCATGCCAATTTGCGTGCTTGCTTCCACATGCCGCCCTTCTCCTCCCCCTGCCAATCTTTCTTGCTTATGACCAGAGAAAACAGTTCTGAGAGCAAAGCATATTGCCTATTGCCCCTCAACTTTTTATATTTTGATATATTTTATTTTCCTTTATTTCTTTTTTCCTATTTTGCAGATAGTAGAGCGCCGATGCTCCATATAGGACAGTAACCCATTACAATAACGGACACTTGGGCGATTTCGCGCCTTCGTTCCCCATTTTCAATCTGTTACTCTCCTCTCTCTCTCAGTTTCTAGGAAGGAGCCCTCTTTTTGTCTCCGCGACGGAACGCGGGGCGGAGGCGCCCTTCTGACGCGAGGCAGCGCGGAGACATTTGCGCTTTGCGGCGCCGGGCTGCGGGATCGGGTTTCTGCGGTGCGTTTGGCCGGGCGCACCGCCGCCGTAACTTACATTTTAACTGTTAACAGCCGCACCCGCGGGGAGCGCATCGCGCTCTGAGGCATATGCGCTCAGTGTTGTTTTCCGTTCCTTTGTTCTTTTCTTGCTGTTTTCTTGTTTATAATATTTTCTTTCCTCGTGTTCGAACCTCTCGCTTCCGCCGAAGGAAGCTTCCCCCATATTAATTCTTGGCGACCCCCCCCCCCATTTTCCTTGCGGACAATTCACCCCTTCCGCCCCCCCTGTCTCTAACCTCTGCTTTCTATTCCCCCCCCCCTTTTTTTTTTCGCTGTTCCTTTGACCACCCTCCTCCTTTCCCTCAGTCGAAGAGAGGAGTCTGGTCGCTCGCTGTTTGTCTCTTGTGTGATCTGTTTGTTTGCTCGAAGGAGGGCGTTTTTCAAAGGAGAATGAGAAATAAAGAGAAAAAGGGAAACGCGCTGTCGCCCCCTGTCCACCGAGCAGCCGCGGGGAGCGGGCAGAAAAAAAGAGAAATAAAAAAGAAAGGAAAACGAGGAGCAGTAGGGGAGAATAGGCGCCCTCAAGGCAGAGCGGCGGGTAGTACAGAAACAGACGGTGGCGGATTCGCGGAACAGATAAGAATTATAGATGCGTGTACTCGCGTGCCGCTGGCCAAAACGAGTAAACAAATAAACAGAATCAAACGCAGACAGGGCAGACTTCCTTGGAGCCTCTTCGGCAGGAATATTCAATGCGGAATCAGCGGCGCAGTTAGCTTAACTAGAGACACGTGCACACGTGCAAGATGCGCTTTTTTTTTATCCCGCGCGCGTTGGAGAAACGTGGGGAATTCCGAGAAAAACCTAAAGAAAATGTGTCTGTCCCCAACCGGACATGACGCCATTAAAAATACGTGAACATGACGTTACAAACGTGACGTAACATTTTTTTGACCTATCAGCGTTTCCAGCCTACCGACCCACAAACGCTTGTTTTGACGAAGGTGAGGTCGGGTGAGGTGTCTACGCTGACACTGTTCTCCGTTCTAGTGGGGGTTCGGGGGTCGGTCATTAAGGTGAGCCCCTCTTGCTGTGCATCCAGCCAGAGTTCCCTTCCCTTAACTCTTTCTTTGTGTACCCCAGGCAGCGTGTTGGGCGTTAGTCACCCACCACTACCAAAGCTTGCCTTTTGGCAATACGCAGAGTTTTTTGGAGAAGAGGTCCAAATCGGGCCTTCCTCTGTTTCGGGCTGCTATAGATATTAAGAACAAAAAGGCTGCCTTCTTTCTTTTTTGCTGGAATAAGTTCAACAAGGACATGGTCTACGTTGATAACCTCCGTGTCATGCTTAACGACTGCTAAGTTTCTCCTGACCAGGGTGGTTACCCCGGATCTTCCATCATCTGTACTAAATGATATGTAGCCCGATAATTTTGCCATCCCCGCAGTTTCTTGTAAAGCGATTACGTCTGGATTGTCTTTGCCAAGAAGGAGCTGCTGCAGGACCGCCCTTTTGCGACGGTGCCCGCGGAAATTCCACTGCCAAATCGAGTGTTTATTGTGACTGGCCATGATTGGATTGTGGATTGTCACCCGATGGTATTAGGGTCGCAGCCGTCTGTGATCCACCATGTACCTTCTGCTCTGTTTCCCTCTGCCAATTATTATTGCTCAGCAACTCGGCCCTGTGTTTCTGGCTTTCTTCCGATAGCGCCTGGATGGCTTGGAAGACTGCTGCGAGCTCTGCTTCCCAGCTCGCCTGGAAGTCGTCCATTTTCTTGCATGGATCTGCCATTGTGGGCTCTTGCGACGCGTTCGCGCCTAGTTTCCTTTTCAGAGGTGGGGAGCGGGTATCATCTACCTGCATCTCCACAGTGCTTTCATCGGTTGAGTGGGTTTTAATCGTGTTAGCTGTTTTGACTGCGTTAGCTACTTTCTTCTCCCTTTTTAGCATAGCGTTTTCCTTTTCGAGGTCATCTACTCTTTTAGTGAGTTTCTCTACCATGATTCTCAACTTGGCTAGTTCCTCGGACTCCGTATTTTTTGGGGAGACCTTATCTACCCAGCTCACCTCCCTTTGCCTGTTGGCTTCAGTCCTCGGCCTTGACGATGATCTTGCCCTGGAGCCGGAGTGGCCTCTGGAGACAGAGCGACCCCGGAGCTGGAGCAGCCCTTGGAGCTGGAACGGCCCGGGAGATCGAGGCGAGGGAAGGAGTCGGATCGGCTCCGGAAGCCCTCCCGGCTCCTTGAGTTTCCGCCCAGGCGGGGGTGTTTTCTTCGCCTCCTCTTCCTGGAGCTTCCGCTCCCGCTGGCGTTTCTTGACGACGTACGGAGTTCGGTAGATCTCGCGACACTTCTTGTTTCCCAGTTCATGTCTATTTCCACAAACAGCACATTTGGGATCGAACAAGTGTCCATCCGGTGGCTTCACCGTACCGCAGCCACGACACTTGACGTTGTCCGGGTCCGGACACACATCAGAGCGGTGCCCAAGGTGTCGATCCGCATGCGTTGCACACTTCAAACTTCTTTTTGTGGAGGAAGCACTTGAGGAGCCCGCCTCTATAATAAATCCAAAACGGCACATTCTCATCGACGAAGAGTAACAGAACTGAGGTCGATGTCTTCCCTATTCTTCTGATCCCTCTGATTTTGGGGTTCCTTGAACAATCCAGGTGTCCAGAATTTGTGCTTGCGTTTGTTCCACCGGAATCCCATGAATAACTCCTTTGCCAATACCCTCGGGGGATGACAGGTAGGCGTTTACGTCGTACTTTTTCTGATCAACCTGAAGTGTTTTTATCTTCAGGTACAGATGCATTCTTTCTTCACTCATGGTGCCCAACAAAATGGTGTTTTGCTTGGTGTTAAGTTGAATAAAGTCTTCCTTAGCCTCCTTCAGATTCACGCCCGCAGCGGCTCGCACAATCTCATAAGCTTCACGTCTCCACCCAAAGATAGAGCTTTCAATCCTCCGCTCGGTCTGATTATCACCTTATGCAGGCCAGTAGGTAGGCGTGGTTGCTGTGACGCCACGGAGTAATAATAATAATTGTTTTTTAGGGGAAAGGAAACGGCGCAGTATCTGTCTCATTTATCGTTGGACACCTGAACCGCGCCGTAAGGGAAGGAATAAAGGAGGGAGTGAAAGAAGAAAGGAATAGGTGCCGTAGTGGAGAGCTCCGGAATAATTTCGACCACCTGGGGATCTTTAACGTGCACTGACATCGCACAGCACACGGGCGCCTTAGCGTTTTTCCTCCATAAGAGCGCAGCGCCAACTTCCTCCCTGCCATCTTGATTGATTTGGTGCTCACGTGGCCGCCATCTTGTCTCCTTCCTCGGTCCGAGCCGACACCTTGGCCTTCTCCCTCGCGGCCGCCATCTTGGCTGCCGCGTTGCTGGTTTGTGTTGATCGTGAACCAACCGACCTTTTCGGAAAATTCTTCGGGAGAAATATCCTCCCCTTGAACAACAACCTGCATTTTCGCCGAAAATATCCGGCCATGCTAAGCCCCAGGGGTCGGCGGCGAGGCGCACCGACGCTTGGCCGGCGGGCAGTGGTCGGAGTCGACGCTAGGTCGAACGCAGCCGCTGGGACGACGCGTCGAAATCGAAAATAGCCGCAAATTAGATCCACTTGCCGCAATTTCGGAATCCAGGTGATCCTGGCGACTTCCGCTGATGATTCCAATCGAAGTTGGCTTGAGCACAAGCATAAATCCGCCAGGAACATCGAAAAACCACGCAATACACGTCCGCACGCCTCGGCGTCCGAGGCCAAAAACCAACCCATCCAGGAGAGCAAAACCATGAGCCAACCAAGCTAAACACATGCTTTCACACGTCTACTCGGTTTAGCTACGTCTCGAAACCCGATCACTTTTTTAGCATGTGTTGTAGCAGAACAGACTGGCTTCGGCCAACGCATGGCCAATGCAAGCGCCAGTGACTGCAAAGCAAGGAAACCTCATGTAACGGCCAACTTTATTGTCCAATTTTTTTTTATTGCAAATTATAAATTTCAAGGCACAGAAACAACAAACAAGAATGTTGGCACCCGCACTCTTCGGACAGCCCATGAAACAACAAAACCAAGGAAATCCTTCGCCTTGCGAGCCTGCAAGAAAATAAAAGGTGCAATTAGTGGCGGCGTGGCTGACTCACGCTAACATCGAAATTGTTCCGTCGAATTTGAATCAAAGCAAGCCCGAACCTCTAACAAAGAAAACCACCGATTAGTAGTTGCTCACACCAGGCTCGAGGAACTACAACTGAAATATACTGATCATGCATTTCTTCCAAGAAAATAAACACCTTTTTTCATCGTCTCCGATTGTTTGCCATTGTTTCTGATCGCAAAGAACGGTTTTTGATCTCTATGTTCATCACATTGGTGTCTATAGAGAATGCTGCAAAACAGTGACAAGTGGCACATACAGCAATCTCACAGAACGGACTCCGAGATCCATGCTTCCGCTCGAAAAGGCCAATGTCATCTAAATAGGCAAATAGCAAACAAATCACCGCTATGAATTGAACTCTCACCATTATGCACTATTCATGCAGTGAACACTGTCAGCCCCTTCGTGGGAGATACTGCGCATCACCATTTAATATCTTGTAGCGTTACTTGTCCGTGCACCTGAGTCCAAATTAACTGCCCATTTATGCCTTGATCATATTTATTCTATTTTATTCTTTTACTTCTTTAAAGACATTTTCTGCGCTTCTCTCCTCGAGACTTTCTTGCCCCACGCAGAGTATGCTCTAAACAGAAAGGAGTAAAAAGGGAGTAAGAAAGGGGAGTAAGCTTTCCTATGCGCTAGAAGACAGCTTACTCTCTTATTTACTCCCATACGGGCGTATATTTGTGTTTAGAGTGTAGCATGCGAGATAAAATCTCTTGTTTAAATTATAGGGCTTCTCCCTCTATCTATCGCAAAGTGACACCCGCGGGGCTTGACAACTAGCTGACGGCTATGCAGTTGAACGTCGCGAAGGCTGCGGTTTTTAAAGTTGGATCGCATTTTTGTGCAGCTACGAAATGCTCTCAAGCAGCAGAAATCCGGTTAAATTTAGTTCAGGTTCTTCTCTGCCTGCAATACATACAGCATATATGAGTATAGCAAGTCGGGACGCAGGCAGCGAGGAAGAGAGAAAATATCGCCGGACAGTGGTCAATAACATTTTGTTAGAACAAGACAAAAAAAAAAGCATAGTAGGCGCATTTACATTTTACGCAAAATTTTAGTTGTGCGCTCATAAAAGATTCACAGATGAACTAAGCGCAATTAAACAAACACGTGAAAGCCACACAACACAGGGCAGGCGCTGTGTGTTCATGTCCCTGTTCAGTTGCGCCTCTGTGATGTACGTGTAGCTTACAATGAACCAAACTGAAAAACTTTAAATTTCGATCATAGAATTTGGATCAAAATTCTCACGTTTTTAATTTCGTCTGGTGGTAAACGTCTTGTTTAGGTAACACAAAAAGAATTTACAACCGACTAATTTTTTTCTTCGTGGAGGAATTCGAAGCAGCAGTCCTGAATGTGAGCGGAGCAGCACTTCACAGTTAAGTCGTCTCTCACTCCGACAAAACGCATTAAAAATTGTTGCTATGCGCCAAGAGGAACTGGAGAAAATGTCCACTTCGTGTCACGTATATCTTGTCCTCTACGTGTTGCGCACATGTCCAACATTCTTGGACAAAAAAAAAATGAAATTTGGGAAACTAAGATTCTGGTATTGAAATATTCAAGGTCAATTCTTCCAATATCTGGAAGAACCTTCCTTTTATACTGTTTCCATCGCTCGCATCGAGCAGTTATGACTGTAATAGAAAACCAATGAGGAACGCTTTGGACTGTAGCAAAAACGTTAATAGCAAAAAATGCAAGCCTGCAGGCGGGAGGTTGGGGATATATTGATCGTTGTAGTAGAATCTTACAAAATATGAGGAACACTGAGCTCATAATACCCTCCCTATACCCTATGTAACACCCTCCCTGCAAAGGCCTTTAAACGCTTTCCCGTTCAAAAATGTTTTTCTCCAGAATCCAGAACTGTTGGGTATGACGTCAGTGGTACTCCTCCAGGCTCACCGTAACCGGAATGCAGGGGCAGCGGAGAACCTCCTCCATTACACGAAGTACATGGAGGCCTGCAGTTCCTGCAGCACCTTGACGGCCTCCACGTATTGGGCAGTGGTCAACACTGCGTCCCCGCCGCCCTCAGACGACTGGCTGACCGCGCCTGACGTCTCCAGCTTGCTGGCGATGTGGTGTTTTGCGCGGAAGGCGGCCAGGTGCGCGTAGTACACAGGGGCCGGGATGCTCACGCTCCTTGCACACCGGGAGTATGTGTGGCACAGGTAGAAGCTGAGCTTCTGCAGGTCGTCCGCGCTGAAGTTGGAGTCATCCCACACGATATAGTAGTGGGCCGGCCGGCTGGTGCCCTGCGGGAGCGCAAAGGAGTAAAGTTATTCACATGCCCAGATTCCGAGTGCCATGTCGGGCTGGGTCGCTTCGCATCGTGGTATGTGGTGGTGCGGTGTGGTCCTGCTTGTGGTGCGATGTGATGTGGGATGGTGTGTGCGGTTTGAATACACTTATTTTATTAGCACACATTACGTGGGAAGGAGAGTGTTTAAACGCAATATACAAAAAACTGGCAGTGCCTATGAGCACAGCACGTGCTCGCCTTGCTCTTAATGCTGCGTGCACAACATGTTTCTCTCTTTATTTGACCTTAGATGCCCTCGCGCCGTTATATACCGTGAATAACTATTATTTCCTGCCTGGCTGTCATCAGCGCATTGGTCAGTCATCGTCATCTATGTCGCTGTCCCGACTTCGGTACAGCATAAAAAAACGAGGCATACAAGCCGACACGACTATTTAAAAAATCAGTTTTTTGGCCGTTTCTTGAGACTGCAAAGCCGCGTCCCGCTTTAACGTACGAGCAAGCAGGCCCAGGCGAGCATCAAGCGCTTCTCTTTTCACCCAACCCCATGCATTCATTGTCTGAGCAGACGCCATCCTGAAAAGAAAAACTAATGACCACATCCGTATGACAGCATCAATCCGCACTGGACATAAGGCCCCCCGTGCGCAACTTCCGATACCGCTTCCTCAAGGTCGAACGATGACGTTACAGTCACTCATAGCGCTCCTGGTGGCCTCGATGTGAAGCGGAATGCTTCCGCCACGGTACCGCTTGCAGGTGATCTCGGAGGCCATGCTTCCCTTTCCTCAAGCTGCGGAAGGCCTCCACCGCAGGCGCTCCTGGTATTTGTAGCGCACTAAAGACGCGACGCGACTGTGGCGACGCCGGCGCCCGGACTATTTCCTCCGCAAATTGATAAACGAAAACACCGCGGACCATTTCTTCCCGCTGACAATAGCAACAAGGGCGGAGAAGAGGTCGCCTACCTGGATGCCGAAGTGGCTGCAGAGGAAGAAGTCGAAGTCCAGCGGGTGCGTGACCACCGAGTCTACGGTCGTGCCTGGTGGGACGTTGCGGAACTTGCCCACGCCGTCGCGGTCGTTGGCAGGCATGAACCTCGTATGGTGTCGCTTCTGGACCACGATGAACGTCAGCGGTGGCTCGTAGGTCTCGGTGGGACACATTTCCGCACACGCCAGCCGGATGGCGCTCACCTGAGAGATTCGAGAGCGGAAACAAAGAAAAACTTGGTCAGGGTTTAAAGGCCATTCGACGAATCACGATATATACTTGGTACAGAATGTAAACAAAACGCTTTGGACCTACACGAACTCTGCTGTCCTATCTTATATAATTGTCGTTTGGGAAAAAACTCTATGGCGAAGAGCAGCGTTTTTTTAGCAACGCTATTATCGGTTGTGATCTGGTTAAACGAGCAGTTTCAGCAAATGTTCAACTCAACGGAAGTGCAGCTTTTCCAACCAACGCCGAAATGAACAGCAGTCAGCTGCAGTTACTCGCACACTCCGCTAAATTGAGTTCACGCGGTCCACATTCTGGATCACATGATCGGTTTATATACATAACTCTAGGCATTGACTTACTATTTGACTTCACTCAACTAAAGTTTCTGTGCAAGCGTGGCGTTTGAGTATGCCGTCAGTGAACAACCACACAAAGCCAAGAAAATTCAGTAGAGGAACGCCCGGCTTCACCGCTCAGCCGTTGTTTTCCTGGTGCCACTTCGTGGCATTTTTTTTTGTGGCTAAACTAATTCCAATGATACAACTCAATAATGAAGCCGCTTTTCCCCGTAAAAGGACCCCCATCCAGTAAATGGCGTCGGCTGGTTTTCACGAACCTGCAAGGTGGACAATGCAGCGAGCGCGGTGACAATGACAATAGTCTCTCCTGTGAGGGGGGAGACTAACCCCTTCCTTTTGCGACTTCCTACATGGTTACCTTAGGAGGCTCATGAGAAATGGTCTACGCCATTGGCTGCAAGAGAGTCCTTTCAGGGGGAAAAGACGCTTGGTTCTTGAGTTGTATCCGACTTTAATGGAAGTTGTAGAGTGAGACTTATATGAGCCAGGATAGCACTCGGCCGATGCAGCGGGTCAGTAGACTGGTCTAACTGCGACCCCCTACTGAGCTGAGACCTCAACTGCAGGTGGCGCTGCCTTTTATTACCCGTGCCACATGCGCACTAGAAATAACCGCAGATGTTTGTAGCCTTAAGTTTGCCTATGCCATTATTTTCGGAGCTGGCGCTACACGTCCAGATTTAACGACATTACAATTTATTGGCAGATTTATTGATATTACAGATTCGCAACTATAACAGAGGAGATTACAATCCAATCAATGACGATCGAAATTCAAATGTTTTCTGATAATATTCTGACGCCCTCTTTACAATATAGGTCGTATTAGATAACCGCGGGTTCAATTTAGAGACAAGCTCGCCTAACATGTAGCCAAACGTGTCCCGCTTGTCACGCTATCAAATCATAAATCTAAGCTTTGCTTTAGAAAAAAGCATCGACAAATGAGAAATAAGAAAAAACGGTTGTACAAAAATGCATAGCACGAATGTTCGCCCTGCACGCGGGGTAAATATAAAACCTACCTAAAGCTGTGTTGTTATGGCCTTTGTGTCGAAAAAAATAAATATTTTTTTCAAAAGCCCTTCCGGCGCTACTTAGGAACAATAAGAGCAAGCCCTTCAAAGCAATACATCAGAACAGTGTCAGTAATGATATATCAATACATGATATTCACAGCGCCCCCTACTTCGATGCTGAATGTCCTAAAGCTTTTAATTCGTTTTTCGCATATATTTTCACCAAGAAGATAATCCTAACATCCCGTAAGTACCAGATTTTGGTTACCCGTACATGGCACCGGTTGACATTACACTTTATGGCTTAGTACACCTGATAAATAGCCTAGCACCCTCTTCTTCTGGGGTTGATGAAATTAACTGAAAATACTAAAGAAATGCCATTTCTGTCTCCAGCATCATCTTCCGTCATATCTTTAAGCAGTCAAAATCTACAGGTGAGGTTTCCACCGGTTGGAAAATAGGAAAGGTTGTACCGGTTTTCAGAAGTACTAACAAACACTCGCACGGAAATTGATGACTTGCACCTTTTTGGACTTTGCCAAAGCATTTTATCGGGTAGAACATTGCCGACAAATATCTAAGCTTTGTGCTCTCAAATTAAATTCTTTAACTCTGTCATGGGTCCGTAGTCTTCTTTCTAATCGCCAGCAGTTCACCGCTGTTAACAATTATTAATTTCCTGTTTCCGATGTTACATCGGGCGCGGCACTAGGAAGCCTCCTCGGTCCATTACTATTCTTAATTTACATTAATAACCTGCCAGCAACAATCTTATCTTATATGCGCATATTTGCTGACGACTGCATTATTTATTCACCAATAAAATTTACTAATGGCCACCTTCAACTTCAAAGTGACCTCGATTGCATAAACTACTGGTGTAAAACGTGTCTAATGACTTTAAACATTTCTAAGTGTAAGATAATTACTTTTAGCCGAAAATCAGTCACTTCGAATTTTCCATACCACAATAATAACGATACATTGGCTCGGACTACGCAGTATAAGCATCTAGGCGTCCATATTTCACCAAACTTTTCTTGGGCTGAACACATAACCATCACTTTCGCTAATGCTTCCCGGTAACTAGTTTTCATTCACCGTAACCTGCAATGCACTACCCCTCACGTGTGTGAACAAGCCTACATTACTTCTGTCACACCGCAGCTAGAGTACGCTTCATCCATCTGGTCACCTCATCAGAAATATCTGAGAGAGAAGTTGGAAGCTGTCCACAATGGGGCTTGTCGTCTCATTTCGCAAAATTGCAGTTATCAGTCTAGTCTAACCCAACTAAAGATCAAACTTTCGCTCTATGCATCCGTTGCAAATTCGTCGCAAGACTGCCCTTATATCTATCTTTCACAAATACGTCCATGCCACTGATTCACCGCCAGCACATCTGCAACGTCCTTCCTACTTATAACATAGATTACATAATAACTACAGCTATGCCGCATTTATGGCAACACACATGCTTTCAACTTCTGGTCACTCCCGCGTGCCATCTGTCTCTGGAAGAATCTTCCGGACTGCATCGCCCTGCAGGCTAATCATGACACCTTTTGCGAACATCTACCCAAACACTTCGCTGATAACGGTTAGCACGTCATTTATATACTCCGGATTCGTACAACTTCGTTTTCAGCAGCTTGAGACCTATTGCCTCTTTGGTTCCGTGGATGTGCAACTTTGCTCATTTATGCCTGATATGTTTTCTTTGGCTTTTGTATAACTCGACTTCGTGCATTTCCCCTGTTTTTGTTCCATGACACAGTTGTTTTTACTTTTATCTCTTTTTGTGAATTGCGATATCTTATCTGAACTCACCTGTTTTTTTGTGTGTTTTGCTGCACTTTTACTATTTTTTATTTGTAACATATTTTGTGCAATGTTCTGTATTTGACCCCCCCCCCCTTTTTATTTTTACACAATGCCTTTGCGGAGACCTGTGAGGTGTATTTAAATACATAAAAAAATAAAAAAAAAGAAAGAAAGAAAACGAAATTTTAAAAAGTCACGGTGATGATAACGCCTTCAAGGGGCTAAAAAAATCACCTGAATATAAACAGTTTCAATGAGTCAGAACCTCAGCAATGTCATTCAAATATAATATAAAAATAAATTTGTAGAAAATGCCACTGTTCTTGCTTGACTAGTCGTAAAAGTCGAACTGGCGTGCCAGCTCACAGGCTAACAGTGCTTCAGAATTGCTGGTAAAAATGCTGCTCTTTATGAATAAACCATTATCCACAGGATAGTGACTTTTCACAAAAAAAGTTGCATATCTTTCTGCATGCGGAATGGGGACAAGAGTATGCACTGCTGTGGCGAATGAGTTCTGGTGAACTCAGTAGGTCGCAAACAGCAGTTAGTCTGTCTAATGCCATTAAATACGAGCACGTGACACTGTTCCGATGGCGTTAAAACTTGATCACTAAGTAATTAATGACATTAAACATGACCTTGTGAAACTGGTATAGCACCTCTAACTGTCGTTCAGTTCAACGGACGGTAAACTGCACAGCCGTTAATATCGCCCGTGCGTAAAAGGGGTGAGACACGGAGCGGGCACGCACAAAACCCAACCACAAGCCTCAGTCTTGGATGTTTACCACCTTTTGAAGAGAAACGATCAAGCTGACGTCAACTAACACCGAGAAGACGTCTCCAGAAATGAATGTCCCGAATGTCCTGAAATTGTAGCGCTGTGGAGATCTATTCGGTGCCGTTACGTATATGCACAGGAAGTCCGCTTGTCATAAGACAAAAGGTTATCCAATGACGCTAGCGGCATTGAATGCGGTATAGCTGTCTTAACAAGATGAGAGTTTAGTGGACACAGTATTGTAGTAGGCGCAGTTGCTTACCTCATGGTTACGGACTTCCAAGAACTGCCCCTCGCTCACTCCGTCCCTGTAGAAGACGATCCGCAGGGGCTTGTGCCCGGTGGTGCGGTAGAAAACCAGTAGCAATTCCTTGATCATGTCCTTCAGGTCCTTGATAATTTCCACACGCGCCTTAGCCTTGGAGTCTTCAATCTGTACCCGAATGGTGGCGTGAAACTTGGACGGTACAGAGTCTAGGCTTCCGACGCACGCGGCGATGGATGGCCTGATCTTGTCCCCAGGCGATGGGTGCGACACGTCTGCTCCGATGACGATCACGGGCCTATGTAATAGCTTCGGCTTCTCCTGGATCAGGAGACTATTGTTGATGCCGCCCATCTTGGCGTTGATCTTTTGGCACAGGTTTTGGATGAGCGCTGCGTTACACTTTTGGACCACGTTGTTGTCCAAGATGCATTGTGTGCGCAGGGAGAGCTCAGTCTCTGCCACCTGCTTGATCTCAGCGTAGTTCGTGGCTTTTGTGATCACAGCCACAACCATCTCCAACTGCGGGCGCTGCTTGCGCTGCTCCGTGAGAACGGTCCGCATGGGCTTGCGGTTTGTGTCGAACGTGATGACCGCAAGCGGCTGCGCAATGCGCATGCCCAGTTCTTGGCCGATGCGGATCAGCATCTTGATGAAGTTGTCCAGGCAGTCCTTCTGCGCGAAGCGGCTCACGTTGAGAACAATCCACTGTGTCATCGACATCGCCTTGTAGAAGCGCTGCCCTCGGAGATCCCACGTACCGTCGCGCGGCTTGCACATGCTGTTGTTCTCAAAAACCAAAGACGGCGGGTCGAGAATTCTGCCAACAACCTGAGTGGGTTCGGGGTTGATCTTGACGCCGAACTCTCGCAGGTACTTGTCCGAGGTGCTGACCATGTCGCGCACAGACTGACGAATCTCCAGGAAGCGCTTGGCTGGCGGCTTGGCCGTGCGCTTCATCATCTCGGCGGTCTGACTCTCCTCGAGTTTCTTCCGACAGTGCTGGCCTTCGGCCAGCTCGCACACCTCCAGAGGAATGTAGACCGGATGCGTCGGGCTGCCACTCTGCACGCAAGGGAAGTTCGGGTACGACAAGCGCCTGTAGCGGCTCTGGAAGTAGTCGGCGACGGAGATCTGACTACCTTCTGATTCAAAATAGATGTCCTTCGCAGCTTCCCTCGTGATCTTGACCACTTTGTACTTGCGCGGGTACGGAAGGTGCGTCACTTTTACGCGGAGTCCTTTGAGCTCCCTATTCAGCCGCGCGTACTGGTTGTCGCGCAATGACCGTAAGTCCGCGGGTGTCAACACACGCCGGCTGTCGCTGAAGAACCTGCACATGAAGTCTACCAGTGGAAGCGACTCGTAGAATGCTGTTGCTGACATGTCGACGTTAAGCATGGGCTTCCATTGGGCGGGTCGAACACTCGCGTAGTAGCCAAACCACACCTCCCGGCCTCCTCCGAGGTCATTGTGCTCGTTGGGTCCCGGCGGTCTGAAGAACGAGCGTCCAACCGGCGCAAGGTTGATCGAGGGGCTGTGCCTCAAGACGATGTCGATGGCCTGGAGGACTTCCTGGGGCACAGTTTGTACGCGCTTTTGGAAGACGCCATGCAGGGCATCCAGGTTCACGGTGGCGGCATACTGGATCTTGATGATAAACTTCTGGCTTCTCTGGTCTTCCTCGATGTCGACTGTGAATGTCCGCTCGCGGAAGTTGAGCTGGCGGCGCGTGTACAGGTTCTTGCGGCCATCGAAAGCCGGGATGCAGTTGGCTAGGTCTTGCCGGTACTTCTTTACTAGGAGCTCGATGACTATCCTGTTGATCTTTGTACTGAGGCATCGGTAGTTTTTCTGCTCAGGAACCTTGGTCTCCTTGGCAGTCTCCGAGGAGATGTCGACGTCGTAGTGGTAGACGCTGCCGGTCGGTATCTCAATGCTGAAGTGGTTGGCAAGAAGTTGTATGGTCCGGCCCAGCTGGCCGTGGGCGGGCCTCCGCGGGAAGTGGGAGGGCAGGGTTCGCTCGAGCTCCTGCGCCGTGATTGGTGGTAATTAGAGCAGGGCATGAAGAAGTAAGTATGCACGCACTGTTTCGTGTGTTGAGCGTCACACAAGTTTGGCCGAATGGTCTTCGATCTACACTACAGTGCAGGACCGGTGAGTCTTAACGGGGAAAGCCTCCTGCACCCCGTGTGTTGTAGCGAGCCTATTAAAGGACGGCGCTTGAACATTAATATAGCTCCCCTGAGAATGTCTTAAATGTTTTGTGCAAGCGAAGTTATCTGCAGTCAATATCTAAATTACAGCGTCTTCTAGCCTTTCTATCTCCTTTCATCACTCTTTTCATGCTCACAGGTCGGCGCTCTTCAGCCAGCCCTACCCACTCGGCCACACCGCCGGCTGCAGACGCGTTCGGGAATTTTCCCGGTAATGGTGGGGGGGGGGGGGGGTGAGGAGGGCTTCCTGAACCGCCGAAACGACACTTATTATTGGCAGCGGCCACAGTAGCTGCCATACTTCTGAATCTAACCGACAGCCACATCAGAACAAAAATACGCAGGAGCACGAGACGGAGAAATGCGCGGGCGTGAAAAAATCGCTGGAAAGAGCTCGCCAACCTTCGCTCGGGATTGTGGGTTCTGTGCTCAATGTAGGAATATATGGTTCAGGTGTTTATGACGCAAGCTCGTAGTACTTGAGCGAGGTTATGTACACGGTTGGTCAAAAGTTCCGGGGCCACAGGGCTTGCTTCTTTCATCGGTATATCGTGGCATTTAAGGTGCGATTAAAGCTATCAAGGTTCGCAGAGTATAGAACGATACCTCTTCCGCCCTCTACGGATATTTTGAGTCTTTGGGTGTGTCATGTCTGCCTGATTATACAGCTCAAAAGCAGACCCTATGGCCTGGGAACTTTTGACCTACCCTGTACTTTCCTCGGAAGGTATTTCAAAGCCTTGTTCTATCTTGAGCACATATGACAGGGGCGATCGGGTCGACTGCAAAATCAAGGAACCGCACTGCGTGGTCGTGGTGTACATCAAAAGCGAGACAGTCAGTACTAGTTCTTTCTGTGCCTTAATTTATTTATTCAGGGAACCCAGCCCATGATAGCGCCAGTGCTGAAGTATTTCTTCCAAGGTTTCAGAACCACTCAAAGGGCAACTGTGGGCGAGTTTGAATGTTTTAGACGTAGTATTGTGTTCCTATTCGCATAACATTTCTTGGGAGTCAATTCTCTGTGCCTTTAAAAGCGTTTTTCAAAATCCTGAGTAGAAGCCCTTTAAACCAGCAAAAGCAAAGAACACCGAAACTAAAACTGGGTTTCTCCCAAAGAATGACGTCAAGATAGAAGCTTGTCGTCATGCATACTGTCACAAAAACTTTCGGCGCGTTGACTGACTAAACTGGAGACTGTAAGCGACAGACCACCGTTTGTGTGAAATGACCAAAAACAAAGGTCTTCATTTTCTTCTTCTTGCGCAAACTCCAAGCAAATATGGAAGGGCATGCAGCTGGTGACGTCACACGTGCAAGGTCTCCCACAGAAATCGTCCCGATTGGGGCGACAAAATTGGAAACATTTAATTATTCGTGCTGAAACAAACCGACGCCCGGCGGCGAAGCTCGGCACAAGGAACTACCTTGGAAATTTCGGCATTCGTGGAGGCCAAAAGAAGACGTCGCAGCTGCCCATTAACAGCGAAAGATGAACAACATTCACATGAATTTTTCTGCGAATTGAGAATGTGCAGACGCGTAATTTATAAGCATCAACAGCTGCAGTCCAAGGAAACATCAGTTTGCCAGAGTGAATGTTCGGGCTCGACGGTGCACCATTTCGCTTCGAGTTAAAGAGCATTTAACGAGTGACTAAAAAAAGACAATACACTCACCGCGGTGGCTCGGTGGTTAGAGTGCTCGATCACTGATCCGGCGTTCCCAGGATCGAACCCGACCGCTGCGGCTGCGTTTTGATGGAACCGAAACGCTAAGGCGCCCGTGTGCTGTTCGATGTCAGTGTACGTTAAAGATCCCCAGGTGGTCGAAATCATTCCGAGGCCCTCCAATACGGCGCTTCTTTCTTTCTTCTTTCACTCCCTCGCCTTTTTGTCCTTTCTCTTACGGCGCGCGGTACGGGTGTCTGCCGATATGAGAGAAAGGTAGCCCAATAATAATAATAATAATAATAATAATAATAATAATAATAATAATAATAATAATAATAATAATAATAATAATCGGTTTTGGGGGAAAAGAAATGGCGCCGTATCTGTCTCATATACCGTTGGGCACCTTGACCGCGCCGTAAGGGAAGGGGAAAAGGAGGGAGTGAAAGAAGGAAGAAAGAAGTGCCGTAGTGGAGGGCTCCGGAATAATTTCGACAACTTGGGGATCTTTAGCGTGCACTGACGTCGCACAGCACACCGGCGCCTTAGCGTTTACCCGCCGCAGTGGCTCAGTGGTTAGGGCGCTCGGCTACTGATCCAGAGTTCCCGGGCTCGAACCCGACCGCGGCGGCTGCGTTTTTATGGAGGAAAAACGCGAAGGCGCCCGTGTGCTGTGCGACGTCGGTGCATGTTAAAGATCCCCAGGTGGCCGAAATTATTCCGGAGCCCACCGCTACGGCAATTCTCTCTTCCTTTCTTCTTTCACTCCCTCCTATATCCCTTCCCTTATTGCGCGGTTCAGGTTTCCAACGATATATGAGACTGATACTGCGCATTCCCTTTCCCCCAAAATTATTATTATTACTTAGTGTTTTTTCTCCATAAAAACGCTGCCGCCGCGGACGGGTTCGAACCCGGGAACTCCGGATCAGTAGCCGAGCGCCCTTACCACTTAGCCACCGCGGCGGGTTGGATTAGCCCCGCTAATCCAGGATATACAAAGCGAAACCGAGATTGAGGTCTCCACTGAACCACGGAGCCGATTGTGCGCTTTTCGTTTCGTGAAAATGAACGGTCTTTGCAAAGTTGTCCACGCCAATGAACTCTATGAACGCCGTCGGCTCACTTGTTTTGTTTGGTTTTTTGAGGAAAGGAAATGGCACAGTAACCGTCTCACATCTCGGTGGACACCCGAACCGCGCCGTGAATTAAGGAAGGGATAAAGGAGGGAGGGAAAGAGGAAACTAAATTTAAAGTTGGATTTTGAGGAAATGTGCGGCGGTGCGCAGCGGCTGAACATCTGTGGCTCGGTGCTACTAGTGGCGCATGCGCAGTAGTGAGTAGGGATCGAGAGAGAGAGAGAGAAATGCGCCATGTGTCGTCACTGCTCCTCGTGCATGCGCAGCACGGCTCTCCAGGAATCACGCGAAACTGCTCAACCTGCGGTCAGTAAAGCTTCCGCTTTAAAAAGAATTTCACACGCTGGCAACACAACACTCAGCCGCTGGTGCGTAAGTAGTGAACCCAAAGGCTAAACCTGACGACGCAATAATTCCTCGAGCCACCCTTTATCCAGGCGACGACTGAGGCCCTGAACCTCACAGAAGAAACTGTGAGAATTGAAAATTGGTTATCGGGGATAGGAAATGGCACTGTACCTTTCTCACATATCGGCGGACACCTGAGAAGCGCCGTAAGGGAAGGCAAAAGGCGAGAGTGAAAGAGGAAAGGAAGAAAGAAATGCCGTAGTGGAGGGCTCCGGAATAATTTAGACCACCTGGGGATCTTTAACATACACTGACATCGCACAGCACGCGGGCGCCTCAGCGCTTCGCTTCCATCGAAACGCAGCCGCCGCGGTCGGGTTCAAACCACTCATCGAAATACAAACTTTCCTTTTAAATTTCGCCCACTCGACTTGTCTATATCATTGTTGACCAAGGAACTCATTGCGGTTCCCAAACGTTGTTCTCTATCTTGACTTTCTCAGCGGTTAAATCTGATGTTTCACTTCCAGAGCGCCCTATACGTCAATCACTACCACGATGCTTGCTACCCACAGAACTTTTTGTTAGTAAAAACTAAGCCCTGCATAGTCGGCTGCAATTCGAGAAAGAAGCGACGGATGCCCTACCAAGGAAGCCTTGCAGCCAACGGCGTCGGCCAATTCTCCGGACGCCGCTCTCAATCTGATTAAACGGTGGTTCATCTCCTTTCATATGCCACTCCCTGAGATGTCACGCAGGTCCAAGAGGATTGACTAACCATGAAGTCATGAGAACCAGTCGACGCCTTTGGCTGGAGGGCCTCTTTCGAGAGGAACATGCTGTTTCGTTCTTGAGTTGTATGCCCCGCCGCGGTGGCTCAGTGGTTAGGGCGCTCGACTACTGATCCGGAGGAGTTCCCGGGTTCGAACCCGACCGCGGCGGCTGCGTTTTTATGGAGGAAAAACGCTAAGGCGCCCGTGTGCTGTGCGATGTCAGTGCACGTTAAAGATCCCCAGGTGGTCGAAATTATTCCGGAGCCCTCCACTACGGTACCTATTCTTCCTTTCTTCTTTCACTCCCTCCTTTATCCCTTCCCTTACGGCGCGGTTCAGGTGTCCAACGATATATGAGACAGATACTGCGCCATTTCCTTTCCCCAAAAACCAATTATTAATTTTATTATTATTATTGAGTTGTATTATACCGGGGTTTGGTTCTCGTACCGTCTGTGCAAGTCGATATTTTGGAAATGTGATGTTTCCTCTTGCCTTGAAACTAACAGTTAAAACCCTTTGTAACGAAGCGGTTTATAACAAATCAACTGATATAACGAAGAAATTATGATTGCACGTGGAAGCTCAGCCAACAGGAGCTATAACGAAGCTACCCTTACAAAGAAGTTATCGCCGGAAACTTTCAACTTCGTGGTAAAGAGGTTCAACCGCTTTAATAGGTGCAACTTTATATGGACCCCTGGCATAACAAGCTGCACAGCATGGTTTATAACGAAATAATGGATATAACGAAGGAATTACGATTCCCCGTGGAAGCTCGGTCAACACTGCATATAACGAAGTAACAGCCGCGAACACACTTTCTACTTTGTTATAACGAGGTTAAGCGAGCTACATGCCATAGCCCAAGGTGAAGCCCTTTTCGGAAAACAGTACGCACCTTGATACTGACATCGCCGCCTGGAGTGGCCTGGTCTCCAGCTTCGGGGGTCTGCTCTGTTACTGCAACGGGCGACGTACATGGTGGCGACGGTGGTAGGGCAGCTGCTGCCGGCTGACTGCGACTCACGGCGGCTGCTGCGGATGCAGGCCGCGGGCTGCTGGCCGCTACGTTGGCGTCACCTGCGGCGGCGGGGGCCCCGTAGCTGGGACGGGAGGCGCTGGGCTGAGCGGTGGGCTGAGCTCTGGGCACCGCGGCAGGGGCCGGGCCGCGGCTGACGGCGCGCGGCTGCGGACTGGGCGCGGCGCCCTGCTGCAGTACTTGCGCGAACAAATCCCGCGGCGTACCGGCGGGCGACGGAGCAGGAGCGGTGGCTTGATTGCCACCGCTGGCCGAAGGCACCGCTGCGAGCCGAAAATGCCCGTTTAACGTAGCGTTCATACATCTGCTGCGTTTGCGATCATAGCGATCGCTACGACACGCATATATACACCGCCGAAAGCTGAAGACTGGACAGCCGTCGCCGGAGCTCCGTTGGTAGAGCACCGGACGCTAAATTCAGAGGTAGTGGGTTTCGGATACCAACGGTGGCATGTGGTTGTTTTCCTTCTGCTTTATAATCAATTATATTTAAAAAGTTTCGTTTTTTCTTCATGGGGGTTTAACGTCGCAAAGAGAGAGACAGAGAAAGACGGAAAGGCAGGGAGGTTAACTAGGCAACACCCGGTATGCTACCCTACACGTGGGAAGTAGAACGAAGGGAGAGATAGAAAAGGGAGAGAACAAAGGGATATGATCACTTTTCCACGTGTCCGTCGGCCGTTACTTGCAGGGTACACAGGGCACACACTGATTGTTCACAATCTTGCACTCAGTCCTGAGTCCTTCAAGAACTTTAAAGGTGCCTTCAAAGCTGTCCTCTGCGATGAAGGCGTACTCCAAGGACCCAGACTCTTTAACAAGTTTTTGCCGTATTAAGACCCCACGGATGAACACCACATATTATTAAAAAAAACATCCCTTATGCTTCATGGTTCGGTCACTGTTGGCCTCCATCATGTATGTCATAACGAGCACCACTTGTCCCTTCCCTTGTCTGCTCAACGGTAAAAGACAGATGGTATAGAGTACCTAGTCGAGGGTTTGACGGAATGCCGTCTGGTCAGGTCAGCAGAATGAATCTTCGGTTTACTGACCATGTGAATATGGTCAGCTGACTTCAGCTAACATATCTGACATGGTCAGTGACCGAAAATTCAGTATACTGTGGTCGAGAGCATACGTCGCAATGGCCGTCCCAACTAAGACAGCTGTGCAAGCCGACAATGGCATGCTCTGTAACTACACACGACTAAACACGCAGCGCCCCCAAACAGCGTCGTATACCCTTTGCACGGAAGAACTGAGTGTGAGGCCCTAGCTGTCGCACAGGGTCTTAATTTTCACACAAATGCGATCAGCCCTCCCCCACAGCAACGAAGAAGCAACAAATGTCCCGCCGCGCATTCAATATATTTGCGACACACGCGCACGCTTTCCTTCTAGTTGTATACTTGAGAACAAAAAAAAAACAATTTTAAATTTAACTTCGCTAATCCTGGAATTCAGCGAAAACAAGGACGCTTGCTAAGCACCTGTGGCTCGTCCACGGCAGCGCCTGCATGGACAGCCGTTCTACAGTATATACACACACGACCACGTGGCTTAGACGTATCTCATGGTCTTACACCCCCATCAAATGTGTTCAGGGTCAAAGGTGAACCCAAATGTCACCTAATGTCAAAGGTCAAAGATCAGAGGTCAACTAAAGGTCATGGGTCAAGGGCAGAGGTCAAGAGTTCCACGCCATAACTGTACCACGTACGGTCATACATGGCTAACATGGTTGGGCTGAAAGTCATTGAAGGCTATTCTCCGGCCTATGCGACTTCTTTACCAACGTGGTGAAGCTTTTCGCTTCGTGTTCAACTGCCGTGACTTCTTTAGTTTCATTCCTTTTAGAGCCCAGTTCGCCCGTTGCTGCGTTCCGCGTCGTAGTCGCTGTAACATGCTACCTGACAGGTGACGTGTTACGGAGTGTGACAGGTGACGTGTTGGCAGGTAGCACCAGAGCGAAGCGCCACCTGACACACGAGAGGAATGGACAGCCGGAAGGCGGCTGCTACGGGACGATGCCGGAGGGTCGCTAGCAACGCAACAGGAACCTGCCAAGCGGTAGCAAGCGGCTTGCGAAGAGCTGCGCTCAAATTCCGAATTACCGTCTGTCATAATGGGTCGTCTGTCTGTCTGTTACTGCCTGGAAGAAAGAAAGGAAAGTGCACAGGCCTGCTCACTGGCTCAAGCCGAGCCACAATCGCTACCACGTGCAGATAGTAGGAGAGTTGAAAGATGGGACAGAAAGACAGGATAGTAAAGACGCGCTAAAGACAAGGCCGATCCCGGAGGTAGTGCAATACTGGGCCAACCGGTGGCGGGAAAGAAGCATCCTTCAAACTCCCCGCCACATTTCCAAAAATAAGTCCAACTTGGACCCGTAAGAGATACTCCACGGGTCCGGACAACTATAATGGGGCGTCAATTTTTTTTAAATTTATATATCGGGCGTAAAGAATGCACCTTTCGTACCGCTGACAACGCTTGCTGTCACGGAGAATGTCAACACATGCTGGTTGTGAGAAACGTTTCCCCAAATCCCTGCCTTTCCTCAAAATCGACGGAGTCCAGAACATCGTCAACGCCAATGCCAATGATCACAATGAACGCGGCGGTGGCGGCTGAATGACGTCATAGCTGTCACGTGGCTTCTCCTCGGTTCAAGGTAAAACTCTCCTACACGGCGAAGCAGCTACGCAAGGTAGTAGTAAAGCATTCCCTTCACAGGAAGGGGACGATTAGATGGCTGCCCGGCCCTATTGAGCTGCGATGTAGGGGCTGCCGCACATGTGGCGAGGGCTGCTTGTCACCGGAAGTACCTGTTGCTAAACCGTCGTCGTCGCTTCAGATGAGGCGGCTGTTGCGAGTCCTTTCTGCCAATCTTTTCTCTCAAATCTCGTTTAACTCTCCAAATGTCTGCCCGTAGCAGCGATTATCTTCACGTGTCAGTGATTACCTGCACGTGGTAGCTACTGTGGATCAGCTTGAGCCGGTGGGCGGGTCCGTGAACTTTTCATTCTTCCCTAAGTCTCAACAACGACAACAAAACTCTGCCACACATCGCACCACACAGCGGGACGCCAAGCTGTTAAGCCGGCTTGATTTCATCCGGCAGCCCCATAGAGTGCGCACTCATACCTAGAAACAAGAGAGACGCAGTCGCGATAAACAGCGACCACAATCCGGGGAAAGAGAGACCTTTGCTGAAAATTGAAAATTGGTTTTTGAGGAAAAAAAGACGCAGTAACCGTCTCGCATATCGCGGCGCACACCTGAAGCACGCCGTAAGGGAAGGGATAGAAGGACTGGGTGCAGAAAGGAAAAAAAGAGGTGCCGTAGTGGAGGGCTCCGGAATAATTTCGGCCTTCTGGGCATCTTTAACGTGCACCGATATCGTACAGCACACGGGAACCTTTGCGTTTCGCCTCCATCGAAACGAGGCCGCCGCGGTCGGGTTCGAACCCGGGTACCCCGGATCAGCAGCCGAGCGCCCTAATCACTGAGCCACCGCTGCGGGTAATCCGGATAGGCCAAGCAAAAAATGCAGCGCAAAGAGATTAAGGAAGCTCAAAAGCGATACCCGAAAGGCGCGGGTTCGATTCCGGCCGCGGCGGTCGAATTTCGATGGAGGCGAAATTGAAGAGGCCCGTGTTATGTGCGTTGTCAGGGCATGTTAAAGAACCTCAAGGTAGTCGAAATTTCCGGAGCCCTCCACTACGGCGGCTCTCATAGCCTAAGTCACTTTGGGACGTTAAACCCAAATAAACCATAAAGAAATCGTAAATGCGCTTAGGGGATTAGGGTGCGGAGCTGCGGAGGTGTTGCTATGCATCAAGAACGGACTAAAACGAGACGGCAGCGCTCGGAAACATGCCGTAGATAAAGGCACTCATCAAGCGGAAGAGCGTTCCACAGCACCTGCTCCGTGTCAGGTCAGCAGCATGGCCGGACCATGCAGGCGCACGGGCGACGCGTGCAGAAGCGCATGCCGCCGCGGCGCACAAAGCCGTTTCGAGCCATCGCGGCGGGGGAAGCGGCCAGAGTGAAGAGGTTCCAAAAATATCGTTGACCCGCCGCGGTAGCTCAGTGGTTAGGGCGCTCGACTACTGATCCGGAGTTCCCGGGTTCGAACCCGACCGCGGCGGCTGCGTTTTTATGGAGGAAAAACGCTAAGGCGCCCGTGTGCTGTGCGATGTCAGTGCACGTTAAAGATCCCCAGGTGGTCGAAATTACTCCGGAGCCCTCCACTACGGCACCTAATTCTTCCTTTCTTCTTTCACTCCCTCTCTTATCCCTTCCATTACGGCGCGGTTCAGGGGTCCAACGATATATGAGACAGATACTGCGCCATTTCCTTTCCCCAAAAAACCAATTATTATTATTATTATTAAAAATATCGACATTTTTCGCTGCAACGCGCTGCTCAATCGCTGTATTCGCTCAGTCGCTTGCACGTGAACCAACCTTAACGCGATATAAAGGCTCTCGAGGTCGCTTCGGCTCAACCAAACGCGTTTTTTTTTTCTCTCAAGTCACGGTCACTCACGCTCAAATAAAAATGATAGCGAAAACAAACGGGTAACGAAGCTCGTGAATTTCGTTCAGCCTTCTCGCAAAAATTTAATGCTTTAGAACAGAATCATCCTAGCCCACGAGGTTAGGCCTACAGCGCCCACCATGTGACGCCAGATGAACAAAGGGATCGAGCACCCAAACGACAGCGGCGGAGGTCACAGAACCGAAAGGAAATTCGCTACGCACCTGGAGGTCCACCAGCTGAGTCGTTTTTCTTCTTGTCTTTGCGCTCTCCTTTCCCCATTTAGATAGCGGGCCACAAACACAAATGACAATCACCGGAACGGACGTCTTGACTGTTTGCCGAGACCCTTCAGAAAGGCAAAAAGGCTGCGTTGTTACTCTTTTATAGTGACCTTTTCCGCTCCGTGATTCGCTCATATGCTTCGCCACGAGCTGCACGTGTTCCGTCGTCATTGGCTGTGCTTGGAGACGTCATGCGCGTGCCGGCGCTACTGCCTCCAAGAACGCATAAAGAAAAAAAACAATGGATCCAAAGGAAATCGTCGTACGATACCGCGTTACCACTGCTCCTTATGGGAACGCAGTCACGGCGCGTCTCGAACACGCGCGCTGTGGAACTCGAAGACTGCAAATGGACACTGTTAGAAAATTCTGTAAAACTACGGGAAAAGCTGAACGGCTCCCGTCCCGCACGTCGGCGTAATCGCCAAAGTGTAGTTTCGGTTTCGAAACGGGAACTGCTGCGCAATTCAGAAATGTGCAACTAAAGTGCGAAAGACTTGGTACATTCGTGCTATTATGCTCAGCGCTACACAGAGCGATTGCACGCTTATTATAAGCGTCACGCACTGTCAGGCTGTTCGTAAGCGCAAATAGCGTCTTTTATTCTTCGAGACATGATTGTCTTGCGGAGTGATACCACCCCTGGAGCCGCAGCACACAGCGCGGAGTGCCACAAAACGCGGCTGCTGATGCCACTAATGGCGCGTGAACAGCACGTCGTTTGACGGCGACTGCAGCTGTGTGCCAAACAAGACAGCATTTCTTGGCCGGACAAAGCAAGTGCTGCTCGTTTTCAAGGTATGTATACATTCAGCTTTTATCAGCGCTGCGATTATCAAGACAGCACTGTCAGTTGTCGCGGCGAACAACTCACTGTAGGGATCGGCAGCTGCAACGAGAGGAGAAAAAGAAACCATCCGAACGAGTTAGCGCGTACTGTCGCGTGAAATGCAAAGAAAACATATATGCATGCCCCAAAATGGCCCTCGCATCGGCGTATCAGTAAACCTGGCCAGCTCGAAATACAGCATGATCGAGTATCGTGGCTCGTTACCGTATACATGCGAAGCGCGGGCGCACATGGTTTCGATTCGCCGTATTGAAGTGACAAGGTGATGGGCACATGCTATACATACCGTTATTACATTTTTTTTTTGCGCCTGGGAGGTAATCCGCTCCTTATCCTGTCTTCGACAGATGAGGCAGCTATAGGACAACATGTACGCATTTTTATTTGTCTGCATAATTTCGTGAATCCATATACAAGTGAAACCATGTGACAAGTGAATCTCTTAGAATTGAACATGTCATTAAGTGCCTGCAATAGCTGAATCGAATTCATTATTTCAGTAATTAATTAATGTATTAATTAAGTGAAGGGCAATACTCGTCTCCAAGCAAATTGAAACAATTAAATTGAAATATTCTGCCGAATTCACTGAGCCGATTTTTCATGTTTGAGCATTATTTTTATTGTTCTTGATACTAATTATACATTGTTTTGCCATTGTGGTGTTGTTGGTTGCTGCTGTTGCGCCTGTTTCTAAACATATTGAACCAATTATGATACTGCGGCTTGCATTGTTTTGTTTCTCACCCTAATATCTTTTGTACAAGACATATTTTTTATAGCAATGTGTAATGTGTATTTCCTTTGCCCCGTAAACCTGTATAATGATGTTGCAATATTTTAATATATACGTGCATTTATTTTTCCTGGAAAAACCTGCAGTTCAGCATTGTTCTTATGTATCACTTTGCAACCGCTCACTCCCCTCTCTTACTGCCTCTGCATGGGCCATGAGAGAACTTGAGTAAATTATAATAGCTAATGCAGATTTGAACTGAATAGGTTAATTTGGTTGTATTTCATTAATTAAAATGAATGATAAGGGTTGCCATTTTTGTAATACTGGTATATTTCCACTTCTGAATTTCCAAGTGTTCAATTGTTTTGTGTTTGGCACAATAAATGTTCAAGTTCTGACGCGGCTTCTACCACCGTTCTCGCCAGCACCAGAAAAATTTAATGAGCATAACATTTGAATTTTGTGTATTGGACCAAAGTTGTCATTTTAGTAGGTCTGCTATACATGTTCAAAGCAAGTGGTCATCAGTTTATTTTAGCATCTAGCGAAACCACCCAAACATACCCCCTTTATATGCCCTGAGGCAGTAACATTGTTTAAAAAAAAAGATGTGTGCATGTAATATAGCTCATCTAAATTTTATGCAGCTGACTACATGGGTCATTTCATGCCAAACGCACCAATGTTTGCTCATAACCCTCTTTGATTTTGGTCCAAAAATTTGTCTTTTTATTGAACTCACAAAAGAAATTTCTCTTAATATCGAATGAGAAAAAATTTTTCTCATCATCTGACAGCCCTTTGAATTTTCCAGACTAGTGCAAAAGTAGGTCTCCGTACAAAATTCATGATAAAATGTTTATTTTCTTTTTGGCCTCCAAAGTTTTTTTGGACAACTTATATGAGTTGTATTTTTTATCATGTGTCAAGACAATGCCTGCACAAGGTTTTTGTTTTTTGTAGTTTGTTTTTTAGCTCAAAATGCTTCATTTCGGAACTTTTTTTAAAAAGTCCACACGACATTTATGAGCTATATAAAACTTTTCATTGCCTCGCCAAAACATGTACTACATGGATAAATTGTTTACACTAAAATTAAACTGAATAACTTTCAGGAAAAAAGTTCCAAAGTTGCGAAAAAGTGCATTGTGCTGTGTATCCAGACAAAAATATGCTGTAGTGCTCAATGCAACGGTGCAAAATCAATTCCTCAATCAATCATCGATGCAAAGTGCTGAAAACACACAGTGAACAGGTGGTCTGTGAGATTATTGGGGCAGCTAGGATTATTCAGACTACGAGAACAATGCGTCAGCACACCGTCCCTACTGCTAACAAAAAAAGAACTTGAGCTGTCAAACGTGCACTGATTTTCACGACTGTGCAGGAGTGCGTGTGCCACACAGTGTGCAAGCCACGTGTCCTTGGAACATGTGGCGACTTTATGGAAGGGTATATGAAGTTCTGTATTTCTCAAAACAAACATTGCAAGTCAGCGCTTGTTGTGTCACCTTCTCATCTCGTGCACCCGTCTGTGTTCTGCACTGTTACTTGGGAGATGCTTTGGTGTGCTGTTTTTATAAAAGCCATGCTCTGCGAGGTGCGAGGACGGAATCTGGTGGCTCGAGGGGGCATCCACAAATGCGAATATGATCGCCTCGGGCGACCAGAGTCTTACCTTACGAAGGCCACATCACGACACCTTATCAGCTTCTCACATGAGCAGATGCTGCACAAAGGAGACCCTCTGGGTTCCGGAAAGTGCAGTTCAGAAAAAAAAAGTCCAACTTGATCACAAGTTTGGAATGGCTGGCTGTTCTGGTTAAAGGTATATGTGCATTGCACTGTTTTAAACATGCATCTCTCAGTACTGTTCTTGTTTAACTCTTATCATTCTCAGAAACAGAGGGCATAGTGTACTTGATCCCCTTGAATTGTGGCTATGTTTACAATGGTAAAACTGGCAGGTGTGCCAATGAGAGGTTAAAAAAGCGCCATTATGATGTGAACAAAGCTGTGAGGGAGAATTTGATGATTCACTGTCGTGATTACGATCATTTGCCAGATCCTGAGAGCTGTGTGCTGGAATTCATGCGCTGTATTGTGCTAGACAGACACAGAGAAAAGTTGATGTTTGAGATAACCAAGGCTACGAAAATTTTAAAATAACCACAATCATTGTGGTAGCGCACCTTTTGTGTCACTCACACTCACTAAGAAAGAGTTCGTGTGGTTAAATGCCCCATAATCAATTTTTGTTTTGTTTTCAACGCGTCCAGTGTGAATATGTAAGGCATACCTTGTTCATTGTTTTTTTTTGGGGGGGGGGGCGCAATGTATATATTTGACATGGTTTGCAGTAAACCTTCTTGAAAGACAGCGTTTGTGCCATCGTATTGTTTCGTCGTCCTTGTCTGTGCTATATTGTCATGATTATTTGACCTCCAGCTACCAAATTAAAAATGACATATTTGATGCCACCAACACACTGAAATGGTGATTTCGGGGCAAAATGCGGCAGAACCGCATATCCAATGGCCACCATTTTGCTCTTGTTTGAAAACTGCCGCTCTTCCCTACATTTAAGTATTACTTAGTATGGGGAAGTTCTCTAGGAATATCTGCATTCTGCCATTTTCTGCGGCCTCTACAAGGGCCTCTAGAGTGCCTGGCATGCGCATCTCAAATGCAGTTTTTTCCACTTCGTGTTTTTGCCAACTTGATTACCCTTACAGATGTTTTCATTATGCTTTTGTGGTGCAATTTCAATTAAACTTACACTGTCGAGATCAGAAAGAACTGAACCATGGAGCTATGCTATATTTTTGTAGCTCGGTCGAACATATCAAATTTTAATGTCACCTAATTATATTTCGTAATTATGATGCTTTAACAAAATTGAACATTTCTGTATGATGTTGTACCTCAATAACAATACAAATAGCATAGCTTTGCATGGTTGAGGGAAAGTGTCTGAACAACCTGTAATAAATTACGTAATTAGGCTTCAGTTATTTTTCCATAATATGAAAACCGATTTAGATGTTCTGAAACTAATTACATGTTCGAAAATAGAAGGAAGTATTACATATCCACAGCTAATTTCTTTACGTTATATCTTGTAATAAACATTTTCATTTTTAAGATCCACATCTTCCCTTTAGCCTCGAGATCGTTAACCAGCCTGCTAGACCGTATGGATCCTTGCTTTAAAAATTCACATTCTAAAATTTCCTTTTTTGTTCTAGGTATTTCTTGAAGACAGCACAGAAGTTGATGAGGAAAGCTTTAAGTACATGCAAGAAAACTTTGGTGGCAATTTGGGCTGCACATTCATACTTGGCTCCAGTGCTTTCACTTCAGATCGTTTCAATGCAGGTATGATGCTTTCAGTGCATGCAACACTCTGTCGCTATTCATAAGCACATGCACCACCTATCTTCTGGCCAAGGTAAATTTCAAGCCCTGGTACTCAGAGGATTCACAGATGAGGCTGACAACATAACATTTCTCGAGTGTGCATTGAAGTGTGTTGTTACACATTGCTTTGCATTCATTAGGCTGGTATGGCTTGTGATCCCGAAGCTGCACATGGGCTAAGAGGGATGTCTTAGTGCAGGGCTCCGAAATAATTTCAACCATCTGGGATTCTTTAATATACAGGCACTGGCATCGCACAGAATGCGCACCTTTTGCATCAGTAGAGTTATGCGGCTCTATGGGTCTGACCTGACTAATATGCATTCTTATTATACCCTGATGTACACAAACGGCAGGCATGTTAATTATGAAGTAATTTAGATTTGCTATCAGTATATGTGATAACTTGAAGCAAGCATTAGCCTGAGCATCAAGTTTATTCTAGGCTAACGATGGGGTCAAGTGATCAACAGCATCTGTTTAGAGTGGTGGACTGTAGTGGTTTAACTGTATTTACCAAACTATGTGCACAAACAGTTCTGCTTTAATAAATTTTTTCTCATGACTGGTAAATCTTGAAGCAAGCAAACTGCATGCCAAGGATGCATTGTATTGTTGTCTGCATTGTTGTAGCCACTACACCTAGTTATATTGAGTGAGAAGATCCGTGAGTTTTGATTAAGAGCCCTGCTACTGCACTATGACACCAGAGCTCCGATGTGATGGTTGTACAGTCATTGACAAAAGTTTGCAGGATGCAGATTGGCCGAAAAAAAAATAGCATTACCTCGCTAGAAAGTCGGCTATTCATTCCAGCAAATGGAGCACGCATATGTCATCATGCGTGTGTACTTTTCATTGCCGTGCTTTGCCTGGCTACACAGGAATACATTTATTGCCACGAATCTGCAACACACAGGCTTTTGTGTATGACTGTACATGTGAACAAGCTGTGTAAGAAAACCAGAAAAATTATAACATAGTGCTATAGTTGCTATACTTTTCTCTGGACCAAGATGTCTCTCAGAGAAAAAATTAAAGGTGAAAAAAGGAAAGGCACTAGAGTTTGGCATACTGTCATCCCAAGCTTGATTGTATCCTTTTCTATTTCGAAGAAAGGAAAGTGCTACAGAAATGAGTGGAAAGCAGGTTGAGTGTAATGAGAAATGCCAGTGTAGTCATAATCTGAAAAGAGAGCTGGAGCAATTTCTGCCAAGCAAAACTTGTACTATCACAATATTATTTTGGTGTGGCTGCTGTTATTAGCTTTTTTCAAATGACTGCACCTGCTTGACATAAGGCCAGAGTAAATTAAGCAAAGGCAGCTACAAAAAGCAAAGCTGCATCCTGCTCATATAATTGACTTCTGCTGCCCCTATGTTAGACACAGCAAACCACATGTCCTTGCTAAAGCAGCTCATTGTAATTATTTAAAGGCACCCAAAACACACACAAGAGAAGATAATGGGACGGAGTGCCACTCACAACTCTGTGAGTGGTCAAAGGTCAACGAGTTCAAAGGTTTGATTCCTGGCCATTGCAGCCAAATTTAAAAAGGGTAAAATAGAAAACCGCCAGTACACTGTGTGATGCCAGTACACATTAAAGTTCCCTAGGTGGTCAAATCATCTGAAGCTCCCCACCACAACATTTCTCATAAAGCATGGTCAATGACCTAGGCAGGGAAAGTAGAGCAGTGCATCTAAAAATAATATGCAGAAATGTGGTTAAGATTGGAGCTGTAAGGAATGCACCTACTTTGGACAGTTAGTGACTGCAGACCTGGATTATGAGAGTAAAATAACTAGGAGAATAAGAATGGGGTGGAGTGCACTTGGCAGGTACTCTCAGGTGATGAATGGCAGTTTACAAGCATTTCTGAGGGAAGTAACAGCCATATCTGTACTCTCCTATGGGGCAGAAGTGTGGAGGCTAACAAGTTCGGTGAACTTAAATTCAGGGCAATTCAGTAAGCTATGGAAAAGAAACTGATAGCTGTAACATTCGGTGACAGAATGAAACAGGTGGTATTTGCCTACAACTGCTAAATAATTTATAACTGAATTTTTTCTCTAATGTATTTCGGTTTCATTGACCGAACGAAGACTCTGACGTCAAGTGAGAAATCATTTTTGTCATTTCAGGTGTTGGAAGAAGCTGGATTAAATGTCGTAGTGAATTAAATCTACATATCTGCTGATTATGTTAGCTTTTCTAGTTGATCACGTGACCAAAACATCAACTTGATGTCACAGTCATCGTTTGGTCGATGAAGCCGAAACAGCATGGGAGAAGAAATTCAATTATAAATTATTTAGCTGTTGTAGGTTTAGTACCATCTGGTAATCCATGTATTCCATGTCTGATGCATCATTTGAAAAAAGAAAACACGTAATAAAATTAGTTGTCTATAGTCCTTAAAGGGTAGTGCTACAAGGGCTAGCATAACAGGAGACGAAGTCAGGAAGGCAGATGAAATTAGAAAGTTTTGAGGGTTAAAGTGGCCGCAGATGGCACAAGACAGGGTTAATTGGAGGGATATGGAAGAGGTTTTTGTCCTGCAGTGGACATAGACTGATGGTGATGATACATCACGCTGGACTATCCGACTTGATCAAAAATATGGGGCAGAGGTTTAAATGATTCTAAATGCTGTGCAATAAATTCCATCTTGCAATTTGTTCGGCTGCTGTAGGTACTGGTATTGTTGCCACTCAACTCCTTTGCCAAGTCTGATTTCATTTGAATTTACAGAGGAGCCTTTAACGTCGTCCCCCCAGCCATCACTGGAAGCTTTTCAGTCATTGACGATTCCATAGAACTCCCTGTCTCATGAAACTCTAACAGCCCTGAGTGCACCAAATCCACTTGACCGAAGTCAATATCAAGAAGTAGTAAGACTAATAGCAACAGCAATGTGCAAAGCGGCCTCAAGGCCAACTGCAAAGCAAATCCGGTCAGTGGCCAATCGTGTCGGCCAGAAATATTCGTCAGCACTCTGTGACGCACTGTCCACCTCTTCAGGGGGTAAAACGTTTCATGGACTTGCTTACAAAATTAAGTGCCGAATTGAAAACGCAAGGCGCGGATGTAAGCGCCTTTCTGAGGAATTGTGCGGAGGGCCTCTGAAGAGGGCAACAGCAAGGACAACTTATGGCTGCACAGAATGGCAGCCACCAGTCACTGCCATAGACTTCAATGATTGTGAGGAAGCAAAAAAAAATGCTTCTTGCTGAAAGCTCTAGAGGAGCAAAACATTCCTCTGCAAGAAGAACTCTTGATGCGTGCTTATGCAGCAATTCGAGCGACCATCAACACTAAGGGCAAGCGAGCTTGTGATGTACAGAAAGAGTGGCCCTTGCTGTTCACGCAACGGCACTTCCTGGCCCATATTAGAAGGCATGTATGCAACTGTATTTGCAAGCTGCATGTCAGTAAATTGAAGTGTTGTTTGAGGTTTCAGGAAAAGTAACTGTTGCTGAGTGTGTGTTAAAGTAATGCTGGATGCCGAATGTGCAGGGTAAGCCACGTATTGGATTAGGGCACTTCTACTACCAGATGCAATGTCAAAGAATAACTTCCAACAATTAGTGCAATAACTGTTTAAGTAATAAGGAATCCATAAATTACAGGCTGTGAGCATTCATTATCATGTCTGAAAAGTGAACAAAATTAAAAAATTGGGTTAAAATTTTACTTAATTTGAAACTCGGTGCAACAGTAGTTAATATAGTCGGGAGTAGACTGCACCTATGGGTAACGGAGTGGATTCCAAGAGAAGACAAGCATAGCAGGGGGCGCAGAAAGTTAGGTGGGCGGATGAGAAGTTTGCCGGGTACGGTGGTCACAGTTGACAAAGGACAAGGTTAAATGTAGAGACATGGGAGAGGCCTTTGCCCTGCAGTGGGTGTAGTCAGGCTGATGATGATGATGACTGCACCTGGTGCAGTTGCCTTTGTAAGTCTGTCGTGCTGCCTTCTGAGAGCCTTACCTTGCAGTACAAGATCAACAATTTTTGCAGTCCATTTATTCTTGTTGTTGATAGTATGTCGCAGTAGGCATGAGGTATTAGTGTGGTCATGCATATAAGTGTATACCAGATATTTCAGGGAAGCCCGCATGTTAACTAGTTAGGTGCATAACTAAGTTCTGATAAAACTGTCACAGTTAGCACCTGGTTGCAATTAGAGATTTCTAGCTGGTCATTACTGAGAGCCATGTCAATTTTTAGAATTTTGAAACACGATTACCTTTGGCGCTGTGACATGGAAAGTTTGGCTATTTCGAATGTATAGTTACGTGCACAAGAGGGATTGGTTTGTCTGCATGCATTTCAAAAGTGCTTGTATCTTGGCATGATCTAGCTAAAATTTTCTGGGCCACAGCATCTAGAGTAATCGTGTTTTCGAAATTCAAACACTGATATGGCTCTTACTAATGACCGGCTACAATTTTTAATTACTGCCAGTTGCCTGACTGCGATAGTTATGAATTTAATTATCAGAAATTATTTAACCAACTTACTAGCAGACTTTATTCACCTGTTTGCATTTCCCGCTTACACTGGTATTATTCTGCCGCAGAAAGTCTTCATAACTCAAAAAGCCGATTTTTAAAAATTAGTGGCAGGCTTCCCTGAAACACATTGCATATGACCATCAATTTCGCACCAAGATGGCAGGGCCAAAAAATGAAGGGGTAATGCATGACACAAAGAAGAGAGGGCATACCCTGTAGATGTTGATAAATTGGTCAGCACTGGATCGTTAGGTTGAAAAGGGTGAATGTATTGTGCAAGCACACAAATTACCTTTCACTCACTGTTATGGTTGTTTTCAGCAATGTCAAGAAGGCTTTACAGCTAAACATCATTTTTTTTTAGGCTAACGGACACGCAGCTAGAAGGATTATTTGTCAATCAAGAAATTGCAGACCTCGAGGTCTTGTATGCATTCCTGCGGCACAGCCTGAAAGGAGACGAGGCACTTCAATGGCTCCTTATGACAGACAGGGCAGGACATGGGCCGTCCAAAAGCTCTGCTCAGTGGGGTGTTCCCATTGCTGTGCATTTTCTTCAAGGAAAAGACAGAGTTCCTATTTAGTGTTTTTTAGGTGAGATTATTGCGGGGATGGATATTTGGTAGCCTCTCAGCATTAACATAATTTCTGCTTTATGACCGTAGATGAAACTTTCACATATCTCTGTAAAATTCTAGAGCACTTGCTCCATCATTTGAGTTCACAGAAATTGTAGCCAGTGGCAACGAAAAATTAACAATTAACATGCGTCATTGTTCCAGTAGAATTTTATGGGCACCACCTCAAAGTTTACCGAAGTGCAAAAAGCTGTGAACTTTCCTTTTTGTAGTCCTGCTGCTGCAATTAGCCAGGTGTTCATTATTCCTGTGATTCTTCAGCACACTTGTTACCTGTGTGCCCTTGTGTTGAACATGCAGTTTCCTTATATTCATCTGCTTATGATAATGGCTTCTTACCTCCACAGACGTCACCCTGTGTTTCTGAACTGATTAGTGACCTGCCTCCTACACCAATGGTGGTTGTACTTGGTAAGATTTTAATAATTTTCTGAATGCTTTGAGCAGAGTATAACCTTCTAAAAAGCATGGAAGTATGAAACCTCATTGATCACAAAGAATTAGAGCGTGGTAACGAAGGAGGTTGTTGTGAATTACCCTGTATGTCAGACTCAATGCAGCTTCAAGAATTCGATGAGGCATGCCAAGCAAGCTAAATTAACCATCCGCATGCCACAGTCTTCTCTTTGAGATTGTACCTGGCAGCATAACCCGCTGCTAGAACCTTGTTAGTGTAGCTATAAAATTCAGGTTTGTGGCCTATAATATTAACTTGAGAATATCGCATGCATTGCCATTCATCCATCTGCTCTTGTCCGTTGCTTTATAAATACCTTCAGTGTCTAGCATTTGCATCTACATAGAGGTGCCGTCATATTTTTTTTGTGAGCTGTGCTGACATGACCAGCTATGTGAGAAAGATTTGTATGCCTCATGTTCATATTATCATGCTAAAAATTATTCTTCTGAGCTGTAGCATTAAAAAAAACGAATTGCTCCACAATTGCTAATATTTAATCCGAACTCAGTTTTTGATGCAGTCGTTGATAATTTTCTTTTCAGGCACAAGCATCTTTGACTGTGATTGTACGTGCATTGTGACACTCGACGGAGCAAAGTGCTTTGAAGGACTGAGCTTTCTGGCCGCCGTGGAGACCCTGTATGCTGCGTACTTTTGTCTCAACATGAAATACAATCAAGAAGTACAAGCCACATTGGAATTCATTCAGAGGTAACCACATAAATTTTTCTCTTGTGTATAGACAAGTTTTTATCATATCTATCTCTTTATGACTGTTGCAGTATATACTCAGTAAGACGTGAGGAAAAAAATAGCATGTAAACTGCATATGCCTGGCATCCCTCCTGCAGCATCTCGACATTGTTCCGATTCACTGTGCATGTGCATTTTGTGCATAGTTTGACAACCTTAATAACACGAACTGATGGGCGAGTTGGTCTAACACTATGGTGAAACAGTGCAGTGGCACACGGACAAAAAAAGAAAGTAACTACTAATCTTCACTAGGTGGCTGGATGGCACATTCTCTCATATGAGCTGAGCATACGTGAAGCCACTGGAAGTTGGATGGCTTGTGTCAGAAGACGGAAGGCTGCTGTGCTTTTCAGTGAATGCAACCACAGCTTTCATCCTTTCGTACATAGTTTTTATGCCACTCTCTGGTGGCAACTGCTGTTGTATCACAGAAATAAGAAATATGAACACGAGAAATATGAGCATCGCTTGTCATACCTTCCAGTTTCAGGGAAATCCAGGAAAATATCCATGCAAATGCTGCGGTAAAGAGGTGCTTGCATAGCACTCTGCGTTCTTTTCTTCAGAGTGCAATGGAGTACTAGTAGAATGACAATGAGGCTAAGGTCATCTTATAACTGAATTTTCGCATAGCAGAGAATAGGCGAACCATGACAGAAACCAGGGCACCCGTCCTTTGAACAGCCGCTCGATTTTAGATACTTCAAATATACAGCGCTAGAAGTTGCAAACAGCCGATGTCTCCTGACATCGATGGTGGATGAAGATGTTCATTGCTTTAAGCGTTCATTAAACTACCGGACATGCCTATAGCACAGCCAAGTTTATCTAGCGGCACCTACCTGAAGCACGCAAAATAGTTTTTGGGCTAGTCATGAGCTAAAGGAACGACTTGTGAGAACGATGAATATTTACGGCAGCATGTGCCATTTTAGATATGTGCAGCGCGAGAGAAATGGCCAACAGGAGAGAGTGGTAGAGGACATGCGCTGCTTTAAGCCAACTGCACCAAGCCCCATGAATAAAAGCCCATTCAGGCATAGTACTTTATCTGCTACAATACAAAGCAGTACTTGATACCCTCTTGTACCAGGACACCACTGACGTCACATTGGGTAGTAGGTACATCCTCTGTCGGCTTCGCTCAAAAGAATACAACTTGGCAAAGTGGTTGGCTAGCTGCGGAAGTTTTCCACTTGCTACATGACAATAAAAATCAGCGTTTGCAACCTGGTAACTGCAACATAATAAGCGGTATCACGCAAATTAGAACTTGAATACTAAGCAAAACTTCATGCTGGGCTTCGTGGTGCATATTATTAGACGGGTATTTTGTAGTGCAACAGGACAACACAGAGCCTAGGAGACAAGGCTCTAGATTGCCTGTAGCGCTGTCATGTCGTCGGCTCTCCTACTTGTTGTTCCGTTGCACTCTGAAGGCCCCTTCTTCCTGAAATGTCTTTCTCAAAAACTTTTCTAGTCTTCTTGCATAGTTGATTGTGCAACAACCACGCATTGTTGTGAAAAAAAGACAAAAGTGACGGAAAGACGAAATGTGTAATGAATGATGCGAAACGGAACCCCTCAGAACTTTGCTGATGTCCCATTCAGTGTACTGTGAAAGGCTGGCTTCTGGCACAAGCCCATTCACTTACAGTGACTTCATGCTCAGGCATCTTTTGCATCATTCAGCCCCTTAGTGGAGACCAGTGGATGTAACGCACTGATTTGCTAATGTACAGGAGTGCTACGCCCTTTCTTTGCTTTGTTTGCATGCCATTGCAATGTTTCACCATTGTGTTAAGACGACCTGCCAGGCAATGTGGTTTAATTACAGAATAATGTCAAGTTGGCTGCACCTTATTCGGAGTCTTTTCTGTAGCCCTACATCAACTTTTTGCAAAGAAAATGTGTGCAGGATTTTCATTTCGCATTTTCCAAGCTGTCATTTGCTGTGCTTGAGGTCACAATAAAATTTAAGAACGCGTTGCTTTCCATTTATGTTGAAAGAGTAATGTGGTGCATTGGAAATAACGTTCCATATTGCAATTTAATAACGTAAGTCGAAGTGCTACATCTAAGATGAAATTTCAGGCTCGTATCATCTACTTGAGACGTATATTCTGCTGGTGTGAATGCTACGGGATAGCCAACTCTTGAAGCTGCATAATAATGTCTAAATGTTCAGTATAATATTGAAGTGCGTACTTTTGTAATATGCATCTCTATGTTTAGCTATCAGATTACATGATTTTTGCTACCATTTTCAGGATGAAATGCATAAAGACAATGGACTGGTAAAACAAACTGAAGTTTATGTAGGAAGGTGTAATGGGCAAATGCCTTGACTTCGGTACTAAAAATCTATACCCTCTATAGGTGTCTTGTTTGCGATGAATGCTTCTTCTATTAACTAAAAGAATAAGGAAACAGCCACTCACCTAACTGCACTTGAGCACCCTGCTTATGATTAACGTCATCGTTAGCTAGATTTTCAAGCTCATCACAAGTGTTCGGAGGTACATTTCGCTGTCAGTCTGGATGCTTAACTGTCTGTAATCATCCTCAAGATGTCTTTTCTGTTCTTTGAAACAAGTATAACAGGACTTTCGTAAATGAAAGAAATGCTTCACAGTTGTGATTTTTTCTGTAAGAATCAAACATCTGTCATTTCCTTATGTTGGTGTCTCATGTTCAAGGAACATGGCAAAGAAAGGAAAAGTAAATGTGTGGGAATGTGTGCCCCAGCATAGGTATCACAGGCTTATTCCAATAATTAAAGTGACAAAAAAATACCAAAGGTACCAAAGGCCAATAATATACCAAATCAAAAAATATACCAAAAGCCAAAAAAAAGCCGAAGGTAAAAAACCCTGTCCACTGTGTTTTTGTATGCTAATTGAAAATATGCCATTCAATTTCATTATGTTATGTAATACGTAAGATTTTGGAGAGAAATTGTAAGAAATTTTGCTGGAGGAATTTTGTTAAAAGGCATGCCATTCATTTGTAGTGATGTCAGGGAATGCAATAAGGGTAAAATTATCATCTTGCTTATCATAGAAATTAAGTTGTTGGTGTTTGAAGTTGCCACTTCAGAAACGGGAAGGCAAGCGTGTACATATTCTTGTTTTTAAAATGGCAACACAAGAACCTTATAACTCAAGTTTTATGATAGGCAGGATGATTTTACCTTTTGTTGATGTCAAGACAAAAATAATAGCATGCGTTTCAGCAAGTTTTCTGCAGCAAAATTTCTTAGTTTCTCTCCAAAATCTTACTTAACATATAAGTGCACAAGCACTAGATGTCTATAAAATTCAGTTGCATATTTGGAATCACCGCGTAGAAACACGTTCCATGGAATTTTCATAGTTGTGACTATGATTGGAAATTTTTTTTCTAAGACCAGCTTCCCTGCTTACATGGGTTGCATGTGACATCACAGATGCCATGATTGAGTCCAAGGCGTAGCTTCTGCAGTGCAGGTCAGAGCAGGCGGTAACACATGGATTTAAAAATGCTCAGGTTTCCGCAGTGACTGTTTTCAAACATGGAGCTGCTATGACGGTGCAACACATGTACAGTGATTTATAACTAGGAATCAGTGATTATACTGCAGTTCACTCCTCACATGTCGAGGCTATTGTTCGGTTCATGAAGTATAAATAGCATCAAGAAAAAATATGATTATAAATAATTTAGCTGCAATAGGGAAATACTACAAGGTAATTCATATATACTAATGCCTAATACATGATTTGAAAAAAGAAAACATGCAAGCAATATTTTGGTATCTGCTGTTCTTGAATTCATGTTGGGCATGGCTTATGTAAGCCTGCAGTTTAGCAAGGCAGCTAGGAAAGAATATTTATTTTCATATTCTTACCGCCCTTGAGCCGGCCCTCCTCGAGAGATGAGTTGTAATTTAATGTGCTGTAGTTGCAAAGTAAGTCTTGGGAAAGGTGCTTGTTTTTTTCTATTCTCCACACCCAGCAAGAGTTGTGCTAAAAGACGGCATGCACACACGTGCGCTCAACCTGTCTGCTTATTGTGTATCGTGCTTTAGGGCAGTTCTTCATGGCCTTCCTGAAATCTTGAAGGCTAGCATTTATGTGACTATGGCTCAGTTAATAACTTTCTTAAGCTACATTAATCATTTGGCTCAGTATTAAAATCAGAGCTCAACTGCATTGGCTAGTCATGTGTAAGATCCCTAGTTTTTGAAAAAAAACCCGCTGATTTTAGCATTTCTGTGCAATGGTGGGCTAGCAGCCACATTATCTTTTTTGGACGATATTGTGTCTTCAGTAATCAGTACGATGACGTAACTATACGAATGCTATTGTTTGTCACGTGACTTATCATGAAGGGTACAACCTGGCAATGAAAAAAGTTCAGCTGATGTTTTGATATATTTGCTACCGTTCTGCTCATGCAAACTAGTACAAGTTTGCATGAGCTTGGGACAAGCTATAGTATTTCTGAAGCCACGACAAATCATCACTGATAAAAAGTCACTCTGAGCATTGCTGGACACTTGTAAATCAATATTGATGTCTCCAACAATAGCCTTGCCATCAGTTTGGGATAATTCCATTAAAATTGTCTAAATATTCAATGAAACAGGGTATTTTCCCTGCTGGTGGTCTGTAGACAAGTACCACAACTGCATCATTACATCTTAAAGTGATTATTTCATAAACGCTTTTAAGTGTAGAAAATTCCTGTAGCACTGGCAGCAATGCTCTCACTCACATTCTTGTATGAGGTTTACAGCACGGGCACCTGCCAAAAGCAGTACTACCATATATGCACAAATGCAGCACGAGTTTATTCTTAAAATCATATGCTTCAGAAATCACTTCACGTTATATTGGATCCAAGGTATGAATACAGAGCAATTTTTTTTCTAACTTTTTTACACCCATAGCGAGCTCACCCAACAGACTATTGAGCTGCGAGAGTAAGCCAACTTTTTGGTGGCCAGGAACGTGGAAAGGAAACCGTGCAGACTACTGAGAAAGAATAGAAGGCACTGAAAGAGCCTTGAGTAGTAGGGAAGGAAAAAAATTGCTAACAAGCACAGAACTGTGCCGCATGGACCATGAAGCAGTGACAAAAGGAAGCGATGGCATGCGAGCCGCTGCTGTAAGGCCGCGGAGAATATTGCAGATTCTTCATATGGAATTCACAGAATTCAAAACTTTTTCTTAAAATTAGAAGCTTAGGCATGAGGCAGCAACAGCACTGTACTGCTGTGCAGCAACAGCACGCACAAGGCATATCTCTGGCACCAGAAATTTGCTGTGTAAAGCATGCTAAATCAGAATGCAGTGAGTAACTGCAGTATTGCTATTGCTGTTGCCTGCCTAATGCTGGAGGCATTTGCTTTCTTGGCATCACAGCATCTCTTCCTCCATGTTTTGTGATGCGTGGTTTTTCTTGAAAAGCTAGTATAACCATGTAAATGATGTTAACATGAACCCTTATTTCCACAGAAGTGGCGCGAAGAGCAAAGGCAGATCTACATTTAGACGCCCTATAATTCTGCACGTCTTAATTCGGATGATCTAGCTTCTTAATATGTCTTATTCTTTTCAGGCAACTAGTGGGCATGAACCCAGAGGAAGGGAGCCGGCAGTTGAACCGGAGGATCACCTCAGTCCACCCAAAAGTGCACAGTGCCCTTCAGCAGCTTGACAAATTAAAAAAAAAGTGGCAAGATTGCATGTCTCGGATTTAGTGTGTTTGTGAACTTTGAACTTTCATTTCAGATTTATTGCGTAGCTCAGATTACGAACTCTGATATCGGAAGTTAGATATTGGAAATTAGATTCGATTTTCAAGTACATGCATAATGTATATCATTTGATGTGTAGCTTGTTTTTGCTATTTTTGTACCTTTTTGTGTTCATAATTAAAACTGTTTCAAACTAATTCACTTCTATGCAATTTTATCACTTCCTAGATTGTGTTTGAAGGAGGTGCAAAATACCACACGCAAGCTATTTACTTTCAAAGTGTGTTCATTTTGATACGTAATCTGTGTGCAGAAAAATTTGTTTGCATGCTACAAACATGACACATTTACCATGCATAGCATGCCTCTTACCTGAACGTGGGCCTGGCTCCGATCAGAAAATACAGGAGTGTAATATTGCGTATCATGTGCCATCAAGCATTAAACAGCATGTGCTCAGTCAGCTTTCAAAGATGAACATGGGCTGCTCATAAATGCTACGGGACATGCATATGTTAGCATCTTTGCAGTGGAGAGCATGAGAACAGAACGTGATATGTAGTCATATAACACAGATCCTGTCATGTTAACTTGGTTACAGCACGCATGCTATACATTGTTGTGATGGTTGGTGTTATGTTGACATAATAACAGCACATACACCGTGGCATACAGAACATTTGACATCATAACAGGGTGCGTAGCGTGTGTGTGCTAACCTTGTTGCCGCAAAATGCACCGCACCACTTTACCACGGGGTGTGTGCACAACGGAGTGGTGCAGCACATGTTGCGGCAAAAAGGTTAGCGGCCACATGTCCTGTATTTATGCGGGATTTTTTCTTACAGTGGAGGGTAACTCCGCTTCGAAACCCAACTTGTCCTAGAGGCTATTTGCTGAGAGGGTCTAGTTCGCAAAATACAGAGGCGCATACAGGGGTCACGGCCGTACAAAGTGAAAAAATGGGACGAGTGCTCCTAGCATTCATTTCCAATTTTGTCCAAGTCCGTGGTTTCAGCTCAGAGATCCGCATGACTGAGCCACCAGAAAGCGGCGAATAAAGAACTGTAGCGATTTGTCAACATTTATGGCTTTTACCTATGTCTCTATGTATTTGTTAATGCATCCGTTTAATTCATTTTATTCCCACGTGCTAGCGTGGTTAAGTCTCGGAGTAAGGAGTGTGTTTTACTGCCCACCTGTGAGGCGACAGTCTGAAAAATTGGATTTGGAGGGAAATGGCGCAGTATCTGTCTCACATATCCGCGGAACCCTGAACCGGACCGTAAGAGAAGGGATAAAGCAGGGACTAAGAATGAAGGAAGAAACGGGTGCCGTGGTGGAGGGCTCCTGAATAACTCGGACCATCTGGGGATCTCTAACGTGCACTGACATCGCACAGCATACGGGCGCCAATCTCAGAGTTTATGTCGAGTCGTTGCGGTGGCCATTGCTCCCGAAGGAGGCCCCCGATGCACGGTTCGCCGGTCACAACCGTAGCACTCGCTCGGCAAAGAGGAGCCGCCAAACTTTGACGTCTCCCTTTGTGCGAGGCGAAAAAAAAAACTCAAGTCGGCGACGCTAGGCCAGGCTTAGCTCAGCCGGAATATCTGATACGCGTCTCGCTGACAATCTCCCGCGGGCGTTTGATGGTAATGTAAGATAATCGCAGACATCCATGTCCGAGGTTATACATTCCCTAAGGTATCCATGTTGTTGCGATTACAGGACGATACAGGAAAGTGCACGGGCCTGCCGACGGGCTCCAGCTATGCGTAACCAAGCAATGCCGCGTGCAAACAAAGGACAGTTCAGAGGTGTGAGAGGAACTACTGAAAGAAAAATGGTGCGCTCGATCAACTGCGACCATCGGAGCGACGGTGGTTCTGGTGGGGCGCTGTTTGTAGAGTCAGTTGTGTGGCGTTTGCAAGATAGCGACAGCACGCGTCACAGCGCTCATGTAAGAATGGTGCCGAGCGTGTCTTCGTGATTAGGCGTTAGGTGCCTTAGCCAGAGGACGTGGGAACAAAGCCTGACAACGACGGCCCCGTTTCGATGTATACGCGAAATTATTTAAAGAACCCTGTGTGTTCGAAGTTACTGCAGTACCCCCCTATACGATGGCCACGTTTGACTTGAACCTGCGTTTAATGCTGGCTATCAAATTCAGGCAAAAGCGCCGAGTAGAATGGCAATGCAGTCGCCACGTTTCGCTTGATGAGCGCGAACGGCAAGTGTAGTTTAAATATTTAGCTTAAACGCTTGTCGGCACCTCGTGTTCGGGAAAGAGGCTATGCTGGGTCGAACACTGCTGCCTACCACAGCAACGCCAGCATCAAGGAAAGGAAGCGCCACGTGACAACGTTTAGCCGCCGCGGTGGCCCAGTGGTTACGGCGCTCGGCTGCTGACCCGACAGACACGGGTTTGATCCCGGCCGCGGCGGTCGAATTTCAATGGAGGCGAAATTCTAGATGCCCGTGTACTGTGCGATCTCAGAGCACGCTAAATAACCCCAGGTGGTCGAAATTTCCGGAGCCCTTCACTACGGTGTCTCTCATTGTCTGAGTTGTTTTGGGACGTTGAACCCCTCAAACCAAACCAAACAATGTTTTCTTCCTTTTTTTGATGTTAGGAACGCTAGATGATAATGGAACTCCGTTACTGCAGCGTTGTGCTGCCGCCACACTCTTCATGAGCGCTTCTGATCGAATGTCGTGTAGTTCGCAAAGCGCTGAGACCTGATGCCGCAGCGCTGGGCTATGAAAAATTGGTTTTGAAAAAAGGAAACGGCGATGTAATTGTCTCGCTTCTCGGTGGAACAATCCGCTTTCAAACCAGCGCCCGTTCGAAAATAGGAGCGCTGGTACCGCCGTAGTGTTCTGCTACAATAAGGTGATGGTTGCAACTTTATTGCCACAAAATGGAAGCCTGGATTAGTTGGGGCTGGTGCGAGGCAGTGTGGCCTCCAGTCGGGGGCGGCCTCTTGAGCTCGCGTGATGGTGGCCAGCTGCGCTGTTTTCTTGAACTTGCCAAGAGCTTGTCCCATTCCTTCGCCGAGAGAGGTGGCAAGATTGTCATCGAAGAGGGTGGGCTCTCGCATTAGGGCAGTGAGCGCGCCCTCCGACCCGAATTTTACGAGGGACAGCTTTATCTCATTTCATGACATCACCCATCACTTTACATTGGAGAGGCGCGCTTATGCCCCTCCCCACAAGTTGTTCACAAAAGCGCAGGAAGTTACCTGGCGCCGACTGCAAACACGCTCCCTTCTGAATCCGGCAGTGCTTCCCCTCAAGGACCCCCGACCAGTACGACCCAAACTGCCATAAATGTGGTGAAAGGGCCAAATACGACCACATTCTGTGAAACTGCGCAAATGATACGCTTCAGGCGGAGTTGATACAGCTCCCTTCTCCCGAGCGGTGGGACGCCGCGCTGGTGAGGTCGGATCCCAAGATTCAAGTATGGACATTCCAGCGAGCCAATGAAGTCGCCGCTAGCCATGGGCTAGCGGCCATCTAGTATGTCACCTGCAATCTGTTTTCGACGCAATAAATGTTTTACAATCCAATCCATGAAAATTGAAAATTGGCTGTTGGGGACCCGCCGCGGTGGCTCAGTGGTTAGGGCGCTCGACTACTGATCCGGAGTTCCCGGGTTCGAACCCGACCGCGGCGGCTGCGTTTTTATGGAGGAAAAACGCTAACGCGCCCGTGTGCTGTACGATGTCAGTGCACGTTAAAGATCCCCAGGTGGTCGAAATTATTCCAGAGCCCTTCACTACGGCACCTATTCCTTTCTTCTTTCAGTCCCTCCTTTATTCGTTCCCTTACGGCGCGGTCCAGGTGTCCAACGATATATGAGACATATACTGCGCCATTTTCTTTCCCCTCCCCCCCCCCCCCCACCCAAAACAAATGGACGTTTTAAGTTTGTGAGCTGCAGAGGAGGGCAGAAGGAGTGTAACAAGCAAATAGCAACAACAGTTAAAAAAAATTGAACAAAAAAGTAAAAAAAATAAAGATAGGGGGCAGGGAGCAGACAGGGACAAAATTGAGGGAGGAAGCAAAAAAATAGAAAGAAAAGAAAAAAAAGGGGGGGACTATTATAGTCAGGAAGGATGGGGTAAAAAAAGGAGATGGCGAAACGAGAGAAACGGAGAGGAAGGCGGTGCGGGGGACATGGGCAGCGCGGCAACCACAGGCGTACGAAAGCAAAACGTGCAAACAAGACACAAACAAAATGCACAAACACAAAGATGGGCGCCGCTGCAGATGCGTGGCCAAAGAGGCGCCGCTGCGCAAATGACACTGGCAGCGACGAACAGGCCAAACCAGGCGCCTTTTGGGGGTCTCACTAATTTCCGGTGAGCCGAGGGCTAGAACGTTAAGGAAGGAGTGGGCTACGTTAACGAGCACATGTGTAAGAACTTACTCAGGGGGTCTGGGTTTCAATGAACGGTGCACCCCCCTCCCTGGGCGGCTCGTTGAACCTACTTCGTCGGGAATACTTGTTTGTAGGGGTGGAGGGCTGGGCTAGCTGTGTACAAAGATTTGAAATTATCGAAAAAAAGTAAGGAAATAACGTCAAAGCTTATCAATACTGCACGAGACAGGATAGTGTAACTAAGGAGGGGTATGATTGCCTGGGATATACACTAGGAGTTATAAAGGGTATATCAGAGTTAGCCAATTAACGAGAGGTGTAGTATTATTTTGTTTGGAGGTTGTGAATAAAATAAAGGATACCAGGCTTTTCATTAAGACATTCTTGAATAGTATTAAACATGTGGATAAAATAGAATTCACGTTGTTCACGTTCTCGCTTGTTTTTGAAGCCCCCTTGAATAATTGTTACTTTTAGTTGGTCAAATGGGTGTCCTTCTGAGTTTAAATGCTTGGATAGGGGAAAATTTGAGAGAGACTTGGTGTGTGCGCAGTGATTGTTAAATCGAATGCGGAATGCAGTGTTTGTCTGTTCTATGTATTGCTGGTTACACACGGTGCATTAAAGGAGGTAAATAATGTTTAATGAGTCGCAGTCAAACTTGCCGTTGATTGAATGCTGGAAAACTGACCTCGTACTAGTTGCGGAGCACGTAGTCTTCATGTGTTTGCAAACCTTGCAGCGACCTTTACCACAGGGCTGGCATCCATATTTTGGGGTTTTGTGTTCCTTGGAGTGGACTAGATGGTTCTAAATGTTTTTGGCATGCCTGTAAATCACGCGGGGTGCGCATGTAAATATTTTCGATAGTCGTTGACTTTGCTGGAGAATATTAATGTGCTTATTAAGAATTCTGTTTATGTTCGGTGCGTTACTGTTAAATGTGAGAATAAGGTTTGTAGTGTAATCATTTCGATTATCTCTTCGGCGCCCCTGGAGTATTTGACTACGGTTCAGATTTGAAGCTCTGCTTACGGCGTCATCAATAAAAGAACGTGGATAGCGCTGCCTTAAGAGCACGTAAACATTTTTTTTTTTGCTTGAAGTGCGTTTGTTGTGTACTGCCATTTCAGAGGCACTTGGGAGCAGTCAAGCTGCTTTTTAGCAGCTTTTAGCCCTTGCATCTCTCTAGGATGTAACTTGCATTCTGTAAAAATGAAATGAAATTGCATTTGGAAGAGAAAGACAAGGCTTTATTTTGCAGTGTAAGCTTGCTCTCTAGAATGAACAGAGAATGTTGCCTCACACTGCTTGGGCCTGTCGTTTGACCCCTCGTTGACACCAGGGAAAAAAGGACGTCTCTAGGAAACTATATGCGGGATCTTTACTCTGCTTCAGGAGGGGAGGGGGAATGGAAGGGGGGTTGCTGGCCTCCCCTTTGTCGGGTTCGCCGCGACACGCGACGCAAGATGGACAAAACGACGAAAGGAAGCGGACAAAGCTGCCTTTCCGAAATTGACCGTGACTTGCAGGTGCCTATAGCTGTGTTTGGATTCCAGGGAAGTAGCAGCCGACGTCTGAAACCTCCTCGCCCATTCCCACGGGGCTCCGCGTGCCATGTCGCCATGTGCGGTGAAAAGATCAGTGTGCAGAGTTTAAATGAAACAAGTATGAAGTTATACAATGAAGCCAATTACAGACAGCTAGAGGAATTTCAAGACCATGCGGTGTGATGCTAGTTATCTCAGTGAAAACTAATGCCGCCAGCTATTATTTCGTTGTTTTTTTTTGACCCAACAGACATGAAAGGTCTGAAGATGAATTAGTACCAAACACATCGGTGCATCAGTTGTGATGCCTGAAAAAAGTTGTACCAACATATAAATGCCCATGTCGTGATAATCAGGAATACTGAAGAATTAAGAAAAATTAAAGCATTTTTTTTTGTTCGGGCTCACACACCTGCTACAAACATCTTTATACGTAGCAATTTAGATGAGTCTGTAGGAAGCTTTTTGGGTAAAAAGTACAGTACGGCAGAAAGGAGTCTTTAGAAAATGCACTGTGTAGAAATAGCCATACCAATTCCATCTCATCGTTCAATAAATGTAACAAATACCGTGCAAAGAAGCTTGCTGCATAGTATAGTTGCAAGTTACTGGTTGCAGACCGCTCTGCAATCACTGGACTGTGACTGTGTATGTACTGCATGAGAGTGCGTTGATTGCAGAGCAGTTAACACAGAGATGTTTGTTCATATCGTTTACCACACATATAAACATCATCAATGAAACAGGATGCTATGTGTAACTTTTTGACATGTTCCTTTTTGGCAGCCTCTAAAAATGTTTCCACCTAAATGAGCTGGCTTGTTTTGCAACAATATAACCACGGGACCGCTGTAACTTGCCACATTTTCAATTTGTATGAAAATCATTGCATGTGAGTGGTCACAACCCTATCCTGTTTCTTGAAGGTCCCGTTGCTTTGTCGGCAATGCTTGGACAACCATGGCCAGCTTTCCGCATTCATGTGCACAGGGTATGCCCATTACGTGCATGCCTTTCCACCTAGTAATGGCTTACAATGCAAACAGACAAAAAAAACAGAACACACAAAGCACAAGTACAGATAGTGTTTGTAGTCCACACTCTTCTTCTTCTTCTTCACCTCAGTAAATATGGCACATACCCACGCGGGGTGATTGGCCAAGGTACAGTGAAGATTTGCCAATGAAGTATTTGCACGGGAAAAAAATAGACGTGAGGCGGCGGCGTAGAAGACTGAATCAAGATAAAGATAGGAAAATTCAATTAAATTTAAGAAATATGAATTACCAAGAATAGAATCAAGCATTTTGGACATGCGACAGAATTTTGTATACAGCTAACAAGGTAACCAATCAGTCGCACTTATGTAATGAAGGTAGCCACAAACACTACTTAACGGGAATCCCTTTGAGCTCGCACCGAACGAGAGAAGAACTGTAAGAGACAGACGGAGTCCTAACCTTGAAAGTTGAACCTGCAAATACTGCTTTCCTTGAACAACCGCCGGCAAGTGGGGAGAAAATGGTCTAATGTTTCAACTGGCCCACATAAGACACAAAGGTTTATCGCAGGGAACCCGTATCTGCGTAAGTACAAATTTAAGTGAGGGATTCTGCATCGCAGAAGCGTCATTGACACCTCAAAACGCCTTGATTTACACTACCGGGCATCCCATGATTACTTTAAGTGGCGAAAATCCACGGTATTGAGCAACGGATCACTCAAGCTGGCTGAAATATGTTGGAACCACTGGAAACGTGAAGGTTCCAACAGAATGAGGTGAGGGACGGGATAGATTACAGGAGCGCTGAGAGCTGACCTTGCCAATAAATCAGCCACCTCGTTTAAATAGACACCCGAATGCCTGCAGGTACCCGGAAAAAGCGTATCTCACGCACTGTTCACGGAACAAAAGCCTAAGCGGGCCGATTTAATAAAGATTTTCCGGAGTTTTGGAGAGAGTCTAAAACTGAAAGGCAGTCTGCAAGAATAAGAACCCGTGCTACATGTCTGGGAATTTTGAGAAGAACCAAACCAATAGCCAAAAACTCTACGAAGAATATAGAAGTATAATCAGGGATACGAACGCAATAGCTCCAAGCCAGATCCTGCGAATATATCCCAATCGCCGCCTTCTCACAGCTGCCGGAGGCATCAGTGGAGAGAACAGTATGATGAGAAAAATTGTGTAGGTGTTCAGACAGAAGACCATTTATGATATTTGCGGGCATATGTTTCGCATGGGACGGGTAGATATGGCCGTAATAGAAGACGGGGTCAGCCTGCGTATCAGCAACTCGTTGCAAGGAGATCAGATCAACCTGCAGCGGAGCTTGCGTGAACCTAACTTGCGGAAGGTGATAGCGTGGCCAGTGCCTCTTCTTCTTCTTCTTCTCCCCAGTGCCTCCCATGCCTACTGTCTTTTTCTTCCTTGAATCATGACAGCATTCCGGCTCAACCCTTTCCCCATGCTTATACAGACATTTCTCACAATTAGCCTGAAAGCCGGCCGTAGTATGGAATGACTTTAGGGAAAATTACCTTTTTAGTCGTTTTATCTGCACAGCTTAGAAGTATGTGAAAGGTACTTTGGCTGTGAGTGATTTGCCCTTTCTCTCTCATAGTCTTTTTGCGAACTTAAGTGGTGAAATATATATTAACTTCTTCATTACATATTGTGCCATCATTGTCGCAATAACAAAAATTGGGCACATAGTAAATATCTGCAAGCATTGAGGATTTGCCTTTAAACTCTGACATCATTAGAGATGGAATCAATACAAAGTAGAAGAAAAAGTATAGTGCAGCACATATATGATTGAAAGTGAAAGACGAATGTTGTTGATATTGTTAGCCTATCAAAAGATGGCACATACCCACACTGGGCGATCGGCCAAGAATCCGGTGGCTATTCATCTGTACTCAATTAACAAAAATGAAAATGACGCGGGAACGCTACACTGGTGGATGTGCTGAATTTCAGGAACAGACCGTGCAACAAGTAACAAAAATATTGCTAAATCAGATTTTACATTGCATAATGAACCATGACTGTACCAAAGCAATGAGACAGAAGTGAAGCATTTCATTCCTTTCGTGACAGAAATGAGTTATGAGGTTTGTTGAACAATTAAAAAAGTGATCGGATCATTTCAAGTTATAGCTCAAGATTACAATCACATCTGATATAGATGACACGCATGCTATGAAAGCAAGACACTTTTTTCCTTTTTTTATGAGAAATGCACAGGCAGTTTCAAGGCTTGCTTCACAATTTCATTTCTGACGTATACACAAAGGCATGCCTGTAAATTATTCGTGCGTTACACCAGAACCAACACTACTTAAGTTGGTAAATCATGTTCATTACTTGGGTGTCATTAATAGCAAACATATACTAATGCTGCTAATCCTATAGAAGAACAAACAGCGGTTTTATGAAGACGTTAAGTAATACGTGATACCGTTGTGTCGATCAGGTAATGAACTGTGCGGCAGTTTCAGTTTCTCTTCTCTTATTTTCAGTTTCAGTTCTCTTACTTTCAGTTTCTCTTCTTCAGAGTTTCAGTTTCAGTCACATGCATGTTGCTTGACACCACGTACACGTGACGCAGGAAAAGTAGAGAGGGGGGCGGGGGGTTGGCGGAAACTTGGCGTCAGCATGACATCATTCGCTCCGGTGTGTCGTTCGATCTTGCATTTACATTACAATAACGTGCCGACAAGGTAAACCTTTACTGTGTTTCACGGGATCTTACGCCCCCTCGTACATTCCTGGGAACCCCGGGCCGACCACCAATACTATGGAACCAGTGAAAGGCACTGTTTTCTACTTACTTAGAGGCGTCTGGCTCCTGAGTTTGCTGCATCCCGGCGCAAAGCTATGCTCCTGCATTCGCGCGGCGTCGAATGTCAGCGCCGTTCCGGAACGCCTTCCACCACGAGCGCAATTTTAAAACGAAGGAGGCCTCAATTAAGTGAAGTTACGAAAGGCGAAGATGCGTTTCAAACCGCGCTCAGTACTTGCGACCGTCTGTTCTGAGCCACGACAGAATGCCACCGCGGTTTAAAGATATGTTTACAGAACCCTGGTGAGCCTGTCAGAGGTTTATATTGCTCAGTTACGCGAACTTGCGAAGAATTGCGACTTCGACAATTCCTGCCGCTCCCCGCGACTGCTCGGGGAACAGGGGGAGACAGCGCGTTTTTCTCTCTCTCTTCATTTCTCTTTCTTCCTTTTCTAGTATTTCTCTATTGTGCCCATCTTCTTTTCAGCATCTGATTGTTTGTTGCTCTGTTCATGTGGCGGACATGTGTGCTAATTCCAACTCCTTACGAAGGGGAGGAAGATCGCTGTAACTTCAGTCTTGAGAAAGGACAGGCTCTGTCCGAAACGTCGGCTCAAAATAAATCTGTCTAACACACACACACACACACACACACACACACACACACACACACACACACACACACACACACACACACACACACACACACACACACACACACACACACACACACACACACACACACACACACACACACACACACACACACACACACACACACACACACACACACACACACACACACACACACACACACACACACACACACACACACACACACACACACACACACACACACACACACACACACACACACACACACACACACACACACACACACACACACACACACACACACACACACACACACACACACACACACACACACACACACACACACACACACACACACACACACACACACACACACACACACACACACACACACACACACACACACACACACACACACACACACACACACACACACACACACACACACACACACACACACACACACACACACACACACACACACACACACACACACACACACACACACACACACACACACACACACACACACACACACACACACACACACACACACACACACACACACACACACACACACACACACACACACACACACACACACACACACACACACACACACACACACACACACATTAGTTACCCTTGATGTAGTGTCTCTGTACACCAGCATACCGCATGATGATGGCATCCGAGCTCTGGTCGCATCCTATGGAAAACACACAAGCGCTGATGCTCCTAGCCAAAGTACCATCGCTGCACTTACTAATCTGGTCCTCAAACTCAACTCTTTCGAAAGTTCTACAACTCCTTTTACCTAAAAAACGAGTGGTACCACTATTGGAACGAAAATGGCGTCAAACTATGCCAACATATATATGCATAGCATTGAATCAGAGTTTATCCGCTCATACCCAACAAAACCGGCTTTTTACAAACGCTTCCTAGACGACATATTCATGGTATGGACGAAAACCGAGGACCAATTCATCCAGTTTATTTCAGCATTTAACGACATACATCCAAACCTCTGTTTCACACACATTTACTCCACCGATCAAATTAATTTCTTGGACGTCTCAGTTCGAGTGTAGAAGGGTAGCTTAATCACCAGTGTCTATAGAAAGCCCACGGATAGGCAACAGTACCTTCATTACAAGAGCTGCCACCCACGCCACTGCAAAAGTTCTATTCCATATTCCCAAGCCATCAGATTCTAACGGATCTGCTCACGACCAGAAGACTTCAAAGAAAAGTCTAACCGTATGCGGGAGGTTCTGAGGGATCAATGCTATCCGCGGCCTCTATTTTTGATGATGCCATTAGGAAAGCGGAAGCAAAAAGACGTAACGAAATGTTTGGGGATACCCCATCAGCAACCGCAAATGACACCGCTCTAATCTCGTCTTAACCTTCGCAAGCAACCCACCTAATGTCAACAAAATTCTAAAAAAAAACATTTCAAAATAATCGAACAAAACGATAGACTGTCAAAAATTTTTCCAACAGTTCCACACGTTACCTACAGGCTACCAAAAAAACACACATGATTATGTAGTTCCCTCTACTGTCTATAAAGGAAAACCTGTTGGTTGCCTACCTTGCAGGAAGCATCAATGTCAAGTTTGCCAGCATATGCGGACAACAACACTAGCTCAAAGCACACACTCCGCCCGTGAAAACTTGAATTGTAACAGTAGTAACGTGGTATGCTCGAGTGCGGCGATTGTCAGATGCAATACATTGGCCAAACCGAGAATTCCTTCCGAATTAGATTCAACAACCACCGCGCGAACACCAGATCTCTTCCTCTCCTCCCCCTTGTCGAAACAACTTTCCCAGGAAGGTCACGAGTTTCACAAACTAAAAGTTACGCTGCTACACAGCGGCTTCCAAAATACCCGTGAGCGTGAGCAACGAGAATCATACTTTATATATCAGTTTAATACTGTGCAGGCCGGTATAAATGAAAACCCTGGTACTCCCTCCACACTTCAGAGATCATAGTCCTAGCCCTACTGAAATTCACAGCACCCCGACTGCATCGCCTGAGGTCATGCCAATTTGCGTGCTTGCTTCCACATGCCGCCCTTCTCCTCCCCCTGCCAATCTTTCTTGCTTATGACCAGAGAAAACAGTTCTGAGAGCAAAGCATATTGCCTATTGCCCCTCAACTTTTTATATTTTTATATAATTTATTTTCCTTTATTTCTTTTTTCCTATTTTGCAGATAGTAGAGCGCCGATGCTCCCTATAGGACAGTAACCCATTACAATAACGGACACTTGGGCGATTTCGCGCCTTCGTTCCCCATTTTCAATCTGTTACTCTCCTCTCTCTCTCAGTTTCTAGGAAGGAGCCCTCTTTTTGTCTCCGCGACGGAACGCGGGGCGCAGGCGCCCTTCTGACGCGAGGCAGCGCGGAGACATTTGCGCTTTGCGGCGCCGGGCTGCGGGATCGGGTTTCTGCGGTGCGTTTGGCCGGGCGCACCGCCGCCGTAACTTACATTTTAACTGTTAACAGCCGCACCCGCGGGGAGCGCATCGCGCTCTGAGGCATATGCGCTCAGTGTTGTTTTCCGTTCCTTTGTTCTTTTCTTGCTGTTTTCTTGTTTATAATATTTTCTTTCCTCGTGTTCGAACCTCTCGCTTCCGCCGAACGAAGCTTCCCCCATATTAATTCTTGGCGACCCCCCCCTCCCCCCCCCCCCCATTTTCCTTGCGGACAATTCACTCCTTCCACCCCCCTGTCTCTAACCTCTGCTTTCTATTCCCCCCCCCCCTTTTTTTTTTGCTGTTCCTTTGACCACCCTCCTCCTTTCCCTCAGTCGAAGAGAGGAGTCTGGTCGCTCGCTGTTTGTCTCTTGTGTGATCTGTTTGTTTGCTCGAAGGAGGGCGTTTTTCAAAGGAGAATGAGAAATAAAGAGAAAAAGGAAAACGCGCTGTCGCCCCCTGTCCACCGAGCAGCCGCGGGGAGCGGGCAGAAAAAAAGAGAAATAAAAAAGAAAGGAAAACGAGGAGCAGTAGGGGAGAATAGGCGCCCTCAAGGCAGAGTGGCGGGTAGTACAGAAACAGACGGTGGCGGATTCGCGGAACAGATAAGAATTATAGATGCGTGTACTCGCGTGCCGCTGGCCAAAACGAGTAAACAAATAAACAGAATCAAACGCAGACAGGGCAGACTTCCTTGGAGCCTCTTCGGCAGGAATATTCAATGCGGAATCAGCGGCGCAGTTAGCTTAACTAGAGACACGTGCACACGTGCAAGATGCGCTTTTTTTTTATCCCGCGCGCGTTGGAGAAACGTGGGGAATTCCGAGAAAAACCTAAAGAAAATGTGTCTGTCCCCAACCGGACATGACGCCATTAAAAATACGTGAACATGACGTTGCAAACGTGACGTTACATTTTTTTGACCTATCAGCGTTTCCAGCCTACCGACCCACAAACGCTTGTGTCGCGTCATGCATCCCCCTTGCGGAAATTTAAAGAAAAGTTTAAAAAAAACGAAGCCTTACAAATTGCCTTTAATAATCTTTTACATATCAGACTAAAACATAATAAAAAAGTTTCAATATACGCCGTTGATTATCGGTGAGTTATCAATTACTGTTTCCAAACCACATCAGTTTCGGTTTCGGAACTGTTCACCACCTATTCGAAAGGTAGCTATAACTTTTGAACTAAATAAGATACGAACATGATTCTTGCTGCAAAATATTTTTGAATGTCTGGGGTCTCTCTAAATCTAAAAAAGAAAAAATGTCATTTTTACAAAAAAACGCCTTTTCAAATGTGGTGACATACTTTAAAAGCGCGCTTACATCGAAAGGTGGGCGACCTGTCACATTTGCAAACGACTCGGTCTGTGCGCACGACGTCGTGATCTTGAACTGGAAAAGGTATGCACACGACGCGACCTTAGCGCCCTCAGCGGCGGTGGCGGCGGCGCGCGCTCGAAGAATGCTCGGCTCTGTCGCCGGCCGCCGCGACTACTCGATTAAAATCGGCGGCCGGACGTACTACTGCTTGGCGCGCAGTCGTGAGCTACTGCTGGCGTTGCAATCTGTAAATAAAGCGATGTGCGGTGGCAATTCTTTTCCGCTTTTACGGGGGTACCCGAATTGCTGGCAGCGAGATTCGTGACAGTTGCGCTGAAAAGCACAACGCCGTGCTCGTGCCGCATTGCCCGAATCAGAATTAACTGACATCCCTTTGCTGTTGAAGAATGTTTGGCTCGGCCGCCGCAACGCCGTGCTCGTGCCGTATTGCTCAAAGTCAGAACTGACACGCCTTACAACAGTAATATACCCCGACCCTAGTCGTCGTCGGGCTGACTCGCGCGCGGAACTCGATCTTAGGTTGGTGCTCCTTATCGCGTTTAACAGCAGTCATAGACTGTACGACAGCAGCTTATAACTGTTTTTCTAGCAGTGCTACATTCTCTGTTCGGTGAAGTGGCTGCCTGCCTGGAATCGTGGAGCCATGTGAAGCACTGCTACTTTAAATTTTGAAGACTGTCCCATAAGTTCTCAGTAGTTCGCAATGAAAAAGCATAAGCATGCGAGGAAACAGTGGTAAAGTAGAACTACAATTTTCTGGAAATTATCAGAAGGAACAGCAATAATTATTTCTTTCCATTAAGTAAAAGTGCAGTGTGTGGCATAATAAGTCGTAACCGAAACTCCGGTACGTGCCCGGGGGGGGGGGGGTCCAAACTCAATTTATATGTATCCGGCATTCGTAAGTCCGCTGCTGCTGCGGCCGATTATGTTTGCAAAGGAAAATTCGATGTGCACAAGGAAGCGGGCAACCATTACGGCGCTGACCGCACCCGCGATCGATCAGTATATATCGCCAGCATGGGCAGCGGTAGCGGCACACAACGCCGAGCCGTCCGGCCGCCGATTTGAGTAACGTGACTACGACGAGAAAGCAGTCTCCGCGACCGCCCGTGAGCCATGTTTGGCGCCGGAGATAAGGAATAACCACATACTTTCTTTTTTCTTCCTTGGGCCTTTCAGTGGAATCTCTGCGGCCTGAATTAATGATTTCTCTTAGCAGGCTCTCTGATATTGCAATCAGAAGGTCGGAAGGGTATCCTGCTGCTTGTAAGCGTACCACCTGATTTTGATAGCTGTCTTGCATCGCATGATGACATGATTTTTCTAGGGCATTTCTTAAACGCAACTTTGCGATGCCGCGCTTTACAAGCTTAGAATGTGCAGAAGCGAAAGGCGTGAGGGGCTTCTGGCATCGTGGCTCGTAACGCCAGCACACATGGCTATTCTTGAGGAACATGGCAAGATCTAAAAAACGTAACTTTCCTTCAGAAGGCGTTTCATGCGTCAAAACAAGAGGGTCAAGACAGGTGTGAAAAATTGATAAATCTTTCGAGACCGAGGCCCCTGCGTCAGTAACTGCACATGTCATCAAAACTAAAAAATCATCTACAAACCTAAAAACACGAGCCACGCTTTCGTCGAGTTGACTATCAAGGAGCTTCTCATGGTGCGCGAGATAAATGTCGCCCAGTATCGGAGCTATGCATGAACCAATGCCGACGCCATTGCTCTGGAGGTAAACAGATTAATTCCAGGTGAAAAATGTGGAGTTAAGGTAAAAAGTAAGGAGTTCCAAGAAGTTGCTATTGCTGATGCCTGCAGAAATCTGGAAAGCTACCACACCAAAGGAATCAATTGCATTCTTCAACGCTTGCCAGCAGTTTCTTTTGCGGAAGGGAATAATATAAATCTTTTATATCGATAGAGCAGGCCGAAAAGCCTTTCCCTGGGTTTTGTTGCAAGAAAGCGATTACTTGGTTAGAACTCTTCACCTGAAAAGGGTCGTCAATGGTTAAGAGGTTCAGCTTGTCTTGCAAGAAATAACGCGACAGACTTTTGTCATGTGCCATCCTCGGAGACTATTGCTCGAAGTGGGCAGTCCAGCTTGTGAGTTTTGGCTGTGAAGAATATCTTTAAGCAGGACCCCTTGCTTTTCTCTATACACTTGGCTAGGGATTCCAAATTCATTTGTGCACACATTTTCCGTGCTCGGGCTTTCACTTTACTTAGAGCGACATCGCTTCTCTGCCGGAAAGTTGAACTGATAGCATTTTCTGCCTTCGATAAGTAGAGCGCTTTTGGCATCACAGCAAAACCTCCCTCTTTATCAGCCTGTAATAGGGTCAGCGAGATGTTCTTTAAAAACGAAACGGTGAATTTCATTGGAATTCTACACCTGGTAGGTCTACACTTTGCCAAAATGTCCACTCCATCTGAAACACATCGGTCCACTTCAGGAGCCGCTGCTAGGCTGGAAACTTATCTCACCATCGCAAGAAGTTCCGATGCCGATTGCCTGGGTTCCACGGCGAACTTTGGTCCTCGTCTAAGGACGTCTTGTACTTGTTCCGGCAAGGACACTTCACCATAGGTGTGGACCGGACTGTGCATCTTCTTAGTGATGGCTCGAAGCTGCGGCAGCGCGCACTGCCATAAGAATTCCGTAGTCTTGTCTGCCGTCTGAGGTCCACCGCCGCCATTCAAGTGCACCATGAGCTGAAGATGTGCCGCTGTGTGCTCTCAGGAAGAGCCATTCTCTGTAGAGGCAAAATCACTCGTCAAATCATTGAAGCTCATGAAATCCATAAATTCAAAGATGAATGCGTAAGCGTTGCCTCAATAGCTCTGTCTGATAAAGTACTACGTTTCCTTGATGAGAATAGAAAAACGTGCGCAGCTGGTCTTGTGCCACTGTAGACCTGTGCTCAGGAATTGTCATTTTCGTCAATCTGTTCTGTGTATCTGTCTTTTCATTTGAGATTGGTTGCCACTGTATTTAGGTAGTGAAAATCACCTCAATAAACCTGTTGTAAGTTCAGCGCCGTGTCTGTGCACTTGTCACGTCCTTTGTCCCCTGCGCTGCTGAAAAAACCGCTGACAAGCGAAGGCACGGAGGGGACACAAGGACATGTTCCTGGAAAATTTTAAAAGTTTTCGAGCAGCCAGCTACGCAGAAGTACGACCCTTTACGTCACTGAAGACTTACATTTAAATATATTCGCGACAAATCAATACTCCACACTATGTAATATCAAAACACAAGCTTATCACAACAGCGCGCTGAAACGGACAGGGAGAGCAGCAGACACGACCTGCTCACGCTTCGCGGCCTGGCCATCAGGCGGCGCAGCCAATGCAATGAGCATGGGCTATAGTTTTCATGCGTCTGTGTCAAAGTAGGTGCTATGTAAAATGCGTTTGATCTTTCATCATAGATCCCAGCATGGTGACAATCTTCCTTTGTTGAACATGTCTGCTCTACACCTAAGGGACTTGACTAAGAAGCAAACAAGTGGAGTTTTTTTTCTCGTAATGCAATGAGAAACAATCTTTAATTGCTACAGTTCTGGCAAGATAGAGACTTGGGACATACTGTGAATAAAACATGTGCATTTCTCAGCAAAATGCTTGGTGTTAGTGCATGGACAGCGTTTAATGGAAAGAAGGAGAGGCAAGAGTAAGCAGGTGGAAGTGGTGGACACCCAGCACAGAATGGCCAGGAAGTGGAGATTAGCGGCGTAGCACCCTGTATGACAACTTCCCAAAGCTGGCATTGAGGTCATGGATGCACAACTTCTCCCAGCACTATGTTAGATGGTAACTGCATGGCATATGCCTTAAAGGGGTCGAGACACAAAGTTTTTCGGTGTCAGTTTATTTGCCTTCAAAGAGGCCTACGGGCCTAGCAATCATGAAAATAAGAGCAAAACACCAGTGCACAGTGTGAATAATTAATTACAAGCCATTTTGTACACAAAGCCTTTGGTCTCAGTCAGCGCCAGCGCTGAAGTGAACAACACCTGAGTTCAGCGACGTCACAATAATTAAAGCAAGTGCACCATGACATCACTCGATGTGGGTGGAAATAGTTTCGTTTATGGGGGTTAAACGTCCGAAAGCGACTCAGGCTATGAGGGACGTTGTAGTGAAGGGCTCCGCAAAATTTCCACCACCTGGGGTTCTTTAATGTGCACTGACGTCGAATGGTACACGGGCCTCTAGAATTTCACCTCCATCGAAATTCGACCACCGCGACCGGGATCGAACTCGCGTCTTTCAGGTCAGCAGTGAAGCGCCATAACCACCGAGCCGCGGAGGCAGCCCAATGTAGGTGGAAATGGCGAGAGGCTCATCGGACAGCATTAAAAACAGCAATAACTTATGTTCCCCTCAAAGAATGTGCGAGACACTTGCAAGATGGCAACTTCTTACGCCCATGAAAGAAATCGTACGGTAACTAACCCCTCTCTCCTCTCCCACTACCGACCCATACCACCTTCCTGCCCTGTGTGCAATGCTCAAAAGGCAAACCTGACTGATATCTTCGGGATCTGTCCGGCTTCCCCTCCACCCAGCAGGCCAGAGCCACTCCAAACATGGGAGGACTGGGAGACCTCACTACGCTCCACAGATCAGGCACGACAGAAGATCGTCGCCACCTGTGCGGCCAGCGTCATGGACCTTTTAGCCTGAACGGTTGAGTGCGGTGTGGTCGTGCGGGGACCCAGGGGTCCCGGGAGGCCCGAATTCCTCTGCACAGTAAAGTCTTTCTCTCTCTCACTCTCAAGCCGTTCATTGCATTTAAAATTTTGTGCCTGCACCCCTTTAAGGACTATAGACACCAAATTTTTTCTTGCGTGTTTTCTTCTTTCAAACGATATCGTAGACATTCGTATACATGAAGCACCCTGTGGTATTTGTGTACGACCGCTAAATAGTTTATAATTGAATTTCTTCTTCACGCTGTTTCGGTTTCGTCGACCGAAGGACGACTGTGACGTCAAGTTGATGTCTTCGCCACGTGATCAACTGGAAAAACTTGTAAGGGCCAGTGCAGGTGGCGCCATCAGGGGACACACAGGGACGGCTGACAACACTGGAGGGAGAGGGAATGCGTGGTTGGCTATGGCGCGAATGTGCGTGAGGTGTGCGCGGGCAGCGCGGGAGTGATCCGAGTGGCGTGGTCGAAGTGGGCTCAAGTGTGAGCTCGGTGCGCATTGCATTAGGTGCGCAAACTACGGATGACTATTGGGGGACTCCGGCACGAGGGACTCTGTGAGCGTGTGTAATAAATCATCCCTTGACAAGTGGGGGCCCGTCCGACGGAACCAACATGGAGACCAATGCCGGAACGTCCGCATCTGATGAAAGCTCCGTCACAGCCACGGTCCCAACGACCCTGGTGCAGCAACTCCTGGCCACTACGACGAAAGGTACGCTGCTCGAGCGGGAGCAACTGGCAGCACAAGTGCGCGAGATTCTGCTCACGACATCGATCGACACCAGCAGTACGACAGCGGAGCAGGCCAATGAAGCTAGGCCTAGCGGTCGCGGGCTTTGACGATGAGGGAGGCACTTAGGCCGTTACCGAAATTCATCGGATATGAAGACAGTCAACCCCCGCAAACATTCTTGGATCGATTCGTCGAGTACTGCTATTTGGGAGGCATCCCGAACGATCGTCGCCTTCAACATATCCCTGTGGCGTTGGAAGGCTCTGCGAAACAGTGGTGGCGGTTCATCGGTGGCCACTCAGATTGGGCTTCCTTCGCCGAGGACTTCAAGGGCGAGTTCGCGGCCGTCGACTACAGGAAAAAATTGAAGGCAGAGCTGGCCGAGCGCACTCAGCACCCTGCCGAGAATCTAAAACAGTTCATACACATCATAGCAGAGTACTATGACCGTATTGGAGAGCCTGTCACCGACGCAGAAAAAGTTGATCGGGTGAGGCGGCAAATGCATCCGACCTTTCAGGACCTGACGAATAACATGGAATTCGCGAACCTGCGCGACATGGCAAAGGCAGCGGGCCTCCTTATGCAGCGTGCGTGGCACCGCCTGCGTTACGTGCCACCGCCACTGCGAAGCACGCAGGCCGCGCCCGACCTCGCCTTTGTTGACGCCGGCGCTCCACATCGTCACTGCCCTGTTGCGGCGGCCTCAACCGATGCTTCGTCACGACATGACTGGTCGCTTTGGCCTGCGGCAATGCTCGCGTCCCGACACGGGGTCCGTCCTTCGGGCTCGACGCTGCGAGCTGAGGCCCCTTTGTGGGCGCCGCCAGATCCCCGTGCACAGTACCAGTCGCCGGCTTCAATGAACGAAAGCGGCCGCTCCGCACCGGGCATCGCATGGCCCATGCCTCCACCTGACGCTGTTGTCTGCCACCGGTGCGGTGGTAGAGGTCATCGAGCGCGCGCATGCCCTACAGGCAAGTCACGAAGCAGACCGCGCTGCTTCCGCTGTGATCAGGTCGGTCACCTCCAAGCAAACTGTCCGGGAAATGGCCGAGCGTAGCAGCTGTGCCGGCCAACGGCTACGCAACTTCCTTGCAAGTTCTAGCGACGACCGGTGGGAAAGAACCTCTGCTCGAGGTATCAATCGGCGACAGTGTATTTTACGCCCTCCTGGACACCGGCGCCAGCGTTAGCCTGATGAAAGCGCGAGCCTTCGAGGCGGCGAAACGAATTGGCGCCAGCACCAGAGAAGAAAGACGGACTCTCCGGCTTGCAGAGGGATGGTCGGAGACAACACCCTCTGTACGTTGCCGCATCCGTTGGCAGGGTAGCAGCCGGAAACAGCGCTTCCTCTTGTTGGAGAAGCTTTGCCACGACATAGTTCTGGGACGAGACTTCCTTGCAACAGCGGGCTTTTCTGTACATATAGGCCTCGGTGGATGGACACTCGGGATGGATCCCCAGCCATTGGTGAGGTTCAGCAAGGCACCCTCTCGCCACCACACAGCGGCTGCTGGCCTGCTCAAGACAGCTCCACACAAGTTGCACAGCAGCATCCTGACATGGAAGACTGGGATGAGGACCTAGCTACCTCCTTGCAGCAGCTGTTTGCTCTGGAAGAGCATGGTCCACCTGAGGCCAACTGCAGCCAAGCGACGTCTGACCGCAGGGCCTCTCCAGACAGCGATCGACTGGAAGCCATCCTCAGTCAATATAAACATGTTTTCCAAAAATACCCCGGCTGCACATCTCTCATTACGCATAGAATAGATACAGGCGACCACTGTCCAGTCCGTTGCAAACTGCGCCCAGTAAACGCAAAAAAGCGAGAAGTCATGGACCAATGTATACAAGAACGGCTGCAGCAAGACCTTATCGAACCATGCACCAGCTCATGGGCCAGTGCTCCAGTCCTGGTGCAGAAAAAGAATGGTGGGTACCGCCTAGCAGTTGACTGCACACCATTAAATGCCAGGACAAATGTACCAAGGTACCCAATGCCTCGTACCGACTGGGTCCTTGCACAGTTGGGTCGTGCCAAATGGTTCTCGAGTCTGGACCTTGCACAAGGTTTTTTCCAAGTGCCTGCAGCACCGGAGGACGTTCAAAAGACTGCGTTCATATGCCACAAGGGCATGTTTCAGTTTAAGAGGATGCCATTTGGAGTGGCTGGAGGGCCAGCAACGTTTCAGTCTTTCATGGACAAACTGCTAGAGGGAATAAAACATACCTACTGCATGGCTTTCTTGGATGATATCCTTATCTACTCCGACACATTGGCAGAACATCCGGACCACATTGCCGAGGTGTTGCGTAGGATCGACAGGGCCGGCCTCTCAGTCAACCCAGCAAAGGTTTCCTTCTGCAAACAGACTCTCAAGTTCCTTGGGCACATAATTACTCCTGGCGAGTGCAGACCGGACCCAGACAAGGCGCAAACTGTCTCTCAGTTTCCCCCATCCCGTACTGTCAAACAACTCCAAATGTTCTTGGGCCTAGTTGGCTACTACAGGAATTTTATACCCTCATTCTCCGACAAGGCAAAACCTCTAACACTGCTGTTGAGGAAAGGTACAGACTGGTTGTGGGGGGCTGAGCAGCGAGCAGCATTTGAGCTGCTGAAGACTACACTGGCAGGCGAGGTGGCCGTCACCCTACCGGATCTGAACCGACCATTCGTCATTGAGACGGATGCTAGTGGCACAGGCATTGTGGCAGTTCTACTTCAGGAGGTGGATGGCTTGCTTCGGCCAGTCTCGTTTTTTAGCAGAACCCTAACCGCAGCAGAGCGCAACTACACAGTGCAAGAATGGGAATGTTTGGCAGTCGTGTGGGCTGTGGAAAAATTCAGGCCATACATTGAGCTTACGTCTTTTGAAGTTCATTGTGATCACGCATCGCTGGCACGGATTCTCAACACTGAACACACGTCGGGCCGGGTGCGACGCTGGGTTTTGCGATTGCAAGGGCTGAGGTGCACGGTTAGGCATCGCCGAGGCCGAGCTAACATCCCAGCCGATGCTCTGAGCAGATTTCCAACTGGTCATCCAGAACCAATGCCTTCAATCTTGGCAGAAGAATGGTTTCCGATAGAACTCGAGGAACCACAGCTCACCATTCGCTTCGCTGATGTTGCCTCGGCTGATCTTGTTGACACCTCACCCCTAACCGACTGTGCAAAACTGAAGCACGAGCAACAGAAAGACCCGTTGCTGCAGCAGCTGCTGCAGTACCTTGAGGCGGCAATCCTACCAGACGACCCCAAGAGGGCAAAAATGGTCTCCGACTTGGCCAAGGAGAGCCATATAGCACCTGATGGGGTTTGCCTTTGGACACGCGGAGGCAAAGCGGTACCGTGGCTCCCCCTCCATCTACAGGAATTGGTGCTTAAACTGAAGCACGACCATCCACTCAGTGGACATGCCGGCTTCTTCAAAACCTTAAGGCGCATCGAGAGCCGCTTCCCTTGGTTGGGGCTGCGCTCCGACACGTCTCGTTATGTACGAGGGTGTCAGCAGGGCCAGGTCTTCAAGCCCCGTCGCCAGAAGCCAAAGGGACTTATGGACAGCACTTGGGTGTCCTCGCCCATGCAGCACCTCAGTGTGGATCTGATAGGCCCATTGCCCAGAACTCCACGGCAACACAAGTATATCCTTGTAGCTCTGGACACATTCACTAAGTTTATCGATCTTTTTCCCCTGTGGGCACCAACTTCAAAAGCCATCGTTGAAAGGATGGTGGAAGTTTTCTGCCGGCACGGTGCACCTCTTTCCCTCTCCAGTGATAACGGTAAACCATTCGTCAGCAAGTCAGCAAGATATGGAAGGAAGTGCTGCAACATTGGGCAATACAAGAGCGGCACACAGTCCCCTACAGACCTGCTGGACAGCCTGTAGAACGTCACAATGCTAGAGTCAAGCAGATCATTGTCAACTACTGCTCCTCCCACTGCAATTGGGACAAGCGACTCCCTGAGGTGGCCCACGCAATGCGGACATCAGAGAGTGTGGTCACAGGGTTTACGCCCGCATTCTTGTGCTATGGTCGGGAACTTCGTACACCTTGGGCAGATAGGCAGAAGATTAGTGCTGAAATTTCTGCATCGGCACCCCATGCACTCGCTGCAGAGCTAAACCTTTACCTGCAGGATGCATTGGCCATGGCCAGGGAACACCAAGAATCAGCGAAGGTCGAACAGGCCAGGCATTACAACAAGCATCGTGAACCAACCACCTACAAAGTTGGCGACCTCGTGCTCCGCGACAAGCACACTCTAAGTAATGCAAGTACAGGCTTCACTGCTAAATTGGCCCCTCGCCGCTCAGGGCCCTACCTAATCACTGCCCGTGTGAGTCAGAACAACTTTAAACTCAAAGACCCTGCCTCAAGAAAGTATATGGGTGTGGCCAACGCAGACCAGCTAAGGCCATACCATCCACCGTGGAGGCCTGCTTGCACGAATTAAGGGGGGGAGGATGTAAGGGCCAGTGCGGGTGGCGCGATCAGGGGACACACGGGGACGGCTGACAACAGTGGAGGGAGAGGGGATGCGTGGTTAGCTATGGCGGGAATGTGCGTGAGGTGTGCGCGGGAGTGATCCGAGTGGTGTGGTCGAAGTGGGCTCAAGTGTGAGCTCGGTGCGCGTTGCATTAGGTGCGCGAACTGCGGATGACTATTGGGGGACTCCGGCACGCGGGACTCTGTGAGCGTGTGTAATAAATCATCCCTTGACAAACTTTAATATAATCACTGACCGGCTTGTCATTCCATGTTTTAGAAGATGCTGCATTAAATGTCGTAGTCAATTGAATATACATATCAGCGATTATATTACAGTTTTTCTAGTAGATCACGCGAACAAACCGTCAACTTGACGTCACAGTCGTCATTCAGTCAATGAAACCGAAACAGCACGAGAGAAGAAATTCAATCAAATTATTTAGCGGTTGTAGGAAAATATCACCCGGTAATTCATGTATTCTAATGTCTAACGCATCGTTTGACAGAAGAAAACATGCAATAAAATTACACTAGCTGCCCACTGAAAGAGAAGACACTTTCGCAAGGCAGCAAAGCTACCTAAGGAACAAGATGGTAGGTTCCAAAATTATTTACCTGGATGAGATATGTGCAACGGCAGCAAGCGCAGTGTTGGTGTAAGGACAGAACAGCGAGCGTGTGCTGCTTGTGCCAAGATCAGGACAACCATGGCCTGGAGCAGGCTGCCAGGGAAGGGCCACCGCATCATTGTGATGCACATCAGCAGTGAGAAAGGCCCATCAACGGCTCCCTGTATGTTTCCTGCAGAAAAAACGAAAAGGGTGAAGACTGCTATGAAGATACGGGTGGCAATCATTTTGAGATGTTTGCACTCATGTGCTCCAGAGGCAGACAAGAGAAACATCGTAGCAAAACACAAGCAGTTGTGCCATTCACATCTGGACGAAGCAATGCCGACAACAGTTTTACACAAAGAAGCAGTTCAGCAGTAGCTGACAGAGAGAACACTAATGGAACGCTATGATGCCAACAATGTGGCTCCCATAAATCATGAAGCTGCCCAAACTGTGTGTTGTCAAATACCATGTAGGTGTCGCTGTGGCGAGGGCTGGCAACGTCAAGCTCTGGCTCCCACCTAGGCTTTAACCTATGGAGTTTCTCTGGATACAAGTTAATAATGATACCAAGAATGAGCATAAAGATTTATGGCTTCCTTTGGTTGAAGCTCTGGTCATAAACAAGACACCAACGGTTTCAGCAGAAAAGTGGAGGAATAGTGCACACCACGCCATGAATAATGATGAAAAATTCAGAGCAAACTCTGCCAGCGGCCCTCATATTCATTAACACATACGAGTTTCACAAAACATAACTATGTAGCACATCGGCTCTGGGATGCATCACAATAGTAAACCAGCGCTAACATCTCTTGCACTGCAAATTAAGACTTTACATCACCAAGTTATCAGGCTTCCAAACTTTGGAAGTGATATGCCAGGTTTAACTTCCTGAAGGAACACATGGGCTATGAAGAACACCACAGTGGACGGCTCCGGATTAATTTAGACCGTATGGGGTTCTTCAACGTGCATTGACGTCACACAGCACACCATTGTTTTTATGTTTTGCCACCGTCGAAATACTGCCACTGCAGCAGGATCGGGCTCAAACCCGCGACCCTGAGATCAGCAGCTGAACGCCAAAGCCACTAAATCATATGGCGGGTGCTTCCAAATTTTCATCTAGCTGCTTTTTCTATGGACTGCTTTCCTGTCTCACTAAAGAATACAATACTTGCTTTAACTATTCGCTTAATAATTCTTTAGGCATGCTGTTTTGTCTTCGCTGAGAACGAATAAACAACTGAGGCTCCTCAACCTTCACGCTGTCAGCAGGCAAAGGACACCTGCAGCTGCATTCCTTTAATACAAGCACATGCATCAGTTTTTGTGCTTATACGCAGGTTGGAGTGGAACGTCAATTCTTATAAATGTCCGACATAAGTATGACGACATCCATACAGACACAAGGCAGCAACGGGAAACTGCAATACGGGCACTGCCTTTGATAAAAACAACTTACTTGTGTGGTGCATTCTTTTCAGCCATCTCCTGCTTCTCGATACAGCTAACTCATTGTTAGAAGCATACAGTAGCAGCGAGCCGCTCACAACTTGCCTCCGCGTCCCCCGGCTCTGCTTCTTGCATCGACCCTTTTTCCTTTAAAAGCGCTTACATCGAAAGGTGGGCGACCTGTCACATTTGCAAACAGCGCGCCTGTTTTGCACCTTGCTAGCCACGACGAAGCAAGTACGCATCGAAATGTTCACTGAATGTGGGGGAAGATAGAAATACAAGAAACGCATTTAACGCTCTAGCGCACAAATTCAATACGACGCAAATTTTTATTTTTCTCGTCGAGCAGCCACGATCTACCACTGACGCTGATACTGTAGAAGCTTGGGCAAGTTGGTGTGACATGGTTTTTTCAGCACCGCGGGGGACAAAGGACGTGACAAGTGCACAGACACGGCGCTGAACTTACATCCGGTTTATTGAGGTGATTTTCACTACTTAAGTACAGTGGCAACCAATCTCAAATGAAAAGACAGATACACAAAACAGATTGACGAAAATGACAATTCCTGAGCACAGGTCTACAGTGGCACAAGACCAGCTGCGCACGTTTTTCTATTCTCATCAAGGAAACGTAGTTCTTTATCAGACAGCTATTGAGACAACGCTTACGCATTCATCTTTGAATTTATGGATTTCATGAGCTTCAATGATTTCACGAGTGATTTTTGTTCTATTATCTGACAGCACTCGACACTGAGTGAAAACAGGATAACACGGCGGTTTTTTGTTCTTTTTTCTTTCCTGTGTGCAGTTTCTGCAATGAATGCCAAGGTGACGGGAAGCGGTGCCGCTCACGTTGTTGTTGTGTTCCCGCAGCCGGTCGTTGAGGCAACGACCAGTTTGCCCCGTGTAGTGCTTGCCACATGTAAGCGGAAACCTGTACACAACATTGCTGCTACATGGTACAAAACCTTTTTGGTGTTTCTTATCGCAGCCAACTATCCTTTCATTGCTGCTGTTTACAATATGGCAGAGTTTGGAGAGCTTATCGGGCGCGGAAAAAAACAACGTTTACAACGGCACGCGCTCCCACCTATTTCAGATTATGTGAAATGCGGTGTAGATAAGGTATAACCACATACTTTCTTTTTTCTTCCTTGGGCCTTTCAGTGGAATCTCTGCGGCCTGAATTAATGATTTCTCTTAGCAGGCTCTCTGATATTGCAATCAGAAGGTCGGAAGGGTATCCTGCTGCTTGTAAGCGTACCACCTGATTTTGATAGCTGTCTTGCATCGCATGATGGCATGATTTTTCTAGGGCATTTCTTAAACGCAACTTTGCGATGCCGCGCTTTACAAGCTTAGAATGTGCAGAAGCGAAAGGCGTGAGGGGCTTCTGGCATCGTGGCTCGTAACGCCAGCACACATGGCTATTCTTGAGGAACATGGCAAGATCTAAAAAACGTAACTTTCCTTCAGAAGGCGTTTCATGCGTCAAAACAAGAGGGTCAAGACAGGTGTGAAAAATTGATAAAACTTTCGAGACCGAGGCCCCTGCGTCAGTAACTGCACATGTCATCAAAACTAAAAAATCATCTACAAACCTAAAAACACGAGCCACGCTTTCGTTGAGTTGACTATCAAGGAGCTTGTCATGGTGCGCGAGATAAATGTCGCCCAGTATCGGAGCTATGCATGAACCAATGCAGACGCCATTGCTCTGGAGGTAAACAGATTCATTCCAGGTGAAAAATGTGGAGTTAAGGTAAAAAGTAAGGAGTTCCAAGAAGTTGCTATTGCTGATGCCTGCAGAATTCTGGAAAGCTACCACACCAAAGGAATCAATTGCATTCTTCAACGCTTGCCAGCAGTTTCTTTTGCGGAAGGGAATAATATAAATCTTTTATATCGATAGAGCAGGCCGAAAAGCCTTTCCCTGGGTTTTGTTGCAAGAAAGCGATTACTTGGTTAGAACTCTTCACCTGAAAAGGGTCGTCAATGGTTAAGAGGTTCAGCTTGTCTTGCAAAAAATAACGCGACAGACTTTTGCCATGTGCCATCCTCGGAGACTATTGCTCGAAGTGGGCAGTCCAGCTTGTGAGTTTTGGCTGTGAAGAATATCTTTAAGCAGGACCCCTTGCTTTTCTCTATACACTTGGCTAGGGATTCCAAATTCATTTGTGCACACATTTTCCGTGCTCGGGCTTTCACTTTACTAAGAGCGACATCGCTTCTCTGCCGGTAAGTTGAACCGATAGCATTTTCTGCCTTCGATAAGTAGAGCGCTTTTGGCATCACAGCAAAACCTCCCTCTTTATCAGCCTGTAATAGGGTCAGCGAGTTGTTCTTTAAAAACGAAACGGTGAATTTGATTGGAATTCTACACCTGGTAGGTTTACACTTTGCCAAAATGTCCACTCCATCTGAAACACATCGGTCCACTTCAGGAGCCGCTGCTAGGCTGGAAACTTGTCTCACCATCGCAAGAAGTTCCGGTGCCGATCGCCTGGGTTCCACGGCGAACTTTGGTCCTCGTCTAAGGACGTCTTGTACTTGTTCCGGCAAGGACACTTCACCATAGGTGTGGACCGGACTGAAGCTTTCCTGATGCGTCCTCTTAGTGATGGCTCGAAGCTGCGGCAGCGCGCACTGCCATACGAATTCCGTAGTCCTGTCTGCCGTCTGAGGTCCACCGTCGCCATTCAAGTGCACCATGAGCTGAAGATGTGCCGCTGTGTGCTCTCAGGTAGAGCCATTCTCTGTAGAGGCAAAATCACTCGTGAAATCATTGAAGCTCATGAAATCCATAAATTCAAAGATGAATGCGTAAGCGTTGCCTCAATAGCTCTGTCTGATAAAGTACTACGTTTCCTTGATGAGAATAGAAAAACGTGCGCAGCTGGTCTTGTGCCACTGTAGACCTGTGCTCAGGAATTGTCATTTTCGTCAATCTGTTTTGTGTATCTGGCTTTTCATGTGAGATTGGTTGCCACTGTATTTAAGTAGTGAAAATCACCTCAATAAACCAGTTGTAAGTTCAGCGCCGTGTCTGTGCACTTGTCACGTCCTTTGTCCCCTGCGCTGCTGAAAAAACCGCTGACGAGCGAAGGCACGGAGGGGACACAAGGACATGTTCCTGGAAAATTTTAAAAGTTTTCGAGCAGCCAGCTACGCAGAAGTACGACCCTTTACGTCACTGAAGACTTACATTTAAATATATTCGCGACTAATCAATACTCCACACTATGTAATATCAAAACACAAGCTTATCACAACAGCGCGCTGAAACGGACAGGGAGAGCAGCAGACACGACCCGCTTGTGAGTTTTGGCTGTGAAGAATATCTTTAAGCAGGACCCCTTGCTTTTCTCTATACACTTGGCTAGGGATTCCAAATTCATTTGTGCACACATTTTCCGTGCTCGGGCTTTCACTTTACTAAGAGCGACATCGCTTCTCTGCCGGTAAGTTGAACCGATAGCATTTTCTGCCTTCGATAAGTAGAGCGCTTTTGGCATCACAGCAAAACCTCCCTCTTTATCAGCCTGTAATAGGATCAGCGAGTTGTTCTTTAAAAACGAAATGGTGAATTTGATTGGAATTCTACACCTGGTAGGTTTACACTTTGCCAAAATGTCCACTCCATCTGAAACACATCGGTCCACTTCAGGAGCCGCTGCTAGGCTGGAAACTTGTCTCACCATCGCAAGAAGTTCCGGTGCCGATCGCCTGGGTTCCACGGCGAACTTTGGTCCTCGTCTAAGGACGTCTTGTACTTGTTCCGGCAAGGACACTTCACCATAGGTGTGGACCGGACTGAAGCTTTCCTGATGCGTCCTCTTAGTGATGGCTCGAAGCTGCGGCAGCGCGCACTGCCATACGAATTCCGTAGTCCTGTCTGCCGTCTGAGGTCCACCGCCGCCATTCAAGTGCACCATGAGCTGAAGATGTGCCGCTGTGTGCTCTCAGGAAGAGCCATTCTCTGTAGAGGCAAAATCACTCGTGAAATCATTGAAGCTCATGAAATCCATAAATTCAAAGATGAATGCGTAAGCGTTGCCTCAATAGCTCTGTCTGATAAAGTACTACGTTTCCTTGATGAGAATAGATAAACGTGCGCAGCTGGTCTTGTGCCACTGTAGACCTGTGCTCAGGAATTGTCATTTTCGTCAATCTGTTTTGTGTATCTGGCTTTTCATGTGAGATTGGTTGCCACTGTATTTAAGTAGTGAAAATCACCTCAATAAACCTGTTGTAAGTTCAGCGCCGTGTCTGTGCACTTGTCACGTCCTTTGTCCCCTGCGCTGCTGAAAAAACCGCTGACGAGCGAAGGCACGGAGGGGACACAAGGACATGTTCCTGGAAAATTTTAAAAGTTTTCGAGCAGCCAGCTATGCAGAAGTACGACCCTTTACGTCACTGAAGACTTACATTTAAAAATATTCGCGACTAATCAATACTCCACACTATGTAATATCAAAACACAAGCTTATCACAACAGCGCGCTGAAACGGACAGGGAGAGCAGCAGACACGACCCGCTCACGCTTCGCGGCCTGGCCAACAGGCGGCGCAGCCAATGCAATGAGCATGGGCTATAGTTTTCATGCGTCTGTGTCAAAGTAGGTGCTATGTAAAATGCGTTTGATCTTTCATCATAGATCCCAGCATGGTGACAATCTTCCTTGTTGAACATGTCTGCTGTACACCTAAGGGACTTGACTAAGAAGCAAACAAGTGGAGTTTTTTTTCTCGTAATGCAATGAGAAACAATCTTTAATTGCTACAGTTCTGGCAAGATAGAGACTTGGGACATACTGTGAATAAAACATGTGCATTTGTCAGCAAAATGCTTGGTGTTATTGCATGGACAGCGTTTAATGGAAAGAAGGAGAGGCAAGAGTAAGCAGGTGGAAGTGGTCGACACCCAGCACAGAATGGCCAGGAAGTGGAGATTAGTGGCGAAGCACCCTGTATGACAACTTCCCAAAGCTGGCATTGAGGTCATGGATGCACAACTTTTCCCAGCACTATGTTAGATGGTAACTGCATGGCATATGCTTTAAAGGGGTCCAGACACAAAGTTTTTTGGCGTCAGTTTATTTGCCTTCAAAGAGGCCTACGGGCCTAGCAATCATGAAAATAAGAGCAAAACACCAGTGCACAGTGTGAATAATTAATTACAAGCCATTTTGTACACAAAGCCTTTGGTCTCAGTCAGCGCCAGCGCTGAAGTGAACAACACCTGAGTTCAGCGACGTCACAATAATTAAAGCAAGTGCACCATGACATCACTCGATGTGGGTGGAAATAGTTTCGTTTATGGGGGTTAAACGTCCGAAAGCGACTCAGGCTATGAGGGACGTTGTAGTGAAGGGCTCCGCAAAATTTCCACCACCTGGGGTTCTTTAATGTGCACTGACGTCGAATGGTACACGGGCCTCTAGAATTTCACCTCCATCGAAATTCGACCACCGCGACCGGGATCGAACTCGCGTCTTTCAGGTCAGCAGTGAAGCGCCATAACCACCGAGCCGCGGAGGCAGCCCAATGTAGGTGGAAATGGCGAGAGGCTCATCGGACAGTATTAAAAACAGCAATAACTTAGGTTCCCCTCAAAGAATGTGCCAGACACTTGCAAGATGGCAACTTCTTACGCCCATGAAAGAAATCGTACGGTAACTAACCCCTCTCTCCTCTCCCACTACCGACCCATACCACCTTCCTGCCCTGTGTGCAATGCTCAAAAGGCAAACCTGACTGATATCTTCGGGATCTGTCCGGCTTCCCCTCCACCCAGCAGGCCGGAGCCACTCCAAACATGGGAGGACTGGGAGACCTCACTACGCTCCACAGATCAGGCACGACAGAAGATCGTCGCCACCTGTGCGGCCAGCGTCATGGACCTTTTAGCCTGAACGTTTGAGTGCGGTGTGGTCGTGCGGGGACCCAGGGGTCCTGGGAGGCCCGAATTCCTCTGCACAATAAAGTCTTTCTCTCTCTCACTCTCATGCCGTTCATTGCGTTTAAAATTTTGTGTCTGCACCCCTTTAAGGACTACAGTCGAACACGGATATATCGAACTCGAAGGGGATCGCGAATTAATTCGATATATTAAAAATTCGATATAAAAAAATACAGGCCCAGAGACTTTACCTGTGGCGGACGATGACCTACCGATCGGAGCATTCAAGAATGACAACTATTTCCGCACACACGACGCAACGTAATGCTTTATTTGCGTGAAAAAAAATCGCTTATGTTCGTCTGCTTCTTCGCCTTGCAAATGAAATTAAAGACTCCAACCTCGATCTTATCGAGGCTGTTCAGGTGCGAAAGCCCGGTTCCTTCCATGTCGCCGCAACAACGGCGAATCAAGCTGAACGCGGCCGCCACTTCAGCGGTGGAGTACGAGCGTGTAGCCGCCCCCTCGTCCGCAGGATCTTCGTCACCACTCGAGCTGTCGGCCTGGGTCCCTGCGACTGCAGCTACAATGTCCTCGTTGGCGAGGCTCGCAACAGCCTGAACATTGCTGTCAACGTTCACAAAATCGTCAGCAGACACTTCGGCTGGAACGGCAGCCGGGAAAAGGGACGACAACTCGCGAAACGCGTCGTCCATGCGCTCGTTGTCGCCGTCGCCGTCTTCGCAGGTTTCGGGAAGTTTGGCCGTCACGAGGCCTGCCTTCCGGAAGCAGTTGGCCACGGTATCCTGCTTCACGTCTCTCCAGGCGCCCGTCATCATTTGAATGGCCCCCAGCAGGTCAACCTTAAGCTCGGTGCCCATGCGGAGGTTCACCAAAAGCCTATCAATGAGTCGCCTCCTGTAGCCGACTTTGAACGACTTAATGATGCCCTGGTCGAGCGGCTGCAACTTCGCTGTCGTGTTCGCCGGCAGAAACTTGAGCGCGATGTTTTCGAGCTCGCAGGTGGTGTGATGGGCCGAGCAATTATCGACGAGAAGGCAAGCGTGACGCCCCGACTTGCCCAGTTCAGCGTCCCACGCTTGCAGCCATTCTGTAAACAGCTGACGCGTCATCCACGCCTTCTTATTGAAGGCGTAGCGAACGGGGAGCTGCTTACAGTTTTTGAAGCAGCGCGGTGCCCTTGCTTTGCCGATCACAAAGGGCTGGAGCTTTTGAGAGCCATCCATGTTGGCAGCGAGCAGAACGCTCACGCGGACTTTGCTCATCTTGCCCCCGTGACACGTGCTGCCCCGGACGTCGAGCGTCTTGCTGGGCAGCATCTGCCAAAACAACCCGGTCTCGTCGGCGTTGAAGATTTGCGCGGGTGAAAACTTCGCGCAAATTTCCGGCCATTCCTTCGAAATCCACTGCTGGATATCCTGGCTGATGACGGCTCCGCTTTCCCCAGAAATGGTTTTGCCAACTATCTTATGGCGGTTCTTAAACCTCTGCAGCCACCCTGTGTTGTCGGCGAAGTTGTCATCACCGAGTGCAGCGGCAAACCATTTGGCTTTAGCCATTAGCATTGGGCCATCCACCGGAATGTTCTTAGCCCGCACCTCTAAAAACCACGCATAGAGAGCCTTTTCAACTTTCTCGTGGGCAGGAGCGCGCACACGACAAGCTCCCGACGTTCGTTGCTCCGCCGCTTTCGACTTTATGTCCGCCTTGTTTTTTAAAAAGGTGCTTAGGGTGCTCCGAGGAATCCCGAAGTCGTCTGCCACCGTCGCACTTTTCTCGCCTGCCTCAACACGCTGAATGGCTTTCAGCTTTGTCGCAAAGTCCAGGTTCTTGCGCTTCTTGACGCTGCTTGTGCTTGCTGCGGCCATTGCTTCCGCGTCAGCTCACCACGATCCAGTCACACACGTGTCGTGAGACGCACGCAAAACAATATTGAACACGAAACACAAGAACGCGCACAAAACACAAGAATTCACGTGCGCAGCTTCCGCCAACAAAGCGCTCGCGATGGCGACAGCGAAGGCGACAGCGACGTACGAAAGGCACGAGCTGTGGTTGGCTGAGCAAAACTCGTGAAAAAGCAACAAGAAAAAAAAAAGGCAAAAGGAGGAGGCCGCCGGCGCCTTCGTTCCTGGCTGCCTTTTGGTTACGCGGGGGAAGGATGAGAGACATTGGGAGAGAGAAAAAAAAAAGCTGTTCCGCAAGTCGGAGAGCGTGCACAGCGGGAGTACAGTCCGAGCCTCCCTCCCCCTCGCTCTCACATTTTCCGAGCCTTTCAAGGGAGGCGCGGAGCTCGCGGGTGCAGCGAGTGCCGAGATCGCGCGGCGTTCTATATATCCAATGGCGGATAAAAATATCGTTCGATATAAACGTACGAATTTCTATACTTTTACACAGAATTTTCAAGGGGATAATTGACGAGTTCGATACAGACAATAATTCGATATATGTGGGTTCGATATATCCGTGTTCGACTGTATAGACACCAAATTTTTTTCTGGCGTGTTTTCTTCTTTCAAACGATATCTTAGACATTCGTATACATGAAGCACCCTGTGGTATATGTGTACGAACGCTAAATAATTTATAATTGAATTTTTTCTTCACGGTGTTTCGGTTTCATCGACCGAAGGACGACTGTGACGTCAAGTTGATGTTTTGGCCACGTGATCAACTGGAAAAACTTTAATATAATCACTAACAGGCTTGTCATTCCATGCCTTGGAAGATGCTGGATTAAATGTCATGGTGAATTAAATCTACATATCAGCGATTATATTACAGTTTTTCTAGTAGATCACGCGAGCAAACCGTCAACTTGACGTCACAGTCGTCATTCAGTCAATGAAACCGAAACAGCACGAGAGAAGAAATTCAATCAAATTATTTAGCGCTTGTAGGAAAATACCACACGGTAATTCATGTATTCTAATGTCTAACGCATCGTTTGACAGAAGAAAACATGCAATAAAATTACACTAGCTGCCCACTGAAAGAGAAGACGCTTTCGCAAGGCAGCAAAGCTACCTAAGGTACAAGATGGTAGGTTCCAAAATTATTTACCTGGATGAGATATGTGCAACGGCAGCAAGCGCAGTGTTGGTGGAAGGACAGAACAGCGAGCGTGTGCTGCTTGTGCCAAGATCAGGACAACCATGGCCTGGAGCAGGCTGCCAGGGAAGGGCCACCGCATCATTGTGATGCACATCAGCAGTGAGAAAGGCCCATCAACGGCCGCCTGTATGTTTCCTGCAGAAAAAACGAAAAGGGTGAAGACTGCTATGAAGATACGGGTGGCAATCATTTTGAGATGTTTGCACTCATGTGCTCCAGAGGCAGAGAAAAGAAACATCGTAGCAAAACACAAGCAGTTGTGCCATTCACATCTGGACGAAGCAATGCCGACAACAGTTTTACACAAAGAAGCAGTTCAGCAGTAGCTGACAGAGAGAACACTAATGGAACGCTATGATGCCAACAATGTGGCTCCCATAAATCATGAAGCTGCCCAAACTGTGTGTTGTCAAATACCATGTAGGTGTCGCTGTGGCGAGGGCTGGCAACGTCAAGCTCTGGCTCCCACCTTAGCTTTAACCTATGGAGTTTCTCTGGGTACAAGTTAATAATGATACCAAGAATGAGCATAAAGATTTATGGCTTCCTTTGGTTGAAGCTTTGCTCATAAACAAGACACCAACGGTTTCAGCAGAAAAGTGGAGGAATTGTGCACACCACGCCATGAATAATGATGAAAAATTCAGAGCAAACTCTGCCAGCGGCCCTCATATTCATTAACACATACGAGTTTCACAAAACATAACTATGTAGCACATCGGCTCTGGGATGCATCACAATAGTAAACCAGCGCTAACATCTCTTGCACTGCAAATTAAGACTTTACATCACCAAGTTATCAGGCTTCCAAACTTTGGAAGTAATATGCCAGATTTAACTTCCTGAAGGAACACATGGGCTATGAAGAACACCACAGTGGACGGCTCCGGATTAATTTAGACCGTATGGGGTTCTTCAACGTGCATTGACGTCGCACAGCACACCATTGTTTTTATGTTTTGCCACCGTCGAAATACTGCCACTGCAGCAGGATCGGGCTCAAACCCGCGACCCTGAGATCAGCAGCCGAACGCCAAAGCCACTAAATCATATGGCGGGTGCTTCCAAATTTTCATCTAGCTGCTTTTTCTATGGACTGCTTTCCTGTCTCACTAAAGAAGACAATACCTGCCTTAACTATTCGCTTAATAATTCTTTAGGCATGCTGTTTTGTCTTCGCTGAGAACGAATAAACAACTGAGGCTCCTCAACCTTCACGCTGTCAGCAGGCAAAGGACACCTGCAGCTGCATTCCTTTAATACAAGCACATGCATCAGTTTTTGTGCTTATATGCAGGTTGGAGTGGAACGTCAATTCTTATAAATGTCCCACATGAGTATGACGACATCCATACAGACACAAGGCAGCAACGGGAAACTGCAATACGGGCACTGCCTTTGATAAAAACAACTTACTTGTGTGGTGCATTCTTTTCAGCCATCTCCTGCTTCTCGATACAGCTAACTCATTGTTAGAAGCATACAGTAGCAGTGAGCCACTCACAACTTGCCTCCGCGTCCCCCGGCTCTGCTTCTTGCATCGACCCTTTTTCCTTTAAAAGCGCTTACATCGAAAGGTGGGCGACCTGTCACATTTGCAAACAGCGCGCCTGTTTTGCACCTTGCTAGCCATGACGAAGCAAGTACGCATCGAAATGTTCGCTGAATGTGGGGGAAGATAGAAATACAAGAAACGCATTTAACGCTCTAGCGCACAAATTCAATACGACGCAAATTTTTATTTTTCTCGTCAAGCAGCCACGATCTACCACTGACGCTGATACTGTAGAAGCTTGGGCAAGTTGGTGTGACATGGTTTTTTCAGCAGCGCAGGGGACAAAGGACGGGACAAGTGCACAGACACTGCGCTGAACTTACATCCGGTTTATTGAGGTGATTTTCACTACTTAAGTACAGTGGCAACCAATCTCAAATGAAAAGACAGATACACAAAACAGATTGACGAAAATGACAATTCCTGAGCACAGGTCTACAGTGGCACAAGACCAGCTGCGCACGTTTTTCTATTCTCATCAAGGAAACGTAGTTCTTTATCAGACAGCTATTGAGGCAACGCTTACGCATTCATCTTTGAATTTATGGATTTCATGAGCTTCAATGATTTCACGAGTGATTTTTGTTCTATTATCTGACAGCACTCGACACTGAGTGAAAACAGGATAACACGGCGGTTTTTTGTTCTTTTTTCTTTCCTGTGTGCAGTTTCTGCAATGAATGCCAAGGTGACGGGAAGCGGTGCCGCTCACGTTGTTGTTGTGTTCCCGCAGCCGGTCGTTGAGGCAACCACCAGTTTGCCCCGTGTAGTGCTTGCCACATGTAAGCGGAAACCTGTACACAACATTGCTGCTACATGGTACAAAACCTTTTTGGTGTTTCTTATCGCAGCCAACTATCCTTTCATTGCTGCTGTTTACAATATGGCAGAGTTTGGAAAGCTTATCGGGCGCGGAAAAAAACAACGTTTACAACGGCACGCGCTCCCACCCTTTTCAGATTATGTGAAATGCGGTGTAGATAAGGAATAACCACATACTTTCTTTTTTCTTCCTTGGGCCTTTCAGTGGAATCTCTGCGGCCTGAATTAATGATTTCTCTTAGCAGGCTCTCTGATATTGCAATCAGAAGGTCGGAAGGGTATCCTGCTGCTTGTAAGCGTACCACCTGATTTTGATAGCTGTCTTGCATCGCATGATGGCATGATTTTTCTAGGGCATTTCTTAAACGCAACTTTGCGATGCCGCGCTTTACAAGCTTAGAATGTGCAGAAGCGAAAGGCGTGAGGGGCTTCTGGCATCGTGGCTCGTAACGCCAGCACACATGGCTATTCTTGAGGAACATGGCAAAATCTAAAAAACGTAACTTTCCTTCAGAAGGCGTTTCATGCGTCAAAACAAGAGGGTCAAGACAGGTGTGAAAAATTGATAAAACTTTCGAGACCGAGGCCCCTGCGTCAGTAACTGCACATGTCATCAAAACTAAAAAATCATCTACAAACCTAAAAACACGAGCCACGCTTTCGTTGAGTTGACTATCAAGGAGCTTGTCATGGTGCGCGAGATAAATGTCGCCCAGTATCGGAGCTATGCATGAACCAATGCAGACGCCATTGCTCTGGAGGTAAACAGATTCATTCCAGGTGAAAAATGTGGAGTTAAGGTAAAAAGTAAGGAGTTCCAAGAAGTTGCTATTGCTGATGCCTGCAGAATTCTGGAAAGCTACCACACCAAAGGAATCAATTGCATTCTTCAATGCTTGCCAGCAGTTTCTTTTGCGGAAGGGAATAATATAAATCTTTTATATCGATAGAGCAGGCCGAAAAGCCTTTCCCTGGGTTTTGTTGCAAGAAAGCGATTACTTGGTTAGAACTCTTCACCTGAAAAGGGTCGTCAATGGTTAAGAGGTTCAGCTTGTCTTGCAAAAAATAACGCGACAGACTTTTGCCATGTGCCATCCTCGGAGACTATTGCTCGAAGTGGGCAGTCCAGCTTGTGAGTTTTGGCTGTGAAGAATATCTTTAAGCAGGACCCCTTGCTTTTCTCTATACACTTGGCTAGGGATTCCAAATTCATTTGTGCACACATTTTCCGTGCTCGGGCTTTCACTTTACTAAGAGCGACATCGCTTCTGTGCCGGTAAGTTGAACCGATAGCATTTTCTGCCTTCGATAAGTAGAGCGCTTTTGGCATCACAGCAAAACCTCCCTCTTTATCAGCCTGTAATAGGGTCAGCGAGTTGTTCTTTAAAAACGAAACGGTGAATTTGATTGGAATTCTACACCTGGTAGGTTTACACTTTGCCAAAATGTCCACTCCATCTGAAACACATCGGTCCACTTCAGGAGCCGCTGCTAGGCTGGAAACTTGTCTCACCATCGCAAGAAGTTCCGGTGCCGATCGCCTGGGTTCCACGGCGAACTTTGGTCCTCGTCTAAGGACGTCTTGTACTTGTTCCGGCAAGGACACTTCACCATAGGTGTGGACCGGACTGAAGCTTTCCTGATGCATCCTCTTAGTGATGGCTCGAAGCTGCGGCAGCGCGCACTGCCATACGAATTCCGTAGTCCTGTCTGCCGTCTGAGGTCCACCGTCGCCATTCAAGTGCACCATGAGCTGAAGATGTGCCGCTGTGTGCTCTCAGGAAGAGCCATTCTCTGTAGAGGCAAAATCACTCGTGAAATCGTTGAAGCTCATGAAATCCATAAATTCAAAGATGAATGCGTAAGCGTTGCCTCAATAGCTCTGTCTGATAAAGTACTACGTTTCCTTGATGAGAACAGAAAAACGTGCGCAGCTGGTCTTGTGCCACTGTAGACCTGTGCTCAGGAATTGTCATTTTCGTCAATCTGTTTTGTGTATCTGGCTTTTCATTTGAGATTGGTTGCCACTGTATTTAAGTAGTGAAAATCACCTCAATAAACCAGTTGTAAGTTCAGCGCCGTGTCTGTGCACTTGTCACGTCCTTTGTCCCCTGCGCTGCTGAAAAAACCGCTGACGAGCGAAGGCACGGAGGGGACACAAGGACATGTTCCTGGAAAATTTTAAAAGTTTTCGAGCAGCCAGCTACGCAGAAGTACGACCCTTTACGTCACTGAAGACTTACATTTAAATATATTCGCGACTAATCAATACTCCACACTATGTAATATCAAAACACAAGCTTATCACAACAGCGCGCTGAAACGGACAGGGAGAGCAGCAGACACGACCCGCTCACGCTTCGCGGCCTGGCCAACAGGCGGCGCAGCCAATGCAATGAGCATGAGCTATAGTTTTCATGCGTCTGTGTCAAAGTAGGAGCTATGTAAAATGCGTCTGATCTTTCATCATAGATCCCAGCATGGTGACAATCTTCCTTGTTGAACATGTCTGCTGTACACCTAAGGGACTTGACTAAGAAGCAAACAAGTGGAGTTTTTTTTCTCGTAATGCAATGAGAAACAATCTTTAATTGCTACAGTTCTGGCAAGATAGAGACTTGGGACATACTGTGAATAAAACATGTGCATTTGTCAGCAAAATGCTTGGTGTTAGTGCATGGACAGCGTTTAATGGAAAGAAGGAGAGGCAAGAGTAAGCAGGTGGAAGTGGTCGACACCCAGCACAGAATGGCCAGGAAGTGGAGATTAGCGGCGTAGCACCCTGTATGACAACTTCCCAAAGCTGGCATTGAGGTCATGGATGCACAACTTTTCCGAGCACTATGTTAGATGGTAACTGCATGGCATATGCTTTAAAGGGGTCCAGACACAAAGTTTTTCGGTGTCAGTTTATTTGCCTTCAAAGAGGCCTACGGGCCTAGCAATCATGAAAATAAGAGCAAAACACCAGTGCACAGTGTGAATAATTCATTACAAGCCATTTTGTACACAAAGCCTTTGGTCTCAGTCAGCGCCAGCGCTGAAGTGAACAACACCTGAGTTCAGCGACGTCACAATAATTAAAGCAAGTGCACCATGACATCACTCGATGTGGGTGGAAATAGTTTCGTTTATGGGGGTTAAACGTCCGAAAGCGACTCAGGCTATGAGGGACGTTGTAGTGAAGGGCTCCGCAAAATTTCCACCACCTGGGGTTCTTTAATGTGCCCTGACGTCGAATGGTACACGGGCCTCTAGAATTTCACCTCCATCGAAATTCGACCACCGCGACCGGGATCGAACTCGCGTCTTTCAGGTCAGCAGTGAAGCGCCATAACCACTGAGCCGCGGAGGCAGCCCAATGTAGGTGGAAATGGCGAGAGGCTCATCGGACAGCATTAAAAACAGCAATAACTTATGTTCCCCTCAAAGAATGTGCCAGACACTTGCAAGATGGCAACTTCTTACGCCCATGAAAGAAATCGTACGGTAACTAACCCCTCTCTCCTCTCCCACTACCGACCCATACCACCTTCCTGCCCTGTGTGCAATGCTCAAAAGGCAAACCTGACTGATATCTTCGGGATCTGTCCGGCTTCCCCTCCACCCAGCAGGCCGGAGCCACTCCAAACATGGGAGGACTGGGAGACCTCACTACGCTCCACAGATCAGGCACGACAGAAGATCGTCGCCACCTGTGCGGCCAGCGTCATGGACCTTTTAGCCTGAACGTTTGAGTGCGGTGTGGTCGTGCGGGGACCCAGGGGTCCTGGGAGGCCCGAATTCCTCTGCACAATAAAGTCTTTCTCTCTCTCACTCTCATGCCGTTCATTGCGTTTAAAATTTTGTGTCTGCACCCCTTTAAGGACTATAGACACCAAATTTTTTCTTGCGTGTTTTCTTCTTTCAAACGATATCTTAGACATTCGTATACATGAAGCACACTGTGGTATTTGTGTACGAACGCTAAATAATTTATAATTGAATTTTTTCTTCACGGTGTTTCGGTTTCGTCGACCGAAGGACGACTGTGACGTCAAGTTGATGTTTTGGCCACGTGATCAACTGGAAAAACTTTAATATAATCACTAACAGGCTTGTCATTCCATGCCTTGGAAGATGCTGGATTAAATGTCATGGTGAATTAAATCTACATATCAGTGATTATATTACAGTTTTTCTAGTAGATCACGCGAACAAACCGTCAACTTGACGTCACAGTCGTCATTCAGTCAATGAAACCGAAACAGCACGAGAGAAGAAATTCAATCAAATTATTTAGCGCTTGTAGGAAAATACCACATGGTAATTCATGTATTCTAATGTCTAACGCATCGTTTGACAGAAGAAAACATGCAATAAAATTACACTAGCTGCCCACTGAAAGAGAAGACACTTTCGCAAGGCAGCAAAGCTACCTAAGGTACAAGATGGTAGGTTCCAAAATTATTTACCTGGATGAGATATGTGCAACGGCAGCAAGCGCAGTGTTGGTGGAAGGACAGAACAGCGAGCGTGTGCTGCTTGTGCCAAGATCAGGACAACCATGGCCTGGAGCAGGCTGCCAGGGAAGGGCCACCGCATCATTGTGATGCACATCAGCAGTGAGAAAGGCCCATCAACGGCTCCCTGTATGTTTCCTGCAGAAAGAACGAAAAGGGTGAAGACTGCTATGAAGATACGGGTGGCAATCATTTTGAGATGTTTGCACTCATGTGCTCCAGAGGCAGACAAAAGAAACATCGTAGCAAAACACAAGCAGTTGTGCCATTCACATCTGGACGAAGCAATGCCGACAACAGTTTTACACAAAGAAGCAGTTCAGCAGTAGCTGACAGAGAGAACACTAATGGAACGCTATGATGCCAACAATGTGGCTCCCATAAATCATGAAGCTGCCCAAACTGTGTGTTGTCAAATACCATGTAGGTGTCGCTGTGGCGAGGGCTGGCAACGTCAAGCTCTGGCTCCCACCTAAGCTTTAACCTATGGAGTTTCTCTGGGTACAAGGTAATAATGATACCAAGAATGAGCATAAAGATTTATGGCTTCCTTTGGTTGAAGCTTTGCTCATAAACAAGACACCAACGGTTTCAGCAGAAAAGTGGAGGAATTGTGCACACCACGCCATGAATAATGAAGAAAAATTCAGAGCAAACTTTGCCAGCGGCCCTCATATTCATTAACACATACGCGTTTCACAAAACATAACTATGTAGCACATCGGCTCTGGGATGCATCACAATAGTAAACCAGCGCTAACATCTCTTGCACTGCAAATTAAGACTTTACATCACCAAGTTATCAGGCTTCCAAACTTTGGAAGTGATATGCCAGGTTTAACTTCCTGAAGGAACACATGGGCTATGAAGAACACCACAGTGGACGGCTCCGGATTAATTTAGACCGTATGGGGTTCTTCAACGTGCATTGACGTCGCACAGCACACCATTGTTTTTATGTTTTGCCACCGTCGAAATACTGCCACTGCAGCAGGATCGAGCTCAAACCCGCGACCCTGAGATCAGCAGCCGAACGCCAAAGCCACTAAATCATATGGCGGGTGCTTCCAAATTTTCATCTAGCTGCTTTTTCTATGGACTGCTTTCCTGTCTCACTAAAGAATACAATACTTGCTTTAACTATTCGCTTAATAATTCTTTAGGCATGCTGTTTTGTCTTCGCTGAGAACGAATAAACAACTGAGGCTCCTCAACCTTCACGCTGTCAGCAGGCAAAGGACACCTGCAGCTGCATTCCTTTAATACAAGCACATGCATCAGTTTTTGTGCTTATATGCAGGTTGGAGTGGAACGTCAATTCTTATAAATGTCCGACATGAGTATGACGACATCCATACAGACACAAGGCAGCAACGGGAAACTGCAATACGGGCACTGCCTTTGATAAAAACAACTTACTTGTGTGGTGCATTCTTTTCAGCCATCTCCTGCTTCTCGATACAGCTAACTCATTGTTAGAAGCATACAGTAGCAGTGAGCCACTCACAACTTGCCTCCGCGTCCCCCGGCTCTGCTTCTTGCATCGACCCTTTTTCTTTTAAAAGCGCTTACATCGAAAGGTGGGCGACCTGTCACATTTGCAAACAGCGCGCCTGTTTTGCACCTTGCTAGCCACGACGAAGCAAGTACGCATCGAAATGTTCACTGAATGTGGGGGAAGATAGAAATACAAGAAACGCATTTAACGCTCTAGCGCACAAATTCAATACGACGCAAATTTTTATTTTTCTCGTCGAGCAGCCACGATCTACCACTGACGCTGATACTGTAGAAGCTTGGGCAAGTTGGTGTGACATGGTTTTTTCAGCAGCGCAGGGGACAAAGGACGGGACAAGTGCACAGACACGGCGCTGAACTTACATCCGGTTTATTGAGGTGATTTTCACTACTTAAGTACAGTGGCAACCAATCTCAAATGAAAAGACAGATACACAAAACAGATTGACGAAAATGACAATTCCTGAGCACAGGTCTACAGTGGCACAAGACCAGCTGCGCACGTTTTTCTATTCTCATCAAGGAAACGTAGTTCTTTATCAGACAGCTATTGAGGCAACGCTTACGCATTCATCTTTGAATTTATGGATTTCATGAGCTTCAATGATTTCACGAGTGATTTTTGTTCTATTATCTGACGGCACTCGACACTGAGTGAAAACAGGATAACACGGCGGTTTTTTGTTCTTTTTTCTTTCCTGTGTGCAGTTTCTGCAATGAATGCCAAGGTGACGGGAAGCGGTGCCGCTCACGTTGTTGTTGTGTTCCCGCAGCCGGTCGTTGAGGCAACGACCAGTTTGCCCCGTGTAGTGCTTGCCACATGTAAGCGGAAACCTGTACACAACATTGCTGCTACATGGTACAAAACCTTTTTGGTGTTTCTTATCGCAGCCAACTATCCTTTCATTGCTGCTGTTTACAATATGGCAGAGTTTGGAAAGCTTATCGGGCGCGGAAAAAAACAACGTTTACAACGGCACGCGCTCCCACCTATTTCAGATTATGTGAAATGCGGTGTAGATAAGGAATAACCACATACTTTCTTTTTTCTTCCTTGGGCCTTTCAGTGGAATCTCTGCGGCCTGAATTAATGATTTCTCTTAGCAGGCTCTCTGATATTGCAATCAGAAGGTCGGAAGGGTATCCTGCTGCTTGTAAGCGTACCACCTGATTTTGATAGCTGTCTTGCATCGCATGATGGCATGATTTTTCTAGGGCATTTCTTAAACGCAACTTTGCGATGCCGCGCTTTACAAGCTTAGAATGTGCAGAAGCGAAAGGCGTGAGGGGCTTCTGGCATCGTGGCTCGTAACGCCAGCACACATGGCTATTCTTGAGGAACATGGCAAGATCTAAAAAACGTAACTTTCCTTCAGAAGGCGTTTCATGCGTCAAAACAAGAGGGTCAAGACAGGTGTGAAAAATTGATAAAACTTTCGAGACCGAGGCCCCTGCGTCAGTAACTGCACATGTCATCAAAACTAAAAAATCATCTACAAACCTAAAAACACGAGCCACGCTTTCGTTGAGTTGACTATCAAGGAGCTTGTCATGGTGCGCGAGATAAATGTCGCCCAGTATCGGAGCTATGCATGAACCAATGCAGACGCCATTGCTCTGGAGGTAAACAGATTCATTCCAGGTGAAAAATGTGGAGTTAAGGTAAAAAGTAAGGAGTTCCAAGAAGTTGCTATTGCTGATGCCTGCAGAATTCTGGAAAGCTACCACACCAAAGGAATCAATTGCATTCTTCAACGCTTGCCAGCAGTTTCTTTTGCGGAAGGGAATAATATAAATCTTTTATATCGATAGAGCAGGCCGAAAAGCCTTTCCCTGGGTTTTGTTGCAAGAAAGCGATTACTTGGTTAGAACTCTTCACCTGAAAAGGGTCGTCAATGGTTAAGAGGTTCAGCTTGTCTTGCAAAAAATAACGCGACAGACTTTTGCCATGTGCCATCCTCGGAGACTATTGCTCGAAGTGGGCAGTCCAGCTTGTGAGTTTTGGCTGTGGAGAATATCTTTAAGCAGGACCCCTTGCTTTTCTCTATACACTTGGCTAGGGATTCCAAATTCATTTGTGCACACATTTTCCGTGCTCGGGCTTTCACTTTACTAAGAGCGACATCGCTTCTCTGCCGGTAAGTTGAACCGATAGCATTTTCTGCCTTCGATAAGTAGAGCGCTTTTGGCATCACAGCAAAACCTCCCTCTTTATCAGCCTGTAATAGGGTCAGCGAGTTGTTCTTTAAAAACGAAACGGTGAATTTGATTGGAATTCTACACCTGGTAGGTTTACACTTTGCCAAAATGTCCACTCCATCTGAAACACATCGGTCCACTTCAGGAGCCGCTGCTAGGCTGGAAACTTGTCTCACCATCGCAAGAAGTTCCGGTGCCGATCGCCTGGGTTCCACGGCGAACTTTGGTCCTCGTCTAAGGACGTCTTGTACTTGTTCCGGCAAGGACACTTCACCATAGGTGTGGACCGGACTGAAGCTTTCCTGATGCGTCCTCTTAGTGATGGCTCGAAGCTGCGGCAGCGCGCACTGCCATACGAATTCCGTAGTCCTGTCTGCCGTCTGAGGTCCACCGTCGCCATTCAAGTGCACCATGAGCTGAAGATGTGCCGCTGTGTGCTCTCAGGTAGAGCCATTCTCTGTAGAGGCAAAATCACTCGTGAAATCATTGAAGCTCATGAAATCCATAAATTCAAAGATGAATGCGTAAGCGTTGCCTCTATAGCTCTGTCTGATAAAGTACTACGTTTCCTTGATGAGAATAGAAAAACGTGCGCAGCTGGTCTTGTGCCACTGTAGACCTGTGCTCAGGAATTGTCATTTTCGTCAATCTGTTTTGTGTATCTGGCTTTTCATTTGAGATTGGTTGCCACTGTATTTAAGTAGTGAAAATCACCTCAATAAACCAGTTGTAAGTTCAGCGCCGTGTCTGTGCACTTGTCACGTCCTTTGTCCCCTGCGCTGCTGAAAAAACCGCTGACGAGCGAAGGCACGGAGGGGACACAAGGACATGTTCCTGGAAAATTTTAAAAGTTTTCGAGCAGCCAGCTACGCAGAAGTACGACCCTTTACGTCACTGAAGACTTACATTTAAATATATTCGCGACTAATCAATACTCCACACTATGTAATATCAAAACACAAGCTTATCACAACAGCGCGCTGAAACGGACAGGGAGAGCAGCAGACACAACCCGCTCACGCTTCGCGGCCTGGCAAACAGGCGGCGCAGCCAATGCAATGAGCATGAGCTATAGTTTTCATGCGTCTGTGTCAAAGTAGGAGCTATGTAAAATGCGTTTGATCTTTCATCATAGATCCCAGCATGGTGACAATCTTCCTTGTTGAACATGTCTGCTGTACACCTAAGGGACTTGACTAAGAAGCAAACAAGTGGAGTTTTTTTTCTCGTAATGCAATGAGAAACAATCTTTAATTGCTACAGTTCTGGCAAGATAGAGACTTGGGACATACTGTGAATAAAACATGTGCATTTGTCAGCAAAATGCTTGGTGTTAGTGCATGGACAGCGTTTAATGGAAAGAAGGAGAGGCAAGAGTAAGCAGGTGGAAGTGGTCGACACCCAGCACAGAATGGCCAGGAAGTGGAGATTAGCGGCGTAGCACCCTGTATGACATCTTCCCAAAGCTGGCATTGAGGTCATGGATGCACAACTTTTCCCAGCACTATGTTAGATGGTAACTGCATGGCATATGCTTTAAAGGGGTCCAGACACAAAGTTTTTCGGTGTCAGTTTATTTGCCTTCAAAGAGGCCTACGGGCCTAGCAATCATGAAAATAAGAGCAAAACACCAGTGCACAGTGTGAATAATTAATTACAAGCCATTTTGTACACAAAGCCTTTGGTCTCAGTCAGCGCCAGCGCTGAAGTGAACAACACCTGAGTTCAGCGACGTCACAATAATTAAAGCAAGTGCACCATGACATCACTCGATGTGGGTGGAAATAGTTTCGTTTATGGGGGTTAAACGTCCGAAAGCGACTCAGGCTATGAGGGACGTTGTAGTGAAGGGCTCCGCAAAATTTCCACCACCTGGGGTTCTTTAATGTGCACTGACGTCGAATGGTACACGGGCCTCTAGAATTTCACCTCCATCGAAATTCGACCACCGCGACCGGGATCGAACTCGCGTCTTTCAGGTCAGCAGTGAAGCGCCATAACCACTGAGTCGCGGAGGCAGCCCAATGTAGGTGGAAATGGCGAGAGGCTCATCGGACAGCATTAAAAACAGCAATAACTTATGTTCCCCTCAAAGAATGTGCCAGACACTTGCAAGATGGCAACTTCTTACGCCCATGAAAGAAATCGTACGGTAACTAACCCCTCTCTCCTCTCCCACTACCGACCCATACCACCTTCCTGCCCTGTATGCAATGCTCAAAAGGCAAACCTGACTGATATCTTCGGGATCTGTCCGGCTTCCCCTCCACCCAGCAGGCCGGAGCCACTCCAAACATGGGAGGACTGGGAGACCTCACTACGCTCCACAGATCAGGCACGACAGAAGATCGTCGCCACCTGTGCGGCCAGCGTTATGGACCTTTTAGCCTGAACGTTTGAGTGCGGTGTGGTCGTGCGGGGACCCAGGGGTCCTGGGAGGCCCGAATTCCTCTGCACAATAAAGTCTTTCTCACTCTCTCACTCTCATGCCGTTCATTGCGTTTAAAATTTTGTGTCTGCACCCCTTTAGGGACTATAGACACCAAATTTTTTCTTGCGTGTTTTCTTCTTTCAAACGATATCGTAGACATTCGTATACATGAAGCACCCTGTGGTATTTGTGTACGACCGCTAAATAGTTTATAATTGAATTTCTTCTTCACGCTGTTTCGGTTTCGTCGACCGAAGGACGACTGTGACGTCAAGTTGATGTCTTCGCCACGTGATCAACTGGAAAAACTTGTAAGGGCCAGTGCAGGTGGCGCCATCAGGGGACACACAGGGACGGCTGACAACACTGGAGGGAGAGGGAATGCGTGGTTGGCTATGGCGGGAATGTGCGTGAGGTGTGCGCGGGCAGCGCGGGAGTGATCCGAGTGGCGTGGTCGAAGTGGGCTCAAGTGTGAGCTCGGTGCGCATTGCATTAGGTGCGCAAACTACGGATGACTATTGGGGGACTCCGGCACGAGGGACTCTGTGAGCGTGTGTAATAAATCATCCCTTGACAAGTGGGGGCCCGTCCGACGGAACCAACATGGAGACCAATGCCGGAACGTCCGCATCTGATGAAAGCTCCGTCACAGCCACGGTCCCAACGACCCTGGTGCAGCAACTCCTGGCCACTACGACGAAAGGTACGCTGCTCGAACGGGAGCAACTGGCAGCGCAAGTGCGCGAGATTGTGCTCACGACATCGATCGACACCAGCAGTACGACAGCGGAGCAGGCCAATGAAGCTAGGCCTAGCGGTCGCGGGCTTTGACGATGAGGGAGGCACTTAGGCCGTTACCGAAATTCATCGGATATGAAGACAGTCAACCCCCGCAAACATTCTTGGATCGATTCGTCGAGTACTGCTATTTGGGAGGCATCCCGAACGATCGTCGCCTTCAACATATCCCTGTGGCGTTGGAAGGCTCTGCGAAACAGTGGTGGCGGTTCATCGGTGGCCACTCAGATTGGGCTTCCTTCGCCGAGGACTTCAAGGGCGAGTTCGCGGCCGTCGACTACAGGGAAAAATTGAAGGCAGAGCTGGCCGAGCGCACTCAGCACCCTGCCGAGAATCTAAAACAGTTCATACACATCATAGCAGAGTACTATGACCGTATTGGAGAGCCTGTCACCGACGCGGAAAAAGTTGATCGGGTGAGGCGGCAAATGCATCCGACCTTTCAGGACCTGACGAATAACATGGAATTCGCGAACCTGCGCGACATGGCAAAGGCAGCGGGCCTCCTTATGCAGCGTGCGTGGCACCGCCTGCGTTACGTGCCACCGCCACTGCGAAGCACGCAGGCCGCGCCCGACCTCGCCTTTGTTGACGCCGGCGCTCCACATTGTCACTGCCCTGTCGCGGCGGCCTCAACCGATGCTTCGTCACGACGTGACTGGTCGCTTCGGCCTGCGGCGATGCTCGCGTCCCGACACGGGGTCCGTCCTTCGGGCTCGACGCTGCGAGCTGAGGCCCCTTTGTGGGCGCCGCCAGATCCCCGTGCACAGTACCAGTCGCCGGCTTCAATGAACGAAAGTGGGCACTCCGCACCGGGCATCGCATGGCCCATGCCTGCACCTGACGCTGTTATCTGCCACCGGTGCGGTGGTAGAGGTCATCGAGCGCGCGCATGCCCTACAGGCAAGTCACGAAGCAGACCGCGCTGCTTCCGCTGTGATCAGGTCGGTCAACTCCAAGCAAACTGTCCGGGAAATGGCCGATCGTAGCAGTTGTGCCGGCCAACGGCTACGCAACTTCCTTGCAAGTTCTAGTGACGACCGGTGGGAAAGAACCTCTGCTCGAGGTATCAATCGGCGACAGTGTATTTTACGCCCTCCTGGACACCGGCGCCAGCGTTAGCCTGATGAACGCGCGAGCCTTCGAGGCGGCGAAACGCAGTGGCGCCAGTACCAGAGAAGAAAGACGGACTCTCCGGCTTGCAGAGGGATGGTCGGAGACAACACCCTCTGTACGTTGCCGCATCCGATGGCAGGGTAGCAGCCGGAAACAGCGCTTCCTCTTGTTGGAGAAGCTTTGCCACGACATAGTTCTGGGACGAGACTTCCTTGCCACAGCGGGCTTTTCTGTACATATAGGCCTCAGTGGATGGACACTCGGGATGGATCCCCAGCCATTGGTGAGGTTCAGCAAGGCACCCTCTCGCCACCACACAGCGGCTGCTGGCCTGCTCAAGACAGCTCCACACAAGTTGCACAGCAGCATCCTGACATGGAAGACTGGGATGAGGACCTAGCTACCTCCTTGCAGCAACTGTTTGCTCTGGAAGAGCATGGTCCACCTGAGGCCAACTGCAGCCAAGCGACGTCTGACCGCAGGGCCTCTCCAGACAGCGATCGACTGGAAGCCATCCTCAGTCAATATAAACATGTTTTCCAAAAATACCCCGGCTGCACATCTCTCATTACGCATAGAATAGATACAGGCGACCACTGTCCAGTCCGTTGCAAACTGCGCCCAGTAAACGCAAAAAAGCGGGAAGTCATGGACCAATGTATACAAGAACGGCTGCAGCAAGACCTTATCGAACCATGCACCAGCTCATGGGCCAGTGCTCCAGTCCTGGTGCAGAAAAAGAATGGTGGGTACCGCCTAGCAGTTGACTACACACCATTAAATGCCAGGACAAATGTACCAAGGTACCCAATGCCTCGTACCGACTGGGTCCTTGCACAGTTGGGTCGTGCCAAATGGTTCTCGAGTCTGGACCTTGCACAAGGTTTTTTCCAAGTGCCTGTAGCACCGGAGGACGTTCAAAAGACTGCGTTCATATGCCACAAGGGCATGTTTCAGTTTAAGAGGATGCCATTTGGAGTGGCTGGAGGGCCAGCAACGTTTCAGTCTTTAATGGACAAACTGCTAGAGGGAATAAAACATACCTACTGCATGGCTTTCTTGGATGATATCCTTATCTACTTCGACACATTGGCAGAACATCTGGACCACATTGCCGAGGTGTTGCGTAGGATCGACAGGGCCGGCCTCTCAGTCAACCCAGCAAAGGTTTCCTTCTGCAAACAGACTCTCAAGTTCCTTGGGCACATAATTACTCCTGGCGAGTGCAGACCGGACCCAGACAAGGCGCAAGCTGTCTCTCAGTTTCCCCCATCCCGTACTGTCAAACAACTCCAAATGTTCTTGGGCCTAGTTGGCTACTACAGGAATTTTATACCCTCATTCTCCGACAAGGCAAAACCTCTAACACTGCTGTTGAGGAAAGGTACAGACTGGTTGTGGGGGGCTGAGCAGCGAGCAGCATTTGAGCTGCTGAAGACTACACTGGCAGGCGAGGTGGCTGTCACCCTACCGGATCTGAACCGACCATTCGTCATTGAGACGGATGCTAGCGGCACAGGCATTGCGGCGGTTCTACTTCAGGAGGTGGATGGCTTGCTTCGGCCAGTCTCGTTTATTAGCAGAACCCCTAACAGCAGCAGAGCGCAACTACACAGTGCAAGAATGGGAATGTCTGGCAGTCGTGTGGGCTGTGGAAAAATTCAGGCCATACATTGAGCTTACGTCTTTTGAGGTTCATTGTGATCACGCATCGCTGGCACGGATGCTCAACACTGAACACACGTTGGGTCGGGTGCGACGCTGGGTTTTGCGATTCCAAGGGCTGAGGTGCACGGTTAGGCATCGCCGAGGCCGAGCTAACATCCCAGCCGATGCTCTGAGCAGATTTCCAACTGGTCATCCAGAACCAATGCCTTCAAGCTTGGCAGAAGAATGGTTTCCGATAGAACTCGAGGAACCACAGCTCACCATTCGCTTCGCTGATGTTGCCTCGGCTGACCTTGTTGACACCTCACCCCTAACCGACTGTGCAAAACTGAAGCACGAGCAACAGAAAGACCCGTTGCTGCAGCAGCTGCTGCAGTACCTTGAGGCGGCGATCCTACCAGACGACCCCAAGTGGGCAAAAACGGTCTCCGACTTGGCCAAGGACAGCCATATAGAACCTGATGGGGTTCTGCTTTGGACACGCGGAGGCAAAGCGGTGCCGTGGCTCCCCCTCCATCTACGGGAATTGGTGCTTAAACTGAAGCACGACCATCCACTCAGTGGACACGCCGGCTTCTTCAAAACCTTAAGGCGCATCGAGAGCCGCTTCACTTGGTTGGGGGTGCGCTCCGACACCTCTCGCTATGTACGAGGGTGTCAGCAGTGCCAGGTCTTCAAGCCCCGTCGCCAGAAGCCAAAGGGACTTATGGACAGCACTTGGGCGTCCTCACCCATGCAGCACCTCAGTGTGGATCTGATAGGCCCATTGCCCAGAACTCCACGGCAACACAAGTATATCCTTGTAGTTCCGGACACATTCACTAAGTTTATCGATCTTTTTCCCCTGCGGGCACCAACTTCAAAAGCCATCGTTGAAAGGATGGTGGAAGTTTTCTGCCGGCACGGTGCACCTGTTTCCCTCTCCAGTGATAACGGTAAACCATTCGTCAGCAAGATATGGAAGGGAGTGCTGCAACATTGGGGAATACAAGAGCGGCACACAGTCCCCTACAGACCTGCTGGACAGCCTGTAGAACGTCACAATGCTACAGTCAAGCAGACCATTGTCAACTACTGCTCCTCCCACTGCAATTGGGACAAGCGACTCCCTGAGGTGGCCATCGCAATGCGGACATCAGAGAGTGTGGTCACAGGGTTTACGCCCGCATTCTTGTGCTATGGTCGGGAACTTCGCACACCTTGGGCAGATAGGCAGCAGATTAGTGCTGAAATTTCTGCATCGGCACCCCACGCACTCGCTGCAGAGCTAAACCTTTACCTGCAGGATGCATTGGCCATGGCCAGGGAACACCAAGAATCAGCGAAGGTCGAACAGGCCAGGCATTACAACAAGCATCGTGAACCAACCACCTACAAAGTTGGCGACCTCGTGCTCCGCGACAAGCACACTCTAAGTAATGCAAGTACAGGCTTCACTGCTAAATTGGCCCCTCGCCGCTCAGGGCCCTACCTAATCACTGCCCGTGTGAGTCAGAACAACTTTAAACTCAAAGACCCTGCCTCAAGAAAGTATATGGGTGTGGCCAACGCAGACCAGCTAATGCCATACCATCCACCGTGGAGGCCTGCTTGCACGAATTAAGGGGGGGAGGATGTAAGGGCCAGTGCGGGTGGCGCCATCAGGGGACACACAGGGACGGCTGACAACACTGGAGGGAGAGGGGATGCGTGGTTAGCTATGGCGGGAATGTGCGTGAGGTGTGCGCGGGAGTGATCCGAGTGGTGTGGTCGAAGTGGGCTCAAGTGTGAGCTCGGTGCGCGTTGCATTAGGTGCGCGAGCTGCGGATGACTATTGGGGGACTCCGGCACGCGGGACTCTGTGAGCGTGTGTAATAAATCATCCCTTGACAAACTTTAATATAATCACTGACCGGCTTGTCATTCCATGTTTTGGAAGATGCTGGATTAAATGTCGTAGTCAATTGAATATACATATCAGCGATTATATTACAGTTTTTCTAGTAGATCACGCGAACAAACCGCCAACTTGACGTCACAGTCGTCATTCAGTCAATGAAACCGAAACAGCACGAGAGAAGAAATTCAATCACATTATTTAGCGCTTGTAGGAAAATACCACACGGTAATTCATGTATTCTAATGTCTAACGCATCGTTTGACAGAAGAAAACATGCAATAAAATTACACTAGCTGCCCACTGAAAGAGAAGACACTTTCGCAAGGCAGCAAAGCTACCTAAGGTACAAGATGGTAGGTTCCAAAATTATTTACCTGGATGAGATATGTGCGACGGCAGCAAGCGCAGTGTTGCTGGAAGGACAGAACAGCGAGCGTGTGCTGCTTGTGCCAAGATCAGGACAACCATGGCCTGGAGCAGGCTGCCAGGGAAGGGCCACCGCATCATTGTGATGCACATCAGCAGTGAGAAAGGCCCATCAACGGCTCCCTGTATGTTTCCTGCAGAAAGAACGAAAAGGGTGAAGACTGCTATGAAGATACGGGTGGCAATCATTTTGAGATGTTTGCACTCATGTGCTCCAGAGGCAGACAAAAGAAACATCGTAGCAAAACACAAGCAGTTGTGCCATTCACATCTGGACGAAGCAATGCCGACAACAGTTTTACACAAAGAAGCAGTTCAGCAGTAGCTGACAGAGAGAACACTAATGGAACGCTATGATGCCAACAATGTGGCTCCCATAAATCATGAAGCTGCCCAAACTGTGTGTTGTCAAATACCATGTAGGTGTCGCTGTGGCGAGGGCTGGCAACGTCAAGCTCTGGCTCCCACCTAAGCTTTAACCTATGGAGTTTCTCTGGGTACAAGTTAATAATGATACCAAGAATGAGCATAAAGATTTATGGCTTCCTTTGGTTGAAGCTTTGCTCATAAACAAGACACCAACGGTTTCAGCAGAAAAGTGGAGGAATTGTGCACACCACGCCATGAATAATGATGAAAAATTCAGAGCAAACTCTGCCAGCGGCCCTCATATTCATTAACACATACGAGTTTCACAAAACATAACTATGTAGCACATCGGCTCTGGGATGCATCACAATAGTAAACCAGCGCTAACATCTCTTGCACTGCAAATTAAGACTCTACATCACCAAGTTATCAGGCTTCCAAACTTTGGAAGTGATATGCCAGGTTTAACTTCCTGAAGGAACACATGGGCTATGAAGAACACCACAGTGGACGGCTCTGGATTAATTTAGACCGTATGGGGTTCTTCAACGTGCATTGACGTCGCACAGCACACCATTGTTTTTATGTTTTGCCACCGTCGAAATACTGCCAATGCAGCAGGATCGGGCTCAAACCCGCGACCCTGAGATCAGCAGCCGAACGCCAAAGCCACTAAATCATATGGCGGGTGCTTCCAAATTTTCATCTAGCTGCTTTTTCTATGGACTGCTTTCCTGTCTCACTAAAGAATACAATACTTGCTTTAACTATTCGCTTAATAATTCTTTAGGCATGCTGTTTTGTCTTCGCTGAGAACGAATAAACAACTGAGGCTCCTCAACCTTCACGCTGTCAGCAGGCAAAGGACACCTGCAGCTGCATTCCTTTAATACAAGCACATGCATCAGTTTTTGTGCTTATACGCACTTTGGAGTGGAACGTCAATTCTTATAATTGTCCGACATGAGTATGACGACATCCATACAGACACAAGGCAGCAACGGGAAACTGCAATACGGGCACTGCCTTTGATAAAAACAACTTATTTGTGTGGTGCATTCTTTTCAGCCATCTCCTGCTTCTCGATACAGCTAACTCATTGTTAGAAGCATACAGTAGCAGTGAGCCACTCACAACTTGCCTCCGCGTCCCCCGGCTCTGCTTCTTGCATCGACCCTTTTTCCTTTAAAAGCGCTTACATCGAAAGGTGGGCGACCTGTCACATTTGCAAACAGCGCGCCTGTTTTGCACCTTGCTAGCCATGACGAAGCAAGTACGCATCGAAATGTTCACTGAATGTGGGGGAAGATAGAAATACAAGAAACGCATTTAACGCTCTAGCGCACAAATTCAATACGACGCAAATTTTTATTTTTCTCGTCGAGCAGCCACGATCTACCGCTGACGCTGATACTGTAGAAGCTTGGGCAAGTTGGTGTGACATGGTTTTTTCAGCAGCGCGGGGGACAGGGGACGTGACAAGTGCACAGACACGGCGCTGAACTTACATCCGGTTTATTGAGGTGATTTTCACTACTTAAGTACAGTGGCAACCAATCTCAAATGAAAAGACAGATACACAAAACAGATTGACGAAAATGACAATGCCTGAGCACAGGTCTACAGTGGCACAAGACCAGCTGCGCACGTTTTTCTATTCTCATCAAGGAAACGTAGTTCTTTATCAGACAGAGCTAATGAGGCAACGCTTACGCATTCATCTTTGAATTTATGGATTTCATGAGCTTCAATGATTTCACGAGTGATTTTTGTTCTATTATCTGACAGCACTCGACACTGAGTGAAAACAGGATAACACGGTGGTTTTTTGTTCTTTTTTCTTTCCTCTGTGCAGTCTCTGCAATGAATGCCAAGGTGACAGAAGCGGTGCCGCTCACGTTGTTGTTGTGTTCCCGCAGCCGGTCGTTGAGGCAACGACCAGTTTGCCCCGTGTAGTGCTTGTCACACGTAAGCAGAAACCTGTACACAACATTGCTACTACATGGTACAAAACCTTTTCGGTGTTTCTTATCGCAGCCAACCGTCCTTTCATTGCTGCTGTTTACAATATTGCAGAGTTTGGAGAGCTTATCGGGCGCGGAAAAAACAACGTTTGCATCGGCACGCGCTCCCACCCTTTTCAGATTATGTGAAATGCAGTGTAGATAAGGAATAACCACATACTTTCTTTTTTCTTCCTTGGGCCTTTCAGTGGAATCTCTGCGGCCTGAATTAATGATTTCTCTTAGCAGGCTCTGTGATATTGCAATCAGAAGGTCGGAAGGGTATCCTGCTGCTTGTAAGCGTACCACCTGATTTTGATAGCTGTCTTGCATCGCATGATGGCATGATTTTTCTAGGGCATTTCTTAAACGCAACTTTGCGATGCCGCGCTTTACAAGCTTAGAATGTGCAGAAGCGAAAGGCGTGAGGGGCTTCTGGCATCGTGGCTCGTAACGCCAGCACACATGGCTATTCTTGAGGAACATGGCAAGATCTAAAAAACGTAACTTTCCTTCAGAAGGCGTTTCATGCGTCAAAACAACAGGGTCAAGACAGGTGTGAAAAATTGATAAAGCTTTCGAGACCGAGGCCCCTGCGTCAGTAACTGCACATGTCATCAAAACTAAAAAATCATCTACAAACCTAAAAACACGAGCCACGCTTTCGTCGAGTTGACTATCAAGGAGCTTGTCATGGTGCGCGAGATAAATGTCGCCCAGTATCGGAGCTATGCATGAACCAATGCCGACGCCATTGCTCTGGAGGTAAACAGATTCATTCCAGGTGCAAAATGTCGAGTTAAAGCAAAAAGTAAGGAGTTCCAAGAAGTTGCTATTGCTGATGCCTGCAGAACTCTGGAAAGCTACCACACCAAAGGAATCAATGCATTCTTCAACGCTTGCCAGCAGTTTCTTTTGCGGAAGGGAATAATATAAATCTTTTATATCGATAGAGCAGGCCGAAAAGCCTTTCGCTGGGTTTTGTTGCAAGAAAGCGATTACTTGGTTAGAACTCTTCACCTGAAAAGGGTCGTCAATGGTTAAGAGGTTCAGCTTGTCTTGCAAAAAATAACGCGACAGACTTTTGCCATGTGCCATCCTCGGAGACTATTGCTCGAAGTGGGCAGTCCAGCTTGTGAGTTTTGGCTGTGAAGAATATCTTTAAGCAGGACCCCTTGCTTTTCTCTATACACTTGGCTAGGGATTCCAAATTCATTTGTGCACACATTTTCCGTGCTCGGGCTTTCACTTTACTAAGAGCGACATCGCTTCTCTGCCGGTAAGTTGAACCGATAGCATTTTCTGCCTTCGATAAGTAGAGCGCTTTTGGCATCACAGCAAAACCTCCCTCTTTATCAGCCTGTAATAGGGTCAGCGAGTTGTTCTTTAAAAACGAAACGGTGAATTTGATTGGAATTCTACACCTGGTAGGTTTACACTTTGCCAAAATGTCCACTCCATCTGAAACACATCGGTCCACTTCAGGAGCCGCTGCTAGGCTGGAAACTTGTCTCACCATCGCAAGAAGTTCCGGTGCCGATCGCCTGGGTTCCACGGCGAACTTTGGTCCTCGTCTAAGGACGTCTTGTACTTGTTCCGGCAAGGACACTTCACCATAGGTGTGGACCGGACTGAAGCTTTCCTGATGCGTCCTCTTAGTGATGGCTCGAAGCTGCGGCAGCGCGCACTGCCATACGAATTCCGTAGTCCTGTCTGCCGTCTGAGGTCCACCGTCGCCATTCAAGTGCACCATGAGCTGAAGATGTGCCGCTGTGTGCTCTCAGGTAGAGCCATTCTCTGTAGAGGCAAAATCACTCGTGAAATCATTGAAGCTCATGAAATCCATAAATTCAAAGATGAATGCGTAAGCGTTGCCTCAATAGCTCTGTCTGATAAAGTACTACGTTTCCTTGATGAGAATAGAAAAACGTGCGCAGCTGGTCTTGTGCCACTGTAGACCTGTGCTCAGGAATTGTCATTTTCGTCAATCTGTTTTGTGTATCTGGCTTTTCATTTGAGATTGGTTGCCACTGTATTTAAGTAGTGAAAATCACCTCAATAAACCAGTTGTAAGTTCAGCGCCGTGTCTGTGCACTTGTCACGTCCTTTGTCCCCTGCGCTGCTGAAAAAACCGCTGACGAGCGAAGGCACGGAGGGGACACAAGGACATGTTCCTGGAAAATTTTAAAAGTTTTCGAGCAGCCAGCTACGCAGAAGTACGACCCTTTACGTCACTGAAGACTTACATTTAAATATATTCGCGACTAATCAATACTCCACACTATGTAATATCAAAACACAAGCTTATCACAACAGCGCGCTGAAACGGACAGGGAGAGCAGCAGACACAACCCGCTCACGCTTCGCGGCCTGGCAAACAGGCGGCGCAGCCAATGCAATGAGCATGAGCTATAGTTTTCATGCGTCTGTGTCAAAGTAGGAGCTATGTAAAATGCGTTTGATCTTTCATCATAGATCCCAGCATGGTGACAATCTTCCTTGTTGAACATGTCTGCTGTACACCTAAGGGACTTGACTAAGAAGCAAACAAGTGGAGTTTTTTTTCTCGTAATGCAATGAGAAACAATCTTTAATTGCTACAGTTCTGGCAAGATAGAGACTTGGGACATACTGTGAATAAAACATGTGCATTTGTCAGCAAAATGCTTGGTGTTAGTGCATGGACAGCGTTTAATGGAAAGAAGGAGAGGCAAGAGTAAGCAGGTGGAAGTGGTCGACACCCAGCACAGAATGGCCAGGAAGTGGAGATTAGCGGCGTAGCACCCTGTATGACAACTTCCCAAAGATGGCATTGAGGTCATGGATGCACAACTTTTCCCAGCACTATGTTAGATGGTAACTGCATGGCATATGCTTTAAAGGGGTCCAGACACAAAGTTTTTCGGTGTCAGTTTATTTGCCTTCAAAGAGGCCTACTGGCCTAGCAATCATGAAAATAAGAGCAAAACACCAGTGCACAGTGTGAATAATTAATTACAAGCCATTTTGTACACAAAGCCTTTGGTCTCAGTCAGCGCCAGCGCTGAAGTGAACAACACCTGAGTTCAGCGACGTCACAATAATTAAAGCAAGTGCACCATGACATCACTCGATGTGGGTGGAAATAGTTTCGTTTATGGGGGTTAAACGTCCGAAAGCGACTCAGGCTATGAGGGACGTTGTAGTGAAGGGCTCCGCAAAATTTCCACCACCTGGGGTTCTTTAATGTGCACTGACGTCGAATGGTACACGGGCCTCTAGAATTTCACCTCCATCGAAATTCGACCACCGCGACCGGGATCGAACTCTCGTCTTTCAGGTCAGCAGTGAAGCGCCATAACCACTGAGCCGCGGAGGCAGCCCAATGTAGGTGGAAATGGCGAGAGGCTCATCGGACAGCATTAAAAACAGCAATAACTTATGTTCCCCTCAAAGAATGTGCCAGACACTTGCAAGATGGCAACTTCTTACGCCCATGAAAGAAATCGTACGGTAACTAACCCCTCTCTCCTCTCCCACTACCGACCCATACCACCTTCCTGCCCTGTGTGCAATGCTCAAAAGGCAAACCTGACTGATATCTTCGGGATCTGTCCGGCTTCCCCTCCACCCAGCAGGCCGGAGCCACTCCAAACATGGGAGGACTGGGAGACCTCACTACGCTCCACAGATCAGGCACGACAGAAGATCGTCGCCACCTGTGCGGCCAGCGTTATGGACCTTTTAGCCTGAACGTTTGAGTGCGGTGTGGTCGTGCGGGGACCCAGGGGTCCTGGGAGGCCCGAATTCCTCTGCACAATAAAGTCTTTCTCACTCTCTCACTCTCATGCCGTTCATTGCGTTTAAAATTTTGTGTCTGCACCCCTTTAGGGACTATAGACACCAAATTTTTTCTTGCGTGTTTTCTTCTTTCAAACGATATCGTAGACATTCGTATACATGAAGCACCCTGTGGTATTTGTGTACGACCGCTAAATAGTTTATAATTGAATTTCTTCTTCACGCTGTTTCGGTTTCGTCGACCGAAGGACGACTGTGACGTCAAGTTGATGTCTTCGCCACGTGATCAACTGGAAAAACTTGTAAGGGCCAGTGCAGGTGGCGCCATCAGGGGACACACAGGGACGGCTGACAACACTGGAGGGAGAGGGAATGCGTGGTTGGCTATGGCGGGAATGTGCGTGAGGTGTGCGCGGGCAGCGCGGGAGTGATCCGAGTGGCGTGGTCGAAGTGGGCTCAAGTGTGAGCTCGGTGCGCATTGCATTAGGTGCGCAAACTACGGATGACTATTGGGGGACTCCGGCACGAGGGACTCTGTGAGCGTGTGTAATAAATCATCCCTTGACAAGTGGGGGCCCGTCCGACGGAACCAACATGGAGACCAATGCCGGAACGTCCGCATCTGATGAAAGCTCCGTCACAGCCACGGTCCCAACGACCCTGGTGCAGCAACTCCTGGCCACTACGACGAAAGGTACGCTGCTCGAACGGGAGCAACTGGCAGCGCAAGTGCGCGAGATTCTGCTCACGACATCGATCGACACCAGCAGTACGACAGCGGAGCAGGCCAATGAAGCTAGGCCTAGCGGTCGCGGGCTTTGACGATGAGGGAGGCACTTAGGCCGTTACCGAAATTCATCGGATATGAAGACAGTCAACCCCCGCAAACATTCTTGGATCGATTCGTCGAGTACTGCTATTTGGGAGGCATCCCGAACGATCGTCGCCTTCAACATATCCCTGTGGCGTTGGAAGGCTCTGCGAAACAGTGGTGGCGGTTCATCGGTGGCCACTCAGATTGGGCTTCCTTCGCCGAGGACTTCAAGGGCGAGTTCGCGGCCGTCGACTACAGGGAAAAATTGAAGGCAGAGCTGGCCGAGCGCACTCAGCACCCTGCCGAGAATCTAAAACAGTTCATACACATCATAGCAGAGTACTATGACCGTATTGGAGAGCCTGTCACCGACGCGGAAAAAGTTGATCGGGTGAGGCGGCAAATGCATCCGACCTTTCAGGACCTGACGAATAACATGGAATTCGCGAACCTGCGCGACATGGCAAAGGCAGCGGGCCTCCTTATGCAGCGTGCGTGGCACCGCCTGCGTTACGTGCCACCGCCACTGCGAAGCACGCAGGCCGCGCCCGACCTCGCCTTTGTTGACGCCGGCGCTCCACATTGTCACTGCCCTGTCGCGGCGGCCTCAACCGATGCTTCGTCACGACGTGACTGGTCGCTTCGGCCTGCGGCGATGCTCGCGTCCCGACACGGGGTCCGTCCTTCGGGCTCGACGCTGCGAGCTGAGGCCCCTTTGTGGGCGCCGCCAGATCCCCGTGCACAGTACCAGTCGCCGGCTTCAATGAACGAAAGTGGGCACTCCGCAGCGGGCATCGCATGGCCCATGCCTGCACCTGACGCTGTTATCTGCCACCGGTGCGGTGGTAGAGGTCATCGAGCGCGCGCATGCCCTACAGGCAAGTCACGAAGCAGACCGCGCTGCTTCCGCTGTGATCAGGTCGGTCACCTCCAAGCAAACTGTCCGGGAAATGGCCGATCGTAGCAGTTGTGCCGGCCAACGGCTACGCAACTTCCTTGCAAGTTCTAGCGACGACCGGTGGGAAAGAACCTCTGCTCGAGGTATCAATCGGCGACAGTGTATTTTACGCCCTCCTGGACACCGGCGCCAGCGTTAGCCTGATGAACGCGCGAGCCTTCGAGGCGGCGAAACGCAGTGGCGCCAGCACCAGAGAAGAAAGACGGACTCTCCGGCTTGCAGAGGGATGGTCGGAGACAACACCCTCTGTACGTTGCCGCATCCGATGGCAGGGTAGCAGCCGGAAACAGCGCTTCCTCTTGTTGGAGAAGCTTTGCCACGACATAGTTCTGGGACGAGACTTCCTTGCCACAGCGGGCTTTTCTGTACATATAGGCCTCAGTGGATGGACACTCGGGATGGATCCCCAGCCATTGGTGAGGTTCAGCAAGGCACCCTCTCGCCACCACACAGCGGCTGCTGGCCTGCTCAAGACAGCTCCACACAAGTTGCACAGCAGCATCCTGACATGGAAGACTGGGATGAGGACCTAGCTACCTCCTTGCAGCAACTGTTTGCTCTGGAAGAGCATGGTCCACCTGAGGCCAACTGCAGCCAAGCGACGTCTGACCGCAGGGCCTCTCCAGACAGCGATCGACTGGAAGCCATCCTCAGTCAATATAGACATGTTTTCCAAAAATACCCCGGCTGCACATCTCTCATTACGCATAGAATAGATACAGGCGACCACTGTCCAGTCCGTTGCAAACTGCGCCCAGTAAACGCAAAAAAGCGGGAAGTCATGGACCAATGTATACAAGAACGGCTGCAGCAAGACCTTATCGAACCATGCACCAGCTCATGGGCCAGTGCTCCAGTCCTGGTGCAGAAAAAGAATGGTGGGTACCGCCTAGCAGTTGACTGCACACCATTAAATGCGAGGACAAATGTACCAAGGTACCCAATGCCTCGTACCGACTGGGTCCTTGCACAGTTGGGTCGTGCCAAATGGTTCTCGAGTCTGGACCTTGCACAAGGTTTTTTCCAAGTGCCTGTAGCACCGGAGGACGTTCAAAAGACTGCGTTCATATGCCACAAGGGCATGTTTCAGTTTAAGAGGATGCCATTTGGAGTGGCTGGAGGGCCAGCAACGTTTCAGTCTTTAATGGACAAACTGCCAGACGGAATAAAACATACCTACTGCATGGCTTTCTTGGATGATATCCTTATCTACTTCGACACATTGGCAGAACATCTGGACCACATTGCCGAGGTGTTGCGTAGGATCGACAGGGCCGGCCTCTCAGTCAACCCAGCAAAGGTTTCCTTCTGCAAACAGACTCTCAAGTTCCTTGGGCACATAATTACTCCTGGCGAGTGCAGACCGGACCCAGACAAGGCGCAAGCTGTCTCTCAGTTTCCCCCATCCCGTACTGTCAAACAACTCCAAATGTTCTTGGGCCTAGTTGGCTACTACAGGAATTTTATACCCTCATTCTCCGACAAGGCAAAACCTCTAACACTGCTGTTGAGGAAAGGTACAGACTGGTTGTGGGGGGCTGAGCAGCGAGCAGCATTTGAGCTGCTGAAGACTACACTGGCAGGCGAGGTGGCTGTCACCCTACCGGATCTGAACCGACCATTCGTCATTGAGACGGATGCTAGCGGCACAGGCATTGCGGCGGTTCTACTTCAGGAGGTGGATGGCTTGCTTCGGCCAGTCTCGTTTATTAGCAGAACCCCTAACAGCAGCAGAGCGCAACTACACAGTGCAAGAATGGGAATGTCTGGCAGTCGTGTGGGCTGTGGAAAAATTCAGGCCATACATTGAGCTTACGTCTTTTGAGGTTCATTGTGATCACGCATCGCTGGCACGGATGCTCAACACTGAACACACGTTGGGTCGGGTGCGACGCTGGGTTTTGCGATTCCAAGGGCTGAGGTGCACGGTTAGGCATCGCCGAGGCCGAGCTAACATCCCAGCCGATGCTCTGAGCAGATTTCCAACTGGTCATCCAGAACCAATGCCTTCAAGCTTGGCAGAAGAATGGTTTCCGATAGAACTCGAGGAACCACAGCTCACCATTCGCTTCGCTGATGTTGCCTCGGCTGACCTTGTTGACACCTCACCCCTAACCGACTGTGCAAAACTGAAGCACGAGCAACAGAAAGACCCGTTGCTGCAGCAGCTGCTGCAGTACCTTGAGGCGGCGATCCTACCAGACGACCCCAAGTGGGCAAAAACGGTCTCCGACTTGGCCAAGGACAGCCATATAGAACCTGATGGGGTTCTGCTTTGGACACGCGGAGGCAAAGCGGTGCCGTGGCTCCCCCTCCATCTACGGGAATTGGTGCTTAAACTGAAGCACGACCATCCACTCAGTGGACACGCCGGCTTCTTCAAAACCTTAAGGCGCATCGAGAGCCGCTTCACTTGGTTGGGGGTGCGCTCCGACACCTCTCGCTATGTACGAGGGTGTCAGCAGTGCCAGGTCTTCAAGCCCCGTCGCCAGAAGCCAAAGGGACTTATGGACAGCACTTGGGCGTCCTCACCCATGCAGCACCTCAGTGTGGATCTGATAGGCCCATTGCCCAGAACTCCACGGCAACACAAGTATATCCTTGTAGTTCCGGACACATTCACTAAGTTTATCGAGCTTTTACCCCTGCGGGCACCAACTTCAAAAGCCATCGTTGAAAGGATGGTGGAAGTTTTCTGCCGGCACGGTGCACCTCTTTCCATCTCCAGTGATAACGGTAAACCATTCGTCAGCAAGATATGGAAGGGAGTGCTGCAACATTGGGGAATACAAGAGCGGCACACAGTCCCCTACAGACCTGCTGGACAGCCTGTAGAACGTCACAATGCTACAGTCAAGCAGACCATTGTCAACTACTGCTCCTCCCACTGCAATTGGGACAAGCGACTCCCTGAGGTGGCCTTTGCAATGCGGACATCAGAGAGTGTGGTCACAGGGTTTACGCCCGCATTCTTGTGCTATGGTCGGGAACTTCGCACACCTTGGGCAGATAGGCAGCAGATTAGTGCTGAAATTTCTGCATCGGCACCCCACGCACTCGCTGCAGAGCTAAACCTTTACCTGCAGGATGCATTGGCCATGGCCAGGGAACACCAAGAATCAGCGAAGGTCGAACAGGCCAGGCATTACAACAAGCATCGTGAACCAACCACCTACAAAGTTGGCGACCTCGTGCTCCGCGACAAGCACACTCTAAGTAATGCAAGTACAGGCTTCACTGCTAAATTGGCCCCTCGCCGCTCAGGGCCCTACCTAATCACTGCCCGTGTGGGTCAGAACAACTTTAAACTCAAAGACCCTGCCTCAAGAAAGTATATGGGTGTGGCCAACGCAGACCAGCTAATGCCATACCATCCACTGTGGAGGCCTGCTTGCACGAATTAAGGGGGGGAGGATGTAAGGGCCAGTGCGGGTGGCGCCATCAGGGGACACACAGGGACGGCTGACAACACTGGAGGGAGAGGGGATGCGTGGTTAGCTATGGCGGGAATGTGCGTGAGGTGTGCGCGGGAGTGATCCGAGTGGTGTGGTCGAAGTGGGCTCAAGTGTGAGCTCGGTGCGCGTTGCATTAGGTGCGCGAGCTGCGGATGACTATTGGGGGACTCCGGCACGCGGGACTCTGTGAGCGTGTGTAATAAATCATCCCTTGACAAACTTTAATATAATCACTGACCGGCTTGTCATTCCATGTTTTGGAAGATGCTGGATTAAATGTCGTAGTCAATTGAATATACATATCAGCGATTATATTACAGTTTTTCTAGTAGATCACGCGAACAAACCGTCAACTTGACGTCACAGTCGTCATTCAGTCAATGAAACCGAAACAGCACGAGAGAAGAAATTCAATCACATTATTTAGCGCTTGTAGGAAAATACCACACGGTAATTCATGTATTCTAATGTCTAACGCATCGTTTGAGAGAAGAAAACATGCAATAAAATTACACTAGCTGCCCACTGAAAGAGAAGACACTTTCGCAAGGCAGCAAAGCTACCTAAGGTACAAGATGGTAGGTTCCAAAATTATTTACCTGGATGAGATATGTGCAACGGCAGCAAGCGCAGTGTTGCTGGAAGGACAGAACAGCGAGCGTGTGCTGCTTGTGCCAAGATCAGGACAACCATGGCCTGGAGCAGGCTGCCAGGGAAGGGCCACCGCATCATTGTGATGCACATCAGCAGTGAGAAAGGCCCATCAACGGCTGCCTGTATGTTTCCTGCAGAAAGAACGAAAAGGGTGAAGACTGCTATGAAGATACGGGTGGCAATCATTTTGAGATGTTTGCACTCATGTGCTCCAGAGGCAGACAAAAGAAACATCGTAGCAAAACACAAGCAGTTGTGCCATTCACATCTGGACGAAGCAATGCCGACAACAGTTTTACACAAAGAAGCAGTTCAGCAGTAGCTGACAGAGAGAACACTAATGGAACGCTATGATGCCAACAATGTGGCTCCCATAAATCATGAAGCTGCCCAAACTGTGTGTTGTCAAATACCATGTAGGTGTCGCTGTGGCGAGGGCTGGCAACGTCAAGCTCTGGCTCCCACCTAAGCTTTAACCTATGGAGTTTCTCTGGATACAAGTTAATAATGATACCAAGAATGAGCATAAAGATTTATGGCTTCCTTTGGTTGAAGCTCTGGTCATAAACAAGACACCAACGGTTTCAGCAGAAAAGTGGAGCAATTGTGCACACCACGCCATGAATAATGATGAAAAATTCAGAGCAAACTCTGCCAGCGGCCCTCATATTCATTAACACATACGAGTTTCACAAAACATAACTATGTAGCACATCGGCTCTGGGATGCATCACAATAGTAAACCAGCGCTAACATCTCTTGCACTGCAAATTAAGACTCTACATCACCAAGTTATCAGGCTTCCAAACTTTGGAAGTGATATGCCAGGTTTAACTTCCTGAAGGAACACATGGGCTATGAAGAACACCACAGTGGACGGCTCTGGATTAATTTAGACCGTATGGGGTTCTTCAACGTGCATTGACGTCGCACAGCACACCATTGTTTTTATGTTTTGCCACCGTCGAAATACTGCCACTGCAGCAGGATCGGGCTCAAACCCGCGACCCTGAGATCAGCAGCCGAACGCCAAAGCCACTAAATCATATGGCGGGTGCTTCCAAATTTTCATCTAGCTGCTTTTTCTATGGACTGCTTTCCTGTCTCACTAAAGAATACAATACTTGCTTTAACTATTCGCTTAATAATTCTTTAGGCATGCTGTTTTGTCTTCGCTGAGAACGAATAAACAACTGAGGCTCCTCAACCTTCACGCTGTCAGCAGGCAAAGGACACCTGCAGCTGCATTCCTTTAATACAAGCACATGCATCAGTTTTTGTGCTTATACGCACTTTGGAGTGGAACGTCAATTCTTATATATGTCCGACATGAGTATGACGACATCCATACAGACACAAGGCAGCAACGGGAAACTGCAATACGGGCACTGCCTTTGATAAAAACAACTTATTTGTGTGGTGCATTCTTTTCAGCCATCTCCTGCTTCTCGATACAGCTAACTCATTGTTAGAAGCATACAGTAGCAGTGAGCCACTCACAACTTGCCTCCGCGTCCCCCGGCTCTGCTTCTTGCATCGACCCTTTTTCCTTTAAAAGCGCTTACATCGAAAGGTGGGCGACCTGTCACATTTGCAAACAGCGCGCCTGTTTTGCACCTTGCTAGCCATGACGAAGCAAGTACGCATCGAAATGTTCACTGAATGTGGGGGAAGATAGAAATACAAGAAACGCATTTAACGCTCTAGCGCACAAATTCAATACGACGCAAATTTTTATTTTTCTCGTCGAGCAGCCACGATCTACCGCTGACGCTGATACTGTAGAAGCTTGGGCAAGTTGGTGTGACATGGTTTTTTCAGCAGCGCGGGGGACAGGGGACGTGACAAGTGCACAGACACGGCGCTGAACTTACATCCGGTTTATTGAGGTGATTTTCACTACTTAAGTACAGTGGCAACCAATCTCAAATGAAAAGACAGATACACAAAACAGATTGACGAAAATGACAATGCCTGAGCACAGGTCTACAGTGGCACAAGACCAGCTGCGCACGTTTTTCTATTCTCATCAAGGAAACGTAGTTCTTTATCAGACAGAGCTAATGAGGCAACGCTTACGCATTCATCTTTGAATTTATGGATTTCATGAGCTTCAATGATTTCACGAGTGATTTTTGTTCTATTATCTGACAGCACTCGACACTGAGTGAAAACAGGATAACACGGTGGTTTTTTGTTCTTTTTTCTTTCCTCTGTGCAGTCTCTGCAATGAATGCCAAGGTGACAGAAGCGGTGCCGCTCACGTTGTTGTTGTGTTCCCGCAGCCGGTCGTTGAGGCAACGACCAGTTTGCCCCGTGTAGTGCTTGTCACACGTAAGCAGAAACCTGTACACAACATTGCTACTACATGGTACAAAACCTTTTCGGTGTTTCTTATCGCAGCCAACCGTCCTTTCATTGCTGCTGTTTACAATATGGCAGAGTTTGGAGAGCTTATCGGGCGCGGAAAAAACAACGTTTGCATCGGCACGCGCTCCCACCCTTTTCAGATTATGTGAAATGCGGTGTAGATAAGGAATAACCACATACTTTCTTTTTTCTTCCTTGGGCCTTTCAGTGGAATCTCTGCGGCCTGAATTAATGATTTCTCTTAGCAGGCTCTGTGATATTGCAATCAGAAGGTCGGAAGGGTATCCTGCTGCTTGTAAGCGTACCACCTGATTTTGATAGCTGTCTTGCATCGCATGATGGCATGATTTTTCTAGGGCATTTCTTAAACGCAACTTTGCGATGCCGCGCTTTACAAGCTTAGAATGTGCAGAAGCGAAAGGCGTGAGGGGCTTCTGGCATCGTGGCTCGTAACGCCAGCACACATGGCTATTCTTGAGGAACATGGCAAGATCTAAAAAACGTAACTTTCCTTCAGAAGGCGTTTCATGCGTCAAAACAACAGGGTCAAGACAGGTGTGAAAAATTGATAAAACTTTCGAGACCGAGGCCCCTGCGTCAGTAACTGCACATGTCATCAAAACTAAAAAATCATCTACAAACCTAAAAACACGAGCCACGCTTTCGTCGAGTTGACTATCAAGGAGCTTGTCATGGTGCGCGAGATAAATGTCGCCCAGTATCGGAGCTATGCATGAACCAATGCCGACGCCATTGCTCTGGAGGTAAACAGATTCATTCCAGGTGCAAAATGTCGAGTTAAAGCAAAAAGTAAGGAGTTCCAAGAAGTTGCTATTGCTGATGCCTGCAGAACTCTGGAAAGCTACCACACCAAAGGAATCAATGCATTCTTCAACGCTTGCCAGCAGTTTCTTTTGCGGAAGGGAATAATATAAATCTTTTATATCGATAGAGCAGGCCGAAAAGCCTTTCGCTGGGTTTTGTTGCAAGAAAGCGATTACTTGGTTAGAACTCTTCACCTGAAAAGGGTCGTCAATGGTTAAGAGGTTCAGCTTGTCTTGCAAAAAATAACGCGACAGACTTTTGCCATGTGCCATCCTCGGAGACTATTGCTCGAAGTGGGCAGTCCAGCTTGTGAGTTTTGGCTGTGAAGAATATCTTTAAGCAGGACCCCTTGCTTTTCTCTATACACTTGGCTAGGGATTCCAAATTCATTTGTGCACACATTTTCCGTGATCGGGCTTTCACTTTACTTAGAGTGACATCGCTTCTCTGCCGGAAAGTCGAACTGATAGCATTTTCTGCTTTCGATAAGTAGAGCGCTTTTGGCATCACAGCAAAACCTCCCTCTTTACCAGCCTGTAATAGGGTCAGCGAGTTGTTCTTTAAAAACGAGACGGTGAATTTGATTGGAATTCTACACCTGGTAGGTCTACACTTTGCCAAAATGTACACTCCATCTGAAACACATCGGTCCACTTCAGGAGCCACTGCTAGGCTGGAAACTTGTCTCACCATCGCAAGAAGTTCCGATGCCGATTGCCTGGGTTCCACGGCGAACTTTGGTCCTCGTCTAAGGACGCCTTGTACTTGTTCCGGCAAGGACACTTCACCATAGGTGTGGACCGGACTGTGCATCTTCTTAGTGATGGCTCGAAGCTGCGGCAGCGCGCACTGCCATAAGAATTCCGTAGTCCTGTCTGCCGTCTGAGGTCCACCGCCGCCATTCAAGTGCACCATGAGCTGAAGGTGTGCCGCTGTGTGCTCTCAGGAAGAGCCATTCTCTGTAGAGGCAAAATCACTCGTGAAATCATTGAAGCTCATGAAATCCATAAATTCAAAGATGAATGCGTAAGCGTTGCCTCAATAGCTCTGTCTGATAAAGTACTACGTTTCCTTGATGAGAATAGAAAAACGTGCGCAGCTGGTCTTGTGCCACTGTAGACCTGTGCTCAGGAATTGTCATTTTCGTCAATCTGTTTTGTGTATCTGTCTTTTCATTTGAGATTGGTTGCCACTGTATTTAAGTAGTGAAAATCACCTCAATAAACCTGTTGTAAGTTCAGCGCCGTGTCTGTGCAATTGTCACGTCCTTTGTACCCTGCGCTGCTGAAAAAACCGCTGACGAGCGAAGGCACGGAGGGGACACAAGGACATGTTCCTGGAAAATTTTAAAAGTTTTCGAGCAGCCAGCTACGCAGAAGTACGACCCTTTACGTCACTGAAGACTTACATTTAAATATATTCGCGACTAATCAATACTCCACACTATGTAATATCAAAACACAAGCTTATCACAACAGCGCGCTGAAACGGACAGGGAGAGCAGCAGACACGACCCGCTCACGCTTCGCGGCCTGGCCAACAGGCGGCGCAGCCAATACAATGAGCATGGGCTATAGTTTTCATGCGTCTGTGTCAAAGTAGGTGCTATGTAAAATGCGTTTGATCTTTCATCATAGATCCCAGCATGGTGACAATCTTCCTTGTTGAACATGTCTGCTGTACACCTAAGGGACTTGACTAAGAAGCAAACAAGTGGAGTTTTTTTTCTCGTAATGCAATGAGAAACAATCTTTAATTGCTACAGTTCTGGCAAGATAGAGACTTGGGACATACTGTGAATAAAACATGTGCATTTGTCAGCAAAATGCTTGGTGTTAGTGCATGGACAGCGTTTAATGGAAAGAAGGAGAGGCAAGAGTAAGCAGGTGGAAGTGGTCGACACCCAGCACAGAATGGCCAGGAAGTGGAGATTAGCGGCGTAGCACCCTGTATGACAACTTCCCAAAGCTGGCATTGAGGTCATGGATGCACAACTTTTCCCAGCACTATGTTAGATGGTAACTGCATGGCATATGCTTTAAAGGGGTCCAGACACAAAGTTTTTCGGCGTCAGTTTATTTGCCTTCAAAGAGGCCTACGGGCCTAGCAATCATGAAAATAAGAGCAAAACACCAGTGCACAGTGTGAATAATTAATTACAAGCCATTTTGTACACAAAGCCTTTGGTCTCAGTTAGCGCCAGCGCTGAAGTGAAAAACACCTGAGTTCAGCGACGTCACAATAATTAAAGCAAGTGCACAATGACATCACTCGATGTGGGTGGAAATAGTTTCGTTTATGGGGGTTAAACGTCCGAAAGCGACTCAGGCTATGAGGGACGTTGTAGTGAAGCGCTCCGCAAAATTTCCACCACCTGGGGTTCTTTAATGTGCACTGACGTCGAATGGTACACGGGCCTCTAGTATTTCACCTCCATCGAAATTCGACCACCGCGAACGGGATCGAACTCGCGTCTTTCAGGTCAGCAGTGAAGCGCCATAACCACTGAGCAGCGGAGGCAGCCCAATGTAGGTGGAAATGGCGAGAGGCTCATCGGACAGCATTAAAAACAGCAATAACTTATGTTCCCCTCAAAGAATGTGCCAGACACTTGCAAGATGGCAACTTCTTACGCCCATGAAAGAAATCGTACGGTAACTAACCCCTCTCTCCTCTCCCACTACCGACCCATACCACCTTCCTGCCCTGTGTGCAATGCTCAAAAGGCAAACCTGACTGATATCTTCGGGATCTGTCCGGCTTCCCCTCCACCCAGCAGGCCGGAGCCACTCCAAACATGGGAGGACTGGGAGACCTCACTACGCTCCACAGATCAGGCACGACAGAAGATCGTCGCCACCTGTGCGGCCAGCGTCATGGACCTTTTAGCCTGAACGGTTGAGTGCGGTGTGGTCGTGCGGGGACCCAGGGGTCCCGGGAGGCCCGAATTCCTCTGCACAGTAAAGTCTTTCTCTCTCTCACTCTCAAGCCGTTCATTGCATTTAAAATTTTGTGCCTGCACCCCTTTAAGGACTATAGACACCAAATTTTTTCTTGCGTGTTTTCTTCTTTCAAACGATATCGTAGACATTCGTATACATGAAGCACCCTGTGGTATTTGTGTACGACCGCTAAATAGTTTACAATTGAATTTCTTCTTCACGCTGTTTCGGTTTCGTCGACCGAAGGACGACTGTGACGTAAAGTTGATGTTTTGGCCACGTGATCAACTGGAAAAACTTTAATATAATCACTAACAGGCTTGTCATTCCATGCCTTGGAAGATGCTGGATTAAATGTCATGGTGAATTAAATCTACATATCAGCGATTATATTACAGTCAAATCTCGATACAACGAATTTCAAGGGACCACCGAAAATGATTCGTTATTTTGAAATATCGTTAAAGTGAAAGTCGCGTAGAGTAGCGCCAATCATTTGAGATCACCTACCTCAGCTGTACAGCAGCGGGTACGCTGGGAAATAACCGTTTCCGGCCAATAAATACACAGGGTTGAACACACAGCATTTATTTTAAAAAATCGGTGATCTTTTTCTGCTTAGTGGAGGCCAAACGTTGCAAAACAAACGACTCGATGTCGTCGACTTTCTTCTGTACCACCTCGGGCACACTGGCAGAAGCCCCAAGGAAGGCGCGCACCTTCGCAATGGCACTCAACACATCGGAACCCGAGACGCAGTCGTCCGGACGATCAGCGATCTCCGCCTCCACGTCGTCGTCGTCGTCACTGCCATCCTCCGGCTCGCAAGCGCTGCTCACGATGTCCTCGGTTGTGAGCTCCGCCGCCGTCCACGCAGCCGCGTCGCACTCGACGTAATCGTCAAATGTCACCGAGGGGTCTATGGAGAGCTTTTCTTGCGCCTCCACCCACAACTCGCTTGCGTTGTCGTCGTCGTCTTCGCCTTCGCGATCTTGCGGATTGGCTGGCGTTTTCAGTAAACCTGCCTTCCTCCAGCAGTTTCGAATCGTGATGGGACTGACCTTCCACCACGACCCGGTGAGCATCTCCGCGGCCTGCTTGACGTTTATTGCCGTTGGCTGGTTCAGTCGAAGGTTAATCAACAGCCGCTGAACTAGGCGCCTTCGAAATTCGGCCTTCACACTCCTGATTATCCCCTGATCCAGAGGCTGGAGAAGTGAAGTACAATTCGGGGGCAGGAGCTCGAGGCGCACATTCGTCAAGCGAATGTTGACAAGATGCGCTGAGCAGTTGTCGACTATCATCAGGATTTTCCTGCCTTCCTTCTCCATGTCGCTGTCGACCTTGAGGAGCCACTCAGAAAAGATATCGCGCGTCATCCAAGCACGGCTGTTGGCTCGGTAGTCACACGGCAGCGACATTACATTTTTCAAGCAACGGGGCTTTAAAGATTTCCCAATGACGAGAGGCATGAGCTTCTTCGTGCCAGTTGCGTTACAGGCGAACAGCACGGAAATCCGAACCTTCGATTTCTTCCCGCCTTTGCATTTCATTCCCGCCTTTGCACACCAAGCTCCTTGCTGATGTCGATCTGCCTTTTCCCGGCATCAATGTGCCGAAGAATTGCCACTTTATCCTGCAGCGAAAACTGCTTCCGCTTCTTTCTGGTGGCCTCCGCAGAATTCATCGTCGTCCGAACGGCAGAGTGATAGCGCGGCAGCCGAATATCAACACGTCCTCAACGAAACAAAGAACGGCGCGGGCGCTCCGCAGGCTCAGTGCGTAAGAAAGAGCAGGCCTAGTCACGCATTCCACTTGCACGTTTGGATTTGGATTTGGCTAGTTTCCCCGGACGCGGCCTCCGCGATTGCCTCCGGCAGCGCTGCCGGAGCGGATCCCTGAGGCCACGCTTTGTATTGCTCGCATCCCGCGATCGGTTCCGAAATTGCCGCTTTTCTTTCTGCGGTGGATGTAAATTCGTAGTAATGAGGTATTTAACTTGAGTGACAGCGAGAAAATTGCAGTCGTTATTCTGAATTATTCGGTATTTTGAAATTCGTAGTACTGAAAAATTTTTACATTGATAGCATAGGCCTTCGGAAGGGGATTTTCGAAATGTTCGTAATTCTGAAAAAATCGTTATTCTGAGGTTCGCTGTAACGAGATTTGACTGTACAGTTTTTCTAGTAGATCACGCGAACAAACCGTCAACTTGACGTCACAGTCGTCATTCAGTCAATGAAACCGAAACAGCACGAGAGAAGAAATTCAATCAAATTATTTAGCGCTTGTAGGAAAATACCACACGGTAATTCATGTATTCTAATGTCTAACGCATCGTTTGACAGAAGAAAACATGCAATAAAATTACACAAACTGCCCACTGAAAGAGAAGACACTTTCGCAAGGCAGCAAAGCTACATAAGGTACAAGATGGTAGGTTCCAAAATTATTTACCTGGATGAGATATGTGCAACGGCAGCAAGCGCAGTGTTGGTGGAAGGACAGAACGGCGAGCGTGTGCTGCTTGTGCCAAGATCAGGACAACCATGGCCTGGAGCAGGCTGCCAGGGAAGGGCCACCGCATCATTGTGATGCACATCAGCAGTGAGAAAGGCCCATCAACGGCCGCCTGTATGTTTCCTGCAGAAAAAACGAAAAGGGCGAAGACTGCTATGAAGATACGGGTGGCAATCATTTTGAGATGTTTGCACTCATGTGCTCCAGAGGCAGACAAGAGAAACATCGTAGCAAAACACAAGCAGTTGTGCCATTCACATCTGGACGAAGCAATGCCGACAACAGTTTTACACAAAGAAGCAGTTCAGCAGTAGCTGACAGAGAGAACACTAATGGAACGCTATGATGCCAACAATGTGGCTCCCATAAATCATGAAGCTGCCCAAACTGTGTGTTGTCAAATACCATGTAGGTGTCGCTGTGGCGAGGGCTGGCAACGTCAAGCTCTGGCTCCCACCTAGGCTTTAACCTATGGAGTTTCTCTGGATACAAGTTAATAATGATACCAAGAATGAGCATAAAGATTTATGGCTTCCTTTGGTTGAAGCTCTGGTCATAAACAAGACACCAACGGTTTCAGCAGAAAAGTGGAGGAATTGTGCACACCACGCAATGAATAATGATGAAAAATTCAGAGCAAACTCTGCCAGCGGCCCTCATATTCATTAACACATACGAGTTTCACAAAACATAACTATGTAGCACATCGGCTCTGGGATGCATCACAATAGTAAACCAGCGCTAACATCTCTAGCACTGCAAATTAAGACTTTACATCACCAAGTTATCAGGCTTCCAAACTTTTGAAGTGGTATGCCAGGTTTAACTTCCTGAAGGAATACATGGGCTATGGAGAACACCACAGTGGACGGCTCCGGATTAATTTAGACCGTATGGGGTTCTTCAACGTGCATTGACGTCGCACAGCACACCATTGTTTTTATGTTTTGCCACCGTCGAAATACTGCCACTGCAGCAGGATCGGGCTCAAACCCGCGACCCTGAGATCAGCAGCCGAACAACAAAGCCACTAAATCATATGGCGGGTGCTTCCAAATTTTCATCTAGCTGCTTTTTCTATGGACTGCTTTCCTGTCTCACTAAAGAATACAATACTTGCTTTAACTATTCGCTTAATAATACTTTAGGCATGCTGTTTTGTCTTCGCTGAGAACGAATAAACAACTGAGGCTCCTCAACCTTCACACTGTCAGCAGGCAAAGGACACCTGCAGCTGCATTCCTTTAATACAAGCACATGCATCAGTTTTTGTGCTTATACGCAGGTTGGAGTGGAACGTCAATTCTTATAAATGTCCGACATGAGTATGACGACATCCATACAGACACAAGGCAGCAACGGGAAACTGCAATACGGGCACTGCCTTTGATAAAAACAACTTACTTGTGTGGTGCATTCTTTTCAGCCATCTCCTGCTTCTCGATACAGCTAACTCATTGTTAGAAGCATACAGTAGCAGTGAGCCACTCACAACTTGCCTCCGCGTCCCCCGGCTCTGCTTCTTGCATCGACCCTTTTTCCTTTAAAAGCGCTTACATCGAAAGGTGGGCGACCTGTCACATTTGCAAACAGCGCGCCTGTTTTGCACCTTGCTAGCCACGACGAAGCAAGTACGCATCGAAATGTTCACTGAATTTGGGGGAAGATAGAAATACAAGAAACGCATTTAACGCTCTAGCGCACAAATTCAATACGACGCAAATTTTTATTTTTCTCGCCGAGCAGCCACGATCTACCACTGACGCTGATACTGTAGAAGCTTGGGCAAGTTGGTGTGACATGGTTTTTTCAGCAACGCGGGGGACAAAGGACGGGACAAGTGCACAGACACTGCGCTGAACTTACATCCGGTTGATTGAGGTGGTTTTCACTACTTAAATACAGTGGCAACCAATCTCAAATGAAAAGACAGATACACAAAACAGATTGACGAAAATGACAATTCCTGAGCACAGGTCTACAGTGGCACAAGACCAGCTGCGCACGTTTTTCTATTCTCATCAAGGAAACGTAGTTCTTTATCAGACCGAGCTAATGAGGCAACGCTTACGCATTCATCTTTGAATTTATGGAATTCATGAGCTTCAATGATTTCACGAGTGATTTTTGTTCTATTATCTGACAGCACTCGACACTGAGTGAAAACAGGATAACACGGTGGTTTTTTGTTCTTTTTTCTTTCCTCTGTGCAGTCTCTGCAATGAATGCCAAGGTGACGGGAAGCGGTGCCACTCACGTTGTTGTTGTGTTCCCGCAGCAGGTCGTTGGGGCAACGACCAGTTTGCCCCGTGTAGTGCTTGCCACATGTAAGCGGAAACCTGTACACAACATTGCTGCTACATGGTACAAAACCTTTTTGGTGTTTCTTATCGCAGCCAACTATCCTTTCATTGCTGCTGTTTACAATATGGCAGAGTTTGGAAAGCTTATCGGGCGCGGAAAAAAACAACGTTTACAACGGCACGCGCTCCCACCCTTTTCAGATTATGTGAAATGCGGTGTAGATAAGGAATAACCACATACTTTCTTTTTTCTTCCTTGGGCCTTTCAGTGGAATCTCTGCGGCCTGAATTAATGATTTCTCTTAGCAGGCTCTCTGATATTGCAATCAGAAGGTCGGAAGGGTATCCTGCTGCTTGTAAGCGTACCACCTGATTTTGATAGCTGTCTTGCATCGCATGATGGCATGATTTTTCTAGGGCATTTCTTAAACGCAACTTTGCGATGCCGCGCTTTACAAGCTTAGAATGTGCAGAAGCGAAAGGCGTGAGGGGCTTCTGGCATCGTGGCTCGTAACGCCAGCACACATGGCTATTCTTGAGGAACATGGCAAAATCTAAAAAACGTAACTTTCCTTCAGAAGGCGTTTCATGCGTCAAAACAAGAGGGTCAAGACAGGTGTGAAAAATTGATAAAACTTTCGAGACCGAGGCCCCTGCGTCAGTAACTGCACATGTCATCAAAACTAAAAAATCATCTACAAACCTAAAAACACGAGCCACGCTTTCGTCGAGTTGACTATCAAGGAGCTTGTCATGGTGCGCGAGATAAATGTCGCCCAGTATCGGAGCTATGCATGAACCAATGCAGACGCCATTGCTCTGGAGGTAAACAGATTCATTCCAGGTGGAAAATGTCGAGTTAAAGCAAAAAGTAAGGAGTTCCAAGAAGTTGCTATTGCTGATGCCTGCAGAACTCTGGAAAGCTACCACACCAAAGGAATCAATGCATTCTTCAACGCTTGCCAGCAGTTTCTTTTGCGGAAGGGAATAATATAAATCTTTTATATCGATAGATCAGGCCGAAAAGCCTTTCGCTGGGTTTTGTTGCAAGAAAGCGATTACTTGGTTAGAACTCTTCACCTGAAAAGGGTCGACAATGGTTAAGAGGTTCAGCTTGTCTTGCAAAAAATAACGCGACAGACTTTTGCCATGTGCCATCCTCGGAGACTATTGCTCGAAGTGGGCAGTCCAGCTTGTGAGTTTTGGCTGTGAAGAATATCTTTAAGCAGGACCCCTTGCTTTTCTCTATACACTTGGCTAGGGATTCCAAATTCATTTGTGCACACATTTTCCGTGCTCGGGCTTTCACTTTACTAAGAGCGACATCGCTTCTCTGCCGGTAAGTCGAACCGATAGCATTTTCTGCCTTCGATAAGTAGAGCGCTTTTGGCATCACAGCAAAACCTCCCTCTTTATCAGCCTGTAATAGGGTCAGCGAGTTGTTCTTTAAAAACGAAACGGTGAATTTGATTGGAATTCTACACCTGGTAGGTTTACACTTTGCCAAAATGTCCACTCCATCTGAAACACATCGGTCCACTTCAGGAGCCACTGCTAGGCTGGAAACTTGTCTCACCATCGCAAGAAGTTCCGATGCCGATTGCCTGGGTTCCACGGCGAACTTTGGTCCTCGTCTAAGGACGTCTTGTACTTGTACCGGCAAGGACACTTCACCATAGGTGTGGACCGGACTGTGCATCTTCTTAGTGATGGCTCGAAGCTGCGGCAGCGCGCACTGCCATAAGAATTCCGTAGTCCTGTCTGCCGTCTGAGGTCCACCGCCGCCATTCAAGTGCACCATGAGCTGAAGATGTGCCGCTGTGTGCTCTCAGGAAGAGCCATTCTCTGTAGAGGCAGAATCACTCGTGAAATCATTGAAGCTCATGAAATCCATAAATTCAAAGATGAATGCGTAAGCGTTGCCTCAATAGCTCTGTCTGATAAAGTACTACGTTTCCTTGATGAGAATAGAAAAACGTGCGCAGCTGGTCTTGTGCCACTGTAGACCTGTGCTCAGGAATTGTCATTTTCGTCAATCTGTTTCGTCAATCTGTCTTTTCATTTGAGATTGGTTGCCACTGTATTTAAGTAGTGAAAATCACCTCAATAAACCTGTTGTAAGTTCAGCGCCGTGTCTGTGCACTTGTCACGTCCTTTGTCCCCTGCGCTGCTGAAAAAACCGCTGACGAGCGAAGGCACGGAGGGGACACAAGGACATGTTCCTGGAAAATTTTAAAAGTTTTCGAGCAGCCAGCTACGCAGAAGTACGACCCTTTACGTCACTGAAGACTTACATTTAAATATATTCGCGACTAATCAATACTCCACACTATGTAATATCAAAACACAAGCTTATCACAACAGCGCGCTGAAACGGACAGGGAGAGCAGCAGACAGGACCCGCTCACGCTTCGCGGTCTGGCCAACAGGCGGCGCAGCCAATGCAATGAGCATGGGCTATAGTTTTCATGCGTCTGTGTCAAAGTAGGTGCTATGTAAAATGCGTTTGATCTTTCATCATAGATCCCAGCATGGTGACAATCTTCCTTGTTGAACATGTCTGCTGTACACCTAAGGGACTTGACTAAGAAGCAAACAAGTGGAGTTTTTTTTCTCGTAATGCAATGAGAAACAATCTTTAATTGCTACAGTTCTGGCAAGATAGAGACTTGGGACATACTGTGAATAAAACATGTGCATTTGTCAGCAAAATGCTTGGTGTTAGTGCATGGACAGCGTTTAATGGAAAGAAGGAGAGGCAAGAGTAAGCAGGTGGAAGTGGTCGACACCCAGCACAGAATGGCCAGGAAGTGGAGATTAGCGGCGTAGCACCCTGTATGACAACTTCCCAAAGCTGGCATTGAGGTCATGGATGCACAACTTTTCCCAGCACTATGTTAGATGGTAACTGCATGGCATATGCTTTAAAGGGGTCCAGACACAAAGTTTTTCGGTGTCAGTTTATTTGCCTTCAAAGAGGCCTACGGGCCTAGCAATCATGAAAATAAGAGCAAAACACCAGTGCACAGTGTGAATAATTAATTACAAGCCATTTTGTACACAAAGCCTTTGGTCTCAGTCAGCGCCAGCGCTGAAGTGAACAACACCTGAGTTCAGCGACGTCACAATAATTAAAGCAAGTGCACCATGACATCACTCGATGTGGGTGGAAATAGTTTCGTTTATGGGGGTTAAACGTCCGAAAGCGACTCAGGCTATGAGGGACGTTGTAGTGAAGGGCTCCGCAAAATTTCCACCACCTGGGGTTCTTTAATGTGCACTGACGTCGAATGGTACACGGGCCTCTAGAATTTCACCTCCATCGAAATTCGACCACCGCGACCGGGATCGAACTCGCGTCTTTCAGGTCAGCAGTGAAGCGCCATAACCACTGAGCCGCGGAGGCAGCCCAATGTAGGTGGAAATGGCGAGAGGCTCATCGGACAGCATTAAAAACAGCAATAACTTATGTTCCCCTCAAAGAATGTGCCAGACACTTGCAAGATGGCAACTTCTTACGCCCATGAAAGAAATCGTACGGTAACTAACCCCTCTCTCCTCTCCCACTACCGACCCATACCACCTTCCTGCCCTGTATGCAATGCTCAAAAGGCAAACCTGACTGATATCTTCGGGATCTGTCCGGCTTCCCCTCCACCCAGCAAGCCGGAGCCACTCCAAACATGGGAGGACTGGGAGACCTCACTACGCTCCACAGATCAGGCACGACAGAAGATCGTCGCCACCTGTGCGGCCAGCGTTATGGACCTTTTAGCCTGAACGTTTGAGTGCGGTGTGGTCGTGCGGGGACCCAGGGGTCCTGGGAGGCCCGAATTCCTCTGCACAATAAAGTCTTTCTCACTCTCTCACTCTCATGCCGTTCATTGCGTTTAAAATTTTGTGTCTGCACCCCTTTAAGGACTATAGACACCAAATTTTTTCTTGCGTGTTTTCTTCTTTCAAACGATATCGTAGACATTCATATACATGAAGCACCCTGTGGTATTTGTGTACGACCGCTAAATAGTTTATAATTGAATTTCTTCTTCACGCTGTTTCGGTTTCGTCGACCGAAGGACGACTGTGACGTCAAGTTGATGTCTTCGCCACGTGATCAACTGGAAAAACTTGTAAGGGCCAGTACAGGTGGCGCCATCAGGGGACACACAGGGACGGCTGACAACACTGGAGGGAGAGGGAATGCGTGGTTGGCTATGGCGGGAATGTGCGTGAGGTGTGCGCGGGCAGCGCGGGAGTGATCCGAGTGGCGTGGTCGAAGTGGGCTCAAGTGTGAGCTCGGTGCGCATTGCATTAGGTGCGCAAACTACGGATGACTATTGGGGGACTCCGGCACGAGGGACTCTGTGAGCGTGTGTAATAAATCATCCCTTGACAAGTGGGGGCCCGTCCGACGGAACCAACATGGAGACCAATGCCGGAACGTCCGCATCTGATGAAAGCTCCGTCACAGCCACGGTCCCAACGACCCTGGTGCAGCAACTCCTGGCCACTACGACGAAAGGTACGCTGCTCGAGCGGGAGCAACTGGCAGCGCAAGTGCGCGAGATTCTGCTCACGACATCGATCGACACCAGCAGTACGACAGCGGAGCAGGCCAATGAAGCTAGGCCTAGCGGTCGCGGGCTTTGAAGATGAGGGAGGCACTTAGGCCGTTACCGAAATTCATCGGATATGAAGACAGTCAACCCCCACAAACATTCTTGGATCGATTCGTCGAGTACTGCTATTTGGGAGGCATCCCGAACGATCGTCGCCTTCAACATATCCCTGTGGCGTTGGAAGGCTCTGCGAAACAGTGGTGGCGGTTCATCGGTGGCCACTCAGATTGGGCTTCCTTCGCCGAGGACTTCAAGGGCGAGTTCGCGGCCGTCGACTACAGGGAAAAATTGAAGGCAGAGCTGGCCGAGCGCACTCAGCACCCTGCCGAGAATCTAAAACAGTTCATACACATCATAGCAGAGTACTATGACCGTATTGGAGAGCCTGTCACCGACGCGGAAAAAGTTGATCGGGTGAGGCGGCAAATGCATCCGACCTTTCAGGACCTGACGAATAACATGGAATTCGCGAACCTGCGCGACATGGCAAAGGCAGCGGGCCTCCTTATGCAGCGTGCGTGGCACCGCCTGCGTTACGTGCCACCGCCACTGCGAAGCATGCAGGCCGCGCCCGACCTCGCCTTTGTTGACGCCGGCGCTCCACATTGTCACTGCCCTGTCGCGGCGGCCTCAACCGATGCTTCGTCACGACGTGACTGGTCGCTTCGGCCTGCGGCGATGCTCGCGTCCCGACACGGGGTCCGTCCTTCGGGCTCGACGCTGCGAGCTGAGGCCCCTTTGTGGGCGCCGCCAGATCCCCGTGCACAGTACCAGTCGCCGGCTTCAATGAACGAAAGTGGGCGCTCCGCACCGGGCATCGCATGGCCCATGCCTCCACCTGACGCTGTTGTCTGCCACCGGTGCGGTGGTAGAGGTCATCGAGCGCGCGCATGCCCTACAGGCAAGTCACGAAGCAGACCGCGCTGCTTCCGCTGTGATAAGGTCGGTCACCTCCAAGCAAACTGTCCGGGAAATGGCCGATCGTAGCAGTTGTGCCGGCCAACGGCTACGCAACTTCCTTGCAAGTTCTAGCGACGACCGGTGGGAAAGAACCTCTGCTCGAGGTATCAATCGGCGACAGTGTATTTTACGCCCTCCTGGACACCGGCGCCAGCGTTAGCCTGATGAACGCGCGAGCCTTCGAGGCGGCGAAACGCAGTGGCGCCAGTACCAGAGAAGAAAGACGGACTCTCCGGCTTGCAGAGGGATGGTCGGAGACAACACCCTCTGTACGTTGCCGCATCCGATGGCAGGGTAGCAGCCGGAAACAGCGCTTCCTCTTGTTGGAGAAGCTTTGCCACGACATAGTTCTGGGACGAGACTTCCTTGCAACAGCGGGCTTTTCTGTACATATAGGCCTCGGTGGATGGACACTCGGGATGGATCCCCAGCCATTGGTGAGGTTCAGCAAGGCACCCTCTCGCCACCACACAGCGGCTGCTGGCCTGCTCAAGACAGCTCCACACAAGTTGCACAGCAGCATCCTGACATGGAAGACTGGGATGAGGACCTAGCTACCTCCTTGCAGCAGCTGTTTGCTCTGGAAGAGCATGGTCCACCTGAGGCCAACTGCAGCCAAGCGACGTCTGACCGCAGGGCCTCTCCAGACAGCGATCGACTGGAAGCCATCCTCAGTCAATATAGACATGTTTTCCAAAAATACCCCGGCTGCACATCTCTCATTACGCATAGAATAGATACAGGCGACCACTGTCCAGTCCGTTGCAAACTGCGCCCAGTAAACGCAAAAAAGCGGGAAGTCATGGACCAATGTATACAAGAACGGCTGCAGCAAGACCTTATCGAACCATGCACCAGCTCATGGGCCAGTGCTCCAGTCCTGGTGCAGAAAAAGAATGGTGGGTACCGCCTAGCAGTTGACTACACACCATTAAATGCCAGGACAAATGTACCAAGGTACCCAATGCCTCGTACCGACTGGGTCCTTGCACAGTTGGGTCGTGCCAAATGGTTCTCGAGTCTGGACCTTGCACAAGGTTTTTTCCAAGTGCCTGTAGCACCGGAGGACGTTCAAAAGACTGCGTTCATATGCCACAAGGGCATGTTTCAGTTTAAGAGGATGCCATTTGGAGTGGCTGGAGGGCCAGCAACGTTTCAGTCTTTAATGGACAAACTGCTAGAGGGAATAAAACATACCTACTGCATGGCTTTCTTGGATGATATCCTTATCTACTCCGACACATTGGCAGAACATCTGGACCACATTGCCGAGGTGTTGCGTAGGATCGACAGGGCCGGCCTCTCAGTCAACCCAGCAAAGGTTTCCTTCTGCAAACAGACTCTCAAGTTCCTTGGGCACATAATTACTCCTGGCGAGTGCAGACCGCACCCAGACAAGGCGCAAGCTGTCTCTCAGTTTCCCCCATCCCGTACTGTCAAACAACTCCAAATGTTCTTGGGCCTAGTTGGCTACTACAGGAATTTTATACCCTCATTCTCCGACAAGGCAAAACCTCTAACACTGCTGTTGAGGAAAGGTACAGACTGGTTGTGGGGGGCTGAGCAGCGAGCAGCATTTGAGCTGCTGAAGACTACACTGGCAGGCGAGGTGGCCGTCACCCTACCGGATCTGAACCGACCATTCGTCATTGAGACGGATGCTAGCGGCACAGGCATTGCGGCGGTTCTACTTCAGGAGGTGGATGGCTTGCTTCGGCCAGTCTCGTTTATTAGCAGAACCCCTAACAGCAGCAGAGCGCAACTACACAGTGCAAGAATGGGAATGTCTGGCAGTCGTGTGGGCTGTGGAAAAATTCAGGCCATACATTGAGCTTACGTCTTTTGAAGTTCATTGTGATCACGCATCGCTGGCACGGATGCTCAACACTGAACACACGTTGGGTCGGGTGCGACGCTGGGTTTTGCGATTCCAAGGGCTGAGGTGCACAGTTAGGCATCGCCGAGGCCGAGCTAACATCCCAGCCGATGCTCTGAGCAGATTTCCAACTGGTCATCCAGAACCAATGCCTTCAAGCTTGGCAGAAGAATGGTTTCCGATAGAACTCGAGGAACCACAGCTCACCATTCGCTTCGCTGATGTTGCCTCGGCTGACCTTGTTGACACCTCACCCCTAACCGACTGTGCAAAACTGAAGCACGAGCAACAGAAAGACCCGTTGCTGCAGCAGCTGCTGCAGTACCTTGAGGCGGTGATCCTACCAGACGACCCCAAGAGGGCAAAAATGGTCTCCGACTTGGCCAAGGAGAGCCATATAGCACCTGATGGGGTTCGCCTTTGGACACGCGGAGGCAAAGCGGTGCCGTGGCTCCCCCTCCATCTACGTGAATTGGTGCTTAAACTGAAGCACGACCATCCACTCAGTGGACATGCCGGCTTCTTCAAAACCTTAAGGCGCATCGAGAGCCGCTTCACTTGGTTGGGGGTGCGCTCCGACACGTCTCGCTATGTACGAGGGTGTCAGCAGTGCCAGGTCTTCAAGCCCCGTCGCCAGAAACCAATGGGACTTATGGACAGCACTTGGGTGTCCTCACCCATGCAGCACCTCAGTGTGGATCTGATAGGCCCATTGCCCAGAACTCCACGGCAACACAAGTATATCCTTGTAGCTCTGGACACATTCACTAAGTTTATCGATCTTTTTCCCCTGCGGGCACCAACTTCAAAAGCCATCGTTGAAAGGATGGTGGAAGTTTTCTGCCGGCACGGTGCACCTGTTTCCCTCTCCAGTGATAACGGTAAACCATTCGTCAGCAAGATATGGAAGGGAGTGCTGCAACATTGGGGAATACAAGAGCGGCACACAGTCCCCTACAGACCTGCTGGACAGCCTGTAGAACGTCACAATGCTATAGTCAAGCAGACCATTGTCAACTACTGCTCCTCCCACTGCAATTGGGACAAGCGACTCCCTGAGGTGGCCATCGCAATGCGGACATCAGAGAGTGTGGTCACAGGGTTTACGCCCGCATTCTTGTGCTATGGTCGGGAACTTCGTACACCTTGGGCAGATAGGCAGCAGATTAGTGCTGAAATTTCTGCATCGGCACCCCATGCACTCGCTGCAGAGCTAAACCTTTACCTGCAGGATGCATTGGCCATGGCCAGGGAACACCAAGAATCAGCGAAGGTCGAACAGGCCAGGCATTACAACAAGCATCGTGAACCAACCACCTACAAAGTTGGCGACCTCGTGCTCCGCGACAAGCACACTCTAAGTAATGCAAGTACAGGCTTCACTGCTAAATTGGCCCCTCGCCGCTCAGGGCCCTACCTAATCACTGCCCGTGTGGGTCAGAACAACTTTAAACTCAAAGACCCTGCCTCAAGAAAGTATAGGGGTGTGGCCAACGCAGACCAGCTAATGCCATACCATCCACCGTGGAGGCCTGCTTGCACGAATTAAGGGGGGGAGGATGTAAGGGCCAGTGCGGGTGGCGCCATCAGGGGACACACAGGGACGGCTGACAACACTGGAGGGAGAGGGGATGCGTGGTTAGCTATGGCGGGAATGTGCGTGAGGTGTGCGCGGGAGTGATCCGAGTGGTGTGGTCGAAGTGGGCTCAAGTGTGAGCTCGGTGCGCGTTGCATTAGGTGCCCGAACTGCGGATGACTATTGGGGGACTCCGGCACGCGGGACTCTGTGAGCGTGTGTAATAAATCATCCCTTGACAAACTTTAATATAATCACTGACAGGCTTGTCATTCCATGTTTTGGAAGATGCTGGATTAAATGTCGTAGTCAATTGAATATACATATCAGCGATTATATTACAGTTTTTCTAGTAGATCACGCGAACAAACCGTCAACATGACGTCACAGTCGTCATTCAGTCAATGAAACCGAAACAGCACGAGAGAAGAAATTCAATCAAATTATTTAGCGCTTGTAGGAAAATACCACACGGTAATTCATGTATTCTAATGTCTAACGCATCGTTTGACAGAAGAAAACATGCAATAAAATTACACTAGCTGCCCACTGAATGAGAAGACACTTTCGCAAGGCAGCAAAGCTACCTAAGGTACACGATGGTAGGTTCCAAAATTATTTACCTGGATGAGATATGTGCAACGGCAGCAAGCGCAGTGTTGGTGGAAGGACAGAACAGCGAGCGTGTGCTGCTTGTGCCAAGATCAGGACAACCATGGCCTGGAGCAGGCTGCCAGGGAAGGGCCACCGCATCATTGTGATGCACATCAGCAGTGAGAAAGGCCCATCAACGGCTGCCTGTATGTTTCCTGCAGAAAAACGGAAAGGGTGAAGACTGCTATGAAGATACGGGTGGCAATCATTTTGAGATGTTTGCACTCATGTGCTCCAGAGGCAGACAAAAGAAACATCGTAGCAAAACACAAGCAGTTGTGCCATTCACATCTGGACGAAGCAATGCCGACAACAGTTTTACACAAAGAAGCAGTTCAGCAGTAGCTGACAGAGAGAACACTAATGGAACGCTATGATGCCAACAATGTGGCTCCCATAAATCATGAAGCTGCCCAAACTGTGTGTTGTCAAATACCATGTAGGTGTCGCTGTGGCGAGGGCTGGCAACGTCAAGCTCTGGCTCCCACCTAGGCTTTAACCTATGGAGTTTCTCTGGGTACAAGTTAATAATGATACCAAGAATGAGCATAAAGATTTATGGCTTCCTTTGGTTGAAGCTTTGCTCATAAACAAAAAAACCAACAGTTTCAGCAGAAAAGTGGAGGAATTGTGCACACCACGCCATGAATAATGATGAAAAATTCAGAGCAAACTCTGCCAGCGGCCCTCATATTCATTAACACATACGAGTTTCACAAAACATAACTATGTAGCACATCGGCTCTGGGATGCATCACAATAGTAAACCAGCGCTAACATCTCTAGCACTGCAAATTAAGACTTTACATCACCAAGTTATCAGGCTTCCAAACTTTTGAAGTGATATGCCAGGTTTAACTTCCTGAAGGAACACATGGGCTATGAAGAACACCACAGTGGACGGCTCCGGATTAATTTAGACCGTATGGGGTTCTTCAACGTGCATTGACGTCGCACAGCACACCATTGTTTTTATGTTTTGCCACCGTCGAAATACTGCCACTGCAGCAGGATCGGGCTCAAACCCGCGACCCTGAGATCAGCAGCCGAACAACAAAGCCACTAAATCATATGGCGGGTGCTTCCAAATTTTCATCTAGCTGCTTTTTCTATGGACTGCTTTCCTGTCTCACTAAGGAATACAATACTTGCTTTAACTATTCGCTTAATAATTCTTTAGGCATGCTGTTTTGTCTTCGCTGAGAACGAATAAACAACTGAGGCTCCTCAACCTTCACACTGTCAGCAGGCAAAGGACACCTGCAGCTGCATTCCTTTAATACAAGCACATGCACCAGTTTTTGTGCTTATACGCAGGTTGGAGTCGAACGTCAATTCTTATAAATGTCCGACATGAGTATGACGACATCCATACAGACACAAGGCAGCAACGGGAAACTGCACTGCCTTTGATAAAAACAACTTACTTGTGTGGTGCATTCTTTTCAGCCATCTCCTGCTTCTCGATACAGCTAACTCATTGTTAGAAGCATACAGAAGCAGTGAGCCACTCACAACTTGCCTCCGCGTCCCCCGGCTCTGCTTCTTGCATCGACCCTTTTTCCTTTAAAAGCGCTTACATCGAAAGGTGGGCGACCTGTCACATTTGCAAACAGCGCGCCTGTTTTGCACCTTGCTAGCCACGACGAAGCAAGTACGCATCGAAATGTTCACTGAATTTGGGGGAAGATAGAAATACAAGAAACGCATTTAACGCTCTAGCGCACAAATTCAATACGACGCAAATTTTTATTTTTCTCGTCGAGCAGCCACGATCTACCACTGACGCTGATACTGTAGAAGCTTGGGCAAGTTGGTGTGACATGGTTTTTTCAGCAACGCGGGGGACAAAGGACGGGACAAGTGCACAGACACTGCGCTGAACTTACATCCGGTTGATTGAGGTGGTTTTCACTACTTAAATACAGTGGCAACCAATCTCAAATGAAAAGACAGATACACAAAACAGATTGACGAAAATGACAATTCCTGAGCACAGGTCTACAGTGGCACAAGACCAGCTGCGCACGTTTTTCTATTCTCATCAAGGAAACGTAGTTCTTTATCAGACCGAGCTAATGAGGCAACGCTTACGCATTCATCTTTGAATTTATGGAATTCATGAGCTTCAATGATTTCACGAGTGATTTTTGTTCTATTATCTGACAGCACTCGACACTGAGTGAAAACAGGATAACACGGTGGTTTTTTGTTCTTTTTTCTTTCCTCTGTGCAGTCTCTGCAATGAATGCCAAGGTGACGGGAAGCGGTGCCACTCACGTTGTTGTTGTGTTCCCGCAGCAGGTCGTTGGGGCAACGACCAGTTTGCCCCGTGTAGTGCTTGCCACATGTAAGCGGAAACCTGTACACAACATTGCTGCTACATGGTACAAAACCTTTTTGGTGTTTCTTATCGCAGCCAACTATCCTTTCATTGCTGCTGTTTACAATATGGCAGAGTTTGGAAAGCTTATCGGGCGCGGAAAAAAACAACGTTTACAACGGCACGCGCTCCCACCCTTTTCAGATTATGTGAAATGCGGTGTAGATAAGGAATAACCACATACTTTCTTTTTTCTTCCTTGGGCCTTTCAGTGGAATCTCTGCGGCCTGAATTAATGATTTCTCTTAGCAGGCTCTCTGATATTGCAATCAGAAGGTCGGAAGGGTATCCTGCTGCTTGTAAGCGTACCACCTGATTTTGATAGCTGTCTTGCATCGCATGATGGCATGATTTTTCTAGGGCATTTCTTAAACGCAACTTTGCGATGCCGCGCTTTACAAGCTTAGAATGTGCAGAAGCGAAAGGCGTGAGGGGCTTCTGGCATCGTGGCTCGTAACGCCAGCACACATGGCTATTCTTGAGGAACATGGCAAAATCTAAAAAACGTAACTTTCCTTCAGAAGGCGTTTCATGCGTCAAAACAAGAGGGTCAAGACAGGTGTGAAAAATTGATAAAACTTTCGAGACCGAGGCACCTGCGTCAGTAACTGCACATGTCATCAAAACTAAAAAATCATCTACAAACCTAAAAACACGAGCCACGCTTTCGTCGAGTTGACTATCAAGGAGCTTGTCATGGTGCGCGAGATAAATGTCGCCCAGTATCGGAGCTATGCATGAACCAATGCAGACGCCATTGCTCTGGAGGTAAACAGATTCATTCCAGGTGGAAAATGTCGAGTTAAAGCAAAAAGTAAGGAGTTCCAAGAAGTTGCTATTGCTGATGCCTGCAGAACTCTGGAAAGCTACCACACCAAAGGAATCAATGCATTCTTCAACGCTTGCCAGCAGTTTCTTTTGCGGAAGGGAATAATATAAATCTTTTATATCGATAGAGCAGGCCGAAAAGCCTTTCGCTGGGTTTTGTTGCAAGAAAGCGATTACTTGGTTAGAACTCTTCACCTGAAAAGGGTCGACAATGGTTAAGAGGTTCAGCTTGTCTTGCAAAAAATAACGCGACAGACTTTTGCCATGTGCCATCCTCGGAGACTATTGCTCGAAGTGGGCAGTCCAGCTTGTGAGTTTTGGCTGTGAAGAATATCTTTAAGCAGGACCCCTTGCTTTTCTCTATACACTTGGCTAGGGATTCCAAATTCATTTGTGCACACATTTTCCGTGCTCGGGCTTTCACTTTACTAAGAGCGACATCGCTTCTCTGCCGGTAAGTCGAACCGATAGCATTTTCTGCCTTCGATAAGTAGAGCGCTTTTGGCATCACAGCAAAACCTCCCTCTTTATCAGCCTGTAATAGGGTCAGCGAGTTGTTCTTTAAAAACGAAACGGTGAATTTGATTGGAATTCTACACCTGGTAGGTTTACACTTTGCCAAAATGTCCACTCCATCTGAAACACATCGGTCCACTTCAGGAGCCACTGCTAGGCTGGAAACTTGTCTCACCATCGCAAGAAGTTCCGATGCCGATTGCCTGGGTTCCACGGCGAACTTTGGTCCTCGTCTAAGGACGTCTTGTACTTGTACCGGCAAGGACACTTCACCATAGGTGTGGACCGGACTGTGCATCTTCTTAGTGATGGCTCGAAGCTGCGGCAGCGCGCACTGCCATAAGAATTCCGTAGTCCTGTCTGCCGTCTGAGGTCCACCGCCGCCATTCAAGCGCACCATGAGCTGAAGATGTGCCGCTGTGTGCTCTCAGGAAGAGCCATTCTCTGTAGAGGCAGAATCACTCGTGAAATCATTGAAGCTCATGAAATCCATAAATTCAAAGATGAATGCGTAAGCGTTGCCTCAATAGCTCTGTCTGATAAAGTACTACGTTTCCTTGATGAGAATAGAAAAACGAGCGCAGCTGGTCTTGTGCCACTGTAGACCTGTGCTCAGGAATTGTCATTTTCGTCAATCTGTTTTGTGTATCTGTCTTTTCATTTGAGATTGGTTGCCACTGTATTTAAGTAGTGAAAATCACCTCAATAAACCAGTTGTAAGTTCAGCGCCGTGTCTGTGCACTTGTCACGTCCTTTGTCCCCTGCGCTGCTGAAAAAACCGCTGACGAGCGAAGGCACGGAGGGGACACAAGGACATGTTCCTGGAAAATTTTAAAAGTTTTCGAGCAGCCAGCTACGCAGAAGTACGACCCTTTACGTCACTGAAGACTTACATTTAAATATATTCGCGACTAATCAATACTCCACACTATGTAATATCAAAACACAAGCTTATCACAACAGCGCGCTGAAACGGACAGGGAGAGCAGCAGACAGGACCCGCTCACGCTTCGCGGTCTGGCCAACAGGCGGCGCAGCCAATGCAATGAGCATGGGCTATAGTTTTCATGCGTCTGTGTCAAAGTAGGTGCTATGTAAAATGCGTTTGATCTTTCATCATAGATCCCAGCATGGTGACAATCTTCCTTGTTGAACATGTCTGCTGTACACCTAAGGGACTTGACTAAGAAGCAAACAAGTGGAGTTTTTTTTCTCGTAATGCAATGAGAAACAATCTTTAATTGCTACAGTTCTGGCAAGATAGAGACTTGGGACATACTGTGAATAAAACATGTGCATTTGTCAGCAAAATGCTTGGTGTTAGTGCATGGACAGCGTTTAATGGAAAGAAGGAGAGGCAAGAGTAAGCAGGTGGAAGTGGTCGACACCCAGCACAGAATGGCCAGGAAGTGGAGATTAGCGGCGTAGCACCCTGTATGACAACTTCCCAAAGCTGGCATTGAGGTCATGGATGCACAACTTTTCCCAGCACTATGTTAGATGGTAACTGCATGGCATATGCTTTAAAGGGGTCCAGACACAAATTTTTTCGGTGTCAGTTTATTTGCCTTCAAAGAGGCCTACGGGCCTAGCAATCATGAAAATAAGAGCAAAACACCAGTGCTCAGTGTGAATAATTAATTACAAGCCATTTTGTACACAAAGCCTTTGGTCTCAGTCAGCGCCAGCGCTGAAGTGAACAACACCTGAGTTCAGCGACGTCACAATAATTAAAGCAAGTGCACCATGACATCACTCGATGTGGGTGGAAATAGTTTCGTTTATGGGGGTTAAACGTCCGAAAGCGACTCAGGCTATGAGGGACGTTGTAGTGAAGGGCTCCGCAAAATTTCCACCACCTGGGGTTCTTTAATGTGCACTGACGTCGAATGGTACACGGGCCTCTAGAATTTCACCTCCATCGAAATTCGACCACCGCGACCGGGATCGAACTCGCGTCTTTCAGGTCAGCAGTGAAGCGCCATAACCACTGAGCCGCGGAGGCAGCCCAATGTAGGTGGAAATGGCGAGAGGCTCATCGGACAGCATTAAAAACAGCAATAACTTATGTTCCCCTCAAAGAATGTGCCAGACACTTGCAAGATGGCAACTTCTTACGCCCATGAAAGAAATCGTACGGTAACTAACCCCTCTCTCCTCTCCCACTACCGACCCATACCACCTTCCTGCCCTGTGTGCAATGCTCAAAAGGCAAACCTGACTGATATCTTCGGGATCTGTCCGGCTTCCCCTCCACCCAGCAGGCCGGAGCCACTCCAAACATGGGCGGACTGGGAGACCTCACTACGCTCCACAGATCAGGCACGACAGAAGATCGTCGCCACCTGTGCGGCCAGCGTCATGGACCTTTTAGCCTGAACGTTTGAGTGCGGTGTGGTCGTGCGGGGACCCAGGGGTCCTGGGAGGCCCGAATTCCTCTGCACAATAAAGTCTTTCTCTCTCTCACTCTCATGCCGTTCATTGCGTTTAAAATTTTGTGTCTGCATCCCTTTAAGGACTATAGACACCAAATTTTTTCTTGCGTGTTTTCTTCTTTCAAATGATATCGTAGACATTCATATACATGAAGCACCCTGTGGTATTTGTGTACGACCGCTAAATAGTTTATAATTGAATTTCTTCTTCACGGTGTTTCGGTTTCGTCGACCGAAGGACGACTGTGACGTCAAGTTGATGTTTTGGCCACGTGATCAACTGGAAAAACTTTAATATAATCACGAACAGGCTTGTCATTCCATGCCTTGGAAGATGCTGGATTAAATGTCATGGTGAATTAAATCTACATATCAGCGATTATATTACAGTTTTTCTAGTAGATCACGCGAACAAACCGTCAACTTGACGTCACAGTCGTCATTCAGTCAATGAAACCGAAACAGCACGAGAGAAGAAATTCAATCAAATTATTTAGCGCTTGTAGGAAAATACCACACGGTAATTCATGTATTCTAATGTCTAACGCATCGTTTGACAGAAGAAAACATGCAATAAAATTACGCTAACTGCCCACTGAAAGAGAAGACACTTTCGCAAGGCAGCAAAGCTACATAAGGTACAAGATGGTAGGTTCCAAAATTATTTACCTGGATGAGATATGTGCAACGGCAGCAAGCGCAGTGTTGGTGGAAGGACAGAACGGCGAGCGTGTGCTGCTTGTGCCAAGATCAGGACAACCATGGCCTGGAGCAGGCTGCCAGGGAAGGGCCACCGCATCATTGTGATGCACATCAGCAGTGAGAAAGGCCCATCAACGGCTGCCTGTATGTTTCCTGCAGAAAAAACGAAAAGGGTGAAGACTGCTATGAAGATACGGGTGGCAATCATTTTGAGATGTTTGCACTCATGTGCTCCAGAGGCAGACAAAAGAAACATCGTAGCAAAACACAAGCAGTTGTGCCATTCACATCTGGACGAAGCAATGCCGACAACAGTTTTACACAAAGAAGCAGTTCAGCAGTAGCTGACAGAGAGAACACTAATGGAACGCTATGATGCCAACAATGTGGCTCCCATAAATCATGAAGCTGCCCAAACTGTGTGTTGTCAAATACCATGTAGGTGTCGCTGTGGCGAGGGCTGGCAACGTCAAGCTCTGGCTCCCACCTAGGCTTTAACCTATGGAGTTTCTCTGGATACAAGTTAATAATGATACCAAGAATGAGCATAAAGATTTATGGCTTCCTTTGGTTGAAGCTCTGGTCATAAACAAGACACCAACGGTTTCAGCAGAAAAGTGGAGGAATTGTGCACACCACGCCATGAATAATGATGAAAAATTCAGAGCAAACTCTGCCAGCGGCCCTCATATTCATTAACACATACGAGTTTCACAAAACATAACTATGTAGCACATCGGCTCTGGGATGCATCACAATAGTAAACCAGCGCTAACATCTCTAGCACTGCAAATTAAGACTCTACATCCCCAAGTTATCAGGCTTCCAAACTTTTGAAGTGATATGCCAGGTTTAACTTCCTGAAGGAATACATGGGCTATGGAGAACACCACAGTGGACGGCTCCGGATTAATTTAGACCGTATGGGGTTCTTCAACGTGCATTGACGTCGCACAGCACACCATTGTTTTTATGTTTTGCCACCGTCGAAATACTGCCACTGCAGCAGGATCGGGCTCAAACCCGCGACCCTGAGATCAGCAGCCGAACGCCAAAGCCACTAAATCATATGGCGGGTGCTTCCAAATTTTCATCTAGCTGCTTTTTCTATGGACTGCTTTCCTGTCTCACTAAAGAATACAATACTTGCTTTAACTATTCGCTTAATAATTCTTTAGGCATGCTGTTTTGTCTTCGCTGAGAACGAATAAACAACTGAGGCTCCTCAACCTTCACACTGTCAGCAGGCAAAGGACACCTGCAGCTGCATTCCTTTAATACAAGCACATGCATCAGTTTTTGTGCTTATACGCAGGTTGGAGTGGAACGTCAATTCTTATAAATGTCCGACATGAGTATGACGACATCCATACAGACACAAGGCAGCAACGGGAAACTGCAATACGGGCACTGCCTTTGATAAAAACAACTTACTTGTGTGGTGCATTCTTTTCAGCCATCTCCTGCTTCTCGATACAGCTAACTCATTGTTAGAAGCATACAGTAGCAGTGAGCCACTCACAACTTGCCTCCGCGTCCCCCGGCTCTGCTTCCTGCATCGACCCTTTTTCCTTTAAAAGCGCTTACATCGAAAGGTGGGCGACCTGTCACATTTGCAAACAGCGCGCCTGTTTTGCACCTTGCTAGCCACGACGAAGCAAGTACGCATCGAAATGTTCACTGAATGTGGGGGAAGATAGAAATACAAGAAACGCATTTAACGCTCTAGCGCACAAATTCAATACGACGCAAATTTTTATTTTTCTCGTCGAGCAGCCACGATCTACCACTGACGCTGATACTGTAGAAGCTTGGGCAAGTTGGTGTGACATGGTTTTTTCAGCAGCGCAGGGGACAAAGGACGGGACAAGTGCACAGACACGGCGCTGAACTTACATCTGGTTTATTGAGGTGATTTTCACTACTTAAGTACAGTGGCAACCAATCTCAAATGAAAAGACAGATACACAGAACAGATTGACGAAAATGACAATTCCTGAGCACAGGTCTACAGTGGCACAAGACCAGCTGCGCACGTTTTTCTATTCTCATCAAGGAAACGTAGTTCTTTATCAGACAGCTATTGAGGCAACGCTTACGCATTCATCTTTGAATTTATGGAATTCATGAGCTTCAATGATTTCACGAGTGATTTTTGTTCTATTATCTGACAGCACTCGACACTGAGTGAAAACAGGATAACACGGTGGTTTTTTGTTCTTTTTTCTTTCCTCTGTGCAGTCTCTGCAATGAATGCCAAGGTGACGGGAAGCGGTGCCGCTCACGTTGTTGTTGTGTTCCCGCAGCAGGTCGTTGAGGCAACGACCAGTTTGCCCCGTGTAGTGCTTGCCACATGTAAGCGGAAACCTGTACACAACATTGCTGCTACATGGTACAAAACCTTTTTGGTGTTTCTTATCGCAGCCAACTATCCTTACATTGCTGCTGTTTACAATATGGCAGAGTTTGGAAAGCTTATCGGGCGCGGAAAAAAACAACGTTTACAACGGCACGCGCTCCCACCCTTTTCAGATTATGTGAAATGCGGTGTAGATAAGGAATAACCACATACTTTCTTTTTTCTTCCTTGGGCCTTTCAGTGGAATCTCTGCGGCCTGAATTAATGATTTCTCTTAGCAGGCTCTCTGATATTGCAATCAGAAGGTCGGAAGGGTATCCTGCTGCTTGTAAGCGTACCACCTGATTTTGATAGCTGTCTTGCATCGCATGATGGCATGATTTTTCTAGGGCATTTCTTAAACGCAACTTTGCGATGCCGCGCTTTACAAGCTTAGAATGTGCAGAAGCGAAAGGCGTGAGGGGCTTCTGGCATCGTGGCTCGTAACGCCAGCACACATGGCTATTCTTGAGGAACATGGCAAAATCTAAAAAACGTAACTTTCCTTCAGAAGGCGTTTCATGCGTCAAAACAAGAGGGTCAAGACAGGTGTGAAAAATTGATAAAACTTTCGAGACCGAGGCCCCTGCGTCAGTAACTGCACATGTCATCAAAACTAAAAAATCATCTACAAACCTAAAAACACGAGCCACGCTTTCGTCGAGTTGACTATCAAGGAGCTTGTCATGGTGCGCGAGATAAATGTCGCCCAGTATCGGAGCTATGCATGAACCAATGCAGACGCCATTGCTCTGGAGGTAAACAGATTCATTCCAGGTGGAAAATGTCGAGTTAAAGCAAAAAGTAAGGAGTTCCAAGAAGTTGCTATTGCTGATGCCTGCAGAACTCTGGAAAGCTACCACACCAAAGGAATCAATGCATTCTTCAACGCTTGCCAGCAGTTTCTTTTGCGGAAGGGAATAATATAAATCTTTTATATCGATAGAGCAGGCCGAAAAGCCTTTCGCTGGGTTTTGTTGCAAGAAAGCGATTACTTGGTTAGAACTCTTCACCTGAAAAGGGTCGACAATGGTTAAGAGGTTCAGCTTGTCTTGCAAAAAATAACGCGACAGACTTTTGCCATGTGCCATCCTCGGAGACTATTGCTCGAAGTGGGCAGTCCAGCTTGTGAGTTTTGGCTGTGAAGAATATCTTTAAGCAGGACCCCTTGCTTTTCTCTATACACTTGGCTAGGGATTCTAAATTCATTTGTGCACACATTTTCCGTGATCGGGCTTTCACTTTACTTAGAGTGACATCGCTTCTCTGCCGGAAAGTCGAACTGATAGCATTTTCTGCTTTCGATAAGTAGAGCGCTTTTGGCATCACAGCAAAACCTCCCTCTTTACCAGCCTGCAATAGGGTCAGCGAGTTGTTCTTTAAAAAAGAAACGGTGAATTTGATTGGAATTCTACACCTGGTAGGTCTACACTTTGCCAAAATGTACACTCCATCTGAAACACATCGGTCCACTTCAGGAGCCACTGCTAGGCTGGAAACTTGTCTCACCATCGCAAGAAGTTCCGATGCCGATTGCCTGGGTTCCACGGCGAACTTTGGTCCTCGTCTAAGGACGCCTTGTACTTGTTCCGGCAAGGACACTTCACCATAGGTGTGGACCGGACTGTGCATCTTCTTATTGATGGCTCGAAGCTGCGGCAGCGCGCACTGCCATAAGAATTCCGTAGTCCTGTCTGCCGTCTGAGGTCCACCGCCGCCATTCAAGTGCACCATGAGCTGAAGATGTGCCGCTGTGTGCTCTCAGGAAGAGCCATTCTCTGTAGAGGCAAAATCACTCGTCAAATCATTGAAGCTCATGAAATCCATAAATTCAAAGATGAATGCGTAAGCGTTGCCTCAATAGCTCTGTCTGATAAAGTACTACGTTTCCTTGATGAGAACAGAAAAACGTGCGCAGCTGGTCTTGTGCCACTGTAGACCTGTGCTCAGGAATTGTCATTTTCGTCAATCTGTTCTGTGTATCTGTCTTTTCATTTGAGATTGGTTGCCACTGTACTTAAGTAGTGAAAATCACCTCAATAAACCTGTTGTAAGTTCAGCGCCGTGTCTGTGCACTTGTCACGTCCTTTGTCCCCTGCGCTGCTGAAAAAACCGCTGACGAGCGAAGGCACGGAGGGGACACAAGGACATGTTCCTGGAAAATTTTAAAAGTTTTCGAGCAGCCAGCTACGCAGAAGTACGACCCTTTACGTCACTGAAGACTTACATTTAAATATATTCGCGACTAATCAATACTCCACACTATGTAATATCAAAACACAAGCTTATCACAACAGCGCGCTGAAACGGACAGGGAGAGCAGCAGACACGACCCGCTCACGCTTCGCGGCCTGGCCAACAGGCGGCGCAGCCAATGCAATGAGCATGGGCTATAGTTTTCATGCGTCTGTGTCAAAGTAGGTGCTATGTAAAATGCGTTTGATCTTTCATCATAGATCCCAGCATGGTGACAATCTTCCTTGTTGAACATGTCTGCTGTACACCTAAGGGACTTGACTAAGAAGCAAACAAGTGGAGTTTTTTTTCTCGTAATGCAATGAGAAACAATCTTTATATGCTACAGTTCTGGCAAGATAGAGACTTGGGACATACTGTGAATAAAACATGTGCATTTGTCAGCAAAATGCTTGGTGTTAGTGCATGGACAGCGTTTAATGGAAAGAAGGAGAGGCAAGAGTAAGCAGGTGGAAGTGGTCGACACCCAGCACAGAATGGCCAGGAAGTGGAGATTAGCGGCGTAGCACCCTGTATGACAACTTCCCAAAGCTGGCATTGAGGTCATGGATGCACAACTTTTCCCAGCACTATGTTAGATGGTAACTGCATGGCATATGCTTTAAAGGGGTCCAGACACAAAGTTTTTCGGTGTCAGTTTATTTGCCTTCAAAGAGGCCTACGGGCCTAGCAATCATGAAAATAAGAGCAAAACACCAGTGCACAGTGTGAATAATTAATTACAAGCCGTTTTGTACACAAAGCCTTTGGTCTCAGTCAGCGCCAGCGCTGAAGTGAACAACACCTGAGTTCAGCGACGTCACAATAATTAAAGCAAGTGCACCATGACATCACTTGATGTGGGTGGAAATAGTTTCGTTTATGGGGGTTAAACGTCCGAAAGCGACTCAGGCTATGAGGGACGTTGTAGTGAAGGGCTCCGCAAAATTTCCACCACCTGGGGTTCTTTAATGTGCACTGACGTCGAATGGTACACGGGCCTCTAGAATTTCACCTCCATCGAAATTCGACCACCGCGACCGGGATCGAACTCGCGTCTTTCAGGTCAGCAGTGAAGCGCCATAACCACTGAGCCGCGGAGGCAGCCCAATGTAGGTGGAAATGGCGAGAGGCTCATCGGACAGCATTAAAAACAGCAATAACTTATGTTCCCCTCAAAGAATGTGCCAGACACTTGCAAGATGGCAACTTCTTACGCCCATGAAAGAAATCGTACGGTAACTAACCCCTCTCTCCTCTCCCACTACCGACCCATACCACCTTCCTGCCCTGTATGCAATGCTCAAAAGGCAAACCTGACTGATATCTTCGGGATCTGTCCGGCTTCCCCTCCACCCAGCAGGCCGGAGCCACTCCAAACATGGGAGGACTGGGAGACCTCACTACGCTCCACAGATCAGGCACGACAGAAGATCGTCGCCACCTGTGCGGCCAGCGTTATGGACCTTTTAGCCTGAACGTTTGAGTGCGATGTGGTCGTGCGGGGACCCAGGGGTCCTGGGAGGCCCGAATTCCTCTGCACAATAAAGTCTTCCTCACTCTCTCACTCTCATGCCGTTCATTGCGTTTAAAATTTTGTGTCTGCACCCCTTTAAGGACTATAGACACCAAATTTTTTCTTGCGTGTTTTCTTCTTTCAAACGATATCGTAGACATTCGTATACATGAAGCACCCTGTGGTATTTGTGTACGACCGCTAAATAGTTTATAATTGAATTTCTTCTTCACGCTGTTTCGGTTTCGTCGACCGAAGGACGACTGTGACGTCAAGTTGATGTCTTCGCCACGTGATCAACTGGAAAAACTTGTAAGGGCCAGTGCAGGTGGCGCCATCAGGGGACACACAGGGACGGCTGACAACACTGGAGGGAGAGGGAATGCGTGGTTGGCTATGGCGGGAATGTGCGTGAGGTGTGCGCGGGCAGCGCGGGAGTGATCCGAGTGGCGTGGTCGAAGTGGGCTCAAGTGTGAGCTCGGTGCGCGTTGCATTAGGTGCGCGAACTGCGGATGACTATTGGGGGACTCCGGCACGCGGGACTCTGTGAGCGTGTGTAATAAATCATCCCTTGACAAACTTTAATATAATCACTGACAGGCTTGTCATTCCATGTTTTGGAAGATGCTGGATTAAATGTCGTAGTCAATTGAATATACATATCAGCGATTATATTACAGTTTTTCTAGTAGATCACGCGAACAAACCGTCAACATGACGTCACAGTCGTCATTCAGTCAATGAAACCGAAACAGCACGAGAGAAGAAATTCAATCAAATTATTTAGCGCTTGTAGGAAAATACCACACGGTAATTCATGTATTCTAATGTCTAACGCATCGTTTGACAGAAGAAAACATGCAATAAAATTACACTAGCTGCCCACTGAATGAGAAGACACTTTCGCAAGGCAGCAAAGCTACCTAAGGTACAAGATGGTAGGTTCCAAAATTATTTACCTGGATGAGATATGTGCAACGGCAGCAAGCGCAGTGTTGGTGGAAGGACAGAACGGCGAGCGTGTGCTGCTTGTGCCAAGATCAGGACAACCATGGCCTGGAGCAGGCTGCCAGGGAAGGGCCACCGCATCATTGTGATGCACATCAGCAGTGAGAAAGGCCCATCAACGGCCGCCTGTATGTTTCCTGCAGAAAAAACGAAGAGGGTGAAGACTGCTATGAAGATACGGGTGGCAATCATTTTGAGATGTTTGCACTCATGTGCTCCAGAGGCAGACAAAAGAAACATCGTAGCAAAACACAAGCAGTTGTGCCATTCACATCTGGACGAAGCAATGCCGACAACAGTTTTACACAAAGAAGCAGTTCAGCAGTAGCTGACAGAGAGAACACTAATGGAACGCTATGATGCCAACAATGTGGCTCCCATAAATCATGAAGCTGCCCAAACTGTGTGTTGTCAAATACCATGTAGGTGTCGCTGTGGCGAGGGCTGGCAACGTCAAGCTCTGGCTCCCACCTTAGCTTTAACCTATGGAGTTTCTCTGGGTACAAGTTAATAATGATACCAAGAATGAGCATAAAGATTTATGGCTTCCTTTGGTTGAAGCTTTGCTCATAAACAAGACACCAACGGTTTCAGCAGAAAAGTGGAGGAATTGTGCACACCACGCCATGAATAATGATGAAAAATTCAGAGCAAACTCTGCCAGCGGCCCTCATATTCATTAACACATACGAGTTTCACAAAACATAACTATGTAGCACATCGGCTCTGGGATGCATCACAATAGTAAACCAGCGCTAACATCTCTAGCACTGCAAATTAAGACTTTACATCACCAAGTTATCAGGCTTCCAAACTTTTGAAGTGATATGCCAGGTTTAACTTCCTGAAGGAACACATGGGCTATGAAGAACACCACAGTGGACGGCTCCGGATTAATTTAGACCGTATGGGGTTCTTCAACGTGCATTGACGTCGCACAGCACACCATTGTTTTTATGTTTTGCCACCGTCGAAATACTGCCACTGCAGCAGGATCGGGCTCAAACCCGCGACCCTGAGATCAGCAGCCGAACAACAAAGCCACTAAATCATATGGCGGGTGCTTCCAAATTTTCATCTAGCTGCTTTTTCTATGGACTGCTTTCCTGTCTCACTAAAGAATACAATACTTGCTTTAACTATTCGCTTAATAATTCTTTAGGCATGCTGTTTTGTCTTCGCTGAGAACGAATAAACAACTGAGGCTCCTCAACCTTCACACTGTCAGCAGGCAAAGGACACCTGCAGCTGCATTCCTTTAATACAAGCACATGCACCAGTTTTTGTGCTTATACGCAGGTTGGAGTGGAACGTCAATTCTTATAAATGTCCGACATGAGTATGACGACATCCATACAGACACAAGGCAGCAACGGGAAACTGCAATACGGGCACTGCCTTTGATAAAAACAACTTACTTGTGTGGTGCATTCTTTTCAGCCATCTCCTGCTTCTCGATACAGCTAACTCATTGTTAGAAGCATACAGTAGCAGTGAGCCACTCACAACTTGCCTCCGCGTCCCCCGGCTCTGCTTCTTGCATCGACCCTTTTTCCTTTAAAAGCGCTTACATCGAAAGGTGGGCGACCTGTCACATTTGCAAACAGCGCGCCTGTTTTGCACCTTGCTAGCCACGACGAAGCAAGTACGCATCGAAATGTTCACTGAATTTGGGGGAAGATAGAAATACAAGAAACGCATTTAACGCTCTAGCGCACAAATTCAATACGACGCAAATTTTTATTTTTCTCGTCGAGCAGCCACGATCTACCACTGACGCTGATACTGTAGAAGCTTGGGCAAGTTGGTGTGACATGGTTTTTTCAGCAACGCGGGGGACAAAGGACGGGACAAGTGCACAGACACTGCGCTGAACTTACATCCGGTTTATTGAGGTGGTTTTCACTACTTAAATACAGTGGCAACCAATCTCAAATGAAAAGACAGATACACAAAACAGATTGACGAAAATGACAATTCCTGAGCACAGGTCTACAGTGGCACAAGACCAGCTGCGCACGTTTTTCTATTCTCATCAAGGAAACGTAGTTCTTTATCAGACCGAGCTAATGAGGCAACGCTTACGCATTCATCTTTGAATTTATGGAATTCATGAGCTTCAATGATTTCACGAGTGATTTTTGTTCTATTATCTGACAGCACTCGACACTGAGTGAAAACAGGATAACACGGTGGTTTTTTGTTCTTTTTTCTTTCCTCTGTGCAGTCTCTGCAATGAATGCCAAGGTGACGGGAAGCGGTGCCACTCACGTTGTTGTTGTGTTCCCGCAGCAGGTCGTTGGGGCAACGACCAGTTTGCCCCGTGTAGTGCTTGCCACATGTAAGCGGAAACCTGTACACAACATTGCTGCTACATGGTACAAAACCTTTTTGGTGTTTCTTATCGCAGCCAACTATCCTTTCATTGCTGCTGTTTACAATATGGCAGAGTTTGGAAAGCTTATCGGGCGCGGAAAAAAACAACGTTTACAACGGCACGCGCTCCCACCCTTTTCAGATTATGTGAAATGCGGTGTAGATAAGGAATAACCACATACTTTCTTTTTTCTTCCTTGGGCCTTTCAGTGGAATCTCTGCGGCCTGAATTAATGATTTCTCTTAGCAGGCTCTCTGATATTGCAATCAGAAGGTCGGAAGGGTATCCTGCTGCTTGTAAGCGTACCACCTGATTTTGATAGCTGTCTTGCATCGCATGATGGCATGATTTTTCTAGGGCATTTCTTAAACGCAACTTTGCGATGCCGCGCTTTACAAGCTTAGAATGTGCAGAAGCGAAAGGCGTGAGGGGCTTCTGGCATCGTGGCTCGTAACGCCAGCACACATGGCTATTCTTGAGGAACATGGCAAAATCTAAAAAACGTAACTTTCCTTCAGAAGGCGTTTCATGCGTCAAAACAAGAGGGTCAAGACAGGTGTGAAAAATTGATAAAACTTTCGAGACCGAGGCCCCTGCGTCAGTAACTGCACATGTCATCAAAACTAAAAAATCATCTACAAACCTAAAAACACGAGCCACGCTTTCGTTGAGTTGACTATCAAGGAGCTTGTCATGGTGCGCGAGATAAATGTCGCCCAGTATCGGAGCTATGCATGAACCAATGCAGACGCCATTGCTCTGGAGGTAAACAGATTCATTCCAGGTGGAAAATGTCGAGTTAAAGCAAAAAGTAAGGAGTTCCAAGAAGTTGCTATTGCTGATGCCTGCAGAACTCTGGAAAGCTACCACACCAAAGGAATCAATGCATTCTTCAACGCTTGCCAGCAGTTTCTTTTGCGGAAGGGAATAATATAAATCTTTTATATCGATAGAGCAGGCCGAAAAGCCTTTCGCTGGGTTTTGTTGCAAGAAAGCGATTACTTGGTTAGAACTCTTCACCTGAAAAGGGTCGACAATGGTTAAGAGGTTCAGCTTGTCTTGCAAAAAATAACGCGACAGACTTTTGCCATGTGCCATCCTCGGAGACTATTGCTCGAAGTGGGCAGTCCAGCTTGTGAGTTTTGGCTGTGAAGAATATCTTTAAGCAGGACCCCTTGCTTTTCTCTATACACTTGGCTAGGGATTCCAAATTCATTTGTGCACACATTTTCCGTGCTCGGGCTTTCACTTTACTAAGAGCGACATCGCTTCTCTGCCGGTAAGTCGAACCGATAGCATTTTCTGCCTTCGATAAGTAGAGCGCTTTTGGCATCACAGCAAAACCTCCCTCTTTATCAGCCTGTAATAGGGTCAGCGAGTTGTTCTTTAAAAACGAAACGGTGAATTTGATTGGAATTCTACACCTGGTAGGTTTACACTTTGCCAAAATGTCCACTCCATCTGAAACACATCGGTCCACTTCAGGAGCCACTGCTAGGCTGGAAACTTGTCTCACCATCGCAAGAAGTTCCGATGCCGATTGCCTGAGTTCCACGGTGAACTTTGGTCCTCGTCTAAGGACGTCTTGTACTTGTACCGGCAAGGACACTTCACCATAGGTGTGGACCGGACTGTGCATCTTCTTAGTGATGGCTCGAAGCTGCGGCAGCGCGCACTGCCATAAGAATTCCGTAGTCCTGTCTGCCCTCTGAGGTCCACCGCCGCCATTCAAGTGCACCATGAGCTGAAGATGTGCCGCTGTGTGCTCTCAGGAAGAGCCATTCTCTGTAGAGGCAGAATCACTCGTGAAATCATTGAAGCTCATGAAATCCATAAATTCAAAGATGAATGCGTAAGCGTTGCCTCAATAGCTCTGTCTGATAAAGTACTACGTTTCCTTGATGAGAATAGAAAAACGTGCGCAGCTGGTCTTGTGCCACTGTAGACCTGTGCTCAGGAATTGTCATTTTCGTCAATCTGTTTTGTGTATCTGTCTTTTCATTTGAGATTGGTTGCCACTGTATTTAAGTAGTGAAAATCACCTCAATAAACCAGTTGTAAGTTCAGCGCCGTGTCTGTGCACTTGTCACGTCCTTTGTCCCCTGCGCTGCTGAAAAAACCGCTGACGAGCGAAGGCACGGAGGGGACACAAGGACATGTTCCTGGAAAATTTTAAAAGTTTTCGAGCAGCCAGCTACGCAGAAGTACGACCCTTTACGTCACTGAAGACTTACATTTAAATATATTCGCGACTAATCAATACTCCACACTATGTAATATCAAAACACAAGCTTATCACAACAGCGCGCTGAAACGGACAGGGAGAGCAGCAGACAGGACCCGCTCACGCTTCGCGGTCTGGCCAACAGGCGGCGCAGCCAATGCAATGAGCATGGGCTATAGTTTTCATGCGTCTGTGTCAAAGTAGGTGCTATGTAAAATGCGTTTGATCTTTCATCATAGATCCCAGCATGGTGACAATCTTCCTTGTTGAACATGTCTGCTGTACACCTAAGGGACTTGACTAAGAAGCAAACAAGTGGAGTTTTTTTTCTCGTAATGCAATGAGAAACAATCTTTAATTGCTACAGTTCTGGCAAGATAGAGACTTGGGACATACTGTGAATAAAACATGTGCATTTGTCAGCAAAATGCTTGGTGTTAGTGCATGGACAGCGTTTAATGGAAAGAAGGAGAGGCAAGAGTAAGCAGGTGGAAGTGGTCGACACCCAGCACAGAATGGCCAGGAAGTGGAGATTAGCGGCGTAGCACCCTGTATGACAACTTCCCAAAGCTGGCATTGAGGTCATGGATGCACAACTTTTCCCAGCACTATGTTAGATGGTAACTGCATGGCATATGCTTTAAAGGGGTCCAGACACAAATTTTTTCGGTGTCAGTTTATTTGCCTTCAAAGAGGCCTACGGGCCTAGCAATCATGAAAATAAGAGCAAAACACCAGTGCACAGTGTGAATAATTAATTACAAGCCATTTTGTACACAAAGCCTTTGGTCTCAGTCAGCGCCAGCGCTGAAGTGAACACCTGAGTTCAGCGACGTCACAATAATTAAAGCAAGTGCACCATGACATCACTCGATGTGGGTGGAAATAGTTTCGTTTATGGGGGTTAAACGTCCGAAAGCGACTCAGGCTATGAGGGACGTTGTAGTGAAGGGCTCCGCAAAATTTCCACCACCTGGGGTTCTTTAATGTGCACTGACGTCGAATGGTACACGGGCCTCTAGAATTTCACCTCCATCGAAATTCGACCACCGCGACCGGGATCGAACTCGCGTCTTTCAGGTCAGCAGTGAAGCGCCATAACCACCGAGCAGCGGAGGCAGCCCAATGTAGGTGGAAATGGCGAGAGGCTCATCGGACAGCATTAAAAACAGCAATAACTTATGTTCCCCTCAAAGAATGTGCCAGACACTTGCAAGATGGCAACTTCTTACGCCCATGAAAGAAATCGTACGGTAACTAACCCCTCTCTCCTCTCCCACTACCGACCCATACCACCTTCCTGCCCTGTGTGCAATGCTCAAAAGGCAAACCTGACTGATATCTTCGGGATCTGTCCGGCTTCCCCTCCACCCAGCAGGCCGGAGCCACTCCAAACATGGGAGGACTGGGAGACCTCACTACGCTCCACAGATCAGGCACGACAGAAGATCGTCGCCACCTGTGCGGCCAGCGTCATGGACCTTTTAGCCTGAACGTTTGAGTGCGGTGTGGTCGTGCGGGGACCCAGGGGTCCTGGGAGGCCCGAATTCCTCTGCACAATAAAGTCTTTCTCTCTCTCACTCTCATGCCGTTCATTGCGTTTAAAATTTTGTGTCTGCACCCCTTTAAGGACTATAGACACCAAATTTTTTCTTGCGTGTTTTCTTCTTTCAAATGATATCGTAGACATTCGTATACATGAAGCACCCTGTGGTATTTGTGTACGACCGCTAAATAGTTTATAATTGAATTTCTTCTTCACGGTGTTTCGGTTTCGTCGACCGAAGGACGACTGTGACGTCAAGTTGATGTTTTGGCCACGTGATCAACTGGAAAAACTTTAATATAATCACTAACAGGCTTGTCATTCCATGCCTTGGAAGATGCTGGATTAAATGTCATGGTGAATTAAATCTACATATCAGCGATTATATTACAGTTTTTCTAGTAGATCACGCGAACAAACCGTCAACTTGACGTCACAGTCGTCATTCAGTCAATGAAACCGAAACAGCACGAGAGAAGAAATTCAATCAAATTATTTAGCGCTTGTAGGAAAATACCACACGGTAATTCATGTATTCTAATGTCTAACGCATCGTTTGACAGAAGAAAACATGCAATAAAATTACACTAGCTGCCCACTGAAAGAGAAGACACTTTCGCAAGGCAGCAAAGCTACCTAAGGTACAAGATGGTAGGTTCCAAAATTATTTACCTGGATGAGATATGTGCAACGGCAGCAAGCGCAGTGTTGGTGGAAGGACAGAACAGCGAGCGTGTGCTGCTTGTGCCAAGATCAGGACAACCATGGCCTGGAGCAGGCTGCCAGGGAAGGGCCACCGCATCATTGTGATGCACATCAGCAGTGAGAAAGGCCCATCAACGGCTGCCTGTATGTTTCCTGCAGAAAAAACGAAAAGGGTGAAGACTGCTATGAAGATACGGGTGGCAATCATTTTGAGATGTTTGCACTCATGTGCTCCAGAGGCAGACAAAAGAAACATCGTAGCAAAACACAAGCAGTTGTGCCATTCACATCTGGACGAAGCAATGCCGACAACAGTTTTACACAAAGAAGCAGTTCAGCAGTAGCTGACAGAGAGAACACTAATGGAACGCTATGATGCCAACAATGTGGCTCCCATAAATCATGAAGCTGCCCAAACTGTGTGTTGTCAAATACCATGTAGGTGTCGCTGTGGCGAGGGCTGGCAACGTCAAGCTCTGGCTCCCACCTTAGCTTTAACCTATGGAGTTTCTCTGGGTACAAGTTAATAATGATACCAAGAATGAGCATAAAGATTTATGGCTTCCTTTGGTTGAAGCTTTGCTCATAAACAAGACACCAACGGTTTCAGCAGAAAAGTGGAGGAATTGTGCACACCACGCCATGAATAATGATGAAAAATTCAGAGCAAACTCTGCCAGCGGCCCTCATATTCATTAACACATACGAGTTTCACAAAACATAACTATGTAGCACATCGGCTCTGGGATGCATCACAATAGTAAACCAGCGCTAACATCTCTTGCACTGCAAATTAAGACTTTACATCACCAAGTTATCAGGCTTCCAAACTTTGGAAGTGATATGCCAGGTTTAACTTCCTGAAGGAACACATGGGCTATGAAGAACACCACAGTGGACGGCTCCGGATTAATTTAGACCGTATGTGGTTCTTCAACGTGCATTGACGTCGCACAGCACACCATTGTTTTTATGTTTTGCCACCGTCGAAATACTGCCACTGCAGCAGGATCGGGCTCAAACCCGCGACCCTGAGATCAGCAGCCGAACGCCAAAGCCACTAAATCATAAGGCGGGTGCTTCCAAATTTTCATCTAGCTGCTTTTTCTATGGACTGCTTTCCTGTCTCACTAAAGAATACAATACTTGCTTTAACTATTCGCTTAATAATTCTTTAGGCATGCTGTTTTGTCTTCGCTGAGAACGAATAAACAACTGAGGCTCCTCAACCTTCACGCTGTCAGCAGGCAAAGGACACCTGCAGCTGCATTCCTTTAATACAAGCACATGCATCAGTTTTTGTGCTTATACGCAGGTTGGAGTGGAACGTCAATTCTTATAAATGTCCGACATGAGTATGACGACATCCATACAGACACAAGGCAGCAACGGGAAACTGCAATACGGGCACTGCCTTTGATAAAAACAACTTACTTGTGTGGTGCATTCTTTTCAGCCATCTCCTGCTTCTCGATACAGCTAACTCATTGTTAGAAGCATAGAGTAGCAGTGAGCCACTCACAACTTGCCTCCGCGTCCCCCGGCTCTGCTTCTTGCATCGACCCTTTTTCCTTTAAAAGCGCTTACATCGAAAGGTGGGCGACCTGTCACATTTGCAAACAGCGCGCCTGTTTTGCACCTTGCTAGCCATGACGAAGCAAGTACACATCGAAATGTTCACTGAATTTGGGGGAAAACAGAAATACAAGAAACGCATTTAACGCTCTAGCGCACAAATTCAATACGACGCAAATTTTTATTTTTCTCGTCGAGCAGCCACGATCTACCACTGACGCTGATACTGTAGAAGCTTGGGCAAGTTGGTGTGACATGGTTTTTTCAGCAACGCGGGGGACAAAGGACGTGACAAGTGCACAGACACGGCGCTGAACTTACAACTGGTTTATTGAGGTGGTTTTCACTACTTAAATACAGTGGCAACCAATCTCAAATGAAAAGACAGATACACAAAACAGATTGACGAAAATGACAATTCCTGAGCACAGGTCTACAGTGGCACAAGACCAGCTGCGCACGTTTTTCTATTCTCATCAAGGAAACGTAGTTCTTTATCAGACCGAGCTAATGAGGCAACGCTTACGCATTCATCTTTGAATTTATGGAATTCATGAGCTTCAATGATTTCACGAGTGATTTTTGTTCTATTATCTGACAGCACTCGACACTGAGTGAAAACAGGATAACACGGTGGTTTTTTGTTCTTTTTTCTTTCCTCTGTGCAGTCTCTGCAATGAATGCCAAGGTGACGGGAAGCGGTGCCGCTCACGTTGTTGTTGTGTTCCCGCAGCAGGTCGTTGAGGCAACGACCAGTTTGCCCCGTGTAGTGCTTGCCACATGTAAGCGGAAACCTGTACACAACATTGCTGCTACATGGTACAAAACCTTTTTGGTGTTTCTTATCGCAGCCAACTATCCTTTCATTGCTGCTGTTTACAATATGGCAGAGTTTGGAAAGCTTATCGGGCGCGGAAAAAAACAACGTTTACAACGGCACGCGCTCCCACCCTTTTCAGATTATGTGAAATGCGGTGTAGATAAGGAATAACCACATACTTTCTTTTTTCTTCCTTGGGCCTTTCAGTGGAATCTCTGCGGCCTGAATTAATGATTTCTCTTAGCAGGCTCTCTGATATTGCAATCAGAAGGTCGGAAGGGTATCCTGCTGCTTGTAAGCGTACCACCTGATTTTGATAGCTGTCTTGCATCGCATGATGGCATGATTTTTCTAGGGCATTTCTTAAACGCAACTTTGCGATGCCGCGCTTTACAAGCTTAGAATGTGCAGAAGCGAAAGGCGTGAGGGGCTTCTGGCATCGTGGCTCGTAACGCCAGCACACATGGCTATTCTTGAGGAACATGGCAAAATCTAAAAAACGTAACTTTCCTTCAGAAGGCGTTTCATGCGTCAAAACAAGAGGGTCAAGACAGGTGTGAAAAATTGATAAAACTTTCGAGACCGAGGCCCCTGCGTCAGTAACTGCACATGTCATCAAAACTAAAAAATCATCTACAAACCTAAAAACACGAGCCACGCTTTCGTCGAGTTGACTATCAAGGAGCTTGTCATGGTGCGCGAGATAAATGTCGCCCAGTATCGGAGCTATGCATGAACCAATGCAGACGCCATTGCTCTGGAGGTAAACAGATTCATTCCAGGTGGAAAATGTCGAGTTAAAGCAAAAAGTAAGGAGTTCCAAGAAGTTGCTATTGCTGATGCCTGCAGAACTCTGGAAAGCTACCACACCAAAGGAATCAATGCATTCTTCAACGCTTGCCAGCAGTTTCTTTTGCGGAAGGGAATAATATAAATCTTTTATATCGATAGAGCAGGCCGAAAAGCCTTTCGCTGGGTTTTGTTGCAAGAAAGCGATTACATGGTTAGAACTCTTCACCTGAAAAGGGTCGACAATGGTTAAGAGGTTCAGCTTGTCTTGCAAAAAATAACGCGACAGACTTTTGCCATGTGCCATCCTCGGAGACTATTGCTCGAAGTGGGCAGTCCAGCTTGTGAGTTTTGGCTGTGAAGAATATCTTTAAGCAGGACCCCTTGCTTTTCTCTATACACTTGGCTAGGGATTCTAAATTCATTTGTGCACACATTTTCCGTGATCGGGCTTTCACTTTACTTAGAGGGACATCGCTTCTCTGCCGGAAAGTCGAACTGATAGCATTTTCTGCTTTCGATAAGTAGAGCGCTTTTGGCATCACAGCAAAACCTCCCTCTTTACCAGCCTGCAATAGGGTCAGCGAGTTGTTCTTTAAAAAAGAAACGGTGAATTTGATTGGAATTCTACACCTGGTAGGTCTACACTTTGCCAAAATGTACACTCCATCTGAAACACATCGGTCCACTTCAGGAGCCACTGCTAGGCTGGAAACTTGTCTCACCATCGCAAGAAGTTCCGATGCCGATTGCCTGGGTTCCACGGCGAACTTTGGTCCTCGTCTAAGGACGCCTTGTACTTGTTCCGGCAAGGACACTTCACCATAGGTGTGGACCGGACTGTGCATCTTCTTAGTGATGGCTCGAAGCTGCGGCAGCGCGCACTGCCATAAGAATTCCGTAGTCCTGTCTGCCGTCTGAGGTCCACCGCCGCCATTCAAGTGCACCATGAGCTGAAGATGTGCCGCTGTGTGCTCTCAGGAAGAGCCATTCTCTGTAGAGGCAAAATCACTCGTCAAATCATTGAAGCTCATGAAATCCATAAATTCAAAGATGAATGCGTAAGCGTTGCCTCAATAGCTCTGTCTGATAAAGTACTACGTTTCCTTGATGAGAATAGAAAAACGTGCGCAGCTGGTCTTGTGCCACTGTAGACCTGTGCTCAGGAATTGTCATTTTCGTCAATCTGTTTTGTGTATCTGGCTTTTCATGTGAAATTGGTTGCCACTGTATTTAAGTAGTGAAAATCACCTCAATAAACCAGTTGTAAGTTCAGCGCCGTGTCTGTGCACTTGTCACGTCCTTTGTCCCCTGCGCTGCTGAAAAAAACGCTGACGAGCGAAGGCACGGAGGGGACACAAGGACATGTTCCTGGAAAATTTTAAAAGTTTTCGAGCAGCCAGCTACGCAGAAGTACGACCCTTTACGTCACTGAAGACTTACATTTAAAAATATTCGCGACTAATCAATACTCCACACTATGTAATATCAAAACACAAGCTTATCACAACAGCGCGCTGAAACGGACAGGAAGAGCAGCAGACACGACCCGCTCACGCTTCGCGGCCTGGCCAACAGGCGGCGCAGCCAATGCAATGAGCATGGGCTATAGTTTTCATGCGTCTGTGTCAAAGTAGGTGCTATGTAAAATGCGTTTGATCTTTCATCATAGATCCCAGCATGGTGACAATCTTCCTTGCTGAACATGTCTGCTGTACACCTAAGGGACTTGACTAAGAAGCAAACAAGTGGAGTTTTTTTTCTCGTAATGCAATGAGAAACAATCTTTAATTGCTACAGTTCTGGCAAGATAGAGACTTGGGACATACTGTGAATAAAACATGTGCATTTGTCAGCAAAATGCTTGGTGTTAGTGCATGGACAGCGTTTAATGGAAAGAAGGAGAGGCAAGAGTAAGCAGGTGGAAGTGGTCGACACCCAGCACAGAATGGCCAGGAAGTGGAGATTAGCGGCGTAGCACCCTGTATGACAACTTCCCAAAGCTGGCATTGAGGTCATGGATGCACAACTTTTCCCAGCACTATGTTAGTTGGTAACTGCATGGCATATGCTTTAAAGGGGTCCAGACACAAAGTTTTTCGGTGTCAGTTTATTTGCCTTCAAAGAGGCCTACGGGCCTAGCAATCATGAAAATAAGAGCAAAACACCAGTGCACAGTGTGAATAATTAATTACAAGCCATTTTGTACACAAAGCCTTTGGTCTCAGTCAGCGCCAGCGCTGAAGTGAACAACACCTGAGTTCAGCGACGTCACAATAATTAAAGCAAGTGCACCATGACATCACTCGATGTGGGTGGAAATAGTTTCGTTTATGGGGGTTAAACGCCCGAAAGCGACTCAGGCTATGAGGAACCTTGTAGTGAAGGGCTCCGCAAAATTTCCACCACCTGGGGTTCTTTAATGTGCACTGACGTCGAATGGTACACGGGCCTCTAGAATTTCACCTCATTCGAAATTCGACCACCGCGACCGGGATCGAACTCGCGTCTTTCAGGTCAGCAGTGAAGCGCCATAACCACTGAGCCGCGGAGGCAGCCCAATGTAGATGGAAATGGCGAGAGGCTCATCGGACAGCATTAAAAACAGCAATAACTTATGTTCCCCTCAAAGAATGTGCCAGACACTTGCAAGATGGCAACTTCTTAAGCCCATGAAAGAAATCGTACGGTAACTAACCCCTCTCTCCTCTCCCACTACCGACCCATACCACCTTCCTGCCCTGTGTGCAATGCTCAAAAGGCAAACCTGACTGATATCTTCGGGATCTGTGCGGCTTCCCCTCCACCCAGCAGGCCGGAGCCACTCCAAACATGGGAGGACTGGGAGACCTCACTACGCTCCACAGATCAGGCACGACAGAACATCGTCGCCACCTGTGCGGCCAGCGTCATGGACCTTTTAGCCTGAACGTTTGAGTGCGGTGTGGTCGTGCGGGGACCCAGGGGTCCTGGGAGGCCCGAATTCCTCTGCACAATAAAGTCTTTCTCTCTCTCACTCTCATGCCGTTCATTGCGTTTAAAATTTTGTGTCTGCACCCCTTTAAGGACTATAGACACCAAATTTTTTCTGGCGTGTTTTCTTCTTTCAAACGATATCTTAGACATTCGTATACATGAAGCACCCTGTGGTATATGTGTACGAACGCTAAATAATTTATAATTGAATTTTTTCTTCACGGTGTTTCGGTTTCATCGACCGAAGGACGACTGTGACGTCAAGTTGATGTTTTGGCCACGTGATCAACTGGAAAAATTTTAATATAATCACTAACAGGCTTGTCATTCCATGCCTTGGAAGATGCTGGATTAAATGTCATGGTGAATTAAATCTACATATCAGCGATTATATTACAGTTTTTCTAGTAGATCACGCGAGCAAACCGTCAACTTGACGTCACAGTCGTCATTCAGTCAATGAAACCGAAACAGCACGAGAGAAGAAATTCAATCAAATTATTTAGCGCTTGTAGGAAAATACCACACGGTAATTCATGTATTCTAATGTCTAACGCATCGTTTGACAGAAGAAAACATGCAATAAAATTACACTAGCTGCCCACTGAAAGAGAAGACACTTTCGCAAGGCAGCAAAGCTACCTAAGGTACAAGATGGTAGGTTCCAAAATTATTTACCTGGATGAGATATGTGCAACGGCAGCAAGCGCAGTGTTGGTGGAAGGACAGAACAGCGAGCGTGTGCTGCTTGTGCCAAGATCAGGACAACCATGGCCTGGAGCAGGCTGCCAGGGAAGGGCCACCGCATCATTGTGATGCACATCAGCAGTGAGAAAGGCCCATCAACGGCTGCCTGTATGTTTCCTGCAGAAAAAACGAAAAGGGTGAAGACTGCTATGAAGATACGGGTGGCAATCATTTTGAGATGTTTGCACTCATGTGCTCCAGAGGCAGACAAGAGAAACATCGTAGCAAAACACAAGCAGTTGTGCCATTCACATCTGGACGAAGCAATGCCGACAACAGTTTTACACAAAGAAGCAGTTCAGCAGTAGCTGACAGAGAGAACACTAATGGAACGCTATGATGCCAACAATGTGGCTCCCATAAATCATGAAGCTGCCCAAACTGTGTGTTGTCAAATACCATGTAGGTGTCGCTGTGGCGAGGGCTGGCAACGTCAAGCTCTGGCTCCCACCTAAGCTTTAGCCTATGGAGTTTCTCTGGGAACAAGTTAATAATGATACCAAGAATGAGCACAAAGATTTATGGCTTCCTTTGGTTGAAGCTCTGGTCATAAACAAGACACCAACAGTTTCAGCAGAAAAGTGGAGGAATTGTGCACACCACGCCATGAATAATGATGAAAAATTCAGAGCAAACTCTGCCAGCGGCCCTCATATTCATTAACACATACGAGTTTCACAAAACATAACTATGTAGCACATCGGCTCTGGGATGCATCACAATAGTAAACCAGCGCTAACATCTCTTGCACTGCAAATTAAGACTTTACATCACCAAGTTATCAGGCTTCCAAACTTTGGAAGTGATATGCCAGGTTTAACTTCCTGAAGGAACACATGGGCTATGAAGAACACCACAGTGGACGGCTCCGGATTAATTTAGACCGTATGGGGTTCTTCAACGTGCATTGACGTCGCACAGCGCACCATTGTTTTTATGTTTTGCCACCGTCGAAATACTGCCACTGCAGCAGGATCGGGCTCAAACACGCGACCCTGAGATCAGCAGCCGAACGCCAAAGCCACTAAATCATATGGCGGGTGCTTCCAAATTATCATCTAGCTGCTTTTTCTATGCACTGCTTTCCTGTCTCACTAAAGAATACAATACTTGCTTTACCTATTCGCTTAATAATTCTTTAGGCATGCTGTTTTGTCTTCGCTGAGAACGAATAAACCACTGAGGCTCCTCAACCTTCACGCTGTCATCAGGCAAAGGACACCTGCAGCTGCATTCCTTTAATACAAGCATATGCATCAGTTTTTGTGCTTATACGCAGGTTGGAGTGGAACGTATATTCTTATAAATGTCCGACATGAGTATGACGACATCCATACAGACACAAGGCAGCAACGGGAAACTGCAATACGGGCACTGCCTTTGATAAAAACAACTTACTTGTGTGGTGCATTCTTTTTTAGCCATCTCCTGCTTCTCGATACAGCTAACTCATTGTTAGAAGCATACAGAAGCAGTGAGCCACTCACAACTTGCCTCCGCGTCCCCCGGCTCTGCTTCTTGCATCGACCCTTTTTCCTTTAAAAGCGCTTACATCGAAAGGTGGGCGACCTGTCACATTTCCAAACAGCGCGCCTGTTTTGCACCTTGCTAGCCATGACGAAGCAAGTACGCATCGAATTGTTCACTGAATGTGGGGGAAGATAGAAATACAAGAAACGCATTTAACGCTCTAGCGCACAAATTCAATACGACGCAAATTTTTATTTCTCTCGTCGAGCAGCCACGATCTACCACTGACGCTGATACTGTAGAAGCTTGGGCAAGTTGGTGTGACATGGTTTTTTCAGCAGTGCAGAGGACAAAGGACGGGACAAGTGCACAGACACGGCGCTGAACTTACATCCGGTTTATTGAGGTGATTTTCACTACTTAAGTACAGTGGCAACCAATCTAAAATGAAAAGACAGATACACAAAACAGATTTACGAAAATGACAATTCCTGAGCACAGGTCTACAGTGGCACAAGACCAGCTGCGCACGTTTTTCTATTCTCATCAAGGAAACGTAATTCTTTTTCAGACAGAGCTATTGAGGCAACGCTTACGCATTCATCTTTGAATTTATGGATTTCATGAGCTTCAATGATTTCACGAGTGATTTTTGTTCTATTATCTGACAGCACTCGACACTGAGTGAAAACAGGATAACACGGCGGTTTTTTGTTCTTTTTTCTTTCCTGTGTGCAGTTTCTGCAATGAATGCCAAGGTGACGGGAAGCGGTGCCGCTCACGTTGTTGTTGTGTTCCCGCAGCCGGTCGTTGAGGCAACGACCAGTTTGCCCCGTGTAGTGCTTGCCACATGTAAGCGGAAACCTGTACACAACATTGCTGCTACATGGTACAAAACCTTTTCGGTGTTTCTTATCGCAGCCAACTATCCTTTCATTGCTGCTGTTTACAATATGGCAGAGTTTGGAGAGCTTATCGGGCGCGGAAAAAAACAACGTTTACAACGGCACGCGCTCCCACCCTTTTCAGATTATGTGAAATGCGGTGTAGATAAGGAATAACCACATACTTTCTTTTTTCTTCCTTGGGCCTTTCAGTGGAATCTCTGCGGCCTGAATTAATTATTTCTCTTAGCAGGCTCTCTGATATTGCAATCAGAAGGTCGGAAGGGTATCCTGCTGCGTGTAAGCGTACCACCTGATTTTGATAGCTGTCTTGCATCGCATGATGGCATGATTTTTCTAGGGCATTTCTTAAACGCAACTTTGCGATGCCGTGCTTTACAAGCTTAGAATGTGCAGAAGCGAAAGGCGTGAGGGGCTTCTGGCATCGTGGCTCGTAACGCCAGCACACATGGCTATTCTTGAGGAACATGGCAAGATCTAAAAAACGTAACTTTCCTTCAGAAGGCGTTTCATGCGTCAAAACAAGAGGGTCAAGACAGGTGTGAAAAATTGATTAAACGTTCGAGACCGAGGCCCCTGCGTCAGTAACTGCACATGTCATCAAAACTAAAAAATCATCTACAAACCTAAAAACACGAGCCACGCTTTCGTCGAGTTGACTATCAAGGAGCTTGTCATGGTGCGCGAGATAAATGTCGCTCAGTATCGGAGCTATGCATGAACCAATGCCGACGCCATTGCTCTGGAGGTAAACAGATTCATTCCAGGTGGAAAATGTCGAGTTAAAGTAAAAAGTAAGGAGTTCCAAGAAGTTGCTATTGCTGATGCCTGCAGAACTCTGGAAAGCTACCACACCAAAGGAATCAATGCATTCTTCAACGCTTGCCAGCAGTTTCTTTTGCGGAAGAGAATAATATAAATCTTTTATATCGATAGAGCAGGCCGAAAAGCCTTTCGCTGGGTTTTGTTGCAAGAAAGCGATTACTTGGTTAGAACTCTTCACCTGAAAAGGGTCGTCAATGGTTAAGAGGTTCAGCTTGTCTTGCAAAAAATAACGCGACAGACTTTTGCCATGTGCCATCCTCGGAGACTATTGCTCGAAGTGGGCAGTCCAGCTTGTGAGTTTTGGCTGTGAAGAATATCTTTAAGCAGGACCCCTTGCTTTTCTCTATACACTTGGCTAGGGATTCCAAATTCATTTGTGCACACATTTTCCGTGATCGGGCTTTCACTTTACTTAGAGTGACATCGCTTCTCTGCCGGAAAGTCGAACTGATAGCATTTTCTGCCTTCGATAAGTAGAGCGCTTTTGGCATCACAGCAAAACCTCCCTCTTTATCAGCCTGTAATAGGGTCAGCGAGTTGTTCTTTAAAAACGAAACGGTGAATTTGATTGGAATTCTACACCTGGTAGGTCTACACTTTCCCAAAATGTACACTCCATCTGAAACACATCGGTCCACTTCAGGAGCCACTGCTAGGCTGGAAACTTGTCTCACCATCGCAAGAAGTTCCGATGCCGATTGCCTGGGTTCCACGGCGAACTTTGGTCCTCGTCTAAGGACGCCTTGTACTTGTTCCGGCAAGGACACTTCACCATAGGTGTGGACCGGACTGTGCATCTTCTTAGTGATGGCTCGAAGCTGCGGCAGCGCGCACTGCCATAAGAATTCCGTAGTCCTGTCTGCCGTCTGAGGTCCACCGCCGCCATTCAAGTGCACCATGAGCTGAAGATGTGCCGCTGTGTGCTCTCAGGAAGAGCCATTCTCTGTAGAGGCAAAATCGATCGTGAAATCATTGAAGCTCATGAAATCCATAAATTCAAAGATGAATGCGTAAGCGTTGCCTCAATAGCTCTGCCTGATAAAGTACTACGTTTCCTTGATGAGAATAGAAAAACGTGCGCAGCTGGTCTTGTGCCACTGTAGACCTGTGCTCAGGAATTGTCATTTTCGTCAATCTGTTTTGTGTATCTGTCTTTTCATTTGAGATTGGTTGCCACTGTATTTAAGTAGTGAAAATCACCTCAATAAACCTGTTGTAAGTTCAGCGCCGTGTCTGTGCACTTGTCACGTCCTTTGTCCCCTGCGCTGCTGAAAAAACCGCTGACGAGCGAAGGCACGGAGGGGACCTAAGGACATGTTTCTGGAAAATTTTAAAAGTTTTCGAGCAGCCAGCTACGCAGAAGTACGACCCTTTACGTCACTGAAGACTTACATTTAAATATATTCGCGACTAATCAATACTCCACACTATGTAATATCAAAACACAAGCTTATCACAACAGCGCGCTGAAACGGAGAGGGAGAGCAGCAGACACGACCCGCTCACGCTTTGCGGGCCTGGCCAACAGGCGGCGCAGCCAATGCAATGAGCATGGGCTACAGTTTTCATGCGTCTGTGTCAAAGTAGGTGCTATGTAAAATGCGTTTGATCTTTCATCATAGATCCCAGCATGGTGACAATCTTCTTTGTTGAACATGTCTGCTGTACACCTAAGGGACTTGACTAAGAAGCAAACAAGTGGAGTTTTTTTTTTCTCGTATGCAATGAGAAACAATCTTTAATTGCTACAGTTCTGGCAAGATAGAGACTTGGGACATTCTGTGAATAAAACATGTGCACTTGTCAGCAAAATGCTTGGTGTTAGTGCATGGACAGCGTTTAATGGAAAGAAGGAGAGGCAAGAGTAAGCAGGTGGAAGTGGTCGACACCCAGCACAGAATGGCCAGGAAGTGGAGATTAGCGGCGTAGCACCCTGTATGACAACTTCCCAAAGCTGGCATTGAGGTCATGGATGCACAACTTTTCCCAGCACTATGTTAGATGGTAACTGCATGGCATATGCTTTAAAGGGGGTCCAGACACAAAGTTTTTCGGAGTCAGTTTATTTGCCTTCAAAGAGGCCTACGGGCCTAGCAATCATGAAAATAAGAGCAAAACACCAGTGCACAGTGTGAATAATTAATTACGAGCCATTTTGTACACAAAGCCTTTGGTCTCAGTCAGCGCCAGCGCTGAAAGTGAACAACACCTGAGATTCAGCGACGTCACAATAATTAAAGCAAGTGCACACATGACATCACTCGATGTGGGTGGAAATAGTTTCGTTTATGGGGATTAAACGTCAGAAAGCGACTCAGGCTATGAGGGACGTTTGTAGTGAAGGGCTCCGCAAAATTTCCACCACCTGGGGTTCTTTAATGTGCACTGACGTCGAATGGTACACGGGCCTCTAGAATTTCACCTCCATCGAAATTCGACCACCGCGACCGGGATCGAACTCGCGCTCTTTCAGGTCAGCAGTGAAGCGCCATAACCACTGAGCGCGCGAGGCAGCCCAATGTAGGTGGAAATGACGAGAGGCTCATCGGACAGCATTAAAAACAGCAATAACTTATGTTCCCCTCAAAGAATGTGCCAGACACTTGCAAGATGGCAACTTCTTACGCCCACGAAAGAAATCGTACGGTAACTAACCCCTCTCTCCTCTCCCACTACCGACCCATACCACCTTCCTGCCCTGTGTGCAATGCTCAAAAGGCAAACCTGACTGATATCTTCGGGGATCTGTGCGGCTTCCCCTCCACCCAGCAGGCCGGGAGCCACTCCAAACATGGGAGGACTGGGAGACCTCACTACGCTCCACAGATCAGGCACGACAGAACATCGTCGCCACCTGTGCGGCCAGCGTCATGGACCTTTTAGCCTGAACGTTTGAGTGCGGTGTGGTCGTGCGGGGACCCAGGGGTCCTGGGAGGCCCGAATTCCTCTGCACAATAAAGTCTTTCTCTCTCTCACTCTCATGCCGTTCATTGCGTTTAAAATTTTGTGCCTGCACCCCTTTAAGGACTATAGACACCAAATTTTTTCTTGCGTGTTTTCTTCTTTCAAACGATATCTTAGACATTCGTATACATGAAGCACCCTGTGGTATATGTGTACGAACGCTAAATAATTTATAATTGAATTTTTTCTTCACAGGTGTTTCGGTTTCATCGACCGAGTAAGAGACGACTGTGACGTCAAGTTGATGTTTTGGCCACGTGATCAACTGGAAAAAACTTTAATATAATCACTAACAGGCTTGTCATTCCATGCCTTGGAAGATGCTGGATTAAATGTCATGGTGAATTAAATCTACATATCAGCGATTATATTACAGTTTTTCTAGTAGATCACGCGAGCAAACCGTCAACTTGACGTCACAGTCGTCATTCAGTCAATGAAACCGAAACAGCACGAGAGAAGAAATTCAATCAAATTATTTAGCGCTTGTAGGAAAATACCACACGGTAATTCATGCATTCTAATGTCTAACGCATCGTTTGACAGAAGAAAACATGCAATAAAATTACACTAGCTGCCCACTGAAAGAGAAGACACTTTCGCAAGGCAGCAAAGCTACCTAAAGTACAAGATGGTAGGTTCCAAAATTATTTACTTGGATGAGATATGTGCAACGGCAGCAAGCGCAGTGTTGGTGGAAGGACAGAACGGCGAGCGTGTGCTGCTTGTGCCAAGATCAGGACAACCATGGCCTGGAGCAGGCTGCCAGGGAAGGGCCACCGCATCATTGTGATGCACATCAGCAGTGAGAAAGGCCCATCAACGGCCGCCTGTATGTTTCCTGCAGAAAAAACGAAAAGGGTGAAGACTGCTATGAAGATACGGGTGGCAATCATTTTGAGATGTTTGCACTCATGTGCTCCAGAGGCAGACAAGAGAAACATCGTAGCAAAACACAAGCAGTTGTGCCATTCACATCTGGACGAAAGCAATGCCGACAACAGTTTTACACAAAGAAGCAGTTCAGCAGTAGCTGACAGAGAGAACACTAATGGAACGCTATGATGCCAACAATGTGGCTCCCATAAATCATGAAGCTGCCCAAACTGTGTGTTGTCAAATACCATGTAGGTGTGTCGCTGTGGCGAGGGCTGGCAACGTCAAGCTCTGGCTCCCACCTAAGCTTTAACCTATGGAGTTTCTCTGGGTACAAGTTAATAATGATACCAAGAATGAGCATAAAGATTTATGGCTTCCTTTGGTTGAAGCTCTGGTCATAAACAAGACACCAACGGTTTCAGCAGAAAACTGGAGGAATTGTGCACACCACGCCATGAATAATGATGAAAAATTCAGAGCAAACTCTGCCAGCGGCCCTCATATTCATTAACACATACGAGTTTCACAAAACATAACTATGTAGCACATCGGCTCTGGGATGCATCACAATAGTAAACCAGCGCTAACATTTCTTGCACTGCAAATTAAGACTTTACATAACCAAGGTATCAGGATTCAAACTTTTGGAAGTGGTATCCCAGGTTTAACATCTTGAAGCAACACATGGGCTATGAAGAAAACCACAGTGGACGGCTCCAGATTAATTTAGACCGCATGGGGTTCTTCAACGCGCATTGACGTCACACAGCACACCATTGTTTTTATGTTTTGCCATCGTCGAAATACTCCACTGCAGCAGGATCGGGATCGAACCCGCGACCCTGAGATCAGCAGCCGAACGCCAAAGCCACTAAGCCATATGGTGGGTGCTTCCAAATTTTCATCTAGCTGCTTTTTCTATGGACTGCTTCCCTGTCGCACTAAAGAATACAATACTTGCTTTAACTATTCGCTTAATAATTCTTTAGGCATGCTGTTTTGTCTTCGCTGAGAACGAATAAACAACTGAGGCTCCTCAACCTTCACGCTGTCAGCAGGCAAAGGACACCTGCAGCTGCATTCCTTTAATACAAGCCCATGCATCGGTTTTTGTGGTTATACGCAGGTTGGAGTGGAACGTCAATTCTTATAAATGTCCGACATGAGTATGACGACATCCATACAGACACAAGGCAGCAACGGGAAACTGCAATACGGGCACTGCCTTTGATAAAAACAACTTACTTGTGTGGTGCATTCTTTTTAGCCATCTCCTGCTTCTCGATACAGCTAACTCATTGTTAGAAGCATACAGAAGCAGTGAGCCACTCACAACTTGCCTCCGCGTCCCCCGGCTCTGCTTCTTGCATCGACCCTTTTTCCATTAAAAGCGCTTACATCGAAAGGTGGGCGACCTGTCACATTTGCAAACAGCGCGCCTGTTTTGCACCGTGCTAGCCATGACGAAGCTAGTACGCATCGAAATGATCACTGAATGTGGGGGAAGATAGAAATACAAGAAAAGCATTTAACGCTGTAGCGCACAATTTCAATACGACGCAAAATTTTTATTTTTCTCGTCGAGCAGCCACGATCTACCGCTGACGCTGATACTGTAGAAGCTTGGGCAAGTTGGTGTGACATGGTTTTTTCAGCACCAGCGGGGGACAAAGGACGTGACAAGTGCACAGACACGGCGCTGAACTTACAACTGGTTTATTGAGGTGGTTTTCACTACTTAAATACAGTGGCAACCAATCTCAAATGAAAAGACAGATACACAAAACAGATTGACGAAAATGACAATTCCTGAGCACAGGTCTACAGTGGCACAAGACCAGCTGCGCACGTTTTTCTATTCTCATCAAGGAAACGTAGTTCTTTATCAGACAGAGCTAATGAGGCAACGCTTACGCATTCATCTTTGAATTTATGGATTTCATGAGCTTCAATGATTTCACGATGTGATTTTTGTTCTATTATCTGACAGCACTCGACACTGAGTGAAAACAGGATAACACGGGTGGTTTTTGTTCTTTTTTCTTTCCTGTGTGCAGTTTCTGCAATGAATGCCAAGGTGACGGGAAGCGGTGCCGCTCACGTTGTTGTTGTGTTCCCGCAGTCCGGTCGTTGAGGCAACGACCAGTTTGCCCCCGTGTAGTGCTTGCCACATGTAAGCGGAAACCTGTACACAACATTGCTGCTACATGGTACAAAACCTTTTTGGTGTTTCTTATCGCAGCCAACTATCCTTTCATTGCTGCTGTTTACAATATGGCAGAGTTTGGAGAGCTTATCGGGCGCGAAAAAAAACAACGTTTACAACGGCACGCGCTCCCACCTTTTTCAGGATTATGTGAAATGCGGTGTAGATAAGGAATAACCACATACTTTCTTTTTTCTTCCTTGGGCCTTTCAGTGGAATCTCTGCGGCCTGAATTAATGATTTCTCTTAGCAGGCTCTCTGATATTGCAATCAGAAGGTCAGAAGGGTATCCTGCTGCTTGTAAGCGTACCACCTGATTTTGATAGCTGTCTTGCATCGCATGATGGCATGATTTTTCTAGGGCATTTCTTAAACGCAACTTTGCGATGCCGCGCTTTACAAGCTTAGAATGTGCAGAAGCGAAAGGCGTGAGGGGCTTCTGGCATCGTGGCTCGTAACGCCAGCACACATGGCTATTCTTGAGAAACATGGCAAGATCTAAAAAACGTAACTTTCCTTCAGAAGGCGTTTCATGCGTCAAAACAAGAGGGTCAAGACAGGTGTGAAAAATTGATAAAAACTTTCGAGACCGAGGGGCCCCTGCGTAAGTAACTGCACATGTCATCAAAACTAAAAAATCATCTACAAACCTAAAAACACGAGCCACGCTTTCGTGGAGATGACTATCAAGGAGCTTGTCATGGTGCGCGAGATAAATGTCGCCCAGTATCGGAGCTATGCATGAACCAATGCCGACGCCATTGCTCTGGAGGTAAACAGATTCATTCCAGGTGAAAAATGTGGAGTTAAGGTAAAAAGTAAGGAGCTCCAAGAAGTTGCTATTGCTGATGCCTGCAGAATTCTGGAAAGCTACCACACCAAAGGAATCAATTGCATTCTTCAACGCTTGCCAGCAGTTTCTTTTGCGGAAGGGGAATAATATAAATCTTTTATATCGATAGAGCAGGCCGAAAAGCCTTTCCGTGGGTTTTGTTGCAAGAAAGCGATTACTTGGTTAGAACTCTTCACCTGAAAAGGGTCGTCAATGGTTAAGAGGTTCAGCTTGTCTTGCAAAAAATAACGCGACAGACTTTTGCCATGTGCCATCCTCGGAGACTATTGCTCGAAGTGGGCAGTCCAGCTTGTGAGTTTTGGCTGTGAAGAGCTGTGAAGAATATCTTTAAGCAGGACCCCTTGCTTTTCTCTATACACTTGGCTAGGGATTCCAAATTCATTTGAGCACACATTTTCCGTGCTCGGGCTTTCACTTTACTTAGAGCGACATCGCTTCTCTGCCGGAAAGTTGAACTGATAGCATTTTCTGCCTTCGATAAGTAGAGCGCTTTCGGCATCAAAGCAAAACCTCCCTCTTTATCAGCCTGTAATAGGGTCAGCGAGTTGTTCTTTAAAAACGAAACGGTGAATTTGATTGGAATTCTACACCTGGTAGGTTTACACTTTGCCAAAATGTCCACTCCATCTGAAACACATCGGTCCACTTCAGGAGCCGCTGCTAGGCTGGAAACTTGTCTCACCATCGCAAGAAGTTCCGGTGCCGATCGCCTGGGTTCCACGGCGAACTTTGGTCCTCGTCTAAGGACTTCTTGTACTTGTTCCGGCAAGGACACTTCACCATAGGTGTGGACCGGACTGTGCATCTTCTTAGTGATGGCTCGAAGCTGCGGCAGCGCGCACTGCCATACGAATTCCGTAGTCCTGTCTGCCTTCTGAGGTCCACCGCCGCCGTTCAAGTGCACCATGAGCTGAAGATGTGCCGCTGTGTGCTCTCAGGAAGAGCCATTCTCTGTAGAGGCAAAATCGATCGTGAAATCATTGAAGCTCATGAAATCCATAAATTCAAAGATGAATGCGTAAGCGTTGCCTCAATAGCTCTGTCTGATAAAGTACTACGTTTCCTTGATGAGAATAGAAAAACGTGCGCAGCTGGTCTTGTGCCACTGTAGACCTGTGCTCAGGAATTGTCATTTTCGTCAATCTGTTTTGTGTATCTGGATTTTCATTTGAGATTGGTTGCCACTGTATTTAGGTAGTGAAAATCACCTCAATAAACCAGTTGTATGTTCAGCGCCGTGTCTGTGCACTTGTCACGTCCTTTGTCCCCCTGCGCTGCTGAAAAAACCGCTGACGAGCGAAGGCACGGAGGGGACCTAAGGACATGTTTCTGGAAAATTTTAAAAGTTTTCGAGCAGCCAGCTACGCAGAAGTACGACCCTTTACGTCACTGAAGACTTACATTTAAATATATTCGCGACTAATCAATACTCCACACTATGTAATATCAAAACACAAGCTTATCACAACAGCGCGCTGAAACGGACAGGGAGAGCAGCAGACACGACCCGCTCACGCTTCGCGGCCTGGCCAACAGGCGGCGCAGCCAATGCAATGAGCATGGGCTACAGTTTTCATGCGTCTGTGTCAAAGTAGGTGCTATGTAAAATGGCGTTTGATCTTTCATCATAGATCCCAGCATGGTGACAATCTTCCTTGTTGAACATGTCTGCTGTACACCTAAGGGACTTGACTAAGAAGCAAACAAGTGGAGTTTTTTTTCTCGTAATGCAATGAGAAACAATCTTTAATTGCTACAGTTCTGGCAAGATAGAGACTTGGGACATTCTGTGAATAAAACATGTGCATTTGTCAGCAAAATGCTTGGTGTTAGTGCATGGACAGCGTTTAATGGAAAGAAGGAGAGGCAAGAGTAAGCAGGTGGAAGTGGTCGACACCCAGCACAGAATGGCCAGGAAGTGGAGATTAGCGGCGTAGCACCCTGTATGACAACTTCCCAAAGCTGGCATTGAGGTCATGGATGCACAACTTTTCCCAGCACTATGTTAGATGGTAACTGCATGGCATATGCTTTAAAGGGGTCCAGACACAAAGTTTTTCGGTGTCAGTTTATTTGCCTTCAAAGAGGCCTACGGGCCTAGCAATCATGAAAATAAGAGCAAAACACCAGTGCACAGTGTGAATAATTAATTACAAGCCATTTTGTACACAAAGCCTTTGGTCTCAGTTAGCGCCAGCGCTGAAGTGAACAACACCTGAGTTCAGCGACGTCACAATAATTAAAGCAAGTGCACAATGACATCACTCGATGTGGGTGGAAATAGTTTCGTTTATGGGGGTTAAACGTCCGAAAGCGACTCAGGCTATGAGGGACGTTGTAGTGAAGGGCTCCGCAAAATTTCCACCACCTGGGGTTCTTTAATGTGCACTGACGTCGAATGGTACACGGGCCTCTAGTATTTCACCTCCATCGAAATTCGACCACCGCGACCGGGATCGAACTCGCGTCTTTCAGGTCAGCAGTGAAGCGCCATAACCACCGAGCAGCGGAGGCAGCCCAATGTAGGTGGAAATGGCGAGAGGCTCATCGGACAGCATTAAAAACAGCAATAACTTATGTTCCCCTCAAAGAATGTGCCAGACACTTGCAAGATGGCAACTTCTTACGCCCATGAAAGAAATCGTACGGTAAATAACCCCTCTCTCCTCTCCCACTACCGACCCATACCACCTTCCTGCCCTGTGTGCAATGCTCAAAAGGCAAACCTGACTGATATCTTCGGGATCTGTCCGGCTTCCCCTCCACCCAGCAGGCCGGAGCCACTCCAAACATGGGAGGACTGGGAGACCTCACTACGCTCCACAGATCAGGCACGACAGAAGATCGTCGCCACCTGTGCGGCCAGCGTCATGGACCTTTTAGCCTGAACGGTTGAGTGCGGTGTGGTCGTGCGGGGACCCAGGGGTCCCGGGAGGCCCGAATTCCTCTGCACAATAAAGTCTTTCTCTCTCTCACTCTCATGCCGTTCATTGCGTTTAAAATTTTGTGCCTGCACCCCTTTAAGGACTATAGACACCAAATTTTTTCTTGCGTGTTTTCTTCTTTCAAACGATATCGTAGACATTCGTATACATGAAGCACCCTGTGGTATTTGTGTACGACCGCTAAATAGTTTACAATTGAATTTCTTCTTCACGCTGTGTCGGTTTCGTCGACCGAAGGACGACTGTGACGTCAAGTTGATGTTTTGGCCACGTGATCAACTGGAAAAACTTTAATATAATCACTAACAGGCTTGTCATTCCATGCCTTGGAAGATGCTGGATTAAATGTCATGGTGAATTAAATCTACATATCAGCGATTATATTACAGTTTTTCTAGTAGATCACGCGAGCAAACCGTCCACTTGACGTCACAGTCGTCATTCAGTCAATGAAACCGAAACAGCACGAGAGAAGAAATTCAATCAAATTATTTAGCGCTTGTAGGAAAATACCACATGGTAATTCATGTATTCTAATGTCTAACGCATCGTTTGACAGAAGAAAACATGCAATAAAATTACACTAACTGCCCACTGAAAGAGAAGACACTTTCGCAAGGCAGCAAAGCTACCTAAGGTACAAGATGGTAGGTTCCAAAATTATTTACCTGGATGAGATATGTGCAACGGCAGCAAGCGCAGTGTTGGTGGAAGGACAGAACGGCGAGCGTGTGCTGCTTGTGCCAAGATCAGGACAACCATGGCCTGGAGCAGGCTGCCAGGGAAGGGCCACCGCATCATTGTGATGCACATCAGCAGTGAGAAAGGCCCATCAACGGCCGCCTGTATGTTTCCTGCAGAAAGAACGAAAAGGGTGAAGACTGCTATGAAGATACGGGTGGCAATCATTTTGAGATGTTTGCACTCATGTGCTCCAGAGGCAGACAAGAGAAACATCGTAGCAAAACACAAGCAGTTGTGCCATTCACATCTGGACGAAGCAATGCCGACAACAGTGTTACACAAAGAAGCAGTTCAGCAGTAGCTGACAGAGAGAACACTAATGGAACGCTATGATGCCAACAATGTGGCTCCCATAAATCATGAAGCTGCCCAAACTGTGTGTTGTCAAATACCATGTAGGTGTCGCTGTGGCGAGGGCTGGCAACGTCAAGCTCTGGCTCCCACCTTAGCTTTAACCTATGGAGTTTCTCTGGATACAAGTTAATAATGATACCAAGAATGAGCATAAAGATTTATGGCTTCCTTTGGTTGAAGCTCTGGTCATAAACAAGACACCAACGGTTTCAGCAGAAAAGTGGAGGAATTGTGCACACCACGCCATGAATAATGATGAAAAATTCAGAGCAAACTCTGCCAGCGGCCCTCATATTCATTAACACATACGAGTTTCACAAAACATAACTATGTAGCACATCGGCTCTGGGATGCATCACAATAGTAAACCAGCGCTAACATCTCTTGCACTGCAAATTAAGACTTTACATCACCAAGTTATCAGCCTTCCAAACTTTGGAAGTGATATGCCAGGTTTAACTTCCTGAAGGAACACATGGGCTATGAAGAACACCACAGTGGACGGCTCTGGATTATTTTGACCGTATGGGGTTCTTCAACGTGCATTGACGTCGCACAGCACACCATTGTTTTTATGTTTTGCCACCGTCGAAATACTGCCACTGCAGCAGGATCGGGCTCAAACCCGCGACCCTGAGATCAGCAGCCGAACAACAAAGCCACTAAATCATATGGCGGGTGCTTCCAAATTTTCATCTAGCTGCTTTTTCTATGGACTGCTTTCCTGTCTCACTAAAGAATACAATACTTGCTTTAACTATTCGCTTAATAATTCTTTAGGCATGCTGTTTTGTCTTCGCTGAGAACGAATAAACAACTGAGGCTCCTCAACCTTCACGCTGTCAGCAGGCAAAGGACACCTGCAGCTGCATTCCTTTAATACAAGCACATGCATCAGTTTTTGTGCTTATACGCAGGTTGGAGTGGAACGTCAATTCTTATAAATGTCCGACATGAGTATGACGACATCCATACAGACACAAGGCAGCAACGGGAAACTGCAATACGGGCACTGCCTTTGATAAAAACAACTTACTTGTGTGGTGCATTCTTTTCAGCCATCTCCTGCTTCTCGATACAGCTAACTCATTGTTAGAAGCATACAGTAGCAGTGAGCCACTCAACACTTGCCTCTGCGTCTCCCGGCTCTGCTTCTTGCATCGACCTTTTTTCCTTTAATAGCGCTTACATCGAAAGGTGGGCGACCTGTCACATTTGGAAACAGCGCGCCTGTTTTGCACCTTGCTAGCCATGACGAAGCAAGTACGCATCGAAATGTTCACTGAATGTGGGGGAAGATAGAAATACAAGAAAAGCATTTAACGCTCTAGCGCACAAATTCAATACGACGCAAATTTTTATTTTCTCGTCGAGCAGCCACGATCTACCACTGACGCTGATACTGTAGAAGCTTGGGCAAGTTGGTGTGACATGGTTTTTTCAGCAGCGCGGGGGACAAAGGACGGGACAAGTGCACAGACACGGCGCTGAACTTACATCCGGTTTATTGAGGTGATTTTCACTACTTAAGTACAGTGGCAACCAATCTCAAATGAAAAGACAGATACACAAAACAGATGACGAAAATGACAATTCCTGAGCACAGGTCTACAGTGGCACAAGACCAGCTGCGCACGTTTTTCTATTCTCATCAAGGAAACGTAGTTCTTTATCAGACAGCTATTAAGGCAACGCTTACACATTCATCTTTGAATTTATGGATTTCATGAGCTTCAATGATTTCACGAGTGATTTTTGTTCTATTATCTGACAGCACTCGACACTGAGTGAAAACAGGATAACACGGCGGTTTTTTGTTCTTTTTTCTTTCCTGTGTGCAGTTTCTGCAATGAATGCCAAGGTGACGGGAAGCGGTGCCGCTCACGTTGTTGTTGTGTTCCCGCAGCCGGTCGTTGAGGCAACGACCAGTTTGCCCCGTGTAGTGCTTGCCACACGTACGCGGAAACCTGTACACAACATTTCTGCTACATGGTACAAAACCTTTTTGGTGTTTCTTATCGCAGCCAACTATCCTTTCATTGCTGCTGTTTACAATATGGCAGAGTTTGGAAAGCTTATCGGGCGCGGAAAAAAACAACGTTTACAACGGCACGCGCTCCCACCCTTTTCAGATTATGTGAAATGCGGTGTAGATAAGGAATAACCACATACTTTCTTTTTTCTTCCTTGGGCCTTTCAGTGGAATCTCTGCGGCCTGAATTAATGATTTCTCTTAGCAGGCTCTCTGATATTGCAATCAGAAGGTCGGAAGGGTATCCTGCTGCTTGTAAGCGTACCACCTGATTTTGATAGCTGTCTTGCATCGCATGATGGCATGATTTTTCTAGGGCATTTCTTAAACGCAACTTTGCGATGCCGCGCTTTACAAGCTTAGAATGTGCAGAAGCGAAAGGCGTGAGGGGCTTCTGGCATCGTGGCTCGTAACGCCAGCACACATGGCTATTCTTGAGGAACATGGCAAGATCTAAAAAACGTAACTTTCCTTCAGAAGGCGTTTCATGCGTCAAAACAAGAGGGTCAAGACAGGTGTGAAAAATTGATAAAACTTTCGAGACCGAGGCCCCCGCGTCAGTAACTGCACATGTCATCAAAACTAAAAAATCATCTACAAACCTAAAAACACGAGCCACGCTTTCGTGGAGATGACTATCAAGGAGCTTGTCATGGTGCGCGAGACAAATGTCGCCCAGTATCGGAGCTATGCATGAACCAATGCAGACGCCATTGCTCTGGAGGTAAACAGATTCATTCCAGGTGAAAAATGTGGAGTTAAGGTAAAAAGTAAGGAGTTCGAGGAAGTTGCTATTGCTGATGCCTGCAGAATTCTGGAAAGCTACCACACCAAAGGAATCAATTGCATTCTTCAACGCTTGCCAGCAGTTTCTTTTGCGGAAGGGAATAATATAAATCTTTTATATCGATAGAGCAGGCCGAAAAGCCTTTCGCTGGGTTTTGTTGCAAGAAAGCGATTACTTGGTTAGAACTCTTCACCTGAAAAGGGTCGTCAATGGTTAAGAGGTTCAGCTTGTCTTGCAAAAAATAACGCGACAGACTTTTGCCATGTGCCATCCTCGGAGACTATTGCTCGAAGTGGGCAGTCCAGCTTGTGAGTTTTGGCTGTGAAGAATATCTTTAAGCAGGACCCCTTGCTTTTCTCTATACACTTGGCTAGGGATTCCAAATTCATTTGTGCACACATTTTCCGTGCTCGGGCTTTCACTTTACATAGAGCGACATCGCTTCTCTGCCGGAAAGTCGAACTGATAGCATTTTCTGCCTTCGATAAGTAGAGCGCTTTTGGCATCACAGCAAAACCTCCCTCTTTATCAGCCTGTAATAGGGTCAGCGAGTTGTTCTTTAAAAACGAAACGGTGAATTTGACTGGAATTCTACACCTGGTAGGTTTACACTTTGCCAAAATGTCCACTCCATCTGAAACACATCGGTCCACTTCAGGAGCCGCTGCTAGGCTGGAAACTTGTCTCACCATCGCAAGAAGTTCCGGTGCCGATCGCCTGGGTTCCACGGCGAACTTTGGTCCTCGTCTAAGGACTTCTTGTACTTGTTCCGGCAAGGACACTTCACCATAGGTGTGGACCGGACTGTGCATCTTCTTAGTGATGGCTCGAAGCTGCGGCAGCGCGCACTGCCATAAGAATTCCGTAGTCCTGTCTGCCGTCTGAGGTCCACCGCCGCCATTCAAGTGCACCATGAGCTGAAGATGTGCCGCTGTGTGCTCTCAGGAAGAGCCATTCTCTGTAGAGGCAAAATCACTCGTGAAATCATTGAAGCTCATGAAATCCATAAATTCAAAGATGAATGCGTAAGCGTTGCCTCAATAGCTCTGTCTGATAAAGTACTACGTTTCCTTGATGAGAATAGAAAAACGTGCGCAGCTGGTCTTGTGCCACTGTAGACCTGTGCTCAGGAATTGTCATTTTCGTCAATCTGTTTTGTGTATCTGTCTTTTCATTTGAGATTGGTTGCCACTGTACTTAAGTAGTGAAAATCACCTCAATAAACCTGTTGTAAGTTCAGCGCCGTGTCTGTGCACTTGTCACGTCCTTTGTCCCCTGCGCTGCTGAAAAAACCGCTGACGAGCGAAGGCACGGAGGGGACACAAGGACATGTTCCTGGAAAATTTTAAAAGTTTTCGAGCAGCCAGCTACGCAGAAGTACGACCCTTTACGTCACTGAAGACTTACATTTAAATATATTCGCGACTAATCAATACTCCACACTATGTAATATCAAAACACAAGCTTATCACAACAGCGCGCTGAAACGGACAGGGAGAGCAGCAGACACGACCCGCTCACGCTTCGCGGCCTGGCCAACAGGCGGCGCAGCCAATACAATGAGCATGGGCTATAGTTTTCATGCGTCTGTGTCAAAGTAGGTGCTATGTAAAATGCGTTTGATCTTTCATCATAGATCCCAGCATGGTGACAATCTTCCTTGTTGAGCATGTCTGCTGTACACCTAAGGGACTTGACTAAGAAGCAAACAAGTGGAGTTTTTTTTCTCGTAATGCAATGAGAAACAATCTTTAATTGCTACAGTTCTGGCAAGATAGAGACTTGGGACATACTGTGAATAAAACATGTGCATTTGTCAGCAAAATGCTTGGTGTTAGTGCATGGACAGCGTTTAATGGAAAGAAGGAGAGGCAAGAGTAAGCAGGTGGAAGTGGTCGACACCCAGCACAGAATGGCCAGGAAGTGGAGATTAGCGGCGTAGCACCCTGTATGACAACTTCCCAAAGCTGGCATTGAGGTCATGGATGCACAACTTTTCCCAGCACTATGTTAGATGGTAACTGCATGGCATATGCTTTAAAGGGGTCCAGACACAAAGTTTTTCGGTGTCAGTTTATTTGCCTTCAAAGAGGCCTACGGGCCTAGCAATCATGAAAATAAGAGCAAAACACCAGTGCACAGTGTGAATAATTAATTACAAGCCATTTTGTACACAAAGCCTTTGGTCTCAGTTAGCGCCAGCGCTGAAGTGAACAACACCTGAGTTCAGCGACGTCACAATAATTAAAGCAAGTGCACAATGACATCACTCAATGTGGGTGGAAATAGTTTCGTTTATGGGGGTTAAACGTCCGAAAGCGACTCAGGCTATGAGGGACGTTGTAGTGAAGGGCTCCGCAAAATTTCCACCACCTGGGGTTCTTTAATGTGCACTGACGTCGAATGGTACACGGGCCTCTAGTATTTCACCTCCATCGAAATTCGACCACCGCGACCGGGATCGAACTCGCGTCTTTCAGTTCAGCAGTGAAGCGCCATAACCACCGAGCAGCGGAGGCAGCCCAATGTAGGTGGAAATGGCGAGAGGCTCATCGGACAGCATTAAAAACAGCAATAACTTATGTTCCCCTCAAAGAATGTGCCAGACACTTGCAAGATGGCAACTTCTTACGCCCATGAAAGAAATCGTACGGTAACTAACCCCTCTCTCCTCTCCCACTACCGACCCATACCACCTTCCTGCCCTGTGTGCAATGCTCAAAAGGCAAACCTGACTGATATCTTCGGGATCTGTCCGGCTTCCCCTCCACCCAGCAGGCCGGAGCCACTCCAAACATGGGAGGACTGGGAGACCTCACTACGCTCCACAGATCAGGCACGACAGAAGATCGTCGCCACCTGTGCGGCCAGCGTCATGGACCTTTTAGCCTGAACGTTTGAGTGCGGTGTGGTCGTACGGGGACCCAGGGGTCCTGGGAGACCCGAATTCCTCTGCACAATAAAGTCTTTCTCTCTCTCACTCTCATGCCGTTCATTGCGTTTAAAATTTTGTGTCTGCACCCCTTTAAGGACTATAGACACCGAATTTTTTCTTGCGTGTTTTCTTCTTTCAAACGATATCTTAGACATTCGTATACATGAAGCACCCTGTGGTATTTGTGTACGAACGCTAAATAATTTATAATTGAATTTTTTCTTCAGGGTGTTTCGGTTTCATCGACCGAAGGACGACTGTGACGTCAAGTTGATGTTTTGGCCACGTGATCAACTGGAAAAACTTTAATATAATCACTAACAGGCTTGTCATTCCATGCCTTGGAAGATGCTGGATTAAATGTCATGGTGAATTAAATCTACATATCAGCGATTATATTGCAGTTTTTCTAGTAGATCACGCGAACAAACCGTCAACTTGACGTCACAGTCGTCATTCAGTCAATGAAACCGAAACAGCACGAGAGAAGAAATTCAATCAAATTATTTAGCGCTTGTAGGAAAATACCACACGGTAATTCATGTATTCTAATGTCTAACGCATCGTTTGACAGAAGAAAACATGCAAAAAAATTACACTAGCTGCCCACTGAAAGAGAAGACACTTTCGCAAGGCAGCAAAGCTACATAAGGTACAAGATGGTAGGTTCCAAAATTATTTACCTGGATGAGATATGTGCAACGGCAGCAAGCGCAGTGTTGGTGGAAGGACAGAACAGCGAGCGTGTGCTGCTTGTGCCAAGATCAGGACAACCATGGCCTGGAGCAGGCTGCCAGGGAAGGGCCACCGCATCATTGTGATGCACATCAGCAGTGAGAAAGGCCCATCAACGGCCGCCTGTATGTTTCCTGCAGAAAAAACGAAAAGGGTGAAGACTGCTATGAAGATACGGGTGGCAATCATTTTGAGATGTTTGCACTCATGTGCTCCAGAGGCAGACAAAAGAAACATCGTAGCAAAACACAAGCAGTTGTGCCATTCACATCTGGACGAAGCAATGCCGACAACAGTTTTACACAAAGAAGCAGTTCAGCAGTAGCTGACAGAGAGAACACTAATGGAACGCTATGATGCCAACAATGTGGCTCCCATAAATCATGAAGCTGCCCAAACTGTGTGTTGTCAAATACCATGTAGGTGTCGCTGTGGCGAGGGCTGGCAACGTCAAGCTCTGGCTCCCACCTTAGCTTTAACCTATGGAGTTTCTCTGGGTACAAGTTAATAATGATACCAAGAATGAGCATAAAGATTTATGGCTTCCTTTGCTTGAAGCTTTGCTCATAAACAAGACACCAACGGTTTCAGCAGAAAAGTGGAGGAATTGTGCACACCACGCCATGAATAATGATGAAAAATTCAGAGCAAACTCTGCCAGCGGCCCTCATATTCATTAACACATACGAGTTTCACAAAACATAACTATGTAGCACATCGGCTCTGGGGTGCATCACAATAGTAAACCAGCGCTAACATCTCTTGCACTGCAAATTAAGACTTTACATCACCAAGTTATCAGGCTTCCAAACTTTGGAAGTGATATGCCAGGTTTAACTTCCTGAAGGAACACATGGGCTATGAAGAACACCACAGTGGACGGCTCCAGATTAATTTATACCGTATGGGGTTCTTCAACGTGCATTGACGTCGCACAGCACACCGTTGTTTTTATGTTTCGCCACCGTCGAAATACTGCCACTGCAGCAGGATCGGGCTCAAACCCGCGACCCTTAGATCAGCAGCCGAACGCCAAAGCCACTAAATCATATGGCGGGTGCTTCCAAATTTTCATCTAGCTGCTTTTTCTATGGACTGCTTTCCTGTCTCACTAAAGAATACAATACTTGCTTTAACTATTCGCTTAGTAATTCTTTAGGCATGCTGTTTTGTCTTCGCTGAGAACGAATAAACAACTGAGGCTCCTCAACCTTCACGCTGTCAGCAGGCAAAGGACACCTGCAGCTGCATTCCTTTAATACAAGCACATGCATCAGTTTTTGTGCTTATACGCAGGTTGGAGTGGAACGTCAATTCTTATAAATGTCCGACATGAGTATGACGACATCCATACAGACACAAGGCAGCAACGGGAAACTGCAATACGGGCACTGCCTTTGATAAAAACAACTTACTTGTGTGGTGCATTCTTTTCAGCCATCTCCTGCTTCTCGATACAGCTAACTCATTGTTAGAAGCATACAGTAGCAGTGAGCCACTCACAACTTGCCTCCGCGTCCCCCAGCTCTGCTTCTTGCATCGACCCTTTTTCCTTTAAAAGCGCTTACATCGAAAGGTGGGCGACCTGTCACATTTGCAAACAGCGCGCCTGTTTTGCACCTTGCTAGCCATGACGAAGCAAGTACGCATCGAAATGTTCACTGAATGTGGGGGAAGATAGAAATACAAGAAAACCATTTAACGCTCTAGCGCACAAATTCAATACGACGCAAATTTTTATTTTTCTCGTCGAGCAGCCACGATCTACCACTGACGCTGATACTGTAGAAGCTTGGGCAAGTTGGTGTGACATGGTTTTTTCAGCAGCGCAGGGGACAAAGGACGGGACAAGTGCACAGACACGGCGCTGAACTTACATCCGGTTTATTGAGGTGGTTTTCACTACTTAAGTACAGTGGCAACCAATCTCAAATGAAAAGACAGATACACAAAACAGATTGACGAAAATGACAATTCCTGAGTACAGGTCTACAGTGGCACAAGACCAGCTGCGCACGTTTTTCTATTCTCATCAAGGAAACGTAGTTCTTTATCAGACAGAGCTAATGAGGCAACGCTTACGCATTCATCTTTGAATTTATGGATTTCATGAGCTTCACTGATTTCACGAGTGATTTTTGTTCTATTATCTGACAGCACTCGACACTGAGTGAAAACAGGATGACACGGCGGTTTTTTGTTCTTTTTTCTTTCCTCTGTGCAGTCTCTGCAATGAATGCCAAGGTGACGGGAAGCGGTGCCGCTCACGTTGTTGTTGTGTTCCCGCAGCCGGACGTTGAGGCAACGACCAGTTTGCCCCGTGTAGTGCTTGCCACACGTAAGCGGAAACCTGTACACAACATTGCTGCTACATGGTACAAAACCTTTTTGGTGTTTCTTATCGCAGCCAACTATCCTTTCATTGCTGCTGTTTACAATATGGCAGAGTTTGGAAAGCTTATCGGGCGCGGAAAAAAACAACGTTTACAACGGCACGCGCTCCCACCCTTTTCAGATTATGTGAAATGCGGTGTAGATAAGGAATAACCACATACTTTCTTTTTTCTTCCTTGGGCCTTTCAGTGGAATCTCTGCGGCCTGAATTAATGATTTCTCTTAGCAGGCTCTGTGATATTGCAATCAGAAGGTCGGAAGGGTATCCTGCTGCTTGTAAGCGTACCACCTGATTTTGACAGCTGTCTTGCATCGCATGATGGCATGATTTTTCTAGGGCATTTCTTAAACGCAACTTTGCGATGCTGCGCTTTACAAGCTTAGAATGTGCAGAAGCGAAAGGCGTGAGGGGCTTCTGGCATCGTGGCTCGTAACGCCAGCACACATGGCTATTCTTGAGGAACATGGCAAGATCTAAAAAACGTAACTTTCCTTCAGAAGGCGTTTCATGCGTCAAAACAACAGGGTCAAGACAGGTGTGAAAAATTGATAAAACTTTCGAGACCGAGGCCCCTGCGTCAGTAACTGCACATGTCATCAAAACTAAAAAATCATCTACAAACCTAAAAACACGAGCCACGCTTTCGTCGAGTTGACTATCAAGGAGCTTGTCATGGTGCGCGAGATAAATGTCGCCCAGTATCGGAGCTATGCATGAACCAATGCCGACGCCATTGCTCTGGAGGTAAACAGATTCATTCCAGGTGGAAAATGTCGAGTTAAAGCAAAAAGTAAGGAGTTCCAAGAAGTTGCTATTGCTGATGCCTGCAGAACTCTGGAAAGCTACCACACCAAAGGAATCAATGCATTCTTCAACGCTTGCCAGCAGTTTCTTTTGTGGAAGGGAATAATATAAATCTTTTATATCGATAGAGCAGGCCGAAAAGCCTTTCGCTGGGTTTTGTTGCAAGAAAGCGATTACTTGGTTAGAACTCTTCACCTGAAAAGGGTCGTCAATGGTTAAGAGGTTCAGCTTGTCTTGCAAAAAATAACGCGACAGACTTTTGCCATGTGCCATCCTCGGAGACTATTGCTCGAAGTGGGCAGTCCAGCTTGTGAGTTTTGGCTGTGAAGAATATCTTTAAGCAGGACCCCTTGCTTTTCTCTATACACTTGGCTAGGGATTCCAAATTCATTTGTGCACACATTTTCCGTGATCGGGCTTTCACTTTACTTAGAGTGACATCGCTTCTCTGCCGGAAAGTCGAACTGATAGCATTTTCTGCTTTCGATAAGTAGAGCGCTTTTGGCATCACAGCAAAACCTCCCTCTTTACCAGCCTGTAATAGGGTCAGCGAGTTGTTCTTTAAAAACGAAACGGTGAATTTGATTGGAATTCTACACCTGGTAGGTCTACACTTTGCCAAAATGTACACTCCATCTGAAACACATCGGTCCACTTCAGGAGCCACTGCTAGGCTGGAAACTTGTCTCACCATCGCAAGAAGTTCCGATGCCGATTGCCTGGGTTCCACGGCGAACTTTGGTCCACGTCTAAGGACGCCTTGTACTTGTTCCGGCAAGGACACTTCACCATAGGTGTGGACCGGACTGTGCATCTTCTTAGTGATGGCTCGAAGCTGCGGCAGCGCGCACTGCCATAAGAATTCCGTAGTCCTGTCTGCCGTCTGAGGTCCACCGCCGCCATTCAAGTGCACCATGAGCTGAAGATGTGCCGCTGTGTGCTCTCAGGAAGAGCCATTCTCTGTAGAGGCAAAATCACTCGTGAAATCATTGAAGCTCATGAAATCCATAAATTCAAAGATGAATGCGTAAGCGTTGCCTCAATAGCTCTGTCTGATAAAGTACTACGTTTCCTTGATGAGAATAGAAAAACGTGCGCAGCTGGTCTTGTGCCACTGTAGACCTGTGCTCAGGAATTGTCATTTTCGTCAATCTGTTTTGTGTATCTGTCTTTTCATTTGAGATTGGTTGCCACTGTATTTAAGTAGTGAAAATCACCTCAATAAACCTGTTGTAAGTTCAGCGCCGTGTCTGTGCACTTGTCACGTCCTTTGTCCCCTGCGTTGCTGAAAAAACCGCTGACGAGCGAAGGCACGGAGGGGACACAAGGACATGTTCCTGGAAAATTTTAAAAGTTTTCGAGCAGCCAGCTACGCAGAAGTACGACCCTTTACGTCACTGAAGACATACATTTAAATATATTCGCGACTAATCAATACTCCACACTATGTAATATCAAAACACAAGCTTATCACAACAGCGTGCTGAAACGGACAGGGAGAGCAGCAGACATGACCCGCTCACGCTTCGCGGCCTGGCCAACAGGCGGCGCAGCCAATGCAATGAGCATGGGCTATAGTTTTCATGCGTCTGTGTCAAAGTAGGTGCTATGTAAAATGCGTTTGATCTTTCATCATAGATCCCAGCATGGTGACAATCTTCCTTGTTGAACATGTCTGCTGTACACCTAAGGGACTTGACTAAGAAGCAAACAAGTGGAGTTTTTTTTCTCGTAATGCAATGAGAAACAATCTTTAATTGCTACAGTTCTGGCAAGATAGAGACTTGGGACATACTGTGAATAAAACATGTGTATTTGTCAGCAAAATGCTTGGTGTTAGTGCATGGACAGCGTTTAATGGAAAGAAGGAGAGGCAAGAGTAAGCAGGTGGAAGTGGTCGACACCCAGCACAGAATGGCCAGGAAGTGGAGATTAGCGGCGTAGCACCCTATATGACAACTTCCCAAAGCTGGCATTGAGGTCATGGATGCACAACTTTTCCCAGCACTATGTTAGATGGTAACTGCATGGCATATGCTTTAAAGGGGTCCAGACACAAAGTTTTTCGGCGTCAGTTTATTTGCCTTCAAAGAGGCCTACGGGCCTAGCAATCATGAAAATAAGAGCAAAACACCAGTGCACAGTGTGAATAATTAATTACAAGCCATTTTGTACACAAAGCCTTTGGTCTCAGTTAGCGCCAGCGCTGAAGTGAACAACACCTGAGTTCAGCGACGTCACAATAATTAAAGCAAGTGCACAATGACATCACTCGATGTGGGTGGAAATAGTTTCGTTTATGGGGGTTAAACGTCCGAAAGCGACTCAGGCTATGAGGGACGTTGTAGTGAAGGGCTCCGCAAAATTTCCACCACCTGGGGTTCTTTAATGTGCACTGACGTCGAATGGTACACGGGCCTCTAGTATTTCACCTCCATCGAAATTCGACCACCGCGACCGGGATCGAACTCGCGTCTTTCAGGTCAGCAGTGAAGCGCCATAACCACTGAGCCGCGGAGGCAGCCCAATGTAGGTGGAAATGGCGAGAGGCTCATCGGACAGCATTAAAAACAGCAATAACTTATGTTCCCCTCAAAGAATGTGCCAGACACTTGCAAGATGGCAACTTCTTACGCCCATGAAAGAAATCGTACGGTAACTAACCCCTCTCTCCTCTCCCACTACCGACCCATACCACCTTCCTGCCCTGTGTGCAATGCTCAAAAGGCAAACCTGACTGATATCTTCGGGATCTGTCCGGCTTCCCCTCCACCCAGCAGGCCGGAGCCACTCCAAACATGGGAGGACTGGGAGACCTCACTACGCTCCACAGATCAGGCACGACAGAAGATCGTCGCCACCTGTGCGGCCAGCGTCATGGACCTTTTAGCCTGAACGGTTGAGTGCGGTGTGGTCGTGCGGGGACCCAGGGGTCCCGGGAGGCCCGAATTCCTCTGCACAATAAAGTCTTTCTCTCTCTCACTCTCATGCCGTTCATTGCGTTTAAAATTTTGTGCCTGCACCCCTTTAAGGACTATAGACACCAAATTTTTTCTTGCGTGTTTTCTTCTTTCAAACGATATCGTAGACATTCGTATACATGAAGCACCCTGTGGTATTTGTGTACGACCGCTAAATAGTTTACAATTGAATTTCTTCTTCACGCTGTTTCGGTTTCGTCGACCGAAGGACGACTGTGACGTCAAGTTGATGTTTTGGCCACGTGATCAACTGGAAAAACTTTAATATAATCACTAACAGGCTTGTCATTCCATGCCTTGGAAGATGCTGGATTAAATGTCATGGTGAATTAAATCTACATATCAGCGATTATATTGCAGTTTTTCTAGTAGATCACGCGAACAAACCGTCAACTTGACGTCACAGTCGTCATTCAGTCAATGAAACCGAAACAGCACGAGAGAAGAAATTCAATCAAATTATTTAGCGCTTGTAGGAAAATACCACACGGTAATTCATGTATTCTAATGTCTAACGCATCGTTTGACAGAAGAAAACATGCAATAAAATTACACTAACTGCCCACTGAAAGAGAAGACACTTTCGCAAGGCAGCAAAGCTACCTAAGGTACAAGATGGTAGGTTCCAAAATTATTTACCTGGATGAGATATGTGCAACGGCAGCAAGCGCAGTGTTGGTGGAAGGACAGAACGGCGAGCGTGTGCTGCTTGTGCCAAGATCAGGACAACCATGGCCTGGAGCAGGCTGCCAGGGAAGGGCCACCGCATCATTGTGATGCACATCAGCAGTGAGAAAGGCCCATCAACGGCCGCCTGTATGTTTCCTGCAGAAAAAACGAAGAGGGTGAAGACTGCTATGAAGATACGGGTGGCAATCATTTTGAGATGTTTGCACTCATGTGCTCCAGAGGCAGACAAAAGAAACATCGTAGCAAAACACAAGCAGTTGTGCCATTCACATCTGGACGAAGCAATGCCGACAACAGTTTTACACAAAGAAGCAGTTCAGCAGTAGCTGACAGAGAGAACACTAATGGAACGCTATGATGCCAACAATGTGGCTCCCATAAATCATGAAGCTGCCCAAACTGTGTGTTGTCAAATACCATGTAGGTGTCGCTGTGGCGAGGGCTGGCAACGTCAAGCTCTGGCTCCCACCTAGGCTTTAACCTATGGAGTTTCTCTGGATACAAGTTAATAATGATACCAAGAATGAGCATAAAGATTTATGGCTTCCTTTGGTTGAAGCTCTGGTCATAAACAAGACACCAACGGTTTCAGCAGAAAAGTGGAGGAATTGTGCACACCACGCCATGAATAATGATGAAAAATTCAGAGCAAACTCTGCCAGCGGCCCTCATATTCATTAACACATACGAGTTTCACAAAACATAACTATGTAGCACATCGGCTCTGGGATGCATCACAATAGTAAACCAGCGCTAACATCTCTTGCACTGCAAATTAAGACTTTACATCACCAAGTTATCAGGCTTCCAAACTTTGGAAGTGATATGCCAGGTTTAACTTCCTGAAGGAACACATGGGCTATGAAGAACACCACAGTGGACGGCTCCAGATTAATTTATACCGTATGGGGTTCTTCAACGTGCATTGACGTCGCACAGCACACCGTTGTTTTTATGTTTTGCCACCGTCGAAATACTGCCACTGCAGCAGGATCGGGCTCAAACCCGCGACCCTGAGATCAGCAGCCGAACGCCAAAGCCACTAAATCATATGGCGGGTGCTTCCAAATTTTCATCTAGCTGCTTTTTCTATGGACTGCTTTCCTGTCTCACTAAAGAATACAATACTTGCTTTAACTATTCGCTTAGTAATTCTTTAGGCATGCTGTTTTGTCTTCGCTGAGAACGAATAAACAACTGAGGCTCCTCAACCTTCACGCTGTCAGCAGGCAAAGGACACCTGCAGCTGCATTCCTTTAATACAAGCACATGCATCAGTTTTTGTGCTTATACGCAGGTTGGAGTGGAACGTCAATTCTTATAAATGTCCGACATGAGTATGACGACATCCATACAGACACAAGGCAGCAACGGGAAACTGCAATACGGGCACTGCCTTTGATAAAAACAACTTACTTGTGTGGTGCATTCTTTTCAGCCATCTCCTGCTTCTCGATACAGCTAACTCATTGTTAGAAGCATACAGTAGCAGTGAGCCACTCACAACTTGCCTCCGCGTCCCCCGGCTCTGCTTCTTGCATCGACCCTTTTTCCTTTAAAAGCGCTTACATCGAAAGGTGGGCGACCTGTCACATTTGCAAACAGCGCGCCTGTTTTGCACCTTGCTAGCCATGACGAAGCAAGTACGCATCGAAATGTTCACTGAATGTGGGGGAAGATAGAAATACAAGAAACGCATTTAACGCTCTAGCGCACAAATTCAATACGACGCAAATTTTTATTTTTCTCGTCGAGCAGCCACGATCTACCACTGACGCTGATACTGTAGAAGCTTGGGCAAGTTGGTGTGACATGGTTTTTTCAGCAGCGCGGGGGACAAAGGACGGGACAAGTGCACAGACACGGCGCTGAACTTACATCCGGTTTATTGAGGTGATTTTCACTACTTAAGTACAGTGGCAACCAATCTCAAATGAAAAGACAGATACACAAAACAGATGACGAAAATGACAATTCCTGAGCACAGGTCTACAGTGGCACAAGACCAGCTGCGCACGTTTTTTTATTCTCATCAAGGAAACGTAGTTCTTTATCAGACAGCTATTAAGGCAACGCTTACACATTCATCTTTGAATTTATGGATTTCATGAGCTTCAATGATTTCACGAGTGATTTTTGTTCTATTATCTGACAGCACTCGACACTGAGTGAAAACAGGTTAACACGGCGGTTTTTTGTTCTTTTTTCTTTCCTGTGTGCAGTTTCTGCAATGAATGCCAAGGTGACGGGAAGCGGTGCCGCTCACGTTGTTGTTGTGTTCCCGCAGCCGGTCGTTGAGGCAACGACCAGTTTGCCCCGTGTAGTGCTTGCCACATGTAAGCGGAAACCTGTACACAACATTTCTGCTACATGGTACAAAACCTTTTTGGTGTTTCTTATCGCAGCCAACTATCCTTTCATTGCTGCTGTTTACAATATGGCAGAGTTTGGAAAGCTTATCGGGCGCGGAAAAAAACAACGTTTACAACGGCACGCGCTCCCACCCTTTTCAGATTATGTGAAATGCGGTGTAGATAAGGAATAACCACATACTTTCTTTTTTCTTCCTTGGGCCTTTCAGTGGAATCTCTGCGGCCTGAATTAATGATTTCTCTTAGCAGGCTCTGTGATATTGCAATCAGAAGGTCGGAAGGGTATCCTGCTGCTTGTAAGCGTACCACCTGATTTTGATAGCTGTCTTGCATCGCATGATGGCATGATTTTTCTAGGGCATTTCTTAAACGCAACTTTGCGATGCCGCGCTTTACAAGCTTAGAATGTGCAGAAGCGAAAGGCGTGAGGGGCTTCTGGCATCGTGGCTCGTAACGCCAGCACACATGGCTATTCTTGAAGAACATGGCAAGATCTAAAAAACGTAACTTTCCTTCAGAAGGCGTTTCATGCGTCAAAACAAGAGTGTCAAGACAGGTGTGAAAAATTGATAAAACTTTCGAGACCGAGGCCCCTGCGTCAGTAACTGCACATGTCATCAAAACTAAAAAATCATCTACAAACCTAAAAACACGAGCCACGCTTTCGTCGAGTTGACTATCAAGGAGCTTGTCATGGTGCGCGAGATAAATGTCGCCCAGTATCGGAGCTATGCATGAACCAATGCCGACGCCATTGCTCTGGAGGTAAACAGATTCATTCCAGGTGGAAAATGTCGAATTAAAGCAAAAAGTAAGAAGTTCCAAGAAGTTGCTATTGCTGATGCCTGCAGAACTCTGGAAAGCTACCACACCAAAGGAATCAATGCATTCTTCAACGCTTGCCAGCAGTTTCTTTTGCGGAAGGGAATAATATAAATCTTTTATATCGATAGAGCAGGCCGAAAAGCCTTTCGCTGGGTTTTGTTGCAAGAAAGCGATTACTTGGTTAGAACTCTTCACCTGAAAAGGGTCGTCAATGGTTAAGAGGTTCAGCTTGTCTTGCAAAAAATAACGCGACAGACTTTTGCCATGTGCCATCCTCGGAGACTATTGCTCGAAGTGGGCAGTCCAGCTTGTGAGTTTTGGCTGTGAAGAATACCTTTAAGCAGGACCCCTTGCTTTTCTCTATACACTTGGCTAGGGATTCCAAATTCATTTGTGCACACATTTTCCGTGATCGGGCTTTCACTTTACTTAGAGTGACATCGCTTCTCTGCCGGAAAGTCGAACTGATAGCATTTTCTGCTTTCGATAAGTAGAGCGCTTTTGGCATCACAGCAAAACCTCCCTCTTTGCCAGCCTGTAATAGGGTCAGCGAGTTGTTCTTTAAAAACGAAACGGTGAATTTGATTGGAATTCTACACCTGGTAGGTCTACACTTTGCCAAAATGTACACTCCATCTGAAACACATCGGTCCACTTCAGGAGCCACTGCTAGGCTGGAAACTTGTCTCACCATCGCAAGAAGTTCCGATGCCGATTGCCTGGGTTCCACGGCGAACTTTGGTCCTCGTCTAAGGACGCCTTGTACTTGTTCCGGCAAGGACACTTCACCATAGGTGTGGACCGGACTGTGCATCTTCTTAGTGATGGCTCGAAGCTGCGGCAGCGCGCAGTGCCATAAGAATTCCGTAGTCCTGTCTGCCGTCTGAGGTCCACCGCCGCCATTCAAGTGCACCATGAGCTGAAGATGTGCCGCTGTGTGCTCTCAGGAAGAGCCATTCTCTGTAGAGGCAAAATCACTCGTGAAATCATTGAAGCTCATGAAATCCATAAATTCAAAGATGAATGCGTAAGCGTTGCCTCAATAGCTCTGTCTGATAAAGTACTACGTTTCCTTGATGAGAATAGAAAAACGTGCGCAGCTGGTCTTGTGCCACTGTAGACCTGTGCTCAGGAATTGTCATTTTCGTCAATCTGTTTTGTGTATCTGTCTTTTCATTTGAGATTGGTTGCCACTGTATTTAAGTAGTGAAAATCACCTCAATAAACCTGTTGTAAGTTCAGCGCCGTGTCTGTGCACTTGTCACGTCCTTTGTCCCCTGCACTGCTGAAAAAACCGCTGACGAGCGAAGGCACGGAGGGGACACAAGGACATGTTCCTGGAAAATTTTAAAAGTTTTCGAGCAGCCAGCTACGCAGAAGTACGACCCTTTACGTCACTGAAGACTTACATTTAAATATATTCGCGACTAATCAATACTCCACACTATGTAATATCAAAACACAAGCTTATCACAACAGCGCGCTGAAACGGACAGGGAGAGCAGCAGACACGACCCGCTCACGCTTCGCGGCCTGGCCAACAGGCGGCGCAGCCAATGCAATGAGCATGGGCTACAGTTTTCATGCGTCTGTGTCAAAGTAGGTGCTATGTAAAATGCGTTTGATCTTTCATCATAGATCCCAGCATGGTGACAATCTTCTTTGTTGAACATGTCTGCTGTACACCTAAGGGACTTGACTAAGAAGCAAACAAGTGGAGTTTTTTTTCTCGTAATGCAATGAGAAACAATCTTTAATTGCTACAGTTCTGGCAAGATAGAGACTTGGGACATACTGTGAATAAAACATGTGCATTTGTCAGCAAAATGCTTGGTGTTAGTGCATGGACAGCGTTTAATGGAAAGAAGGAGAGGCAAGAGTAAGCAGGTGGAAGTGGTCGACACCCAGCACACAATGGCCAGGAAGTGGAGATTAGCGGCGTAGCACCCTGTATGACAACTTCCCAAAGCTGGCATTGAGGTCATGGATGCACAACTTTTCCCAGCACTATGTTAGATGGTAACTGCATGGCATATGCTTTAAAGGGGTCCAGACACAAAGTTTTTCGGCGTCAGTTTATTTGCCTTCAAAGAGGCCTACGGGCCTAGCAATCATGAAAATAAGAGCAAAACACCAGTGCACAGTGTGAATAATTAATTACAAGCCATTTTGTACACAAAGCCTTTGGTCTCAGTTAGCGCCAGCGCTGAAGTGAACAACACCTGAGTTCAGCGACGTCACAATAATTAAAGCAAGTGCACAATGACATCACTCGATGTGGGTGGAAATAGTTTCGTTTATGGGGGTTAAACGTCCGAAAGCGACTCAGGCTATGAGGGACATTGTAGTGAAGGGCTCCGCAAAATTTCCACCACCTGGGGTTCTTTAATGTGCACTGACGTCGAATGGTACACGGGCCTCTAGTATTTCACCTCCATCGAAATTCGACCACCGCGACCGGGATCGAACTCGCGTCTTTCAGGTCAGCAGTGAAGTGCCATAACCACTGAGCAGCGGAGGCAGCCCAATGTAGGTGGAAATGGCGAGAGGCTCATCGGACAGCATTAAAAACAGCAATAACTTATGTTCCCCTCAAAGAATGTGCCAGACACTTGCAAGATGGCAACTTCTTACGCCCATGAAAGAAATCGTACGGTAACTAACCCCTCTCTCCTCTCCCACTACCGACCCATACCACCTTCCTGCCCTGTGTGCAATGCTCAAAAGGCAAACCTGACTGATATCTTCGGGATCTGTCCGGCTTCCCCTCCACCCAGCAGGCCGGAGCCACTCCAAACATGGGAGGACTGGGAGACCTCACTACGCTCCACAGATCAGGCACGACAGAAGATCGTCGCCACCTGTGCGGCCAGCGTCATGGACCTTTTAGCCTGAACGGTTGAGTGCGGTGTGGTCGTGCGGGGACCCAGGGGTCCCGGGAGGCCCGAATTCCTCTGCACAATAAAGTCTTTCTCTCTCTCACTCTCATGCCGTTCATTGCGTTTAAAATTTTGTGCCTGCACCCCTTTAAGGACTATAGACACCAAATTTTTTCTTGCGTGTTTTCTTCTTTCAAACGATATCGTAGACATTCGTATACATGAAGCACCCTGTGGTATTTGTGTACGACCGCTAAATAGTTTACAATTGAATTTCTTCTTCACGCTGTTTCGGTTTCGTCGACCGAAGGACGACTGTGACGTCAAGTTGATGTTTTGGCCACGTGATCAACTGGAAAAACTTTAATATAATCACTAACAGGCTTGTCATTCCATGCCTTGGAAGATGCTGGATTAAATGTCATGGTGAATTAAATCTACATATCAGCGATTATATTGCAGTTTTTCTAGTAGATCACGCGAACAAACCGTCAACTTGACGTCACAGTCGTCATTCAGTCAATGAAACCGAAACAGCACGAGAGAAGAAATTCAATCAAATTATTTAGCGCTTGTAGGAAAATACCACACGGTAATTCATGTATTCTAACGTCTAACGCATCGTTTGACAGAAGAAAACATGCAAAAAAATTACACTAGCTGCCCACTGAAAGAGAAGACACTTTCGCAAGGCAGCAAAGCTACATAAGGTACAAGATGGTAGGTTCCAAAATTATTTACCTGGATGAGATATGTGCAACGGCAGCAAGCGCAGTGTTGGTGGAAGGACAGAACGGCGAGCGTGTGCTGCTTGTGCCAAGATCAGGACAAACATGGCCTGGAGCAGGCTGCCAGGGAAGGGCCACCGCATAATTGTGATGCACATCAGCAGTGAGAAAGGCCCATCAACGGCCGCCTGTATGTTTCCTGCAGAAAAAACGAAAAGGGTGAAGACTGCTATGAAGATACGGGTGGCAATCATTTTGAGATGTTTGCACTCATGTGCTCCAGAGGCAGACAAAAGAAACATCGTAGCAAAACACAAGCAGTTGTGCCATTCACATCTGGACGAAGCAATGCCGACAACAGTTTTACACAAAGAAGCAGTTCAGCAGTAGCTGACAGAGAGAACACTAATGGAACGCTATGATGCCAACAATGTGGCTCCCATAAATCATGAAGCTGCCCAAACTGTGTGTTGTCAAATACCATGTAGGTGTCGCTGTGGCGAGGGCTGGCAACGTCAAGCTCTGGCTCCCACCTAAGCTTTAACCTATGGAGTTTCTCTGGATACAAGTTAATAATGATACCAAGAATGAGCATAAAGATTTATGGCTTCCTTTGGTTGAAGCTCTGGTCATAAACAAGACACCAACGGTTTCAGCAGAAAAGTGGAGGAATTGTGCACACCACGCCATGAATAATGATGAAAAATTCAGAGCAAACTCTGCCAGCGGCCCTCATATTCATTAACACATACGAGTTTCACAAAACATAACTATGTAGCACATCGGCTCTGGGATGCATCACAATAGTAAACCAGCGCTAACATCTCTTGCACTGCAAATTAAGACTCTACATCACCAAGTTATCAGGCTTCCAAACTTTGGAAGTGATATGCCAGGTTTAACTTCCTGAAGGAACACATGGGCTATGAAGAACACCACAGTGGACGGCTCTGGATTAATTTAGACCGTATGGGGTTCTTCAACGTGCATTGACGTCGCACAGCACACCATTGTTTTTATGTTTTGCCACCGTCGAAATACTGCCACTGCAGCAGGATCGGGCTCAAACCCGCGACCCTGAGATCAGCAGCCGAACGCCAAAGCCACTAAATCATATGGCGGGTGCTTCCAAATTTTCATCTAGCTGCTTTTTCTATGGACTGCTTTCCTGTCTCACTAAAGAATACAATACTTGCTTTAACTATTCGCTTAATAATTCTTTAGGCATGCTGTTTTGTCTTCGCTGAGAACGAATAAACAACTGAGGCTCCTCAACCTTCACGCTGTCAGCAGGCAAAGGACACCTGCAGCTGCATTCCTTTAATACAAGCACATGCATCAGTTTTTGTGCTTATACGCACTTTGGAGTGGAACGTCAATTCTTATAAATGTCCGACATGAGTATGACGACATCCATACAGACACAAGGCAGCAACGGGAAACTGCAATACGGGCACTGCCTTTGATAAAAACAACTTACTTGTGTGGTGCATTCTTTTCAGCCATCTCCTGCTTCTCGATACAGCTAACTCATTGTTAGAAGCATACAGTAGCAGTGAGCCACTCACAACTTGCCTCCGCGTCCCCCAGCTCTGCTTTTTGCATCGACCCTTTTTCCTTTAAAAGCGCTTACATCGAAAGGTGGGCGACCTGTCACATTTGCAAACAGCGCGCCTGTTTTGCACCTTGCTAGCCATGACGAAGCAAGTACGCATCGAAATGTTCACTGAATGTGGGGGAAGATAGAAATACAAGAAACGCATTTAACGCTCTAGCGCACAAATTCAATACGACGCAAATTTTTATTTTTCTCGTCGAGCAGCCACGATCTACCACTGACGCTGATACTGTAGAAGCTTGGGCAAGTTGGTGTGACATGGTTTTTTCAGCAGCGCAGGGGACAAAGGACGGGACAAGTGCACAGACACGGCGCTGAACTTACATCCGGTTTATTGGGGTGATTTTCACTACTTAAGTACAGTGGCAACCAATCTCAAATGAAAAGACAGATACACAAAACAGATTGACGACAATGACAATTCCTGAGCACAGGTCTACAGTGGCACAAGACCAGCTGCGCACGTTTTTCTATTCTCATCAAGGAAACGTAGTTCTTTATCAGACAGCTATTAAGGCAACGCTTACACATTCATCTTTGAATTTATGGATTTCATGAGCTTCAATGATTTCACGAGTGATTTTTGTTCTATTATCTGACAGCACTCGACACTGAGTGAAAACAGGATAACACGGCGGTTTTTTGTTCTTTTTTCTTTCCTGTGTGCAGTTTCTGCAATGAATGCCAAGGTGACGGGAAGCGGTGCCGCTCACGTTGTTGTTGTGTTCCCGCAGCCGGTCGTTGAGGCAACGACCAGTTTGCCCCGTGTAGTGCTTGCCACACGTAAGCGGAAACCTGCACACAACATTGCTGCTACATGGTACAAAACCTTTTTGGTGTTTCTTATCGCAGCCAACTATCCTTTCATTGCTGCTGTTTACAATATGGCAGAGTTTGGAAAGCTTATCGGGCGCGGAAAAAAACAACGTTTACAACGGCACGCGCTCCCACCCTTTTCAGATTATGTGAAATGCGGTGTAGATAAGGAATAACCACATACTTTCTTTTTTCTTCCTTGGGCCTTTCAGTGGAATCTCTGCGGCCTGAATTAATGATTTCTCTTAGCAGGCTCTGTGATATTGCAGTCAGAAGGTCGGAAGGGTATCCTGCTGCTTGTAAGCGTACCACCTGATTTTGATAGCTGTCTTGCATCGCATGATGGCATGATTTTTCTAGGGCATTTCTTAAACGCAACTTTGCGATGCCGCGCTTTACAAGCTTAGAATGTGCAGAAGCGAAAGGCGTGAGGGGCTTCTGGCATCGTGGCTCGTAACGCCAGCACACATGGCTATTCTTGAGGAACATGGCAAGATCTAAAAAACGTAACTTTCCTTCAGAAGGCGTTTCATGCGTCAAAACAACAGGGTCAAGACAGGTGTGAAAAATTGATAAAACTTTCGAGACCGAGGCCCCTGCGTCAGTAACTGCACATGTCATCAAAACTAAAAAATCATCTACAAACCTAAAAACACGAGCCACGCTTTCGTCGAGTTGACTATCAAGGAGCTTGTCATGGTGCGCGAGATAAATGTCGCCCAGTATCGGAGCTATGCATGAACCAATGCCGACGCCATTGCTCTGGAGGTAAACAGATTCATTCCAGGTGCAAAATGTCGAGTTAAAGCAAAAAGTAAGGAGTTCCAAGAAGTTGCTATTGCTGATGCCTGCAGAACTCTGGAAAGCTACCACACCAAAGGAATCAATGCATTCTTCAACGCTTGCCAGCAGTTTCTTTTGCGGAAGGGAATAATATAAATCTTTTATATCGATAGAGCAGGCCGAAAAGCCTTTCGCTGGGTTTTGTTGCAAGAAAGCGATTACTTGGTTAGAACTCTTCACCTGAAAAGGGTCGTCAATGGTTAAGAGGTTCAGCTTGTCTTGCAAAAAATAACGCGACAGACTTTTGCCATGTGCCATCCTCGGAGACTATTGCTCGAAGTGGGCAGTCCAGCTTGTGAGTTTTGGCTGTGAAGAATATCTTTAAGCAGGACCCCTTGCTTTTCTCTATACACTTGGCTAGGGATTCCAAATTCATTTGTGCACACATTTTCCGTGATCGGGCTTTCACTTTACTTAGAGTGACATCGCTTCTCTGCCGGAAAGTCGAACTGATAGCATTTTCTGCTTTCGATAAGTAGAGCGCTTTTGGCATCACAGCAAAACCTCCCTCTTTACCAGCCTGTAATAGGGTCAGCGAGTTGTTCTTTAAAAACGAAACGGTGAATTTGATTGGAATTCTACACCTGGTAGGTCTACACTTTGCCAAAATGTACACTCCATCTGAAACACATCGGTCCACTTCAGGAGCCGCTGCTAGGCTGGAAACTTGTCTCACCATCGCAAGAAGTTCCGATGCCGATTGCCTGGGTTCCACGGCGAACTTTGGTCCTCGTCTAAGGACGCCTTGTACTTGTTCCGGCAAGGACACTTCACCATAGGTGTGGACCGGACTGTGCATCTTCTTAGTGATGGCTCGAAGCTGCGGCAGCGCGCACTGCCATAAGAATTCCGTAGTCCTGTCTGCCGTCTGAGGTCCACCGCCGCCATTCAAGTGCACCATGAGCTGAAGATGTGCCGCTGTGTGCTCTCAGGAAGAGCCATTCTCTGTAGAGGCAAAATCACTCGTTAAATCATTGAAGCTCATGAAATCCATAAATTCAAAGATGAATGCGTAAGCGTTGCCTCAATAGCTCTGTCTGATAAAGTACTACGTTTCCTTGATGAGAATAGAAAAACGTGCGCAGCTGGTCTTGTGCCACTGTAGACCTGTGCTCAGGAATTGTCATTTTCGTCAATCTGTTTTGTGTATCTGTCTTTTCATTTGAGATTGGTTGCCACTGTATTTAAGTAGTGAAAATCACCTCAATAAACCTGTTGTAAGTTCAGCGCCGTGTCTGTGCACTTGTCACGTCCTTTGTCCCCTGCACTGCTGAAAAAACCGCTGACGAGCGAAGGCACGGAGGGGACACAAGGACATGTTCCTGGAAAATTTTAAAAGTTTTCGAGCAGCCAGCTACGCAGAAGTACGACCCTTTACGTCACTGAAGACTTACATTTAAATATATTCGCGACTAATCAATACTCCACACTATGTAATATCAAAACACAAGCTTATCACAACAGCGCGCTGAAACGGACAGGGAGAGCAGCAGACACGACCCGCTCACGCTTCGCGGCCTGGCCAACAGGCGGCGCAGCCAATGCAATGAGCATGGGCTATAGTTTTCATGCGTCTGTGTCAAAGTAGGTGCTATGTAAAATGCGTTTGATCTTTCATCATAGATCCCAGCATGGTGACAATCTTCCTTGTTGAACATGTCTGCTGTACACCTAAGGGACTTGACTAAGAAGCAAACAAGTGGAGTTTTTTTTCTCGTAATGCAATGAGAAACAATCTTTAATTGCTACAGTTCTGGCAAGATAGAGACTTGGGACATACTGTGAATAAAACATGTGCATTTGTCAGCAAAATGCTTGGTGTTAGTGCATGGACAGCGTTTAATGGAAAGAAGGAGAGGCAAGAGTAAGCAGGTGGAAGTGGTCGACACCCAGCACAGAATGGCCAGGAAGTGGAGATTAGCGGCGTAGCACCCTGTATGACAACTTCCCAAAGCTGGCATTGAGGTCATGGATGCACAACTTTTCCCAGCACTATGTTAGATGGTAACTGCATGGCATATGCTTTAAAGGGGTCCAGACACAAAGTTTTTCGGCGTCAGTTTATTTGCCTTCAAAGAGGCCTACGGGCCTAGCAATCATGAAAATAAGAGCAAAACACCAGTGCACAGTGTGAATAATTATTTACAAGCCATTTTGTACACAAAGCCTTTGGCCTCAGTTAGCGCCAGCGCTGAAGTGAACAACACCTGAGTTCAGCGACGTCACAATAATTAAAGCAAGTGCACAATGACATCACTCGATGTGGGTGGAAATAGTTTCGTTTATGGGGGTTAAACGTCCGAAAGCGACTCAGGCTATGAGGGACGTTGTAGTGAAGGGCTCCACAAAATTTCCACCACCTGGGGTTCTTTAATGTGCACTGACGTCGAATGGTACACGGGCCTCTAGTATTTCACCTCCATCGAAATTCGACCACCGCGACTGGGATCGAACTCGCGTCTTTCAGGTCAGCAGTGAAGCGCCATAACCACTGAGCAGCGGAGGCAGCCCAATGTAGGTGGAAATGGCGAGAGGCTCATCGGACAGCATTAAAAACAGCAATAACTTATGTTCCCCTCAAAGAATGTGCCAGACACTTGCAAGATGGCAACTTCTTACGCCCATGAAAGAAATCGTACGGTAACTAACCCCTCTCTCCTCTCCCACTACCGACCCATACCACCTTCCTGCCCTGTGTGCAATGCTCAAAAGGCAAACCTGACTGATATCTTCGGGATCTGTCCGGCTTCCCCTCCACCCAGCAGGCCGGAGCCACTCCAAACATGGAAGTACCGGGAGACCTCACTACGCTCCACAGATCAGGCACGACAGAAGATCGTCGCCACCTGTGCGGCCAGCGTCATGGACCTTTTAGCCTGAACGGTTGAGTGCGGTGTGGTCGTGCGGGGACCCAGGGGTCCCGGGAGGCCCGAATTCCTCTGCACAATAAAGTCTTTCTCTCTCTCACTCTCATGCCGTTCATTGCGTTTAAAATTTTGTGCCTGCACCCCTTTAAGGACTATAGACACCAAATTTTTTCTTGCGTGTTTTCTTCTTTCAAACGACATCGTAGACATTCGTATACATGAAGCACCCTGTGGTATTTGTGTACGACCGCTAAATAGTTTACAATTGAATTTCTTCTTCACGCTGTTTCGGTTTCGTCGACCGAAGGACGACTGTGACGTCAAGTTGATGTTTTGGCCACGTGATCAACTGGAAAAACTTTAATATAATCACTAACAGGCTTGTCATTCCATGCCTTGGAAGATGCTGGATTAAATGTCATGGTGAATTAAATCTACATATCAGCGATTATATTGCAGTTTTTCTAGTAGATCACGCGAACAAACCGTCAACTTGACGTCACAGTCGTCATTCAGTCAATGAAACCGAAACAGCACGAGAGAAGAAATTCAATCAAATTATTTAGCGCTTGTAGGAAAATACCACACGGTAATTCATGTATTCTAATGTCTAACGCATCGTTTGACAGAAGAAAACATGCAAAAAAATTACACTAGCTGCCCACTGAAAGAGAAGACACTTTCGCAAGGCAGCAAAGCTACATAAGGTACAAGATGGTAGGTTCCAAAATTATTTACCTGGATGAGATATGTGCAACGGCAGCAAGCGCAGTGTTGGTGGAAGGACAGAACGGCGAGCGTGTGCTGCTTGTGCCAAGATCAGGACAAACATGGCCTGGAGCAGACTGCCAGGGAAGGGCCACCGCATCATTGTGATGCACATCAGCAGTGAGAAAGGCCCATCAACGGCCGCCTGTATGTTTCCTGCAGAAAAAACGAAAAGGGTGAAGACTGCTATGAAGATACGGGTGGCAATCATTTTGAGATGTTTGCACTCATGTGCTCCAGAGGCAGAGAAAAGAAACATCGTAGCAAAACACAAGCAGTTGTGCCATTCACATCTGGACGAAGCAATGCCGACAACAGTTTTACACAAAGAAGCAGTTCAGCAGTAGCTGACAGAGAGAACACTAATGGAACGCTATGATGCCAACAATGTGGCTCCCATAAATCATGAAGCTGCCCAAACTGTGTGTTGTCAAATACCATGTAGGTGTCGCTGTGGCGAGGGCTGGCAACGTCAAGCTCTGGCTCCCACCTAGGCTTTAACCTATGGAGTTTCTCTGGATACAAGTTAATAATGATACCAAGAATGAGCATAAAGATTTATGGCTTCCTTTGGTTGAAGCTCTGGTCATAAACAAGACACCAACGGTTTCAGCAGAAAAGTGGAGGAATTGTGCACACCACGCCATGAATAATGATGAAAAATTCAGAGCAAACTCTGCCAGCGGCCCTCATATTCATTAACACATACGAGTTTCACAAAACATAACTATGTAGCACATCGGCTCTGGGATGCATCACAATAGTAAACCAGCGCTAACATCTCTTGCACTGCAAATTAAGACTTTACATCACCAAGTTATCAGGCTTCCAAACTTTGGAAGTGATATGCCAGGTTTAACTTCCTGAAGGAACACATGGGCTATGAAGAACACCACAGTGGACGGCTCCAGATTAATTTATACCGTATGGGGTTCTTCAACGTGCATTGACGTCGCACAGCACACCGTTGTTTTTATGTTTTGCCACCGTCGAAATACTGCCACTGCAGCAGGATCGGGCTCAAACCCGCGACCCTGAGATCAGCAGCCGAACGCCAAAGCCACTAAATCATATGGCGGGTGCTTCCAAATTTTCATCTAGCTGCTTTTTCTATGGACTGCTTTCCTGTCTCACTAAAGAATACAATACTTGCTTTAACTATTCGCTTAGTAATTCTTTAGGCATGCTGTTTTCTCTTCGCTGAGAACGAATAAACAACTGAGGCTCCTCAACCTTCACGCTGTCAGCAGGCAAAGGACACCTGCAGCTGCATTCCTTTAATACAAGCACATGCATCAGTTTTTGTGCTTATACGCAGGTTGGAGTGGAACGTCAATTCTTATAAATGTCCGACATGAGTATGACGACATCCATACAGACACAAGGCAGCAACGGGAAACTGCAATACGGGCACTGCCTTTGATAAAAACAACTTACTTGTGTGGTGCATTCTTTTCAGCCATCTCCTGCTTCTCGATACAGCTAACTCATTGTTAGAAGCATACAGTAGCAGTGAGCCACTCACAACTTGCCTCCGCGTCCCCCGGCTCTGCTTCTTGCATCGACCCTTTTTCCTTTAAAAGCGCTTACATCGAAAGGTGGGCGACCTGTCACATTTGCAAACAGCGCGCCTGTTTTGCACCTTGCTAGCCATGACGAAGCAAGTACGCATCGAAATGTTCACTGAATGTGGGGGAAGATAGAAATACAAGAAACGCATTTAACGCTCTAGCGCACAAATTCAATACGACGCAAATTTTTATTTTTCTCGTCGAGCAGCCACGATCTACCACTGACGCTGATACTGTAGAAGCTTGGGCAAGTTGGTGTGACATGGTTTTTTCAGCAGCGCAGGGGACAAAGGACGGGACAAGTGCACAGACACGGCGCTGAACTTACATCCGGTTTATTGAGGTGATTTTCACTACTTAAGTACAGTGGCAACCAATCTCAAATGAAAAGACAGATACACAAAACAGATGACGAAAATGACAATTCCTGAGCACAGGTCTACAGTGGCACAAGACCAGCTGCGCACGTTTTTTTATTCTCATCAAGGAAACGTAGTTCTTTATCAGACAGCTATTAAGGCAACGCTTACACATTCATCTTTGAATTTATGGATTTCATGAGCTTCAATGATTTCACGAGTGATTTTTGTTCTATTATCTGACAGCACTCGACACTGAGTGAAAACAGGATAACACGGAGGTTTTTTGTTCTTTTTTCTTTCCTGTGTGCAGTTTCTGCAATGAATGCCAAGGTGACGGGAAGCGGTGCCGCTCACGTTGTTGTTGTGTTCCCGCAGCCGGTCGTTGAGGCAACGACCAGTTTGCCCCATGTAGTGCTTGCCACATGTAAGCGGAAACCTGTACACAACATTTCTGCTACATGGTACAAAACCTTTTTGGTGTTTCTTATCGCAGCCAACTATCCTTTCATTGCTGCTGTTTACAATATGGCAGAGTTTGGAAAGCTTATCGGGCGCGGAAGAAAACAACGTTTACAACGGCACGCGCTCCCACCCTTTTCAGATTATGTGAAATGCGGTGTAGATAAGGAATAACCACATACTTTCTTTTTTCTTCCTTGGGCCTTTCAGTGGAATCTCTGCGGCCTGAATTAATGATTTCTCTTAGCAGGCTCTGTGATATTGCAATCAGAAGGTCGGAAGGGTATCCTGCTGCTTGTAAGCGTACCACCTGATTTTGATAGCTGTCTTGCATCGCATGATGGCATGATTTTTCTAGGGCATTTCTTAAACGCAACTTTGCGATGCCGCGCTTTACAAGCTTAGAATGTGCAGAAGCGAAAGGCGTGAGGGGCTTCTGGCATCGTGGCTCGTAACGCCAGCACACATGGCTATTCTTAAGGAACATGGCAAGATCTAAAAAACGTAACTTTCCTTCAGAAGGCGTTTCATGCGTCAAAACAAGAGGGTCAAGACAGGTGTGAAAAATTGATAAAACTTTCGAGTCCGAGGCCCCTGCGTCAGTAACTGCACATGTCATCAAAACTAAAAAATCATCTACAAACCTAAAAACACGAGCCACGCTTTCGTGGAGATGACTATCAAGGAGCTTGACATGGTGCGCGAGATAAATGTCGCCCAGTATCGGAGCTATGCATGAACCAATGCAGACGCCATTGCTCTGGAGGTAAACACATTCATTCCAGGTGGAAAATGTCGAGTTAAAGCAAAAAGTAAGGAGTTCCAAGAAGTTGCTATTGCTGATGCCTGCAGAATTCTGGAAAGCTACCACACCAAAGGAATCAATTGCATTCTTCAACGCTTGCCAGCAGTTTCTTTTGCGGAAGGGAATAATATAAATCTTTTATATCGATAGAGCAGGCCGAAAAGCCTTTCCCTGGGTTTTGTTGCAAGAAAGCGATTACTTGGTTAGAACTCTTCACCTGAAAAGGGTCGTCAATGGTTAAGAGGTTCAGCTTGTCTTGCAAAAAATAACGCGACAGACTTTTGCCATGTGCCATCCTCGGAGACTATTGCTCGAAGTGGGCAGTCCAGCTTGTGAGTTTTGGCTGTGAAGAATATCTTTAAGCAGGACCCCTTGCTTTTCTCTATACACTTGGCTAGGGATTCCAAATTCATTTGTGCACACATTTTCCGTGCTCGGGTTTTCACTTTACTTAGAGCGACATCGCTTCTCTGCCGGAAAGTTGAACTGATAGCATTTTCTGCCTTCGATAAGTAGAGCGCTTTTGGCATCACAGCAAAACCTCCCTCTTTATCAGCCTGTAATAGGGTCAGCGAGTTGTTCTTTAAAAACGAAACGGTGAATTTGATTGGAATTCTACACCTGGTAGGTTTACACTTTGCCAAAATGTCCACTCCATCTGAAACACATCGGTCCACTTCAGGAGCCGCTGCTAGGCTGGAAACTTGTCTCACCATCGCAAGAAGTTCCGGTGCCGATCGCCTGGGTTCCACGGCGAACTTTGGTCCTCGTCTAAGGACGTCTTGTACTTGTTCCGGCAAGGACACTTCACCATAGGTGTGGACCGGACTGAAGCTTTCCTGATGCGTCCTCTTAGTGATGGCTCGAAGCTGCGGCAGCGCGCACTGCCATAAGAATTCCGTAGTCCTGTCTGCCGTCTGAGGTCCACCGCCGCCATTCAAGTGCACCATGAGCTGAAGATGTGCCGCTGTGTGCTCTCAGGTAGAGCCATTCTCTGTAGAGGCAAAATCACTCGTCAAATCATTGAAGCTCATGAAATCCATAAATTCAAAGATGAATGCGTAAGCGTTGCCTCAATAGCTCTGTCTGATAAAGTACTACGTTTCCTTGATGAGAATAGAAAAACGTGCGCAGCTGGTCTTGTGCCACTGTAGACCTGTGCTCAGGAATTGTCATTTTCGTCAATCTGTTTTGTGTATCTGTCTTTTCATTTGAGATTGGTTGCCACTGTATTTAAGTAGTGAAAATCACCTCAATAAACCTGTTGTAAGTTCAGCGCCGTGTCTGTGCACTTGTCACGTCCTTTGTCCCCTGCGCTGCTGAAAAAACCGCTGACGAGCGAAGGCACGGAGGGGACACAAGGACATGTTCCTGGAAAATTTTAAAAGTTTTCGAGCAGCCAGCTACGCAGAAGTACGACCCTTTACGTCACTGAAGACTTACATTTAAATATATTCGCGACTAATCAATACTCCACACTATGTAATATCAAAACACAAGCTTATCACAACAGCGCGCTGAAACGGACAGGGAGAGCAGCAGACACGACCCGCTCACGCTTCGCGGCCTGGCCAACAGGCGGCGCAGCCAATGCAATGAGCATGGGCTATAGTTTTCATGCGTCTGTGTCAAAGTAGGTGCTATGTAAAATGCGTTTGATCTTTCATCATAGATCCCAGCATGGTGACAATCTTCCTTGTTGAACATGTCTGCTGTACACCTAAGGGACTTGACTAAGAAGCAAACAAGTGGAGTTTTTTTTCTCGTAATGCAATGAGAAACAATCTTTAATTGCTACAGTTCTGGCAAGATAGAGACTTGGGACATACTGTGAATAAAACATGTGCATTTGTCAGCAAAATGCTTGGTGTTAGTGCATGGACAGCGTTTAATGGAAAGAAGGAGAGGCAAGAGTAAGCAGGTGGAAGTGGTCGACACCCAGCACAGAATGGCCAGGAAGTGGAGATTAGCGGCGTAGCACCCTGTATGACAACTTCCCAAAGCTGGCATTGAGGTCATGGATGCACAACTTTTGCCAGCACTATGTTAGATGGTAACTGCATGGCATATGCTTTAAAGGGGTCCAGACACAAAGTTTTTCGGTGTCAGTTTATTTGCCTTCAAAGAGGCCTACGGGCCTAGCAATCATGAAAATAAGAGCAAAACACCAGTGCACAGTGTGAATAATTAATTACAAGCCATTTTGTACACAAAGCCTTTGGTCTCAGTTAGCGCCAGCGCTGAAGTGAACAACACCTGAGTTCAGCGACGTCACAATAATTAAAGCAAGTGCACAATGACATCACTCGATGTGGGTGGAAATAGTTTCGTTTATGGGGGTTAAACGTCCGAAAGCGACTCAGGCTATGAGGGACATTGTAGTGAAGGGCTCCGCAAAATTTCCACCACCTGGGGTTCTTTAATGTGCACTGACGTCGAATGGTACACGGGCCTCTAGTATTTCACCTCCATCGAAATTCGACCACCGCGACCGGGATCGAACTCGCGTCTTTCAGGTCAGCAGTGAAGTGCCATAACCACTGAGCAGCGGAGGCAGCCCAATGTAGGTGGAAATGGCGAGAGGCTCATCGGACAGCATTAAAAACAGCAATAACTTATGTTCCCCTCAAAGAATGTGCCAGACACTTGCAAGATGGCAACTTCTTACGCCCATGAAAGAAATCGTACGGTAACTAACCCCTCTCTCCTCTCCCACTACCGACCCATACCACCTTCCTGCCCTGTGTGCAATGCTCAAAAGGCAAACCTGACTGATATCTTCGGGATCTGTCCGGCTTCCCCTCCACCCAGCAGGCCGGAGCCACTCCAAACATGGGAGGACTGGGAGACCTCACTACGCTCCACAGATCAGGCACGACAGAAGATCGTCGCCACCTGTGCGGCCAGCGTCATGGACCTTTTAGCCTGAACGGTTGAGTGCGGTGTGGTCGTGCGGGGACCCAGGGGTCCCGGGAGGCCCGAATTCCTCTGCACAATAAAGTCTTTCTCTCTCTCACTCTCATGCCGTTCATTGCGTTTAAAATTTTGTGCCTGCACCCCTTTAAGGACTATAGACACCAAATTTTTTCTTGCGTGTTTTCTTCTTTCAAACGATATCGTAGACATTCGTATACATGAAGCACCCTGTGGTATTTGTGTACGACCGCTAAATAGTTTACAATTGAATTTCTTCTTCACGCTGTTTCGGTTTCGTCAACCGAAGGACGACTGTGACGTCAAGTTGATGTTTTGGCCACGTGATCAACTGGAAAAACTTTAATATAATCACTAACAGGCTTGTCATTCCATGCCTTGGAAGATGCTGGATTAAATGTCATGGTGAATTAAATCTACATATCAGCGATTATATTGCAGTTTTTCTAGTAGATCACGCGAACAAACCGTCAACTTGACGTCACAGTCGTCATTCAGTCAATGAAACCGAAACAGCACGAGAGAAGAAATTCAATCAAATTATTTAGCGCTTGTAGGAAAATACCACACGGTAATTCATGTATTCTAATGTCTAACGCATCGTTTGACAGAAGAAAACATGCAAAAAAATTACACTAGCTGCCCACTGAAAGAGAAGACACTTTCGCAAGGCAGCAAAGCTACATAAGGTACAAGATGGTAGGTTCCAAAATTATTTACCTGGATGAGATATGTGCAACGGCAGCAAGCGCAGTGTTGGTGGAAGGACAGAACGGCGAGCGTGTGCTGCTTGTGCCAAGATCAGGACAAACATGGCCTGGAGCAGGCTGCCAGGGAAGGGCCACCGCATCATTGTGATGCACATCAGCAGTGAGAAAGGCCCATCAACGGCCGCCTGTATGTTTCCTGCAGAAAAAACGAAAAGGGTGAAGACTGCTATGAAGATACGGGTGGCAATCATTTTGAGATGTTTGCACTCATGTGCTCCAGAGGCAGACAAGAGAAACATCGTAGCAAAACACAAGCAGTTGTGCCATTCACATCTGGACGAAGCAATGCCGACAACAGTTTTACACAAAGAAGCAGTTCAGCAGTAGCTGACAGAGAGAACACTAATGGAACGCTATGATGCCAACAATGTGGCTCCCATAAATCATGAAGCTGCCCAAACTGTGTGTTGTCAAATACCATGTAGGTGTCGCTGTGGCGAGGGCTGGCAACGTCAAGCTCTGGCTCCCACCTTAGCTTTAACCTATGGAGTTTCTCTGGATACAAGTTAATAATGATACCAAGAATGAGCATAAAGATTTATGGCTTCCTTTGGTTGATGCTCTGGTCATAAACAAGACACCAACGGTTTCAGCAGAAAAGTGGAGGAATTGTGCACACCACGCCATGAATAATGATGAAAAATTCAGAGCAAACTCTGCCAGCGGCCCTCATATTCATTAACACATACGAGTTTCACAAAACATAACTATGTAGCACATCGGCTCTGGGATGCATCACAATAGTAAACCAGCGCTATCATCTCTTGCACTGCAAATTAAGACTCTACATCACCAAGTTATCAGGCTTCCAAACTTTGGAAGTGATATGCCAGGTTTAACTTCCTGAAGGAACACATGGGCTATGAAGAACACCACAGTGGACGGCTATGGATTAATTTAGACCGTATGGGGTTCTTCAACGTGCATTGACGTCGCACAGCACACCATTGTTTTTATGTTTTGCCACCGTCGAAATACTGCCACTGCAGCAGGATCGGGCTCAAACCCGCGACCCTGAGATCAGCAGCCGAACGCCAAAGCCACTAAATCATATGGCGGGTGCTTCCAAATTTTCATCAGGCTGCTTTTTCTATGGACTGCTTTCCTGTCTCACTAAAGAATACAATACTTGCTTTAACTATTCGCTTAATAATTCTTTAGGCATGCTGTTTTGTCTTCGCTGAGAACGAATAAACAACTGAGGCTCCTCAACCTTCACGCTGTCAGCAGGCAAAGGACACCTGCAGCTGCATTCCTTTAATACAAGCACATGCATCAGTTTTTGTGCTTATACGCACTTTGGAGTGGAACGTCAATTCTTATAAATGTCCGACATGAGTATGACGACATTCATATAGACACAAGGCAGCAACGGGAGACTGCAATACGGGCACTGCCTTTGATAAAAACAACTTACTTGTGTGGTGCATTCTTTTCAGCCATCTCCTGCTTCTCGATACAGCTAACTCATTGTTAGAAGCATACAGTAGCAGTGAGCCACTCACAACTTGCCTCCGCGTCCCCCGGCTCTGCTTCTTGCATCGACCCTTTTTCCTTTAAAAGCGCTTACATCGAAAGGTGGGCGACCTGTCACATTTGCAAACAGCGCGCCTGTTTTGCACCTTGCTAGCCATGACGAAGCAAGTACGCATCGAAATGTTCACTGAATGTGGGGGAAGATAGAAATACAAGAAACGCATTTAACGCTCTAGCGCACAAATTCAATACGACGCAAATTTTTATTTTTCTCGTCGAGCAGCCACGATCTACCACTGACGCTGATACTGTAGAAGCTTGGGCAAGTTGGTGTGACATGGTTTTTTCAGCAGCGCAGGGGACAAAGGACGGGACAAGTGCACAGACACGGCGCTGAACTTACATCCGGTTTATTGAGGTGATTTTCACTACTTAAGTACAGTGGCAACCAATCTCAAATGAAAAGACAGATACACAAAACAGATGACGAAAATGACAATTCCTGAGCACAGGTCTACAGTGGCACAAGACCAGCTGCGCACGTTTTTTTATTCTCATCAAGGAAACGTAGTTCTTTATCAGACAGCTATTAAGGCAACGCTTACACATTCATCTTTGAATTTATGGATTTCATGAGCTTCAATGATTTCACGAGTGATTTTTGTTCTATTATCTGACAGCACTCGACACTGAGTGAAAACAGGATAACACGGAGGTTTTTTGTTCTTTTTTCTTTCCTGTGTGCAGTTTCTGCAATGAATGCCAAGGTGACGGGAAGCGGTGCCGCTCACGTTGTTGTTGTGTTCCCGCAGCCGGTCGTTGAGGCAACGACCAGTTTGCCCCATGTAGTGCTTGCCACATGTAAGCGGAAACCTGTACACAACATTTCTGCTACATGGTACAAAACCTTTTTGGTGTTTCTTATCGCAGCCAACTATCCTTTCATTGCTGCTGTTTACAATATGGCAGAGTTTGGAAAGCTTATCGGGCGCGGAAGAAAACAACGTTTACAACGGCACGCGCTCCCACCCTTTTCAGATTATGTGAAATGCGGTGTAGATAAGGAATAACCACATACTTTCTTTTTTCTTCCTTGGGCCTTTCAGTGGAATCTCTGCGGCCTGAATTAATGATTTCTCTTAGCAGGCTCTGTGATATTGCAATCAGAAGGTCGGAAGGGTATCCTGCTGCTTGTAAGCGTACCACCTGATTTTGATAGCTGTCTTGCATCGCATGATGGCATGATTTTTCTAGGGCATTTCTTAAACGCAACTTTGCGATGCCGCGCTTTACAAGCTTAGAATGTGCAGAAGCGAAAGGCGTGAGGGGCTTCTGGCATCGTGGCTCGTAACGCCAGCACACATGGCTATTCTTAAGGAACATGGCAAGATCTAAAAAACGTAACTTTCCTTCAGAAGGCGTTTCATGCGTCAAAACAAGAGGGTCAAGACAGGTGTGAAAAATTGATAAAACTTTCGAGTCCGAGGCCCCTGCGTCAGTAACTGCACATGTCATCAAAACTAAAAAATCATCTACAAACCTAAAAACACGAGCCACGCTTTCGTGGAGATGACTATCAAGGAGCTTGACATGGTGCGCGAGATAAATGTCGCCCAGTATCGGAGCTATGCATGAACCAATGCAGACGCCATTGCTCTGGAGGTAAACACATTCATTCCAGGTGGAAAATGTCGAGTTAAAGCAAAAAGTAAGGAGTTCCAAGAAGTTGCTATTGCTGATGCCTGCAGAATTCTGGAAAGCTACCACACCAAAGGAATCAATTGCATTCTTCAACGCTTGCCAGCAGTTTCTTTTGCGGAAGGGAATAATATAAATCTTTTATATCGATAGAGCAGGCCGAAAAGCCTTTCCCTGGGTTTTGTTGCAAGAAAGCGATTACTTGGTTAGAACTCTTCACCTGAAAAGGGTCGTCAATGGTTAAGAGGTTCAGCTTGTCTTGCAAAAAATAACGCGACAGACTTTTGCCATGTGCCATCCTCGGAGACTATTGCTCGAAGTGGGCAGTCCAGCTTGTGAGTTTTGGCTGTGAAGAATATCTTTAAGCAGGACCCCTTGCTTTTCTCTATACACTTGGCTAGGGATTCCAAATTCATTTGTGCACACATTTTCCGTGCTCGGGTTTTCACTTTACTTAGAGCGACATCGCTTCTCTGCCGGAAAGTTGAACTGATAGCATTTTCTGCCTTCGATAAGTAGAGCGCTTTTGGCATCACAGCAAAACCTCCCTCTTTATCAGCCTGTAATAGGGTCAGCGAGTTGTTCTTTAAAAACGAAACGGTGAATTTGATTGGAATTCTACACCTGGTAGGTTTACACTTTGCCAAAATGTCCACTCCATCTGAAACACATCGGTCCACTTCAGGAGCCGCTGCTAGGCTGGAAACTTGTCTCACCATCGCAAGAAGTTCCGGTGCCGATCGCCTGGGTTCCACGGCGAACTTTGGTCCTCGTCTAAGGACGTCTTGTACTTGTTCCGGCAAGGACACTTCACCATAGGTGTGGACCGGACTGAAGCTTTCCTGATGCGTCCTCTTAGTGATGGCTCGAAGCTGCGGCAGCGCGCACTGCCATAAGAATTCCGTAGTCCTGTCTGCCGTCTGAGGTCCACCGCCGCCATTCAAGTGCACCATGAGCTGAAGATGTGCCGCTGTGTGCTCTCAGGTAGAGCCATTCTCTGTAGAGGCAAAATCACTCGTCAAATCATTGAAGCTCATGAAATCCATAAATTCAAAGATGAATGCGTAAGCGTTGCCTCAATAGCTCTGTCTGATAAAGTACTACGTTTCCTTGATGAGAATAGAAAAACGTGCGCAGCTGGTCTTGTGCCACTGTAGACCTGTGCTCAGGAATTGTCATTTTCGTCAATCTGTTTTGTGTATCTGTCTTTTCATTTGAGATTGGTTGCCACTGTATTTAAGTAGTGAAAATCACCTCAATAAACCTGTTGTAAGTTCAGCGCCGTGTCTGTGCACTTGTCACGTCCTTTGTCCCCTGCGCTGCTGAAAAAACCGCTGACGAGCGAAGGCACGGAGGGGACACAAGGACATGTTCCTGGAAAATTTTAAAAGTTTTCGAGCAGCCAGCTACGCAGAAGTACGACCCTTTACGTCACTGAAGACTTACATTTAAATATATTCGCGACTAATCAATACTCCACACTATGTAATATCAAAACACAAGCTTATCACAACAGCGCGCTGAAACGGACAGGGAGAGCAGCAGACACGACCCGCTCACGCTTCGCGGCCTGGCCAACAGGCGGCGCAGCCAATGCAATGAGCATGGGCTATAGTTTTCATGCGTCTGTGTCAAAGTAGGTGCTATGTAAAATGCGTTTGATCTTTCATCATAGATCCCAGCATGGTGACAATCTTCCTTGTTGAACATGTCTGCTGTACACCTAAGGGACTTGACTAAGAAGCAAACAAGTGGAGTTTTTTTTCTCGTAATGCAATGAGAAACAATCTTTAATTGCTACAGTTCTGGCAAGATAGAGACTTGGGACATACTGTGAATAAAACATGTGCATTTGTCAGCAAAATGCTTGGTGTTAGTGCATGGACAGCGTTTAATGGAAAGAAGGAGAGGCAAGAGTAAGCAGGTGGAAGTGGTCGACACCCAGCACAGAATGGCCAGGAAGTGGAGATTAGCGGCGTAGCACCCTGTATGACAACTTCCCAAAGCTGGCATTGAGGTCATGGATGCACAACTTTTGCCAGCACTATGTTAGATGGTAACTGCATGGCATATGCTTTAAAGGGGTCCAGACACAAAGTTTTTCGGTGTCAGTTTATTTGCCTTCAAAGAGGCCTACGGGCCTAGCAATCATGAAAATAAGAGCAAAACACCAGTGCACAGTGTGAATAATTAATTACAAGCCATTTTGTACACAAAGCCTTTGGTCTCAGTTAGCGCCAGCGCTGAAGTGAACAACACCTGAGTTCAGCGACGTCACAATAATTAAAGCAAGTGCACAATGACATCACTCGATGTGGGTGGAAATAGTTTCGTTTATGGGGGTTAAACGTCCGAAAGCGACTCAGGCTATGAGGGACATTGTAGTGAAGGGCTCCGCAAAATTTCCACCACCTGGGGTTCTTTAATGTGCACTGACGTCGAATGGTACACGGGCCTCTAGTATTTCACCTCCATCGAAATTCGACCACCGCGACCGGGATCGAACTCGCGTCTTTCAGGTCAGCAGTGAAGTGCCATAACCACTGAGCAGCGGAGGCAGCCCAATGTAGGTGGAAATGGCGAGAGGCTCATCGGACAGCATTAAAAACAGCAATAACTTATGTTCCCCTCAAAGAATGTGCCAGACACTTGCAAGATGGCAACTTCTTACGCCCATGAAAGAAATCGTACGGTAACTAACCCCTCTCTCCTCTCCCACTACCGACCCATACCACCTTCCTGCCCTGTGTGCAATGCTCAAAAGGCAAACCTGACTGATATCTTCGGGATCTGTCCGGCTTCCCCTCCACCCAGCAGGCCGGAGCCACTCCAAACATGGGAGGACTGGGAGACCTCACTACGCTCCACAGATCAGGCACGACAGAAGATCGTCGCCACCTGTGCGGCCAGCGTCATGGACCTTTTAGCCTGAACGGTTGAGTGCGGTGTGGTCGTGCGGGGACCCAGGGGTCCCGGGAGGCCCGAATTCCTCTGCACAATAAAGTCTTTCTCTCTCTCACTCTCATGCCGTTCATTGCGTTTAAAATTTTGTGCCTGCACCCCTTTAAGGACTATAGACACCAAATTTTTTCTTGCGTGTTTTCTTCTTTCAAACGATATCGTAGACATTCGTATACATGAAGCACCCTGTGGTATTTGTGTACGACCGCTAAATAGTTTACAATTGAATTTCTTCTTCACGCTGTTTCGGTTTCGTCAACCGAAGGACGACTGTGACGTCAAGTTGATGTTTTGGCCACGTGATCAACTGGAAAAACTTTAATATAATCACTAACAGGCTTGTCATTCCATGCCTTGGAAGATGCTGGATTAAATGTCATGGTGAATTAAATCTACATATCAGCGATTATATTGCAGTTTTTCTAGTAGATCACGCGAACAAACCGTCAACTTGACGTCACAGTCGTCATTCAGTCAATGAAACCGAAACAGCACGAGAGAAGAAATTCAATCAAATTATTTAGCGCTTGTAGGAAAATACCACACGGTAATTCATGTATTCTAATGTCTAACGCATCGTTTGACAGAAGAAAACATGCAAAAAAATTACACTAGCTGCCCACTGAAAGAGAAGACACTTTCGCAAGGCAGCAAAGCTACATAAGGTACAAGATGGTAGGTTCCAAAATTATTTACCTGGATGAGATATGTGCAACGGCAGCAAGCGCAGTGTTGGTGGAAGGACAGAACGGCGAGCGTGTGCTGCTTGTGCCAAGATCAGGACAAACATGGCCTGGAGCAGGCTGCCAGGGAAGGGCCACCGCATCATTGTGATGCACATCAGCAGTGAGAAAGGCCCATCAACGGCCGCCTGTATGTTTCCTGCAGAAAAAACGAAAAGGGTGAAGACTGCTATGAAGATACGGGTGGCAATCATTTTGAGATGTTTGCACTCATGTGCTCCAGAGGCAGACAAGAGAAACATCGTAGCAAAACACAAGCAGTTGTGCCATTCACATCTGGACGAAGCAATGCCGACAACAGTTTTACACAAAGAAGCAGTTCAGCAGTAGCTGACAGAGAGAACACTAATGGAACGCTATGATGCCAACAATGTGGCTCCCATAAATCATGAAGCTGCCCAAACTGTGTGTTGTCAAATACCATGTAGGTGTCGCTGTGGCGAGGGCTGGCAACGTGAAGCTCTGGCTCCCACCTAAGCTTTAACCTATGGAGTTTCTCTGGATACAAGTTAATAATGATACCAAGAATGAGCATAAAGATTTATGGCTTCCTTTGGTTGATGCTCTGGTCATAAACAAGACACCAACGGTTTCAGCAGAAAAGTGGAGGAATTGTGCACACCACGCCATGAATAATGATGAAAAATTCAGAGCAAACTCTGCCAGCGGCCCTCATATTCATTAACACATACGAGTTTCACAAAACATAACTATGTAGCACATCGGCTCTGGGATGCATCACAATAGTAAACCAGCGCTAACATCTCTTGCACTGCAAATTAAGACTTTACATCACCAAGTTATCAGGCTTCCAAACTTTGGAAGTGATATGCCAGGTTTAACTTCCTGAAGGAACACATGGGCTATGAAGAACACCACAGTGGACGGCTATGGATTAATTTAGACCGTATGGGGTTCTTCAACGTGCATTGACGTCGCACAGCACACCATTGTTTTTATGTTTTGCCACCGTCGAAATACTGCCACTGCAGCAGGATCGGGCTCAAACCCGCGACCCTGAGATCAGCAGCCGAACGCCAAAGCCACTAAATCATATGGCGGGTGCTTCCAAATTTTCATCAGGCTGCTTTTTCTATGGACTGCTTTCCTGTCTCACTAAAGAATACAATACTTGCTTTAACTATTCGCTTAATAATTCTTTAGTCATGCTGTTTTGTCTTCGCTGAGAACGAATAAACAACTGAGGCTCCTCAACCTTCACGCTGTCAGCAGGCAAAGGACACCTGCAGCTGCATTCCTTTAATACAAGCACATGCATCAGTTTTTGTGCTTATACGCACTTTGGAGTGGAACGTCAATTCTTATAAATGTCCGACATGAGTATGACGACATTCATATAGACACAAGGCAGCAACGGGAGACTGCAATACGGGCACTGCCTTTGATAAAAACAACTTACTTGTGTGGTGCATTCTTTTCAGCCATCTCCTGCTTCTCGATACAGCTAACTCATTGTTAGAAGCATACAGTAGCAGTGCGCCACTCACAACTTGCCTCCGCGTCCCCCAGCTCTGCTTCTTGCATCGACCCTTTTTCCTTTAAAAGCGCTTACATCGAAAGGTGGGCGACCTGTCACATTTGCAAACAGCGCGCCTGTTTTGCACCTTGCTAGCCATGACGAAGCAAGTACGCATCGAAATGTTCACTGAATGTGGGGGAAGACAGAAATACAAGAAACGCATTTAACGCTCTAGCGCACAAATTCAATACGACGCAAATTTTTATTTTTCTCGTCGAGCAGCCACGATCTACCACTGACGCTGATACTGTAGAAGCTTGGGCAAGTTGGTGTGACATGGTTTTTTCAGCAGCGCAGGGGACAAAGGACGGGACAAGTGCACAGACACGGCGCTGAACTTACATCCGGTTTATTGAGGTGATTTTCACTACTTAAGTACAGTGGCAACCAATCTCAAATGAAAAGACAGATACACAAAACAGATGACGAAAATGACAATTCCTGAGCACAGGTCTACAGTGGCACAAGACCAGCTGCGCACGTTTTTTTATTCTCATCAAGGAAACGTAGTTCTTTATCAGACAGAGCTAATGAGGCAACGCTTACGCATTCATCTTTGAATTTATGGATTTCATGAGCTTCAATGATTTCACGAGTGATTTTTGTTCTATTGTCTGACAGCACTCGACACTGAGTGAAAACAGGATAACACGGCGGTTTTTTGTTCTTTTTTCTTTCCTGTGTGCAGTTTCTGCAATGAATGCCAAGGTGACGGGAAGCGGTGCCGCTCACATTGTTGTTGTGTTCCCGCAGCCGGTCGTTGAGGCAACGACCAGTTTGCCCCGTGTAGTGCTTGCCACACGTAAGCGGAAACCTGTACACAACATTGCTGCTACATGGTACAAAACCTTTTTGGTGTTTCTTATCGCAGCCAACTATCCTTTCATTGCTGCTGTTTACAATATGGCAGAGTTTGGAAAGCTTATCGGGCGCGGAAAAAAACAACGTTTACAACGGCACGCGCTCCCACCCTTTTCAGATTATGTGAAATGCGGTGTAGATAAGGAATAACCACATACTTTCTTTTTTCTTCCTTGGGCCTTTCAGTGGAATCTCTGCGGCCTGAATTAATGATTTCTCTTAGCAGGCTCTGTGATATTGCAATCAGAAGGTCGGAAGGGTATCCTGCTGCTTGTAAGCGTACCACCTGATTTTGATAGCTGTCTTGCATCGCATGATGGCATGATTTTTCTAGGGCATTTCTTAAACGCAACTTTGCGATGCCGCGCTTTACAAGCTTAGAATGTGCAGAAGCGAAAGGCGTGAGGGGCTTCTGGCATCGTGGCTCGTAACGCCAGCACACATGGCTATTCTTGAGGAACATGGCAAGATCTAAAAAACGTAACTTTCCTTCAGAAGGCGTTTCATGCGTCAAAACAAGAGGGTCAAGACAGGTGTGAAAAATTGATAAAACTTTCGAGACCGAGGCCCCTGCGTCAGTAACTGCACATGTCATCAAAACTAAAAAATCATCTACAAACCTAAAAACACGAGCCACGCTTTCGTGGAGATGACTATCAAGGAGCTTGTCATGGTGCGCGAGATAAATGTCGCCCAGTATCGGAGCTATGCATGAACCAATGCCGACGCCATTGCTCTGGAGGTAAACAGATTCATTCCAGGTGGAAAATGTCGAGTTAAAGCAAAAAGTAAGGAGTTCCAAGAAGTTGCTATTGCTGATGCCTGCAGAACTCTGGAAAGCTACCACACCAAAGGAATCAATGCATTCTTCAACGCTTGCCAGCAGTTTCTTTTGCGGAAGGGAATAATATAAATCTTTTATATCGATAGAGCAGGCCGAAAAGCCTTTCGCTGGGTTTTGTTGCAAGAAAGCGATTACTTGGTTAGAACTCTTCACCTGAAAAGGGTCGTCAATGGTTAAGAGGTTCAGCTTGTCTTGCAAAAAATAACGCGACAGACTTTTGCCATGTGCCATCCTCGGAGACTATTGCTCGAAGTGGGCAGTCCAGCTTTTGAGTTTTGGCTGTGAAGAATATCTTTAAGCAGGACCCCTTGCTTTTCTCTATACACTTGGCTAGGGATTCCAAATTCATTTGTGCACACATTTTCCGTGATCGGGCTTTCACTTTACTTAGAGTGACATCGCTTCTCTGCCGGAAAGTCGAACTGATAGCATTTTCTGCTTTCGATAAGTAGAGCGCTTTTGGCATCACAGCAAAACCTCCCTCTTTACCAGCCTGTAATAGGGTCAGCGAGTTGTTCTTTAAAAACGAAACGGTGAATTTGATTGGAATTCTACACCTGGTAGGTCTACACTTTGCCAAAATGTCCACTCCATCTGAAACACATCGGTCCACTTCAGGAGCCACTGCTAGGCTGGAAACTTGTCTCACCATCGCAAGAAGTTCCGATGCCGATTGCCTGGGTTCCACGGCGAACTTTGGTCCTCGTCTAAGGACGCCTTGTACTTGTTCCGGCAAGGACACTTCACCATAGGTGTGGACCGGACTGTGCATCTTCTTAGTGATGGCTCGAAGCTGCGGCAGCGTGCACTGCCATAAGAATTCCGTAGTCCTGTCTGCCGTCTGAGGTCCACCGCCGCCATTCAAGTGCACCATGAGCTGAAGATGTGCCGCTGTGTGCTCTCCGGAAGAGCCATTCTCTGTAGAGGCAAAATCACTCGTGAAATCATTGAAGCTCATGAAATCCATAAATTCAAAGATGAATGCGTAAGCGTTGCCTCAATAGCTCTGTCTGATAAAGTACTACGTTTCCTTGATGAGAATAGAAAAACGTGCGCAGCTGGTCTTGTGCCACTGTAGACCTGTGCTCAGGAATTGTCATTTTCGTCAATCTGTTTTGTGTATCTGTCTTTTCATTTGAGATTGGTTGCCACTGTATTTAAGTAGTGAAAATCACCTCAATAAACCTGTTGTAAGTTCAGCGCCGTGTCTGTGCAATTGTCACGTCCTTTGTCCCCTGCGCTGCTGAAAAAACCGCTGACGAGCGAAGGCACGGAGGGGACACAAGGACATGTTCCTGGAAAATTTTAAAAGTTTTCGAGCAGCCAGCTACGCAGAAGTACGACCCTTTACGTCACTGAAGACTTACATTTAAATATATTCGCGACTAATCAATACTCCACACTATGTAATATCAAAACACAAGCTTATCACAACAGCGCGCTGAAACGGACAGGGAGAGCAGCAGACACGACCCGCTCACGCTTCGCGGCCTGGCCAACAGGCGGCGCAGCCAATGCAATGAGCATGGGCTACAGTTTTCATGCGTCTGTGTCAAAGTAGGTGCTATGTAAAATGCGTTTGATCTTTCATCATAGATCCCAGCATGGTGACAATCTTCTTTGTTGAACATGTCTGCTGTACACCTAAGGGACTTGACTAAGAAGCAAACAAGTGGAGTTTTTTTTCTCGTAATGCAATGAGAAACAATCTTTAATTGCTACAGTTCTGGCAAGATAGAGACTTGGGACATACTGTGAATAAAACATGTGCATTTGTCAGCAAAATGCTTGGTGTTAGTGCATGGACAGCGTTTAATGGAAAGAAGGAGAGGCAAGAGTAAGCAGGTGGAAGTGGTCGACACCCAGCACACAATGGCCAGGAAGTGGAGATTAGCGGCGTAGCACCCTGTATGACAACTTCCCAAAGCTGGCATTGAGGTCATGGATGCACAACTTTTCCCAGCACTATGTTAGATGGTAACTGCATGGCATATGCTTTAAAGGGGTCCAGACACAAAGTTTTTCGGCGTCAGTTTATTTGCCTTCAAAGAGGCCTACGGGCCTAGCAATCATGAAAATAAGAGCAAAACACCAGTGCACAGTGTGAATAATTAATTACAAGCCATTTTGTACACAAAGCCTTTGGTCTCAGTTAGCGCCAGCGCTGAAGTGAACAACACCTGAGTTCAGCGACGTCACAATAATTAAAGCAAGTGCACAATGACATCACTCGATGTGGGTGGAAATAGTTTCGTTTATGGGGGTTAAACGTCCGAAAGCGACTCAGGCTATGAGGGACGTTGTAGTGAAGGGCTCCACAAAATTTCCACCACCTGGGGTTCTTTAATGTGCACTGACGTCGAATGGTACACGGGCCTCTAGTATTTCACCTCCATCGAAATTCGACCACCGCGACCGGGATCGAACTCGCGTCTTTCAGGTCAGCAGTGAAGTGCCATAACCACTGAGCAGCGGAGGCAGCCCAATGTAGGTGGAAATGGCGAGAGGCTCATCGGACAGCATTAAAAACAGCAATAACTTATGTTCCCCTCAAAGAATGTGCCAGACACTTGCAAGATGGCAACTTCTTACGCCCATGAAAGAAATCGTACGGTAACTAACCCCTCTCTCCTCTCCCACTACCGACCCATACCACCTTCCTGCCCTGTGTGCAATGCTCAAAAGGCAAACCTGACTGATATCTTCGGGATCTGTCCGGCTTCCCCTCCACCCAGCAGGCCGGAGCCACTCCAAACATGGAAGTACTGGGAGACCTCACTACGCTCCACAGATCAGGCACGACAGAAGATCGTCGCCACCTGTGCGGCCAGCGTCATGGACCTTTTAGCCTGAACGGTTGAGTGCGGTGTGGTCGTGCGGGGACCCAGGGGTCCCGGGAGGCCCGAATTCCTCTGCACAATAAAGTCTTTCTCTCTCTCACTCTCATGCCGTTCATTGCGTTTAAAATTTTGTGCCTGCACCCCTTTAAGGACTATAGACACCAAATTTTTTCTTGCGTGTTTTCTTCTTTCAAACGATATCGTAGACATTCGTATACATGAAGCACCCTGTGGTATTTGTGTACGACCGCTAAATAGTTTACAATTGAATTTCTTCTTCACGCTGTTTCGGTTTCGTCGACCGAAGGACGACTGTGACGTCAAGTTGATGTTTTGGCCACGTGATCAACTAGAAAAACTTTAATATAATCACTAACAGGCTTGTCATTCCATGCCTTGGAAGATGCTGGATTAACTGTCATGGTGAGTTAAATCTACATATCAGCGATTATATTGCAGTTTTTCTAGTAGATCACGCGAACAAACCGTCAACTTGACGTCACAGTCGTCATTCAGTCAATGAAACCGAAACAGCACGAGAGAAGAAATTCAATCAAATTATTTAGCGCTTGTAGGAAAATACCACACGGTAATTCATGTATTCTAATGTCTAACGCATCGTTTGACAGAAGAAAACATGCAAAAAAATTACACTAGCTGCCCACTGAAAGAGAAGACACTTTCGCAAGGCAGCAAAGCTACATAAGGTACAAGATGGTAGGTTCCAAAATTATTTACCTGGATGAGATATGTGCAACGGCAGCAAGCGCAGCGTTGGTGGAAGGACAGAACGGCGAGCGTGTGCTGCTTGTGCCAAGATCAGGACAAACATGGCCTGGAGCAGACTGCCAGGGAAGGGCCACCGCATAATTGTGATGCACATCAGCAGTGAGAAAGGCCCATCAACGGCCGCCTGTATGTTTCCTGCAGAAAAAACGAAAAGGGTGAAGACTGCTATGAAGATACGGGTGGCAATCATTTTGAGATGTTGGCACTCATGTGCTCCAGAGGCAGACAAGAGAAACATCGTAGCAAAACACAAGCAGTTGTGCCATTCACATCTGGACGAAGCAATGCCGACAACAGTTTTACACAAAGAAGCAGTTCAGCAGTAGCTGACAGAGAGAACACTAATGGAACGCTATGATGCCAACAATGTGGCTCCCATAAATCATGAAGCTGCCCAAACTGTGTGTTGTCAAATACCATGTAGGTGTCGCTGTGGCGAGGGCTGGCAACGTCAAGCTCTGGCTCCCACCTAAGCTTTAACCTATGGAGTTTCTCTGGATACAAGTTAATAATGATACCAAGAATGAGCATAAAGATTTATGGCTTCCTTTGGTTGAAGCTCTGGTCATAAACAAGACACCAACGGTTTCAGCAGAAAAGTGGAGGAATTGTGCACACCACGCCATGAATAATGATGAAAAATTCAGAGCAAACTCTGCCAGCGGCCCTCATATTCATTAACACATACGAGTTTCACAAAACATAACTATGTAGCACATCGGCTCTGGGATGCATCACAATAGTAAACCAGCGCTAACATCTCTTGCACTGCAAATTAAGACTCTACATCACCAAGTTATCAGGCTTCCAAACTTTGGAAGTGATATGCCAGGTTTAACTTCCTGAAGGAACACATGGGCTATGAAGAACACCACAGTGGACGGCTCTGGATTAATTTAGACCGTATGGGGTTCTTCAACGTGCATTGACGTCGCACAGCACACCATTGTTTTTATGTTTTGCCACCGTCGAAATACTGCCACTGCAGCAGGATCGGGCTCAAACCCGCGACCCTGAGATCAGCAGCCGAACGCCAAAGCCACTAAATCATATGGCGGGTGCTTCCAAATTTTCATCTAGCTGCTTTTTCTATGGACTGCTTTCCTGTCTCACTAAAGAATACAATACTTGCTTTAACTATTCGCTTAATAATTCTTTAGGCATGCTGTTTTGTCTTCGCAGAGAACGAATAAACAACTGAGGCTCCTCAACCTTCACGCTGTCAGCAGGCAAAGGACACCTGCAGCTGCATTCCTTTAATACAAGCACATGCATCAGTTTTTGTGCTTATACGCACTTTGGAGTGGAACGTCAATTCTTATAAATGTCCGACATGAGTATGACGACATCCATACAGACACAAGGCAGCAACGGGAAACTGCAATACGGGCACTGCCTTTGATAAAAACAACTTACTTGTGTGGTGCATTCTTTTCAGCCATCTCCTGCTTCTCGATACAGCTAACTCATTGTTAGAAGCATACAGTAGCAGTGAGCCACTCACAACTTGCCTCCGCGTCCCCCGGCTCTGCTTCTTGCATCGACCCTTTTTCCTTTAAAAGCGCTTACATCGAAAGGTGGGCGACCTGTCACATTTGCAAACAGCGCGCCTGTTTTGCACCTTGCTAGCCATGACGAAGCAAGTACGCATCGAAATGTTCACTGAATGTGGGGGAAGATAGAAATACAAGAAAAGCATTTAACGCTCTAGCGCACAAATTCAATACGACGCAAATTTTTATTTTTCTCGTCGAGCAGCCACGATCTACCACTGACGCTGATACTGTAGAAGCTTGGGCAAGTTGGTGTGACATGGTTTTTTCAGCAGCGCGGGGGACAAAGGACGTGACAAGTGCACAGACACGGCGCTGAACTTACATCCGGTTTATTGAGGTGATTTTCACTACTTAAGTACAGTGGCAACCAATCTCAAATGAAAAGACAGATACACAAAACAGATTGACGAAAATGACAATTCCTGAGCACAGGTCTACAGTGGCACAAGACCAGCTGCGCACGTTTTTCTATTCTCATCAAGGAAACGTAGTTCTTTATCAGACAGCTATTAAGGCAACGCTTACACATTCATCTTTGAATTTATGGATTTCATGAGCTTCAATGATTTCACGAGTGATTTTTGTTCTATTATCTGACAGCACTCGACACTGAGTGAAAACAGGATAACACGGCGGTTTTTTGTTCTTTTTTCTTTCCTGTGTGCAGTTTCTGCAATGAATGCCAAGGTGACGGGAAGCGGTGCCGCTCACGTTGTTGTTGTGTTCCCGCAGCCGGTCGTTGAGGCAACGACCAGTTTGCCCCGTGTAGTGCTTGCCACATGTAAGCGGAAACCTGTACACAACATTGCTGCTACATGGTACAAAACCTTTTTGGTGTTTCTTATCGCAGCCAACTATCCTTTCATTGCTGCTGTTTACAATATGGCAGAGTTTGGAAAGCTTATCGGGCGCGGAAAAAAACAACGTTTACAACGGCACGCGCTCCCACCCTTTTCAGATTATGTGAAATGCGGTGTAGATAAGGAATAACCACATACTTTCTTTTTTCTTCCTTGGGCCTTTCAGTGGAATCTCTGCGGCCTGAATTAATGATTTCTCTTAGCAGGCTCTCTGATATTGCAATCAGAAGGTCGGAAGGGTATCCTGCTGCGTGTAAGCGTACCACCTGATTTTGATAGCTGTCTTGCATCGCATGATGGCATGATTTTTCTAGGGCATTTCTTAAACGCAACTTTGCGATGCCGCGCTTTACAAGCTTAGAATGTGCAGAAGCGAAAGGCGTGAGGGGCTTCTGGCATCGTGGCTCGTAACGCCAGCACACATGGCTATTCTTGAGGAACATGGCAAGATCTAAAAAACGTAACTTTCCTTCAGAAGGCGTTTCATGCGTCAAAACAAGAGGGTCAAGACAGGTGTGAAAAATTGATAAAACTTTCGAGACCGAGGCCCCTGCGTCAGTACCTGCACATGTCATCAAAACTAAAAAATCATCTACAAACCTAAAAACACGAGCCACGCTTTCGTGGAGATGACTATCAAGGAGCTTGACATGGTGCGCGAGATAAATGTCGCCCAGTATCGGAGCTATGCATGAACCAATGCAGACGCCATTGCTCTGGAGGTAAACAGATTCATTCCAGGTGAAAAATGTGGAGTTAAGGTAAAAAGTAAGGAGTTCCAAGAAGTTGCTATTGCTGATGCCTGCAGAATTCTGGAAAGCTACCACACCAAAGGAATCAATTGCATTCTTCAACGCTTGCCAGCAGTTTCTTTTGCGGAAGGGAATAATATAAATCTTTTATATCGATAGAGCAGGCCGAAAAGCCTTTCCCTGTGTTTTGTTGCAAGAAAGCGATTACTTGGTTAGAACTCTTCACCTGAAAAGGGTCGTCAATGGTTAAGAGGTTCAGCTTGTCTTGCAAAAAATAACGCGACAGACTTTTGCCATGTGCCATCCTCGGAGACTATTGCTCGAAGTGGGCAGTCCAGCTTGTGAGTTTTGGCTGTGAAGAATATCTTTAAGCAGGACCCCTTGCTTTTCTCTATACACTTGGCTAGGGATTCCAAATTCATTTGTGCACACATTTTCCGTGCTCGGGCTTTCACTTTACTTAGAGCGACATCGCTTCTCTGCCGGAAAGTTGAACTGATAGCATTTTCTGCCTTCGATAAGTAGAGCGCTTTTGGCATCACAGCAAAACCTCCCTCTTTATCAGCCTGTAATAGGGTCAGCGAGTTGTTCTTTAAAAACGAAACGGTGAATTTGATTGGAATTCTACACCTGGTAGGTTTACACTTTGCCAAAATGTCCACTCCATCTGAAACACATCGGTCCACTTCAGGAGCCGCTGCTAGGCTGGAAACTTGTCTCACCATCGCAAGAAGTTCCGGTGCCGATCGCCTGGGTTCCACGGCGAACTTTGGTCCTCGTCTAAGGACGCCTTGTACTTGTTCCGGCAAGGACACTTCACCATAGGTGTGGACCGGACTGTGCATCTTCTTAGTGATGGCTCGAAGCTGCGGCAGCGCGCACTGCCATAAGAATTCCGTAGTCCTGTCTGCCGTCTGAGGTCCACCGCCGCCATTCAAGTGCACCATGAGCTGAAGATGTGCCGCTGTGTGCTCTCCGGAAGAGCCATTCTCTGTAGAGGCAAAATCACTCGTCAAATCATTGAAGCTCATGAAATCCATAAATTCAAAGATGAATGCGTAAGCGTTGCCTCAATAGCTCTGTCTGATAAAGTACTACGTTTCCTTGATGAGAATAGAAAAACGTGCGCAGCTGGTCTTGTGCCACTGTAGACCTGTGCTCAGGAATTGTCATTTTCGTCAATCTGTTCTGTGTATCTGTCTTTTCATTTGAGATTTGTTGCCACTGTATTTAAGTAGTGAAAATCACCTCAATAAACCTGTTGTAAGTTCAGCGCCGTGTCTGTGCAATTGTCACGTCCTTTGTCCCCTGCGCTGCTGAAAAAACCGCTGACGAGAGAAGGCACGGAGGGGACCTAAGGACATGTTTCTGGAAAATTTTAAAAGTTTTCGAGCAGCCAGCTACGCAGAAGTACGACCCTTTACGTCACTGAAGACTTACATTTAAATATATTCGCGACTAATCAATACTCCACACTATGTAATATCAAAACACAAGCTTATCACAACAGCGCGCTGAAACGGACAGGGAGAGCAGCAGACACGACCCGCTCACGCTTCGCGGCCTGGCCAACAGGCGGCGCAGCCAATGCAATGAGCATGGGCTATAGTTTTCATGCGTCTGTGTCAAAGTAGGTGCTATGTAAAATGCGTTTGATCTTTCATCATAGATCCCAGCATGGTGACAATCTTCCTTGTTGAACATGTCTGCTGTATACCTAAGGGACTTGACTAAGAAGCAAACAAGTGGAGTTTTTTTTCTCGTAATGCAATGAGAAACAATCTTTAATTGCTACAGTTCTGGCAAGATAGAGACTTGGGACATACTGTGAATAAAACATGTGCATTTGTCAGCAAAATGCTTGGTGTTAGTGCATGGACAGCGTTTAATGGAAAGAAGGAGAGGCAAGAGTAAGCAGGTGGAAGTGGTCGACACCCAGCACAGAATGGCCAGGAAGTGGAGATTAGCGGCGTAGCACCCTGTATGACAACTTCCCAAAGCTGGCATTGAGGTCATGGATGCACAACTTTTCCCAGCACTATGTTAGATGGTAACTGCATGGCATATGCTTTAAAGGGGTCCAGACACAAAGTTTTTCGGTGTCAGTTTATTTGCCTTCAAAGAGGCCTACGGGCCTAGCAATCATGAAAATAAGAGCAAAACACCAGTGCACAGTGTGAATAATTAATTACAAGCCATTTTGTACACAAAGCCTTTGGCCTCAGTTAGCGCCAGCGCTGAAGTGAACAACACCTGAGTTCAGCGACGTCACAATAATTAAAGCAAGTGCACAATGACATCACTCGATGTGGGTGGAAATAGTTTCGTTTATGGGGGTTAAACGTCCGAAAGCGACTCAGGCTATGAGGGACGTTGTAGTGAAGGGCTCCGCAAAATTTCCACCACCTGGGGTTCTTTAATGTGCACTGACGTCGAATGGTACACGGGCCTCTAGAATTTCACCTCCATCGAAATTCGACCACCGCGACCGGGATCGAACTCGCGTCTTTCAGGTCAGCAGTGAAGCGCCATAACCACTGAGCCGCGGAGGCAGCCCAATGTAGGTGGAAATAGCGAGAGGCTCATCGGACAGCATTAAAAACAGCAATAACTTATGTTCCCCTCAAAGAATGTGCCAGACACTTGCAAGATGGCAACTTCTTACGCCCATGAAAGAAATCGTACGGTAAATAACCCCTCTCTCCTCTCCCACTACCGACCCATACCACCTTCCTGCCCTGTGTGCAATGCTCAAAAGGCAAACCTGACTGATATCTTCGGGATCTGTCCGGCTTCCCCTCCACCCAGCAGGCCGGAGCCACTCCAAACATGGGAGGACTGGGAGACCTCACTACGCTCCACAGATCAGGCACGACAGAAGATCGTCGCCACCTGTGCGGCCAGCGTCATGGACCTTTTAGCCTGAACGGTTGAGTGCGGTGTGGTCGTGCGGGGACCCAGGGGTCCCGGGAGGCCCGAATTCCTCTGCACAATAAAGTCTTTCTCTCTCTCACTCTCATGCCGTTCATTGCGTTTAAAATTTTGTGTCTGCACCCCTTTAAGGACTATAGACACCAAATTTTTTTCTTGCGTGTTTTCTTCTTTCAAACGATATCTTAGACATTCGTATACATGAAGCACCCTGTGGTATTTGTGTACGAACGCTAAATAATTTATAATTGAATTTTTTCTTCAGGGTGTTTCGGTTTCATCGACCGAAGGACGACTGTGACGTCAAGTTGATGTTTTGGCCACGTGATCAACTGGAAAAACTTTAATATAATCACTAACAGGCTTGTCATTCCATGCCTTGGAAGATGCTGGATTAAATGTCATGGTGAATTAAATCTACATATCAGCGATTATATTGCAGTTTTTCTAGTAGATCACGCGAACAAACCGTCAACTTGACGTCACAGTCGTCATTCAGTCAATGAAACCGAAACAGCACGAGAGAAGAAATTCAATCAAATTATTTAGCGCTTGTAGGAAAATACCACACGGTAATTCATGTATTCTAATGTCTAACGCATCGTTTGACAGAAGAAAACATGCAAAAAAATTACACTAGCTGCCCACTGAAAGAGAAGACACTTTCGCAAGGCAGCAAAGCTACATAAGGTACAAGATGGTAGGTTCCAAAATTATTTACCTGGATGAGATATGTGCAACGGCAGCAAGCGCAGTGTTGGTGGAAGGACAGAACAGCGAGCGTGTGCTGCTTGTGCCAAGATCAGGACAACCATGGCCTGGAGCAGGCTGCCAGGGAAGGGCCACCGCATCATTGTGATGCACATCAGCAGTGAGAAAGGCCCATCAACGGCTCCCTGTATGTTTCCTGCAGAAAGAACGAAAAGGGTGAAGACTGCTATGAAGATACGGGTGGCAATCATTTTGAGATGTTTGCACTCATGTGCTCCAGAGGCAGAGAAAAGAAACATCGTAGCAAAACACAAGCAGTTGTGCCATTCACATCTGGACGAAGCAATGCCGACAACAGTTTTACACAAAGAAGCAGTTCAGCAGTAGCTGACAGAGAGAACACTAATGGAACGCTATGATGCCAACAATGTGGCTCCCATAAATCATGAAGCTGCCCAAACTGTGTGTTGTCAAATACCATGTAGGTGTCGCTGTGGCGAGGGCTGGCAACGTGAAGCTCTGGCTCCCACCTAAGCTTTAACCTATGGAGTTTCTCTGGATACAAGTTAATAATGATACCAAGAATGAGCATAAAGATTTATGGCTTCCTTTGGTTGAAGCTCTGGTCATAAACAAGACACCAACGGTTTCAGCAGAAAAGTGGAGGAATTGTGCACACCACGCCATGAATAATGATGAAAAATTCAGAGCAAACTCTGCCAGCGGCCCTCATATTCATTAACACATACGAGTTTCACAAAACATAACTATGTAGCACATCGGCTCTGGGGTGCATCACAATAGTAAAGCAGCGCTAACATCTCTTGCACTGCAAATTAAGACTTTACATCACCAAGTTATCAGGCTTCCAAACTTTGGAAGTGATATGCCAGGTTTAACTTCCTGAAGGAACACATGGGCTATGAAGAACACCACAGTGGACGGCTCCAGATTAATTTATACCGTATGGGGTTCTTCAACGTGCATTGACGTCGCACAGCACACCGTTGTTTTTATGTTTTGCCACCGTCGAAATACTGCCACTGCAGCAGGATCGGGCTCAAACCCGCGACCCTGAGATCAGCAGCCGAACGCCAAAGCCAACTAAATCATATGGCGGGTGCTTCCAAATTTTCATCTAGCTGCTTTTTCTATGGACTGCTTTCCTGTCTCACTAAAGAATACAATACTTGCTTTAACTATTCGCTTAGTAATTCTTTAGGCATGCTGTTTTGTCTTCGCTGAGAACGAATAAACAACTGAGGCTCCTCAACCTTCACGCTGTCAGCAGGCAAAGGACACCTGCAGCTGCATTCCTTTAATACAAGCACATGCATCAGTTTTTGTGCTTATACGCAGGTTGGAGTGGAACGTCAATTCTTATAAATGTCCGACATGAGTATGACGACATCCATACAGACACAAGGCAGCAACGGGAAACTGCAATACGGGCACTGCCTTTGATAAAAACAACTTACTTGTGTGGTGCATTCTTTTCAGCCATCTCCTGCTTCTCGATACAGCTAACTCATTGTTAGAAGCATACAGTAGCAGTGAGCCACACACAACTTGCCTCCGCGTCCCCCGGCTCTGCTTCTTGCATCGACCCTTTTTCCTTTAAAAGCGCTTACATCGAAAGGTGGGCGACCTGTCACATTTGCAAACAGCGCGCCTGTTTTGCACCTTGCTAGCCATGACGAAGCAAGTACGCATCGAAATGTTCACTGAATGTGGGGGAAGATAGAAATACAAGAAAAGCATTTAACGCTCTAGCGCACAAATTCAATACGACGCAAATTTTTATTTTTCTCGTCGAGCAGCCACGATCTACCACTGACGCTGATACTGTAGAAGCTTGGGCAAGTTGATGTGACATGGTTTTTTCAGCAGCGCGGGGGACAAAGGACGGGACAAGTGCACAGACACGGCGCTGAACTTACATCCGGTTTATTGAGGTGATTTTCACTACTTAAGTACAGTGGCAACCAATCTCAAATGAAAAGACAGATACACAAAACAGATGACGAAAATGACAATTCCTGAGCACAGGTCTACAGTGGCACAAGACCAGCTGCGCACGTTTTTTTATTCTCATCAAGGAAACGTAGTTCTTTATCAGACAGCTATTAAGGCAACGCTTACACATTCATCTTTGAATTTATGGATTTCATGAGCTTCAATGATTTCACGAGTGATTTTTGTTCTATTATCTGACAGCACTCGACACTGAGTGAAAACAGGATAACACGGCGGTTTTTTGTTCTTTTTTCTTTCCTGTGTGCAGTTTCTGCAATGAATGCCAAGGTGACGGGAAGCGGTGCCGCTCACATTGTTGTTGTGTTCCCGCAGCCGGTCGTTGAGGCAACGACCAGTTTGCCCCGTGTAGTGCTTGCCACACGTAAGCGGAAACCTGTACACAACATTGCTGCTACATGGTACAAAACCTTTTTGGTGTTTCTTATCGCAGCCAACTATCCTTTCATTGCTGCTGTTTACAATATGGCAGAGTTTGGAAAGCTTATCGGGCGCGGAAAAAAACAACGTTTACAACGGCACGCGCTCCCACCCTTTTCAGATTATGTGAAATGCGGTGTAGATAAGGAATAACCACATACTTTCTTTTTTCTTCCTTGGGCCTTTCAGTGGAATCTCTGCGGCCTGAATTAATGATTTCTCTTAGCAGGCTCTGTGATATTGCAGTCAGAAGGTCGGAAGGGTATCCTGCTGCTTGTAAGCGTACCACCTGATTTTGATAGCTGTCTTGCATCGCATGATGGCATGATTTTTCTAGGGCTTTTCTTAAACGCAACTTTGCGATGCCGCGCTTTACAAGCTTAGAATGTGCAGAAGCGAAAGGCGTGAGGGGCTTCTGGCATCGTGGCTCGTAACGCCAGCACACATGGCTATTCTTGAGGAACATGGCAAGATCTAAAAAACGTAACTTTCCTTCAGAAGGCGTTTCATGCGTCAAAACAACAGGGTCAAGACAGGTGTGAAAAATTGATAAAACTTTCGAGACCGAGGCCCCTGCGTCAGTAACTGCACATGTCATCAAAACTAAAAAATCATCTACAAACCTAAAAACACGAGCCACGCTTTCGTCGAATTGACTATCAAGGAGCTTGTCATGGTGCGCGAGATAAATGTCGCCCAGTATCGGAGCTATGCATGAACCAATGCCGACGCCATTGCTCTGGAGGTAAACAGATTCATTCCAGGTGCAAAATGTCGAGTTAAAGCAAAAAGTAAGGAGTTCCAAGAAGTTGCTATTGCTGATGCCTGCAGAACTCTGGAAAGCTACCACACCAAAGGAATCAATGCATTCTTCAACGCTTGCCAGCAGTTTCTTTTGCGGAAGGGAATAATATAAATCTTTTATATCGATAGAGCAGGCCGAAAAGCCTTTCGCTGGGTTTTGTTGCAAGAAAGCGATTACTTGGTTAGAACTCTTCACCTGAAAAGGGTCGTCAATGGTTAAGAGGTTCAGCTTGTCTTGCAAAAAATAACGCGACAGACTTTTGCCATGTGCCATCCTCGGAGACTATTGCTCGAAGTGGGCAGTCCAGCTTGTGAGTTTTGGCTGTGAAGAATATCTTTAAGCAGGACCCCTTGCTTTTCTCTATACACTTGGCTAGGGATTCCAAATTCATTTGTGCACACATTTTCCGTGATCGGGCTTTCACTTTACTTAGAGTGACATCGCTTCTCTGCCGGAAAGTCGAACTGATAGCATTTTCTGCTTTCGATAAATAGAGCGCTTTTGGCATCACAGCAAAACCTCCCTCTTTACCAGCCTGTAATAGGGTCAGCGAGTTGTTCTTTAAAAACGAAACGGTGAATTTGATTGGAATTCTACACCTGGTAGGTCTACACTTTGCCAAAATGTACACTCCATCTGAAACACATCGGTCCACTTCAGGAGCCACTGCTAGGCTGGAAACTTGTCTCACCATCGCAAGAAGTTCCGATGCCGATTGCCTGGGTTCCACGGCGAACTTTGGTCCTCGTCTAAGGACGCCTTGTACTAGTTCCGGCAAGGACACTTCACCATAGGTGTGGACCGGACTGTGCATCTTCTTAGTGATGGCTCGAAGCTGCGGCAGCGCGCACTGCCATAAGAATTCCGTAGTCCTGTCTGCCGTCTGAGGTCCACCGCCGCCATTCAAGTGCACCATGAGCTGAAGATGTGCCGCTGTGTGCTCTCAGGAAGAGCCATTCTCTGTAGAGGCAAAATCACTCGTGAAATCATTGAAGCTCATGAAATCCATAAATTCAAAGATGAATGCGTAAGCGTTGCCTCAATAGCTCTGTCTGATAAAGTACTACGTTTCCTTGATGAGAATAGAAAAAACGTGCGCAGCTGGTCTTGTGCCACTGTAGACCTGTGCTCAGGAATTGTCATTTTCGTCAATCTGTTTTGTGTATCTGTCTTTTCATTTGAGATTGGTTGCCACTGTATTTAAGTAGTGAAAATCACCTCAATAAACCTGTTGTAAGTTCAGCGCCGTGTCTGTGCACTTGTCACGTCCTTTGTCCCCTGCGCTGCTGAAAAAACCGCTGACGAGAGAAGGCACGGAGGGGACACAAGGACATGTTCCTGGAAAATTTTAAAAGTTTTCGAGCAGCCAGCTACGCAGAAGTACGACCCTTTACGTCACTGAAGACTTACATTTAAATATATTCGCGACTAATCAATACTCCACACTATGTAATATCAAAACACAAGCTTATCACAACAGCGCGCTGAAACGGACAGGGAGAGCAGCAGACACGACCCGCTCACGGTTCGCGGCCTGGCCAACAGGCGGCGCAGCCAATGCAATGAGCATGGGCTATAGTTTTCATGCGTCTGTGTCAAAGTAGGTGCTATGTAAAATGCGTTTGATCTTTCATCATAGATCCCAGCATGGTGACAATCTTCTTTGTTGAACATGTCTGCTGTACACCTAAGGGACTTGACTAAGAAGCAAACAAGTGGAGTTTTTTTTCTCGTAATGCAATGAGAAACAATCATTAATTGCTACAGTTCTGGCAAGATAGAGACTTGGGACATACTGTGAATAAAACATGTGCATTTGTCAGCAAAATGCTTGGTGTTAGTGCATGGACAGCGTTTAATGGAAAGAAGGAGAGGCAAGAGTAAGCAGGTGGAAGTGGTCGACACCCAGCACAGAATGGCCAGGAAGTGGAGATTAGCGGCGTAGCACCCTGTATGACAACTTCCCAAAGCTGGCATTGAGGTCATGGATGCACAACTTTTCCCAGCACTATGTTAGATGGTAACTGCATGGCATATGCTTTAAAGGGGTCCAGACACAAAGTTTTTCGGCGTCAGTTTATTTGCCTTCAAAGAGGCCTACGGGCCTAGCAATCATGAAAATAAGAGCAAAACACCAGTGCACAGTGTGAATAATTAATTACAAGCCATTTTGTACACAAAGCCTTTGGTCTCAGTTAGCGCCAGCGCTGAAGTGAACAACACCTGAGTTCAGCGACGTCACAATAATTAAAGCAAGTGCACAATGACATCACTCGATGTGGGTGGAAATAGTTTCGTTTATGGGGGTTAAACGTCCGAAAGCGACTCAGGCTATGAGGGACGTTGTAGTGAAGGGCTCCGCAAAATTTCCACCACCTGGGGTTCTTTAATGTGCACTGACGTCGAATGGTACACGGGCCTCTAGAATTTCACCTCCATCGAAATTCGACCACCGCGACCGGGATCGAACTCGCGTCTTTCAGGTCAGCAGTGAAGCGCCATAACCACTGAGCCGCGGAGGCAGCCCAATGTAGGTGGAAATAGCGAGAGGCTCATCGGACAGCATTAAAAACAGCAATAACTTATGTTCCCCTCAAAGAATGTGCCAGACACTTGCAAGATGGCAACTTCTTACGCCCATGAAAGAAATCGTACGGTAAATAACCCCTCTCTCCTCTCCCACTACCGACCCATACCACCTTCCTGCCCTGTGTGCAATGCTCAAAAGGCAAACCTGACTGATATCTTCGGGATCTGTCCGGCTTCCCCTCCACCCAGCAGGCCGGAGCCACTCCAAACATGGGAGGACTGGGAGACCTCACTACGCTCCACAGATCAGGCACGACAGAAGATCGTCGCCACCTGTGCGGCCAGCGTCATGGACCTTTTAGCCTGAACGGTTGAGTGCGGTGTGGTCGTGCGGGGACCCAGGGGTCCCGGGAGGCCCGAATTCCTCTGCACAATAAAGTCTTTCTCTCTCTCACTCTCATGCCGTTCATTGCGTTTAAAATTTTGTGTCTGCACCCCTTTAAGGACTATAGACACCAAATTTTTTCTTGCGTGTTTTCTTCTTTCAAACGATATCTTAGACATTCGTATACATGAAGCACCCTGTGGTATTTGTGTACGAACGCTAAATAATTTATAATTGAATTTTTTCTTCAGGGTGTTTCGGTTTCATCGACCGAAGGACGACTGTGACGTCAAGTTGATGTTTTGGCCACGTGATCAACTGGAAAAACTTTAATATAATCACTAACAGGCTTGTCATTCCATGCCTTGGAAGATGCTGGATTAAATGTCATGGTGAATTAAATCTACATATCAGCGATTATATTGCAGTTTTTCTAGTAGATCACGCGAACAAACCGTCAACTTGACGTCACAGTCGTCATTCAGTCAATGAAACCGAAACAGCACGAGAGAAGAAATTCAATCAAATTATTTAGCGCTTGTAGGAAAATACCACACGGTAATTCATGTATTCTAATGTCTAACGCATCGTTTGACAGAAGAAAACATGCAAAAAAATTACACTAGCTGCCCACTGAAAGAGAAGACACTTTCGCAAGGCAGCAAAGCTACATAAGGTACAAGATGGTAGGTTCCAAAATTATTTACCTGGATGAGATATGTGCAACGGCAGCAAGCGCAGTGTTGGTGGAAGGACAGAACAGCGAGCGTGTGCTGCTTGTGCCAAGATCAGGACAACCATGGCCTGGAGCAGGCTGCCAGGGAAGGGCCACCGCATCATTGTGATGCACATCAGCAGTGAGAAAGGCCCATCAACGGCCGCCTGTATGTTTCCTGCAGAAAAAACGAAAAGGGTGAAGACTGCTATGAAGATACGGGTGGCAATCATTTTGAGATGTTTGCACTCATGTGCTCCAGAGGCAGACAAGAGAAACATCGTAGCAAAACACAAGCAGTTGTGCCATTCACATCTGGACGAAGCAATGCCGACAACAGTTTTACACAAAGAAGCAGTTCAGCAGTAGCTGACAGAGAGAACACTAATGGAACGCTATGATGCCAACAATGTGGCTCCCATAAATCATGAAGCTGCCCAAACTGTGTGTTGTCAAATACCATGTAGGTGTCGCTGTGGCGAGGGCTGGCAACGTGAAGCTCTGGCTCCCACCTAAGCTTTAACCTATGGAGTTTCTCTGGATACAAGTTAATAATGATACCAAGAATGAGCATAAAGATTTATGGCTTCCTTTGGTTGAAGCTCTGGTCATAAACAAGACACCAACGGTTTCAGCAGAAAAGTGGAGGAATTGTGCACACCACGCCATGAATAATGATGAAAAATTCAGAGCAAACTCTGCCAGCGGCCCTCATATTCATTAACACATACGAGTTTCACAAAACATAACTATGTAGCACATCGGCTCTGGGGTGCATCACAATAGTAAAGCAGCGCTAACATCTCTTGCACTGCAAATTAAGACTTTACATCACCAAGTTATCAGGCTTCCAAACTTTGGAAGTGATATGCCAGGTTTAACTTCCTGAAGGAACACATGGGCTATGAAGAACACCACAGTGGACGGCTCCAGATTAATTTATACCGTATGGGGTTCTTCAACGTGCATTGACGTCGCACAGCACACCGTTGTTTTTATGTTTTGCCACCGTCGAAATACTGCCACTGCAGCAGGATCGGGCTCAAACCCGCGACCCTGAGATCAGCAGCCGAACGCCAAAGCCAACTAAATCATATGGCGGGTGCTTCCAAATTTTCATCTAGCTGCTTTTTCTATGGACTGCTTTCCTGTCTCACTAAAGAATACAATACTTGCTTTAACTATTCGCTTAGTAATTCTTTAGGCATGCTGTTTTGTCTTCGCTGAGAACGAATAAACAACTGAGGCTCCTCAATCTTCACGCTGTCAGCAGGCAAAGGACACCTGCAGCTGCATTCCTTTAATACAAGCACATGCATCAGTTTTTGTGCTTATACGCAGGTTGGAGTGGAACGTCAATTCTTATAAATGTCCGACATGAGTATGACGACATCCATACAGACACAAGGCAGCAACGGGAAACTGCAATACGGGCACTGCCTTTGATAAAAACAACTTACTTGTGTGGTGCATTCTTTTCAGCCATCTCCTGCTTCTCGATACAGCTAACTCATTGTTAGAAGCATACAGTAGCAGTGAGCCACTCACAACTTGCCTCCGCGTCCCCCGGCTCTGCTTCTTGCATCGACCCTTTTTCCTTTAAAAGCGCTTACATCGAAAGGTGGGCGACCTGTCACATTTGCAAACAGCGCGCCTGTTTTGCACCTTGCTAGCCATGACGAAGCAAGTACGCATCGAAATGTTCACTGAATGTGGGGGAAGATAGAAATACAAGAAAAGCATTTAACGCTCTAGCGCACAAATTCAATACGACGCAAATTTTTATTTTTCTCGTCGAGCAGCCACGATCTACCACTGACGCTGATACTGTAGAAGCTTGGGCAAGTTGATGTGACATGGTTTTTTCAGCAGCGCGGGGGACAAAGGACGGGACAAGTGCACAGACACGGCGCTGAACTTACATCCGGTTTATTGAGGTGATTTTCACTACTTAAGTACAGTGGCAACCAATCTCAAATGAAAAGACAGATACACAAAACAGATGACGAAAATGACAATTCCTGAGCACAGGTCTACAGTGGCACAAGACCAGCTGCGCACGTTTTTTTATTCTCATCAAGGAAACGTAGTTCTTTATCAGACAGCTATTAAGGCAACGCTTACACATTCATCTTTGAATTTATGGATTTCATGAGCTTCAATGATTTCACGAGTGATTTTTGTTCTATTATCTGACAGCACTCGACACTGAGTGAAAACAGGATAACACGGCGGTTTTTTGTTCTTTTTTCTTTCCTGTGTGCAGTTTCTGCAATGAATGCCAAGGTGACGGGAAGCGGTGCCGCTCACATTGTTGTTGTGTTCCCGCAGCCGGTCGTTGAGGCAACGACCAGTTTGCCCCGTGTAGTGCTTGCCACACGTAAGCGGAAACCTGTACACAACATTGCTGCTACATGGTACAAAACCTTTTTGGTGTTTCTTATCGCAGCCAACTATCCTTTCATTGCTGCTGTTTACAATATGGCAGAGTTTGGAAAGCTTATCGGGCGCGGAAAAAAACAACGTTTACAACGGCACGCGCTCCCACCCTTTTCAGATTATGTGAAATGCGGTGTAGATAAGGAATAACCACATACTTTCTTTTTTCTTCCTTGGGCCTTTCAGTGGAATCTCTGCGGCCTGAATTAATGATTTCTCTTAGCAGGCTCTGTGATATTGCAGTCAGAAGGTCGGAAGGGTATCCTGCTGCTTGTAAGCGTACCACCTGATTTTGATAGCTGTCTTGCATCGCATGATGGCATGATTTTTCTAGGGCATTTCTTAAACGCAACTTTGCGATGCCGCGCTTTACAAGCTTAGAATGTGCAGAAGCGAAAGGCGTGAGGGGCTTCTGGCATCGTGGCTCGTAACGCCAGCACACATGGCTATTCTTGAGGAACATGGCAAGATCTAAAAAACGTAACTTTCCTTCAGAAGGCGTTTCATGCGTCAAAACAACAGGGTCAAGACAGGTGTGAAAAATTGATAAAACTTTTGAGACCGAGGCCCCTGCGTCAGTAACTGCACATGTCATCAAAACTAAAAAATTATCTACAAACCTAAAAACACGAGCCACGCTTTCGTCGAATTGACTATCAAGGAGCTTGTCATGGTGCGCGAGATAAATGTCGCCCAGTATCGGAGCTATGCATGAACCAATGCCGACGCCATTGCTCTGGAGGTAAACAGATTCATTCCAGGTGCAAAATGTCGAGTTAAAGCAAAAAGTAAGGAGTTCCAAGAAGTTGCTATTGCTGATGCCTGCAGAACTCTGGAAAGCTACCACACCAAAGGAATCAATGCATTCTTCAACGCTTGCCAGCAGTTTCTTTTGCGGAAGGGAATAATATAAATCTTTTATATCGATAGAGCAGGCCGAAAAGCCTTTCGCTGGGTTTTGTTGCAAGAAAGCGATTACTTGGTTAGAACTCTTCACCTGAAAAGGGTCGTCAATGGTTAAGAGGTTCAGCTTGTCTTGCAAAAAATAACGCGACAGACTTTTGCCATGTGCCATCCTCGGAGACTATTGCTCGAAGTGGGCAGTCCAGCTTGTGAGTTTTGGCTGTGAAGAATATCTTTAAGCAGGACCCCTTGCTTTTCTCTATACACTTGGCTAGGGATTCCAAATTCATTTGTGCACACATTTTCCGTGATCGGGCTTTCACTTTACTTAGAGTGACATCGCTTCTCTGCCGGAAAGTCGAACTGATAGCATTTTCTGCTTTCGATAAATAGAGCGCTTTTGGCATCACAGCAAAACCTCCCTCTTTACCAGCCTGTAATAGGGTCAGCGAGTTGTTCTTTAAAAACGAAACGGTGAATTTGATTGGAATTCTACACCTGGTAGGTCTACACTTTGCCAAAATGTACACTCCATCTGAAACACATCGGTCCACTTCAGGAGCCACTGCTAGGCTGGAAACTTGTCTCACCATCGCAAGAAGTTCCGATGCCGATTGCCTGGGTTCCACGGCGAACTTTGGTCCTCGTCTAAGGACGCCTTGTACTAGTTCCGGCAAGGACACTTCACCATAGGTGTGGACCGGACTGTGCATCTTCTTAGTGATGGCTCGAAGCTGCGGCAGCGCGCACTGCCATAAGAATTCCGTAGTCCTGTCTGCCGTCTGAGGTCCACCGCCGCCATTCAAGTGCACCATGAGCTGAAGATGTGCCGCTGTGTGCTCTCAGGAAGAGCCATTCTCTGTAGAGGCAAAATCACTCGTGAAATCATTGAAGCTCATGAAATCCATAAATTCAAAGATGAATGCGTAAGCGTTGCCTCAATAGCTCTGTCTGATAAAGTACTACGTTTCCTTGATGAGAATAGAAAAACGTGCGCAGCTGGTCTTGTGCCACTGTAGACCTGCGCTCAGGAATTGTCATTTTCGTCAATCTGTTTTGTGTATCTGTCTTTTCATTTGAGATTGGTTGCCACTGTATTTAAGTAGTGAAAATCACCTCAATAAACCTGTTGTAAGTTCAGCGCCGTGTCTGTGCACTTGTCACGTCCTTTGTCCCCTGCGCTGCTGAAAAAACCGCTGACGAGAGAAGGCACGGAGGGGACACAAGGACATGTTCCTGGAAAATTTTAAAAGTTTTCGAGCAGCCAGCTACGCAGAAGTACGACCCTTTACGTCACTGAAGACTTACATTTAAATATATTCGCGACTAATCAATACTCCACACTATGTAATATCAAAACACAAGCTTATCACAACAGCGCGCTGAAACGGACAGGGAGAGCAGCAGACACGACCCGCTCACGGTTCGCGGCCTGGCCAACAGGCGGCGCAGCCAATGCAATGAGCATGGGCTATAGTTTTCATGCGTCTGTGTCAAAGTAGGTGCTATGTAAAATGCGTTTGATCTTTCATCATAGATCCCAGCATGGTGACAATCTTCTTTGTTGAACATGTCTGCTGTACACCTAAGGGACTTGACTAAGAAGCAAACAAGTGGAGTTTTTTTTCTCGTAATGCAATGAGAAACAATCTTTAATTGCTACAGTTCTGGCAAGATAGAGACTTGGGACATACTGTGAATAAAACATGTGCATTTGTCAGCAAAATGCTTGGTGTTAGTGCATGGACAGCGTTTAATGGAAAGAAGGAGAGGCAAGAGTAAGCAGGTGGAAGTGGTCGACACCCAGCACAGAATGGCCAGGAAGTGGAGATTAGCGGCGTAGCACCCTGTATGACAACTTCCCAAAGCTGGCATTGAGGTCATGGATGCACAACTTTTCCCAGCACTATGTTAGATGGTAACTGCATGGCATATGCTTTAAAGGGGTCCAGACACAAAGTTTTTCGGCGTCAGTTTATTTGCCTTCAAAGAGGCCTACGGGCCTAGCAATCATGAAAATAAGAGCAAAACACCAGTGCACAGTGTGAATAATTAATTACAAGCCATTTTGTACACAAAGCCTTTGGTCTCAGTTAGCGCCAGCGCTGAAGTGAACAACACCTGAGTTCAGCGACGTCACAATAATTAAAGCAAGTGCACAATGACATCACTCGATGTGGGTGGAAATAGTTTCGTTTATGGGGGTTAAACGTCCGAAAGCGACTCAGGCTATGAGGGACGTTGTAGTGAAGGGCTCCACAAAATTTCCACCACCTGGGGTTCTTTAATGTGCACTGACGTCGAATGGTACACGGGCCTCTAGTATTTCACCTCCATCGAAATTCGACCACCGCGACTGGGATCGAACTCGCGTCTTTCAGGTCAGCAGTGAAGCGCCATAACCACTGAGCAGCGGAGGCAGCCCAATGTAGGTGGAAATGGCGAGAGGCTCATCGGACAGCATTAAAAACAGCAATAACTTATGTTCCCCTCAAAGAATGTGCCAGACACTTGCAAGATGGCAACTTCTTACGCCCATGAAAGAAATCGTACGGTAACTAACCCCTCTCTCCTCTCCCACTACCGACCCATACCACCTTCCTGCCCTGTGTGCAATGCTCAAAAGGCAAACCTGACTGATATCTTCGGGATCTGTCCGGCTTCCCCTCCACCCAGCAGGCCGGAGCCACTCCAAACATGGAAGTACCGGGAGACCTCACTACGCTCCACAGATCAGGCACGACAGAAGATCGTCGCCACCTGTGCGGCCAGCGTCATGGACCTTTTAGCCTGAACGGTTGAGTGCGGTGTGGTCGTGCGGGGACCCAGGGGTCCCGGGAGGCCCGAATTCCTCTGCACAATAAAGTCTTTCTCTCTCTCACTCTCATGCCGTTCATTGCGTTTAAAATTTTGTGCCTGCACCCCTTTAAGGACTATAGACACCAAATTTTTTCTTGCGTGTTTTCTTCTTTCAAACGATATCGTAGACATTCGTATACATGAAGCACCCTGTGGTATTTGTGTACGACCGCTAAATAGTTTACAATTGAATTTCTTCTTCACGCTGTTTCGGTTTCGTCGACCGAAGGACGACTGTGACGTCAAGTTGATGTTTTGGCCACGTGATCAACTGGAAAAACTTTAATATAATCACTAACAGGCTTGTCATTCCATGCCTTGGAAGATGCTGGATTAAATGTCATGGTGAATTAAATCTACATATCAGCGATTATATTGCAGTTTTTCTAGTAGATCACGCGAACAAACCGTCAACTTGACGTCACAGTCGTCATTCAGTCAATGAAACCGAAACAGCACGAGAGAAGAAATTCAATCAAATTATTTAGCGCTTGTAGGAAAATACCACACGGTAATTCATGTATTCTAATGTCTAACGCATCGTTTGACAGAAGAAAACATGCAAAAAAATTACACTAGCTGCCCACTGAAAGAGAAGACACTTTCGCAAGGCAGCAAAGCTACATAAGGTACAAGATGGTAGGTTCCAAAATTATTTACCTGGATGAGATATGTGCAACGGCAGCAAGCGCAGTGTTGGTGGAAGGACAGAACGGCGAGCGTGTGCTGCTTGTGCCAAGATCAGGACAAACATGGCCTGGAGCAGACTGCCAGGGAAGGGCCACCGCATCATTGTGATGCACATCAGCAGTGAGAAAGGCCCATCAACGGCCGCCTGTATGTTTCCTGCAGAAAAAACGAAAAGGGTGAAGACTGCTATGAAGATACGGGTGGCAATCATTTTGAGATGTTTGCACTCATGTGCTCCAGAGGCAGACAAAAGAAACATCGTAGCAAAACACAAGCAGTTGTGCCATTCACATCTGGACGAAGCAATGCCGACAACAGTTTTACACAAAGAAGCAGTTCAGCAGTAGCTGACAGAGAGAACACTAATGGAACGCTATGATGCCAACAATGTGGCTCCCATAAATCATGAAGCTGCCCAAACTGTGTGTTGTCATATACCATGTAGGTGTCGCTGTGGCGAGGGCTGGCAACGTCAAGCTCTGGCTCCCACCTAAGCTTTAACCTATGGAGTTTCTCTGGATACAAGTTAATAATGATACCAAGAATGAGCATAAAGATTTATGGCTTCCTTTGGTTGAAGCTCTGGTCATAAACAAGACACCAACAGTTTCAGCAGAAAAGTGGAGCAATTGTGCACACCACGCCATGAATAATGATGAAAAATTCAGAGCAAACTCTGCCAGCGGCCCTCATATTCATTAACACATACGAGTTTCACAAAACATAACTATGTAGCACATCGGCTCTGGGATGCATCACAATAGTAAACCAGCGCTATCATCTCTTGCACTGCAAATTAAGACTCTACATCACCAAGTTATCAGGCTTCCAAACTTTGGAAGTGATATGCCAGGTTCAACTTCCTGAAGGAACACATGGGCTATGAAGAACACCACAGTGGACGGCTCCAGATTAATTTATACCGTATGGGGTTCTTCAACGTGCATTGACGTCGCACAGCACACCGTTGTTTTTATGTTTTGCCACCGTCGAAATACTGCCACTGCAGCAGGATCGGGCTCAAACCCGCGACCCTGAGATCAGCAGCCGAACGCCAAAGCCACTAAATCATATGGCGGGTGCTTCCAAATTTTCATCTAGCTGCTTTTTCTATGGACTGCTTTCCTGTCTCACTAAAGAATACAATACTTGCTTTAACTATTCGCTTAGTAATTCTTTAGGCATGCTGTTTTGTCTTCGCTGAGAACGAATAAACAACTGAGGCTCCTCAACCTTCACGCTGTCAGCAGGCAAAGGACACCTGCAGCTGCATTCCTTTAATACAAGCACATGCATCAGTTTTTGTGCTTATACGCAGGTTGGAGTGGAACGTCAATTCTTATAAATGTCCGACATGAGTATGACGACATCCATACAGACACAAGGCAGCAACGGGAAACTGCAATACGGGCACTGCCTTTGATAAAAACAACTTACTTGTGTGGTGCATTCTTTTCAGCCATCTCCTGCTTCTCGATACAGCTAACTCATTGTTAGAAGCATACAGTAGCAGTGAGCCACTCACAACTTGCCTCCGCGTCCCCCGGCTCTGCTTCTTGCATCGACCCTTTTTCCTTTAAAAGCGCTTACATCGAAAGGTGGGCGACCTGTCACATTTGCAAACAGCGCGCCTGTTTTGCACCTTGCTAGCCATGACGAAGCAAGTACGCATCGAAATGTTCACTGAATGTGGGGGAAGATAGAAATACAAGAAAAGCATTTAACGCTCTAGCGCACAAATTCAATACGACGCAAATTTTTATTTTTCTCGTCGAGCAGCCACGATCTACCACTGACGCTGATACTGTAGAAGCTTGGGCAAGTTGGTGTGACATGGTTTTTTCAGCAGCGCGGGGGACAAAGGACGGGACAAGTGCACAGACACGGCGCTGAACTTACATCCGGTTTATTGAGGTGATTTTCACTACTTAAGTACAGTGGCAACCAATCTCAAACGAAAAGACAGATACACAAAACAGATTGACGAAAATGACAATTCCTGAGCACAGGTCTACAGTGGCACAAGACCAGCTGCGCACGTTTTTCTATTCTCATCAAGGAAACGTAGTTCTTTATCAGACAGAGCTAATGAGGCAACGCTTACGCATTCATCTTTGAATTTATGGATTTCATGAGCTTCAATGATTTCACGAGTGATTTTTGTTCTATTATCTGACAGCACTCGACACTGAGTGAAAACAGGATAACACGGCGGTTTTTTGTTCTTTTTTCTTTCCTCTGTGCAGTCTCTGCAATGAATGCCAAGGTGACGGTAAGCGTTGCCGCTCACGTTGTTGTTGTGTTCCCGCAGCCGGACGTTGAGGCAACGACCAGTTTGCCCCGTGTAGTGCTTGCCACATGTAAGCGGAAACCTGTACACAACATTGCTGCTACATGGTACAAAACCTTTTTGGTGTTTCTTATCGCAGCCAACTATCCTTTCATTGCTGCTGTTTACAATATGGCAGAGTTTGGAAAGCTTATAGGGCGCGGAAAAAAACAACGTTTACAACGGCACGCGCTCCCACCCTTTTCAGATTATGTGAAATGCGGTGTATATAAGGAATAACCACATACTTTCTTTTTTCTTCCTTGGGCCTTTCAGTGGAATCTCTGCGGCCTGAATTAATGATTTCTCTTAGCAGGCTCTGTGATATTGCAATCAGAAGGTCGGAAGGGTATCCTGCTGCTTGTAAGCGTACCACCTGATTTTGATAGCTGTCTTGCATCGCATGATGGCATGATTTTTCTAGGGCATTTCTTAAACGCAACTTTGCGATGCCGCGCTTTACAAGCTTAGAATGTGCAGAAGCGAAAGGCGTGAGGGGCTTCTGGCATCGTGGCTCGTAACGCCAGCACACATGGCTATTCTTGAGGAACATGGCAAGATCTAAAAAAGGTAACTTTCCTTCAGAAGGCGTTTCATGCGTCAAAATAAGAGTGTCAAGACAGGTGTGAAAAATTGATAAAACTTTCGAGACCGAGGCCCCTGCGTCAGTAACTGCACATGTCATCAAAACTAAAAAATCATCTACAAACCTAAAAACACGAGCCACGCTTTCGTCGAGTTGACTATCAAGGAGCTTGTCATGGTGCGCGAGATAAATGTCGCCCAGTATCGGAGCTATGCATGAACCAATGCCGACGCCATTGCTCTGGAGGTAAACAGATTCATTCCAGGTGGAAAATGTCGAGTTAAAGCAAAAAGTAAGGAGTTCCAAGAAGTTGCTATTGCTGATGCCTGCAGAACTCTGGAAAGCTACCACACCAAAGGAATCAATGCATTCTTCAACGCTTGCCAGCAGTTTCTTTTGCGGAAGGGAATAATATAAATCTTTTATATCGATAGAGCAGGCCGAAAAGCCTTTCGCTGGGTTTTGTTGCAAGAAAGCGATTACTTGGTTAGAACTCTTCACCTGAAAAGGGTCGTCAATGGTTAAGAGGTTCAGCTTGTCTTGCAAAAAATAACGCGACAGACTTTTGCCATGTGCCATCCTCGGAGACTATTGCTCGAAGTGGGCCGTCCAGCTTGTGAGTTTTGGCTGTGAAGAATATCTTTAAGCAGGACCCCTTGCTTTTCTCTATACACTTGGCTAGGGATTCCAAATTCATTTGTGCACACATTTTCCGTGATCGGGCTTTCACTTTACTTAGAGCGACATCGCTTCTCTGCCGGAAAGTCGAACTGATAGCATTTTCTGCTTTCGATAGGTAGAGCACTTTTGGCATCACAGCAAAACCTCCCTCTTTACCAGCCTGTAATAGGGTCAGCGAGTTGTTCTTTAAAAACGAAACGGTGAATTTGATTGGAATTCTACACCTGGTAGGTCTACACTTTGCCAAAATGTACACTCCATCTGAAACACATCGGTCCACTTCAGGAGCCACTGCTAGGCTGGAAACTTGTCTCACCATCGCAAGAAGTTCCGATGCCAATCGCCTGGGTTCCACGGCGAACTTTGGTCCTCGTCTAAGGACGCCTTGTACTTGTTCCGGCAAGGACACTTCACCATAGGTGTGGACCGGACTGTGCATCTTCTTAGTGATGGCTCGAAGCTGCGGCAGCGCGCACTGCCATAAGAATTCCGTAGTCCTGTCTGCCGTCTGAGGTCCACCGCCGCCATTCAAGTGCACCATGAGCTGAAGATGTGCCGCTGTGTGCTCTCAGGAAGAGCCATTCTCTGTAGAGGCAAAATCACTCGTGAAATCATTGAAGCTCATGAAATCCATAAATTCAAAGATGAATGCGTAAGCGTTGCCTCAATAGCTCTGTCTGATAAAGTACTACGTTTCCTTGATGAGAATAGAAAAACGTGCGCAGCTGGTCTTGTGCCACTGTAGACCTGTGCTCAGAAATTGTCATTTTCGTCAATCTGTTTTGTGTATCTGTCTTTTCATTTGAGATTGGTTGCCACTGTATTTAAGTAGTGAAAATCACCTCAATAAACCTGTTGTAAGTTCAGCGCCGTGTCTGTGCACTTGTCACGTCCTTTGTCCCCTGCGCTGCTGAAAAAACCGCTGACGAGCGAAGGCACGGAGGGGACACAAGGACATGTTCCTGGAAAATTTTAAAAGTTTTCGAGCAGCCAGCTACGCAGAAGTACGACCCTTTACGTCACTGAAGACTTACATTTAAATATATTCGCGACTAATCAATACTCCACACTATGTAATATCAAAACACAAGCTTATCACAACAGCGCGCTGAAACGGACAGGGAGAGCAGCAGACACGACCCGCTCACGCTTCGCGGCCTGGCCAACAGGCGGCGCAGCCAATGCAATGAGCATGGGCTATAGTTTTCATGCGTCTGTGTCAAAGTAGGTGCTATGTAAAATGCGTTTGATCTTTCATCATAGATCCCAGCATGGTGACAATCTTCCTTGTTGAACATGTCTGCTGTACACCTAAAGGACTTGACTAAGAAGCAAACAAGTGGAGTTTTTTTTCTCGTAATGCAATGAGAAACAATCTTTAATTGCTACAGTTCTGGCAAGATAGAGACTTGGGACATACTGTGAATAAAACATGTGCATTTGTCAGCAAAATGCTTGGTGTTAGTGCATGGACAGCGTTTAATGGAAAGAAGGAGAGGCAAGAGTAAGCAGGTGGAAGTGGTCGACACCCAGCACAGAATGGCCAGGAAGTGGAGATTAGCGGCGTAGCACCCTGTATGACAACTTCCCAAAGCTGGCATTGAGGTCATGGATGCACAACTTTTCCCAGCACTATGTTAGATGGTAACTGCATGGCATATGCTTTAAAGGGGTCCAGACACAAAGTTTTTCGGCGTCAGTTTATTTGCCTTCAAAGAGGCCTACGGGCCTAGCAATCATGAAAATAAGAGCAAAACACCAGTGCACAGTGTGAATAATTAATTACAAGCCATTTTGTACACAAAGCCTTTGGTCTCAGTTAGCGCCAGCGCTGAAGTGATCAACACCTGAGTTCAGCGACGTCACAATAATTAAAGCAAGTGCACAATGACATCACTCGATGTGGGTGGAAATAGTTTCGTTTATGGGGGTTAAACGTCCGAAAGCGACTCAGGCTATGAGGGACGTTGTAGTGAAGGGCTCCACAAAATTTCCACCACCTGGGGTTCTTTAATGTGCACTGACGTCGAATGGTACACGGGCCTCTAGTATTTCACCTCCATCGAAATTCGACCACCGCGACTGGGATCGAACTCGCGTCTTTCAGGTCAGCAGTGAAGCGCCATAACCACTGAGCAGCGGAGGCAGCCCAATGTAGGTGGAAATGGCGAGAGGCTCATCGGACAGCATTAAAAACAGCAATAACTTATGTTCCCCTCAAAGAATGTGCCAGACACTTGCAAGATGGCAACTTCTTACGCCCATGAAAGAAATCGTACGGTAACTAACCCCTCTCTCCTCTCCCACTACCGACCCATACCACCTTCCTGCCCTGTGTGCAATGCTCAAAAGGCAAACCTGACTGATATCTTCGGGATCTGTCCGGCTTCCCCTCCACCCAGCAGGCCGGAGCCACTCCAAACATGGAAGTACCGGGAGACCTCACTACGCTCCACAGATCAGGCACGACAGAAGATCGTCGCCACCTGTGCGGCCAGCGTCATGGACCTTTTAGCCTGAACGGTTGAGTGCGGTGTGGTCGTGCGGGGACCCAGGGGTCCCGGGAGGCCCGAATTCCTCTGCACAATAAAGTCTTTCTCTCTCTCACTCTCATGCCGTTCATTGCGTTTAAAATTTTGTGCCTGCACCCCTTTAAGGACTATAGACACCAAATTTTTTCTTGCGTGTTTTCTTCTTTCAAACGATATCGTAGACATTCGTATACATGAAGCATCCTGTGGTATTTGTGTACGACCGCTAAATAGTTTACAATTGAATTTCTTCTTCACGCTGTTTCGGTTTCGTCGACCGAAGGACGACTGTGACGTCAAGTTGATGTTTTGGCCACGTGATCAACTGGAAAAACTTTAATATAATCACTAACAGGCTTGTCATTCCATGCCTTGGAAGATGCTGGATTAAATGTCATGGTGAATTAAATCTACATATCAGCGATTATATTGCAGTTTTTCTAGTAGATCACGCGAACAAACCGTCAACTTGACGTCACAGTCGTCATTCAGTCAATGAAACCGAAACAGCACGAGAGAAGAAATTCAATCAAATTATTTAGCGCTTGTAGGAAAATACCACACGGTAATTCATGTATTCTAATGTCTAACGCATCGTTTGACAGAAGAAAACATGCAAAAAAATTACACTAGCTGCCCACTGAAAGAGAAGACACTTTCGCAAGGCAGCAAAGCTACATAAGGTACAAGATGGTAGGTTCCAAAATTATTTACTTGGATGAGATATGTGCAACGGCAGCAAGCGCAGTGTTGGTGGAAGGACAGAACGGCGAGCGTGTGCTGCTTGTGCCAAGATCAGGACAACCATGGCCTGGAGCAGGCTGCCAGGGAAGGGCCACCGCATCATTGTGATGCACATCAGCAGTGAGAAAGGCCCATCAACGGCCGCCTGTATGTTTCCTGCAGAAAAAACGAACAGGGTGAAGACTGCTATGAAGATACGGGTGGCAATCATTTTGAGATGTTTGCACTCATGTGCTCCAGAGGCAGACAAAAGAAACATCGTAGCAAAACACAAGCAGTTGTGCCATTCACATCTGGACGAAGCAATGCCGACAACAGTTTTACACAAAGAAGCAGTTCAGCAGTAGCTGACAGAGAGAACACTAATGGAACGCTATGATGCCAACAATGTGGCTCCCATAAATCATGAAGCTGCCCAAACTGTGTGTTGTCAAATACCATGTAGGTGTCGCTGTGGCGAGGGCTGGCAACGTCAAGCTCTGGCTCCCACCTTAGCTTTAACCTATGGAGTTTCTCTGGGTACAAGTTAATAATGATACCAAGAATGAGCATAAGGATTTATGGCTTCCTTTGGTTGAAGCTCTGGTCATAAACAAGACACCAACGGTTTCAGCAGAAAAGTGGAGCAATTGTGCACACCACGCCATGAATAATGATGAAAAATTCAGAGCAAACTCTGCCAGCGGCCCTCATATTCATTAACACATACGAGTTTCACAAAACATAACTATGTAGCACATCGGCTCTGGGGTGCATCACAATAGTAAACCAGCGCTATCATCTCTTGCACTGCAAATTAAGACTCTACATCACCAAGTTATCAGGCTTCCAAACTTTGGAAGTGATATGCCAGGTTCAACTTCCTGAAGGAACACATGGGCTATGAAGAACACCACAGTGGACGGCTCCAGATTAATTTATACCGTATGGGGTTCTTCAACGTGCATTGACGTCGCACAGCACACCGTTGTTTTTATGTTTTGCCACCGTCGAAATACTGCCACTGCAGCAGGATCGGGCTCAAACCCGCGACCCTGAGATCAGCAGCCGAACGCCAAAGCCACTAAATCATATGGCGGGTGCTTCCAAATTTTCATCTAGCTGCTTTTTCTATGGACTGCTTTCCTGTCTCACTAAAGAATACAATACTTGCTTTAACTATTCGCTTAGTAATTCTTTAGGCATGCTGTTTTGTCTTCGCTGAGAACGAATAAACAACTGAGGCTCCTCAACCTTCACGCTGTCAGCAGGCAAAGGACACCTGCAGCTGCATTCCTTTAATACAAGCACATGCATCAGTTTTTGTGCTTATACGCAGGTTGGAGTGGAACGTCAATTCTTATAAATGTCCGACATGAGTATGACGACATCCATACAGACACAAGGCAGCAACGGGAAACTGCAATACGGGCACTGCCTTTGATAAAAACAACTTACTTGTGTGGTGCATTCTTTTCAGCCATCTCCTGCTTCTCGATACAGCTAACTCATTGTTAGAAGCATACAGTAGCAGTGAGCCACTCAACACTTGCCTCTGCGTCTCCCGGCCCTGCTTCTTGCATCGACCTTTTTTCCTTTAAAAGCGCTTACATCGAAAGGTGGGCGACCTGTCACATTTGGAAACAGCGCGCCTGTTTTGCACCTTGCTAGCCATGACGAAGCAAGTACGCATCGAAATGTTCACTGAATGTGGGGGAAGATAGAAATACAAGAAAAGCATTTAACGCTCTAGCGCACAAATTCAATACGACGCAAATTTTTATTTTTCTCGTCGAGCAGCCACGATCTACCACTGACGCTGATACTGTAGAAGCTTGGGCAAGTTGGTGTGACATGGTTTTTTCAGCAGCGCGGGGGACAAAGGACGGGACAAGTGCACAGACACGGCGCTGAACTTACATCCGGTTTATTGAGGTGATTTTCACTACTTAAGTACAGTGGCAACCAATCTCAAACGAAAAGACAGATACACAAAACAGATTGACGAAAATGACAATTCCTGAGCACAGGTCTACAGTGGCACAAGACCAGCTGCGCACGTTTTTCTATTCTCATCAAGGAAACGTAGTTCTTTATCAGACAGAGCTAATGAGGCAACGCTTACGCATTCATCTTTGAATTTATGGATTTCATGAGCTTCAATGATTTCACGAGTGATTTTTGTTCTATTATCTGACAGCACTCGACACTGAGTGAAAACAGGATAACACGGCGGTTTTTTGTTCTTTTTTCTTTCCTCTGTGCAGTCTCTGCAATGAATGCCAAGGTGACGGTAAGCGTTGCCGCTCACGTTGTTGTTGTGTTCCCGCAGCCGGACGTTGAGGCAACGACCAGTTTGCCCCGTGTAGTGCTTGCCACATGTAAGCGGAAACCTGTACACAACATTGCTGCTACATGGTACAAAACCTTTTTGGTGTTTCTTATCGCAGCCAACTATCCTTTCATTGCTGCTGTTTACAATATGGCAGAGTTTGGAAAGCTTATAGGGCGCGGAAAAAAACAACGTTTACAACGGCACGCGCTCCCACCCTTTTCAGATTATGTGAAATGCGGTGTATATAAGGAATAACCACATACTTTCTTTTTTCTTCCTTGGGCCTTTCAGTGGAATCTCTGCGGCCTGAATTAATGATTTCTCTTAGCAGGCTCTGTGATATTGCAATCAGAAGGTCGGAAGGGTATCCTGCTGCTTGTAAGCGTACCACCTGATTTTGATAGCTGTCTTGCATCGCATGATGGCATGATTTTTCTAGGGCATTTCTTAAACGCAACTTTGCGATGCCGCGCTTTACAAGCTTAGAATGTGCAGAAGCGAAAGGCGTGAGGGGCTTCTGGCATCGTGGCTCGTAACGCCAGCACACATGGCTATTCTTGAGGAACATGGCAAGATCTAAAAAAGGTAACTTTCCTTCAGAAGGCGTTTCATGCGTCAAAACAAGAGTGTCAAGACAGGTGTGAAAAATTGATAAAACTTTCGAGACCGAGGCCCCTGCGTCAGTAACTGCACATGTCATCAAAACTAAAAAATCATCTACAAACCTAAAAACACGAGCCACGCTTTCGTCGAGTTGACTATCAAGGAGCTTGTCATGGTGCGCGAGATAAATGTCGCCCAGTATCGGAGCTATGCATGAACCAATGCCGACGCCATTGCTCTGGAGGTAAACAGATTCATTCCAGGTGGAAAATGTCGAGTTAAAGCAAAAAGTAAGGAGTTCCAAGAAGTTGCTATTGCTGATGCCTGCAGAACTCTGGAAAGCTACCACACCAAAGGAATCAATGCATTCTTCAACGCTTGCCAGCAGTTTCTTTTGCGGAAGGGAATAATATAAATCTTTTATATCGATAGAGCAGGCCGAAAAGCCTTTCGCTGGGTTTTGTTGCAAGAAAGCGATTACTTGGTTAGAACTCTTCACCTGAAAAGGGTCGTCAATGGTTAAGAGGTTCAGCTTGTCTTGCAAAAAATAACGCGACAGACTTTTGCCATGTGCCATCCTCGGAGACTATTGCTCGAAGTGGGCAGTCCAGCTTGTGAGTTTTGGCTGTGAAGAATATCTTTAAGCAGGACCCCTTGCTTTTCTCTATACACTTGGCTAGGGATTCCAAATTCATTTGTGCACACATTTTCCGTGATCGGGCTTTCACTTTACTTAGAGTGACATCGCTTCTCTGCCGGAAAGTCGAACTGATAGCATTTTCTGCTTTCGATAAGTAGAGCGCTTTTGGCATCACAGCAAAACCTCCCTCTTTACCAGCCTGTAATAGGGTCAGCGAGTTGTTCTTTAAAAACGAAACGGTGAATTTGATTGGAATTCTACACCTGGTAGGTCTACACTTTGCCAAAATGTACACTCCATCTGAAACACATCGGTCCACTTCAGGAGCCACTGCTAGGCTGGAAACTTGTCTCACCATCGCAAGAAGTTCCGATGCCGATTGCCTGGGTTCCACGGCGAACTTTGGTCCACGTCTAAGGACGCCTTGTACTTGTTCCGGCAAGGACACTTCACCATAGGTGTGGACCGGACTGTGCATCTTCTTAGTGATGGCTCGAAGCTGCGGCAGCGCGCACTGCCATAAGAATTCCGTAGTCCTGTCTGCCGTCTGAGGTCCACCGCCGCCATTCAAGTGCACCATGAGCTGAAGATGTGCCGCTGTGTGCTCTCAGGAAGAGCCATTCTCTGTAGAGGCAAAATCACTCGTGAAATCATTGAAGCTCATGAAATCCATAAATTCAAAGATGAATGCGTAAGCGTTGCCTCAATAGCTCTGTCTGATAAAGTACTACGTTTCCTTGATGAGAATAGAAAAACGTGCGCAGCTGGTCTTGTGCCACTGTAGACCTGTGCTCAGGAATTGTCATTTTCGTCAATCTGTTTTGTGTATCTGTCTTTTCATTTGAGATTGGTTGCCACTGTATTTAAGTAGTGAAAATCACCTCAATAAACCTGTTGTAAGTTCAGCGCCGTGTCTGTGCACTTGTCACGTCCTTTGTCCCCTGCGTTGCTGAAAAAACCGCTGACGAGCGAAGGCACGGAGGGGACACAAGGACATGTTCCTGGAAAATTTTAAAAGTTTTCGAGCAGCCAGCTACGCAGAAGTACGACCCTTTACGTCACTGAAGACATACATTTAAATATATTCGCGACTAATCAATACTCCACACTATGTAATATCAAAACACAAGCTTATCACAACAGCGTGCTGAAACGGACAGGGAGAGCAGCAGACATGACCCGCTCACGCTTCGCGGCCTGGCCAACAGGCGGCGCAGCCAATGCAATGAGCATGGGCTATAGTTTTCATGCGTCTGTGTCAAAGTAGGTGCTATGTAAAATGCGTTTGATCTTTCATCATAGATCCCAGCATGGTGACAATCTTCCTTGTTGAACATGTCTGCTGTACACCTAAGGGACTTGACTAAGAAGCAAACAAGTGGAGTTTTTTTTCTCGTAATGCAATGAGAAACAATCTTTAATTGCTACAGTTCTGGCAAGATAGAGACTTGGGACATACTGTGAATAAAACATGTGTATTTGTCAGCAAAATGCTTGGTGTTAGTGCATGGACAGCGTTTAATGGAAAGAAGGAGAGGCAAGAGTAAGCAGGTGGAAGTGGTCGACACCCAGCACAGAATGGCCAGGAAGTGGAGATTAGCGGCGTAGCACCCTGTATGACAACTTCCCAAAGCTGGCATTGAGGTCATGGATGCACAACTTTTCCCAGCACTATGTTAGATGGTAACTGCATGGCATATGCTTTAAAGGGGTCCAGACACAAAGTTTTTCGGCGTCAGTTTATTTGCCTTCAAAGAGGCCTACGGGCCTAGCAATCATGAAAATAAGAGCAAAACACCAGTGCACAGTGTGAATAATTAATTACAAGCCATTTTGTACACAAAGCCTTTGGTCTCAGTTAGCGCCAGCGCTGAAGTGAACAACACCTGAGTTCAGCGACGTCACAATAATTAAAGCAAGTGCACAATGACATCACTCGATGTGGGTGGAAATAGTTTCGTTTATGGGGGTTAAACGTCCGAAAGCGACTCAGGCTATGAGGGACGTTGTAGTGAAGGGCTCCGCAAAATTTCCACCACCTGGGGTTCTTTAATGTGCACTGACGTCGAATGGTACACGGGCCTCTAGTATTTCACCTCCATCGAAATTCGACCACCGCGACCGGGATCGAACTCGCGTCTTTCAGGTCAGCAGTGAAGCGCCATAACCACTGAGCCGCGGAGGCAGCCCAATGTAGGTGGAAATGGCGAGAGGCTCATCGGACAGCATTAAAAACAGCAATAACTTATGTTCCCCTCAAAGAATGTGCCAGACACTTGCAAGATGGCAACTTCTTACGCCCATGAAAGAAATCGTACGGTAACTAACCCCTCTCTCCTCTCCCACTACCGACCCATACCACCTTCCTGCCCTGTGTGCAATGCTCAAAAGGCAAACCTGACTGATATCTTCGGGATCTGTCCGGCTTCCCCTCCACCCAGCAGGCCGGAGCCACTCCAAACATGGGAGGACTGGGAGACCTCACTACGCTCCACAGATCAGGCACGACAGAAGATCGTCGCCACCTGTGCGGCCAGCGTCATGGACCTTTTAGCCTGAACGGTTGAGTGCGGTGTGGTCGTGCGGGGACCCAGGGGTCCTGGGAGGCCCGAATTCCTCTGCACAATAAAGTCTTTCTCTCTCTCACTCTCATGCCGTTCATTGCGTTTAAAATTTTGTGCCTGCACCCCTTTAAGGACTATAGACACCAAATTTTTTCTTGCGTGTTTTCTTCTTTCAAACGATATCGTAGACATTCGTATACATGAAGCACCCTGTGGTATTTGTGTACGACCGCTAAATAGTTTACAATTGAATTTCTTCTTCACGCTGTTTCGGTTTCGTCGACCGAAGGACGACTGTGACGTCAAGTTGATGTTTTGGCCACGTGATCAACTGGAAAAACTTTAATATAATCACTAACAGGCTTGTCATTCCATGCCTTGGAAGATGCTGGATTAAATGTCATGGTGAATTAAATCTACATATCAGCGATTATATTGCAGTTTTTCTAGTAGATCACGCGAACAAACCGTCAACTTGACGTCACAGTCGTCATTCAGTCAATGAAACCGAAACAGCACGAGAGAAGAAATTCAATCAAATTATTTAGCGCTTGTAGGAAAATACCACACGGTAATTCATGTATTCTAATGTCTAACGCATCGTTTGACAGAAGAAAACATGCAAAAAAATTACACTAGCTGCCCACTGAAAGAGAAGACACTTTCGCAAGGCAGCAAAGCTACATAAGGTACAAGATGGTAGGTTCCAAAATTATTTACCTGGATGAGATATGTGCAACGGCAGCAAGCGCAGTGTTGGTGGAAGGACAGAACGGCGAGCGTGTGCTGCTTGTGCCAAGATCAGGACAACCATGGCCTGGAGCAGGCTGCCAGGGAAGGGCCACCGCATCATTGTGATGCACATCAGCAGTGAGAAAAGCCCATCAACGGCCGCCTGTATGTTTCCTGCAGAAAAAACGAAAAGGGTGAAGACTGCTATGAAGATACGGGTGGCAATCATTTTGAGATGTTTGCACTCATGTGCTCCAGAGGCAGAGAAAAGAAACATCGTAGCAAAACACAAGCAGTTGTGCCATTCACATCTGGACGAAGCAATGCCGACAACAGTTTTACACAAAGAAGCAGTTCAGCAGTAGCTGACAGAGAGAACACTAATGGAACGCTATGATGCCAACAATGTGGCTCCCATAAATCATGAAGCTGCCCAAACTGTGTGTTGTCAAATACCATGTAGGTGTCGCTGTGGCGAGGGCTGGCAACGTCAAGCTCTGGCTCCCACCTAGGCTTTAACCTATGGAGTTTCTCTGGGTACAAGTTAATAATGATACCAAGAATGAGCCTAAAGATTTATGGCTTCCTTTGGTTGAAGCTCTGGTCATAAACAAGACACCAACGGTTTCAGCAGAAAAGTGGAGGAATTGTGCACACCACGCCATGAATAATGATGAAAAATTCAGAGCAAACTCTGCCAGCGGCCCTCATATTCATTAACACATACGAGTTTCACAAAACATAACTATGTAGCACATCGGCTCTGGGATGCATCACAATAGTAATCCAGCGCTAACATCTCTTGCACTGCAAATTAAGACTTTACATCACCAAGTTATCAGGCTTCCAAACTTTGGAAGTGATATGCCAGGTTTAACTTCCTGAAGGAACACATGGGCTATGAAGAACACCACAGTGGACGGCTCCAGATTAATTTATACCGTATGGGGTTCTTCAACGTGCATTGACGTCGCAGAGCACACCGTTGTTTTTATGTTTTGCCACCGTCGAAATACTGCCACTGCAGCAGGATCGGGCTCAAACCCGCGACCCTGAGATCAGCAGCCGAACGCCAAAGCCACTAAATCATATGGCGGGTGCTTCCAAATTTTCATCAGGCTGCTTTTTCTATGGACTGCTTTCCTGTCTCACTAAAGAATACAATACTTGCTTTAACTATTCGCTTAATAATTCTTTAGGCATGCTGTTTTGTCTTCGCTGAGAACGAATAAACAACTGAGGCTCCTCAACCTTCACGCTGTCAGCAGGCAAAGGACACCTGCAGCTGCATTCCTTTAATACAAGCACATGCATCAGTTTTTGTGCTTATACGCACTTTGGAGTGGAACGTCAATTCTTATAAATGTCCGACATGAGTATGACGACATTCATATAGACACAAGGCAGCAACGGGAGACTGCAATACGGGCACTGCCTTTGATAAAAACAACTTACTTGTGTGGTGCATTCTTTTCAGCCATCTCCTGCTTCTCGATACAGCTAACTCATTGTTAGAAGCATACAGTAGCAGTGCGCCACTCACAACTTGCCTCCGCGTCCCCCAGCTCTGCTTCTTGCATCGACCCTTTTTCCTTTAAAAGCGCTTACATCGAAAGGTGGGCGACCTGTCACATTTGCAAACAGCGCGCCTGTTTTGCACCTTGCTAGCCATGACGAAGCAAGTACGCATCGAAATGTTCACTGAATGTGGGGGAAGACAGAAATACAAGAAACGCATTTAACGCTCTAGCGCACAAATTCAATACGACGCAAATTTTTATTTTTCTCGTCGAGCAGCCACGATCTACCACTGACGCTGATACTGTAGAAGCTTGGGCAAGTTGGTGTGACGTGGTTTTTTCAGCAGCGCGGGGGACAAAGGACGGGACAAGTGCACAGACACGGCGCTGAACTTACATCCGGTTTATTGAGGTGATTTTCACTACTTAAGTACAGTGGCAACCAATCTCAAATGAAAAGACAGATACACAAAACAGATGACGAAAATGACAATTCCTGAGCACAGGTCTACAGTGGCACAAGACCAGCTGCGCACGTTTTTTTATTCTCATCAAGGAAACGTAGTTCTTTATCAGACAGAGCTAATGAGGCAACGCTTACGCATTCATCTTTGAATTTATGGATTTCATGAGCTTCAATGATTTCACGAGTGATTTTTGTTCTATTATCTGACAGCACTCGACACTGAGTGAAAACAGGATAACACGGCGGTTTTTTGTTCTTTTTTCTTTCCTGTGTGCAGTTTCTGCAATGAATGCCAAGGTGACGGGAAGCGGTGCCGCTCACATTGTTGTTGTGTTCCCGCAGCCGGTCGTTGAGGCAACGACCAGTTTGCCCCGTGTAGTGCTTGCCACACGTAAGCGGAAACCTGTACACAACATTGCTGCTACATGGTACAAAACCTTTTTGGTGTTTCTTATCGCAGCCAACTATCCTTTCATTGCTGCTGTTTACAATATGGCAGAGTTTGGAAAGCTTATCGGGCGCGGAAAAAAACAACGTTTACAACGGCACGCGCTCCCACCCTTTTCAGATTATGTGAAATGCGGTGTAGATAAGGAATAACCACATACTTTCTTTTTTCTTCCTTGGGCCTTTCAGTGGAATCTCTGCGGCCTGAATTAATGATTTCTCTTAGCAGGCTCTGTGATATTGCAATCAGAAGGTCGGAAGGGTATCCTGCTGCTTGTAAGCGTACCACCTGATTTTGATAGCTGTCTTGCATCGTATGATGGCATGATTTTTCTAGGGCATTTCTTAAACGCAACTTTGCGATGCCGCGCTTTACAAGCTTAGAATGTGCAGAAGCGAAAGGCGTGAGGGGCTTCTGGCATCGTGGCTCGTAACGCCAGCACACATGGCTATTCTTGAGGAACATGGCAAGATCTAAAAAAGGTAACTTTCCTTCAGAAGGCGTTTCATGCGTCAAAACAAGAGTGTCAAGACAGGTGTGAAAAATTGATAAAACTTTCGAGACCGAGGCCCCTGCGTCAGTAACTGCACATGTCATCAAAACTAAAAAATCATCTACAAACCTAAAAACACGAGCCACGCTTTCGTCGAGTTGACTATCAAGGAGCTTGTCATGGTGCGCGAGATAAATGTCGCCCAGTATCGGAGCTATGCATGAACCAATGCCGACGCCATTGCTCTGGAGGTAAACAGATTCATTCCAGGTGGAAAATGTCGAGTTAAAGCAAAAAGTAAGGAGTTCCAAGAAGTTGCTATTGCTGATGCCTGCAGAATTCTGGAAAGCTACCACACCAAAGGAATCAATTGCATTCTTCAACGCTTGCCAGCAGTTTCTTTTGCGGAAGGGAATAATATAAATCTTTTATATCGATAGAGCAGGCCGAAAAGCCTTTCCCTGGGTTTTGTTGCAAGAAAGCGATTACTTGGTTAGAACTCTTCGCCTGAAAAGGGTCGTCAATGGTTAAGAGGTTCAGCTTGTCTTGCAAAAAATAACGCGACAGACTTTTGCCATGTGCCATCCTCGGAGACTATTGCTCGAAGTGGGCAGTCCAGCTTGTGAGTTTTGGCTGTGAAGAATATCTTTAAGCAGGACCCCTTGCTTTTCTCTATACACTTGGCTAGGGATTCCAAATTCATTTGTGCACACATTTTCCGTGCTCGGGCTTTCACTTTACTTAGAGCGACATCGCTTCTCTGCCGGAAAGTTGAACTGATAGCATTTTCTGCCTTCGATAAGTAGAGCGCTTTTGGCATCACAGCAAAACCTCCCTCTTTATCAGCCTGTAATAGGGTCAGCGAGTTGTTCTTTAAAAACGAAACGGTGAATTTGATTGGAATTCTACACCTGGTAGGTTTACACTTTGCCAAAATGTCCACTCCATCTGAAACACATCGGTCCACTTCAGGAGCCGCTGCTAGGCTGGAAACTTGTCTCACCATCGCAAGAAGTTCCGGTGCCGATCGCCTGGGTTCCACGGCGAACTTTGGTCCTCGTCTAAGGACGTCTTGTACTTGTTCCGGCAAGGACACTTCACCATAGGTGTGGACCGGACTGAAGCTTTCCTGATGCGTCCTCTTAGTGATGGCTCGAAGCTGCGGCAGCGCGCACTGCCATAAGAATTCCGTAGTCCTGTCTGCCGTCTGAGGTCCACCGCCGCCATTCAAGTGCACCATGAGCTGAAGATGTGCCGCTGTGTGCTCTCAGGTAGAGCCATTCTCTGTAGAGGCAAAATCACTCGTCAAATCATTGAAGCTCATGAAATCCATAAATTCAAAGATGAATGCGTAAGCGTTGCCTCAATAGCTCTGTCTGATAAAGTACTACGTTTCCTTGATGAGAATAGAAAAACGTGCGCAGCTGGTCTTGTGCCACTGTAGACCTGTGCTCAGGAATTGTCATTTTCGTCAATCTGTTTTGTGTATCTGTCTTTTCATTTGAGATTGGTTGCCACTGTATTTAAGTAGTGAAAATCACCTCAATAAACCTGTTGTAAGTTCAGCGCCGTGTCTGTGCAATTGTCACGTCCTTTGTCCCCTGCGCTGCTGAAAAAACCGCTGACGAGCGAAGGCACGGAGGGGACACAAGGACATGTTCCTGGAAAATTTTAAAAGTTTTCGAGCAGCCAGCTACGCAGAAGTACGACCCTTTACGTCACTGAAGACTTACATTTAAATATATTCGCGACTAATCAATACTCCACACTATGTAATATCAAAACACAAGCTTATCACAACAGCGCGCTGAAACGGACAGGGAGAGCAGCAGACACGACCCGCTCACGCTTCGCGGCCTGGCCAACAGGCGGCGCAGCCAATGCAATGAGCATGGGCTACAGTTTTCATGCGTCTGTGTCAAAGTAGGTGCTATGTAAAATGCGTTTGATCTTTCATCATAGATCCCAGCATGGTGACAATCTTCTTTGTTGAACATGTCTGCTGTACACCTAAGGGACTTGACTAAGAAGCAAACAAGTGGAGTTTTTTTTTCTCGTAATGCAATGAGAAACAATCTTTAATTGCTACAGTTCTGGCAAGATAGAGACTTGGGACATACTGTGAATAAAACATGTGCATTTGTCAGCAAAATGCTTGGTGTTAGTGCATGGACAGCGTTTAATGGAAAGAAGGAGAGGCAAGAGTAAGCAGGTGGAAGTGGTCGACACCCAGCACACAATGGCCAGGAAGTGGAGATTAGCGGCGTAGCACCCTGTATGACAACTTCCCAAAGCTGGCATTGAGGTCATGGATGCACAACTTTTCCCAGCACTATGTTAGATGGTAACTGCATGGCATATGCTTTAAAGGGGTCCAGACACAAAGTTTTTCGGCGTCAGTTTATTTGCCTTCAAAGAGGCCTACGGGCCTAGCAATCATGAAAATAAGAGCAAAACACCAGTGCACAGTGTGAATAATTAATTACAAGCCATTTTGTACACAAAGCCTTTGGTCTCAGTTAGCGCCAGCGCTGAAGTGAACAACACCTGAGTTCAGCGACGTCACAATAATTAGAGCAAGTGCACAATGACATCACTCGATGTGGGTGGAAATAGTTTCGTTTATGGGGGTTAAACGTCCGAAAGCGACTCAGGCTATGAGGGACGTTGTAGTGAAGGGCTCCACAAAATTTCCACCACCTGGGGTTCTTTAATGTGCACTGACGTCGAATGGTACACGGGCCTCTAGTATTTCACCTCCATCGAAATTCGACCACCGCGACCGGGATCGAACTCGCGTCTTTCAGGTCAGCAGTGAAGTGCCATAACCACTGAGCAGCGGAGGCAGCCCAATGTAGGTGGAAATGGCGAGAGGCTCATCGGACAGCATTAAAAACAGCAATAACTTATGTTCCCCTCAAAGAATGTGCCAGACACTTGCAAGATGGCAACTTCTTACGCCCATGAAAGAAATCGTACGGTAACTAACCCCTCTCTCCTCTCCCACTACCGACCCATACCACCTTCCTGCCCTGTGTGCAATGCTCAAAAGGCAAACCTGACTGATATCTTCGGGATCTGTCCGGCTTCCCCTCCACCCAGCAGGCCGGAGCCACTCCAAACATGGGAGGACTGGGAGACCTCACTACGCTCCACAGATCAGGCACGACAGAAGATCGTCGCCACCTGTGCGGCCAGCGTCATGGACCTTTTAGCCTGAACGGTTGAGTGCGGTGTGGTCGTGCGGGGACCCAGGGGTCCCGGGAGGCCCGAATTCCTCTGCACAATAAAGTCTTTCTCTCTCTCACTCTCATGCCGTTCATTGCGTTTAAAATTTTGTGCCTGCACCCCTTTAAGGACTATAGACACCAAATTTTTTCTTGCGTGTTTTCTTCTTTCAAACGATATCGTAGACATTCGTATACATGAAGCACCCTGTGGTATTTGTGTACGACCGCTAAATAGTTTACAATTGAATTTCTTCTTCACGCTGTTTCGGTTTCGTCGACCGAAGGACGACTGTGACGTCAAGTTGATGTTTTGGCCACGTGATCAACTGGAAAAACTTTAATATAATCACTAACAGGCTTGTCATTCCATGCCTTGGAAGATGCTGGATTAAATGTCATGGTGAATTAAATCTACATGTCAGCGATTATATTGCAGTTTTTCTAGTAGATCACGCGAACAAACCGTCAACTTGACGTCACAGTCGTCATTCAGTCAATGAAACCGAAACAGCACGAGAGAAGAAATTCAATCAAATTATTTAGCGCTTGTAGGAAAATACCACACGGTAATTCATGTATTCTAATGTCTAACGCATCGTTTGACAGAAGAAAACATGCAAAAAAATTACACTAGCTGCCCACTGAAAGAGAAGACACTTTCGCAAGGCAGCAAAGCTACATAAGGTACAAGATGGTAGGTTCCAAAATTATTTACCTGGATGAGATATGTGCAACGGCAGCAAGCGCAGTGTTGGTGGAAGGACAGAACGGCGAGCGTGTGCTGCTTGTGCCAAGATCAGGACAAACATGGCCTGGAGCAGGCTGCCAGGGAAGGGCCACCGCATAATTGTGATGCACATCAGCAGTGAGAAAGGCCCATCAACGGCTGCCTGTATGTTTCCTGCAGAAAAAACGAAAAGGGCGAAGACTGCTATGAAGATACGGGTGGCAATCATTTTGAGATGTTTGCACTCATGTGCTCCAGAGGCAGACAAAAGAAACATCGTAGCAAAACACAAGCAGTTGTGCCATTCACATCTGGACGAAGCAATGCCGACAACAGTTTTACACAAAGAAGCAGTTGAGCAGTAGCTGACAGAGAGAACACTAATGGAACGCTATAATGCCAACAATGTGGCTCCCATAAATCATGAAGCTGCCCAAACTGTGTGTTGTCAAATACCATGTAGGTGTCGCTGTGGCGAGGGCTGGCAACGTCAAGCTCTGGCTCCCACCTAAGCTTTAACCTATGGAGTTTCTCTGGATACAAGTTAATAATGATACCAAGAATGAGCATAAAGATTTATGGCTTCCTTTGGTTGAAGCTCTGGTCATAAACAAGACACCAACGGTTTCAGCAGAAAAGTGGAGGAATTGTGCACACCACGCCATGAATAATGATGAAAAATTCAGAGCAAACTCTGCCAGCGGCCCTCATATTCATTAACACATACGAGTTTCACAAAACATAACTATGTAGCACATCGGCTCTGGGATGCATCACAATAGTAATCCAGCGCTAACATCTCTTGCACTGCAAATTAAGACTTTACATCACCAAGTTATCAGGCTTCCAAACTTTGGAAGTGATATGCCAGGTTTAACTTCCTGAAGGAACACATGGGCTATGAAGAACACCACAGTGGACGGCTCTGGATTAATTTAGACCGTATGGGGTTCTTCAACGTGCATTGACGTCGCACAGCACACCATTGTTTTTATGTTTTGCCACCGTCGAAATACTGCCACTGCAGCAGGATCGGGCTCAAACCCGCGACCCTGAGATCAGCAGCCGAACGCCAAAGCCACTAAATCATATGGCGGGTGCTTCCAAATTTTCATCTAGCTGCTTTTTCTATGGACTGCTTTCCTGTCTCACTAAAGAATACAATACTTGCTTTAACTATTCGCTTAATAATTCTTTAGGCATGCTGTTTTGTCTTCGCAGAGAACGAATAAACAACTGAGGCTCCTCAACCTTCACGCTGTCAGCAGGCAAAGGACACCTGCAGCTGCATTCCTTTAATACAAGCACATGCATCAGTTTTTGTGCTTATACGCACTTTGGAGTGGAACGTCAATTCTTATAAATGTCCGACATGAGTATGACGACATCCATACAGACACAAGGCAGCAACGGGAAACTGCAATACGGGCACTGCCTTTGATAAAAACAACTTACTTGTGTGGTGCATTCTTTTCAGCCATCTCCTGCTTCTCGATACAGCTAACTCATTGTTAGAAGCATACAGTAGCAGTGAGCCACTCACAACTTGCCTCCGCGTCCCCCGGCTCTGCTTCTTGCATCGACCCTTTTTCCTTTAAAAGCGCTTACATCGAAAGGTGGGCGACCTGTCACATTTGCAAACAGCGCGCCTGTTTTGCACCTTGCTAGCCATGACGAAGCAAGTACGCATCGAAATGTTCACTGAATGTGGGGGAAGATAGAAATACAAGAAAAGCATTTAACGCTCTAGCGCACAAATTCAATACGACGCAAATTTTTATTTTTCTCGTCGAGCAGCCACGATCTACCACTGACGCTGATACTGTAGAAGCTTGGGCAAGTTGGTGTGACATGGTTTTTTCAGCAGCGCGGGGGACAAAGGACGTGACAAGTGCACAGACACGGCGCTGAACTTACATCCGGTTTATTGAGGTGATTTTCACTACTTAAGTACAGTGGCAACCAATCTCAAATGAAAAGACAGATACACAAAACAGATTGACGAAAATGACAATTCCTGAGCACAGGTCTACAGTGGCACAAGACCAGCTGCGCACGTTTTTCTATTCTCATCAAGGAAACGTAGTTCTTTATCAGACAGCTATTAAGGCAACGCTTACACATTCATCTTTGAATTTATGGATTTCATGAGCTTCAATGATTTCACGAGTGATTTTTGTTCTATTATCTGACAGCACTCGACACTGAGTGAAAACAGGATAACACGGCGGTTTTTTGTTCTTTTTTCTTTCCTGTGTGCAGTTTCTGCAATGAATGCCAAGGTGACGGGAAGCGGTGCCGCTCACGTTGTTGTTGTGTTCCCGCAGCCGGTCGTTGAGGCAACGACCAGTTTGCCCCGTGTAGTGCTTGCCACATGTAAGCGGAAACCTGTACACAACATTGCTGCTACATGGTACAAAACCTTTTTGGTGTTTCTTATCGCAGCCAACTATCCTTTCATTGCTGCTGTTTACAATATGGCAGAGTTTGGAAAGCTTATCGGGCGCGGAAAAAAACAACGTTTACAACGGCACGCGCTCCCACCCTTTTCAGATTATGTGAAATGCGGTGTAGATAAGGAATAACCACATACTTTCTTTTTTCTTCCTTGGGCCTTTCAGTGGAATCTCTGCGGCCTGAATTAATGATTTCTCTTAGCAGGCTCTCTGATATTGCAATCAGAAGGTCGGAAGGGTATCCTGCTGCGTGTAAGCGTACCACCTGATTTTGATAGCTGTCTTGCATCGCATGATGGCATGATTTTTCTAGGGCATTTCTTAAACGCAACTTCGCGATGCCGCGCTTTACAAGCTTAGAATATGCAGAAGCGAAAGGCGTGAGGGGCTTCTGGCATCGTGGCTCGTAACGCCAGCACACATGGCTATTCTTGAGGAACATGGCAAGATCTAAAAAACGTAACTTTCCTTCAGAAGGCGTTTCATGCGTCAAAACAAGAGGGTCAAGACAGGTGTGAAAAATTGATAAAACTTTCGAGACCGAGGCCCCTGCGTCAGTACCTGCACATGTCATCAAAACTAAAAAATCATCTACAAACCTAAAAACACGAGCCACGCTTTCGTGGAGATGACTATCAAGGAGCTTGACATGGTGCGCGAGATAAATGTCGCCCAGTATCGGAGCTATGCATGAACCAATGCAGACGCCATTGCTCTGGAGGTAAACAGATTCATTCCAGGTGAAAAATGTGGAGTTAAGGTAAAAAGTAAGGAGTTCCAAGAAGTTGCTATTGCTGATGCCTGCAGAATTCTGGAAAGCTACCACACCAAAGGAATCAATTGCATTCTTCAACGCTTGCCAGCAGTTTCTTTTGCGGAAGGGAATAATATAAATCTTTTATATCGATAGAGCAGGCCGAAAAGCCTTTCCCTGTGTTTTGTTGCAAGAAAGCGATTACTTGGTTAGAACTCTTCACCTGAAAAGGGTCGTCAATGGTTAAGAGGTTCAGCTTGTCTTGCAAAAAATAACGCGACAGACTTTTGCCATGTGCCATCCTCGGAGACTATTGCTCGAAGTGGGCAGTCCAGCTTGTGAGTTTTGGCTGTGAAGAATATCTTTAAGCAGGACCCCTTGCTTTTCTCTTATACACTTGGCTAGGGATTCCAAATTCATTTGTGCACACATTTTCCGTGCTCGGGCTTTCACTTTACTTAGAGCGACATCGCTTCTCTGCCGGAAAGTTGAACTGATAGCATTTTCTGCCTTCGATAAGTAGAGCGCTTTTGGCATCACAGCAAAACCTCCCTCTTTATCAGCCTGTAATAGGGTCAGCGAGTTGTTCTTTAAAAACGAAACGGTGAATTTGATTGGAATTCTACACCTGGTAGGTTTACACTTTGCCAAAATGTCCACTCCATCTGAAACACATCGGTCCACTTCAGGAGCCGCTGCTAGGCTGGAAACTTGTCTCACCATCGCAAGAAGTTCCGGTGCCGATCGCCTGGGTTCCACGGCGAACTTTGGTCCTCGTCTAAGGACGCCTTGTACTTGTTCCGGCAAGGACACTTCACCATAGGTGTGGACCGGACTGTGCATCTTCTTAGTGATGGCTCGAAGCTGCGGCAGCGCGCACTGCCATAAAAATTCCGTAGTCCTGTCTGCCGTCTGAGGTCCACCGCCGCCATTCAAGTGCACCATGAGCTGAAGATGTGCCGCTGTGTGCTCTCAGGAAGAGCCATTCTCTGTAGAGGCAAAATCACTCGTCAAATCATTGAAGCTCATGAAATCCATAAATTCAAAGATGAATGCGTAAGCGTTGCCTCAATAGCTCTGTCTGATAAAGTACTACGTTTCCTTGATGAGAATAGAAAAACGTGCGCAGCTGGTCTTGTGCCACTGTAGACCTGTGCTCAGGAATTGTCATTTTCGTCAATCTGTTCTGTGTATCTGTCTTTTCATTTGAGATTTGTTGCCACTGTATTTAAGTAGTGAAAATCACCTCAATAAACCTGTTGTAAGTTCAGCGCCGTGTCTGTGCAATTGTCACGTCCTTTGTCCCCTGCGCTGCTGAAAAAACCGCTGACGAGAGAAGGCACGGAGGGGACCTAAGGACATGTTTCTGGAAAATTTTAAAAGTTTTCGAGCAGCCAGCTACGCAGAAGTACGACCCTTTACGTCACTGAAGACTTACATTTAAATATATTCGCGACTAATCAATACTCCACACTATGTAATATCAAAACACAAGCTTATCACAACAGCGCGCTGAAACGGACAGGGAGAGCAGCAGACACGACCCGCTCACGCTTCGCGGCCTGGCCAACAGGCGGCGCAGCCAATGCAATGAGCATGGGCTATAGTTTTCATGCGTCTGTGTCAAAGTAGGTGCTATGTAAAATGCGTTTGATCTTTCATCATAGATCCCAGCATGGTGACAATCTTCCTTGTTGAACATGTCTGCTGTACACCTAAGGGACTTGACTAAGAAGCAAACAAGTGGAGTTTTTTTTCTCGTAATGCAATGAGAAACAATCTTTAATTGCTACAGTTCTGGCAAGATAGAGACTTGGGACATACTGTGAATAAAACATGTGCATTTGTCAGCAAAATGCTTGGTGTTAGTGCATGGACAGCGTTTAATGGAAAGAAGGAGAGGCAAGAGTAAGCAGGTGGAAGTGGTCGACACCCAGCACAGAATGGCCAGGAAGTGGAGATTAGCGGCGTAGCACCCTGTATGACAACTTCCCAAAGCTGGCATTGAGGTCATGGATGCACAACTTTTCCCAGCACTATGTTAGATGGTAACTGCATGGCATATGCTTTAAAGGGGTCCAGACACAAAGTTTTTCGGTGTCAGTTTATTTGCCTTCAAAGAGGCCTACGGGCCTAGCAATCATGAAAATAAGAGCAAAACACCAGTGCACAGTGTGAATAATTAATTACAAGCCATTTTGTACACAAAGCCTTTGGTCTCAGTTAGCGCCAGCGCTGAAGTGATCAACACCTGAGTTCAGCGACGTCACAATAATTAAAGCAAGTGCACAATGACATCACTCGATGTGGGTGGAAATAGTTTCGTTTATGGGGGTTAAACGTCCGAAAGCGACTCAGGCTATGAGGGACGTTGTAGTGAAGGGCTCCACAAAATTTCCACCACCTGGGGTTCTTTAATGTGCACTGACGTCGAATGGTACACGGGCCTCTAGTATTTCACCTCCATCGAAATTCGACCACCGCGACTGGGATCGAACTCGCGTCTTTCAGGTCAGCAGTGAAGCGCCATAACCACTGAGCAGCGGAGGCAGCCCAATGTAGGTGGAAATGGCGAGAGGCTCATCGGACAGCATTAAAAACAGCAATAACTTATGTTCCCCTCAAAGAATGTGCCAGACACTTGCAAGATGGCAACTTCTTACGCCCATGAAAGAAATCGTACGGTAACTAACCCCTCTCTCCTCTCCCACTACCGACCCATACCACCTTCCTGCCCTGTGTGCAATGCTCAAAAGGCAAACCTGACTGATATCTTCGGGATCTGTCCGGCTTCCCCTCCACCCAGCAGGCCGGAGCCACTCCAAACATGGAAGTACCGGGAGACCTCACTACGCTCCACAGATCAGGCACGACAGAAGATCGTCGCCACCTGTGCGGCCAGCGTCATGGACCTTTTAGCCTGAACGGTTGAGTGCGGTGTGGTCGTGCGGGGACCCAGGGGTCCCGGGAGGCCCGAATTCCTCTGCACAATAAAGTCTTTCTCTCTCTCACTCTCATGCCGTTCATTGCGTTTAAAATTTTGTGCCTGCACCCCTTTAAGGACTATAGACACCAAATTTTTTCTTGCGTGTTTTCTTCTTTCAAACGATATCGTAGACATTCGTATACATGAAGCATCCTGTGGTATTTGTGTACGACCGCTAAATAGTTTACAATTGAATTTCTTCTTCACGCTGTTTCGGTTTCGTCGACCGAAGGACGACTGTGACGTCAAGTTGATGTTTTGGCCACGTGATCAACTGGAAAAACTTTAATATAATCACTAACAGGCTTGTCATTCCATGCCTTGGAAGATGCTGGATTAAATGTCATGGTGAATTAAATCTACATATCAGCGATTATATTGCAGTTTTTCTAGTAGATCACGCGAACAAACCGTCAACTTGACGTCACAGTCGTCATTCAGTCAATGAAACCGAAACAGCACGAGAGAAGAAATTCAATCAAATTATTTAGCGCTTGTAGGAAAATACCACACGGTAATTCATGTATTCTAATGTCTAACGCATCGTTTGACAGAAGAAAACATGCAAAAAAATTACACTAGCTGCCCACTGAAAGAGAAGACACTTTCGCAAGGCAGCAAAGCTACATAAGGTACAAGATGGTAGGTTCCAAAATTATTTACCTGGATGAGATATGTGCAACGGCAGCAAGCGCAGTGTTGGTGGAAGGACAGAACAGCGAGCGTGTGCTGCTTGTGCCAAGATCAGGACAACCATGGCCTGGAGCAGGCTGCCAGGGAAGGGCCACCGCATCATTGTGATGCACATCAGCAGTGAGAAAGGCCCATCAACGGCCGCCTGTATGTTTCCTGCAGAAAAAACGAAAAGGGTGAAGACTGCTATGAAGATACGGGTGGCAATCATTTTGAGATGTTTGCACTCATGTGCTCCAGAGGCAGACAAGAGAAACATCGTAGCAAAACACAAGCAGTTGTGCCATTCACATCTGGACGAAGCAATGCCGACAACAGTTTTACACAAAGAAGCAGTTCAGCAGTAGCTGACAGAGAGAACACTAATGGAACGCTATGATGCCAACAATGTGGCTCCCATAAATCATGAAGCTGCCCAAACTGTGTGTTGTCAAATACCATGTAGGTGTCGCTGTGGCGAGGGCTGGCAACGTGAAGCTCTGGCTCCCACCTAAGCTTTAACCTATGGAGTTTCTCTGGATACAAGTTAATAATGATACCAAGAATGAGCATAAAGATTTATGGCTTCCTTTGCTTGAAGCTTTGTTCATAAACAAGACACCAACGGTTTCAGCAGAAAAGTGGAGCAATTGTGCACACCACGCCATGAATAATGATGAAAAATTCAGAGCAAACTCTGCCAGCGGCCCTTATATTCATTAACACATACGAGTTTCACAAAACATAACTATGTAGCACATCGGCTCTGGGATGCATCACAATAGTAAACCAGCGCTAACATCTCTTGCACTGCAAATTAAGACTTTACATCACCAAGTTATCAGGCTTCCAAACTTTGGAAGTGATATGCCAGGTTTAACTTCCTGAAGGAACACATGGGCTATGAAGAACACCACAGTGGACGGCTCCAGATTAATTTATACCGTATGGGGTTCTTCAACGTGCATTGACGTCGCACAGCACACCGTTGTTTTTATGTTTTGCCACCGTCGAAATACTGCCACTGCAGCAGGATCGGGCTCAAACCCGCGACCCTGAGATCAGCAGCCGAACGCCAAAGCCAACTAAATCATATGGCGGGTGCTTCCAAATTTTCATCTAGCTGCTTTTTCTATGGACTGCTTTCCTGTCTCACTAAAGAATACAATACTTGCTTTAACTATTCGCTTAGTAATTCTTTAGGCATGCTGTTTTGTCTTCGCTGAGAACGAATAAACAACTGAGGCTCCTCAACCTTCACGCTGTCAGCAGGCAAAGGACACCTGCAGCTGCATTCCTTTAATACAAGCACATGCATCAGTTTTTGTGCTTATACGCAGGTTGGAGTGGAACGTCAATTCTTATAAATGTCCGACATGAGTATGACGACATCCATACAGACACAAGGCAGCAACGGGAAACTGCAATACGGGCACTGCCTTTGATAAAAACAACTTACTTGTGTGGTGCATTCTTTTCAGCCATCTCCTGCTTCTCGATACAGCTAACTCATTGTTAGAAGCATACAGTAGCAGTGAGCCACTCACAACTTGCCTCCGCGTCCCCCGGCTCTGCTTCTTGCATCGACCCTTTTTCCTTTAAAAGCGCTTACATCGAAAGGTGGGCGACCTGTCACATTTGCAAACAGCGCGCCTGTTTTGCACCTTGCTAGCCATGACGAAGCAAGTACGCATCGAAATGTTCACTGAATGTGGGGGAAGATAGAAATACAAGAAAAGCATTTAACGCTCTAGCGCACAAATTCAATACGACGCAAATTTTTATTTTTCTCGTCGAGCAGCCACGATCTACCACTGACGCTGATACTGTAGAAGCTTGGGCAAGTTGGTGTGACATGGTTTTTTCAGCAGCGCGGGGGACAAAGGACGGGACAAGTGCACAGACACGGCGCTGAACTTACATCCGGTTTATTGAGGTGGTTTTCACTACTTAAGTACAGTGGCAACCAATCTCAAATGAAAAGACAGATACACAAAACAGATTGACGAAAATGACAATTCCTGAGCACAGGTCTACAGTGGCACAAGACCAGCTGCGCACGTTTTTCTATTCTCATCAAGGAAACGTAGTTCTTTATCAGACAGAGCTAATGAGGCAACGCTTACGCATTCATCTTTGAATTTATGGATTTCATGAGCTTCAATGATTTCACGAGTGATTTTTGTTCTATTATCTGACAGCACTCGACACTGAGTGAAAACAGGATAACACGGTGGTTTTTTGTTCTTTTTTCTTTCCTCTGTGCAGTCTCTGCAATGAATGCCAAGGTGACGGTAAGCGTTGCCGCTCACATTGTTGTTGTGTTCCCGCAGCCGGACGTTGAGGCAACGACCAGTTTGCCCCGTGTAGTGCTTGCCACATGTAAGCGGAAACCTGTACACAACATTGCTGCTACATGGTACAAAACCTTTTTGGTGTTTCTTATCGCAGCCAACTATCCTTTCATTGCTGCTGTTTACAATATGGCAGAGTTTGGAAAGCTTATAGGGCGCGGAAAAAAACAACGTTTACAACGGCACGCGCTCCCACCCTTTTCAGATTATGTGAAATGCGGTGTATATAAGGAATAACCACATACTTTCTTTTTTCTTCCTTGGGCCTTTCAGTGGAATCTCTGCGGCCTGAATTAATGATTTCTCTTAGCAGGCTCTGTGATATTGCAATCAGAAGGTCGGAAGGGTATCCTGCTGCTTGTAAGCGTACCACCTGATTTTGATAGCTGTCTTGCATCGCATGATGGCATGATTTTTCTAGGGCATTTCTTAAACGCAACTTTGCGATGCCGCGCTTTACAAGCTTAGAATGTGCAGAAGCGAAAGACGTGAGGGGCTTCTGGCATCGTGGCTCGTAACGCCAGCACACATGGCTATTCTTGAGGAACATGGCAAGATCTAAAAAAGGTAACTTTCCTTCAGAAGGCGTTTCATGCGTCAAAACAAGAGTGTCAAGACAGGTGTGAAAAATTGATAAAACTTTCGAGACCGAGGCCCCTGCGTCAGTAACTGCACATGTCATCAAAACTAAAAAATCATCTACAAACCTAAAAACACGAGCCACGCTTTCGTCGAGTTGACTATCAAGGAGCTTGTCATGGTGCGCGAGATAAATGTCGCCCAGTATCGGAGCTATGCATGAACCAATGCCGACGCCATTGCTCTGGAGGTAAACAGATTCATTCCAGGTGGAAAATGTCGAGTTAAAGCAAAAAGTAAGGAGTTCCAAGAAGTTGCTATTGCTGATGCCTGCAGAACTCTGGAAAGCTACCACACCAAAGGAATCAATGCATTCTTCAACGCTTGCCAGCAGTTTCTTTTGCGGAAGGGAATAATATAAATCTTTTATATCGATAGAGCAGGCCGAAAAGCCTTTCGCTGGGTTTTGTTGCAAGAAAGCGATTACTTGGTTAGAACTCTTCACCTGAAAAGGGTCGTCAATGGTTAAGAGGTTCAGCTTGTCTTGCAAAAAATAACGCGACAGACTTTTGCCATGTGCCATCCTCGGAGACTATTGCTCGAAGTGGGCCGTCCAGCTTGTGAGTTTTGGCTGTGAAGAATATCTTTAAGCAGGACCCCTTGCTTTTCTCTATACACTTGGCTAGGGATTCCAAATTCATTTGTGCACACATTTTCCGTGATCGGGCTTTCACTTTACTTAGAGTGACATCGCTTCTCTGCCGGAAAGTCGAACTGATAGCATTTTCTGCTTTCGATAAGTAGAGCGCTTTTGGCATCACAGCAAAACCTCCCTCTTTGCCAGCCTGTAATAGGGTCAGCGAGTTGTTCTTTAAAAACGAAACGGTGAATTTGATTGGAATTCTACACCTGGTAGGTCTACACTTTGCCAAAATGTACACTCCATCTGAAACACATCGGTCCACTTCAGGAGCCACTGCTAGGCTGGAAACTTGTCTCACCATCGCAAGAAGTTCCGATGCCGATTGCCTGGGTTCCACGGCGAACTTTGGTCCTCGTCTAAGGACGCCTTGTACTAGTTCCGGCAAGGACACTTCACCATAGGTGTGGACCGGACTGTGCATCTTCTTAGTGATGGCTCGAAGCTGCGGCAGCGCGCACTGCCATAAGAATTCCGTAGTCCTGTCTGCCGTCTGAGGTCCACCGCCGCCATTCAAGTGCACCATGAGCTGAAGATGTGCCGCTGTGTGCTCTCAGGAAGAGCCATTCTCTGTAGAGGCAAAATCACTCGTGAAATCATTGAAGCTCATGAAATCCATAAATTCAAAGATGAATGCGTAAGCGTTGCCTCAATAGCTCTGTCTGATAAAGTACTACGTTTCCTTGATGAGAATAGAAAAACGTGCGCAGCTGGTCTTGTGCCACTGTAGACCTGTGCTCAGGAATTGTCATTTTCGTCAATCTGTTTTGTGTATCTGTCTTTTCATTTGAGATTGGTTGCCACTGTATTTAAGTAGTGAAAATCACCTCAATAAACCTGTTGTAAGTTCAGCGCCGTGTCTGTGCACTTGTCACGTCCTTTGTCCCCTGCGCTGCTGAAAAAACCGCTGACGAGAGAAGGCACGGAGGGGACACAAGGACATGTTCCTGGAAAATTTTAAAAGTTTTCGAGCAGCCAGCTACGCAGAAGTACGACCCTTTACGTCACTGAAGACTTACATTTAAATATATTCGCGACTAATCAATACTCCACACTATGTAATATCAAAACACAAGCTTATCACAACAGCGCGCTGAAACGGACAGGGAGAGCAGCAGACACGACCCGCTCACGCTTCGCGGCCTGGCCAACAGGCGGCGCAGCCAATGCAATGAGCATGGGCTATAGTTTTCATGCGTCTGTGTCAAAGTAGGTGCTATGTAAAATGCGTTTGATCTTTCATCATAGATCCCAGCATGGTGACAATCTTCTTTGTTGAACATGTCTGCTGTACACCTAAGGGACTTGACTAAGAAGCAAACAAGTGGAGTTTTTTTTCTCGTAATGCAATGAGAAACAATCTTTAATTGCTACAGTTCTGGCAAGATAGAGACTTGGGACATACTGTGAATAAAACATGTGCATTTGTCAGCAAAATGCTTGGTGTTAGTGCATGGACAGCGTTTAATGGAAAGAAGGAGAGGCAAGAGTAAGCAGGTGGAAGTGGTCGACACCCAGCACAGAATGGCCAGGAAGTGGAGATTAGCGGCGTAGCACCCTGTATGACAACTTCCCAAAGCTGGCATTGAGGTCATGGATGCACAACTTTTCCCAGCACTATGTTAGATGGTAACTGCATGGCATATGCTTTAAAGGGGTCCAGACACAAAGTTTTTCGGCGTCAGTTTATTTGCCTTCAAAGAGGCCTACGGGCCTAGCAATCATGAAAATAAGAGCAAAACACCAGTGCACAGTGTGAATAATTAATTACAAGCCATTTTGTACACAAAGCCTTTGGTCTCAGTTAGCGCCAGCGCTGAAGTGATCAACACCTGAGTTCAGCGACGTCACAATAATTAAAGCAAGTGCACAATGACATCACTCGATGTGGGTGGAAATAGTTTCGTTTATGGGGGTTAAACGTCCGAAAGCGACTCAGGCTATGAGGGACGTTGTAGTGAAGGGCTCCACAAAATTTCCACCACCTGGGGTTCTTTAATGTGCACTGACGTCGAATGGTACACGGGCCTCTAGTATTTCACCTCCATCGAAATTCGACCACCGCGACTGGGATCGAACTCGCGTCTTTCAGGTCAGCAGTGAAGCGCCATAACCACTGAGCAGCGGAGGCAGCCCAATGTAGGTGGAAATGGCGAGAGGCTCATCGGACAGCATTAAAAACAGCAATAACTTATGTTCCCCTCAAAGAATGTGCCAGACACTTGCAAGATGGCAACTTCTTACGCCCATGAAAGAAATCGTACGGTAACTAACCCCTCTCTCCTCTCCCACTACCGACCCATACCACCTTCCTGCCCTGTGTGCAATGCTCAAAAGGCAAACCTGACTGATATCTTCGGGATCTGTCCGGCTTCCCCTCCACCCAGCAGGCCGGAGCCACTCCAAACATGGAAGTACCGGGAGACCTCACTACGCTCCACAGATCAGGCACGACAGAAGATCGTCGCCACCTGTGCGGCCAGCGTCATGGACCTTTTAGCCTGAACGGTTGAGTGCGGTGTGGTCGTGCGGGGACCCAGGGGTCCCGGGAGGCCCGAATTCCTCTGCACAATAAAGTCTTTCTCTCTCTCACTCTCATGCCGTTCATTGCGTTTAAAATTTTGTGCCTGCACCCCTTTAAGGACTATAGACACCAAATTTTTTCTTGCGTGTTTTCTTCTTTCAAACGATATCGTAGACATTCGTATACATGAAGCATCCTGTGGTATTTGTGTACGACCGCTAAATAGTTTACAATTGAATTTCTTCTTCACGCTGTTTCGGTTTCGTCGACCGAAGGACGACTGTGACGTCAAGTTGATGTTTTGGCCACGTGATCAACTGGAAAAACTTTAATATAATCACTAACAGGCTTGTCATTCCATGCCTTGGAAGATGCTGGATTAAATGTCATGGTGAATTAAATCTACATATCAGCGATTATATTGCAGTTTTTCTAGTAGATCACGCGAACAAACCGTCAACTTGACGTCACAGTCGTCATTCAGTCAATGAAACCGAAACAGCACGAGAGAAGAAATTCAATCAAATTATTTAGCGCTTGTAGGAAAATACCACACGGTAATTCATGTATTCTAATGTCTAACGCATCGTTTGACAGAAGAAAACATGCAAAAAAATTACACTAGCTGCCCACTGAAAGAGAAGACACTTTCGCAAGGCAGCAAAGCTACATAAGGTACAAGATGGTAGGTTCCAAAATTATTTACTTGGATGAGATATGTGCAACGGCAGCAAGCGCAGTGTTGGTGGAAGGACAGAACGGCGAGCGTGTGCTGCTTGTGCCAAGATCAGGACAACCATGGCCTGGAGCAGGCTGCCAGGGAAGGGCCACCGCATCATTGTGATGCACATCAGCAGTGAGAAAGGCCCATCAACGGCCGCCTGTATGTTTCCTGCAGAAAAAACGAAAAGGGTGAAGACTGCTATGAAGATACGGGTGGCAATCATTTTGAGATGTTTGCACTCATGTGCTCCAGAGGCAGACAAAAGAAACATCGTAGCAAAACACAAGCAGTTGTGCCATTCACATCTGGACGAAGCAATGCCGACAACAGTTTTACACAAAGAAGCAGTTCAGCAGTAGCTGACAGAGAGAACACTAATGGAATGCTATGATGCCAACAATGTGGCTCCCATAAATCATGAAGCTGCCCAAACTGTGTGTTGTCAAATACCATGTAGGTGTCGCTGTGGCGAGGGCTGGCAACGTGAAGCTCTGGCTCCCACCTAGGCTTTAACCTATGGAGTTTCTCTGGATACAAGTTAATAATGATACCAAGAATGAGCATAAAGATTTATGGCTTCCTTTGGTTGAAGCTCTGGTCATAAACAAGACACCAACGGTTTCAGCAGAAAAGTGGAGCAATTGTGCACACCACGCCATGAATAATGATGAAAAATTCAGAGCAAACTCTGCCAGCGGCCCTCATATTCATTAACACATACGAGTTTCACAAAACATAACTATGTAGCACATCGGCTCTGGGGTGCATCACAATAGTAAAGCAGCGCTAACATCTCTTGCACTGCAAATTAAGACTTTACATCACCAAGTTATCAGGCTTCCAAACTTTGGAAGTGATATGCCAGGTTCAACTTCCTGAAGGAACACATGGGCTATGAAGAACACCACAGTGGACGGCTCCAGATTAATTTATACCGTATGGGGTTCTTCAACGTGCATTGACGTCGCACAGCACACCGTTGTTTTTATGTTTTGCCACCGTCGAAATACTGCCACTGCAGCAGGATCGGGCTCAAACCCGCGACCCTGAGATCAGCAGCCGAACGCCAAAGCCACTAAATCATATGGCGGGTGCTTCCAAATTTTCATCTAGCTGCTTTTTCTATGGACTGCTTTCCTGTCTCACTAAAGAATACAATACTTGCTTTAACTATTCGCTTAGTAATTCTTTAGGCATGCTGTTTTGTCTTCGCTGAGAACGAATAAACAACTGAGGCTCCTCAACCTTCACGCTGTCAGCAGGCAAAGGACACCTGCAGCTGCATTCCTTTAATACAAGCACATGCATCAGTTTTTGTGCTTATACGCAGGTTGGAGTGGAACGTCAATTCTTATAAATGTCCGACATGAGTATGACGACATCCATACAGACACAAGGCAGCAACGGGAAACTGCAATACGGGCACTGCCTTTGATAAAAACAACTTACTTGTGTGGTGCATTCTTTTCAGCCATCTCCTGCTTCTCGATACAGCTAACTCATTGTTAGAAGCATACAGTAGCAGTGAGCCACTCACAACTTGCCTCCGCGTCCCCCGGCTCTGCTTCTTGCATCGACCCTTTTTCCTTTAAAAGCGCTTACATCTAAAGGTGGGCGACCTGTCACATTTGCAAACAGCGCGCCTGTTTTGCACCTTGCTAGCCATGACGAAGCAAGTACGCATCGAAATGTTCACTGAATGTGGGGGAAGATAGAAATACAAGAAAAGCATTTAACGCTCTAGCGCACAAATTCAATACGACGCAAATTTTTATTTTTCTCGTCGAGCAGCCACGATCTACCACTGACGCTGATACTGTAGAAGCTTGGGCAAGTTGGTGTGACATGGTTTTTTCAGCAGCGCGGGGGACAAAGGACGGGACAAGTGCACAGACACGGCGCTGAACTTACATCCGGTTTATTGAGGTGGTTTTCACTACTTAAGTACAGTGGCAACCAATCTCAAATGAAAAGACATATACACAAAACAGATTGACGAAAATGACAATTCCTGAGCACAGGTCTACAGTGGCACAAGACCAGCTGCGCACGTTTTTCTATTCTCATCAAGGAAACGTAGTTCTTTATCAGACAGAGCTAATGAGGCAACGCTTACGCATTCATCTTTGAATTTATGGATTTCATGAGCTTCAATGATTTCACGAGTGATTTTTGTTCTATTATCTGACAGCACTCGACACTGAGTGAAAACAGGATAACACGGTGGTTTTTTGTTCTTTTTTCTTTCCTCTGTGCAGTCTCTGCAATGAATGCCAAGGTGACGGTAAGCGTTGCCGCTCACGTTGTTGTTGTGTTCCCGCAGCCGGACGTTGAGGCAATGACCAGTTTGCCCCGTGTAGTGCTTGCCACATGTAAGCGGAAACCTGTACACAACATTGCTGCTACATGGTACAAAACCTTTTTGGTGTTTCTTATCGCAGCCAACTATCCTTTCATTGCTGCTGTTTACAATATGGCAGAGTTTGGAAAGCTTATAGGGCGCGGAAAAAAACAACGTTTACAACGGCACGCGCTCCCACCCTTTTCAGATTATGTGAAATGCGGTGTATATAAGGAATAACCACATACTTTCTTTTTTCTTCCTTGGGCCTTTCAGTGGAATCTCTGCGGCCTGAATTAATGATTTCTCTTAGCAGGCTCTGTGATATTGCAATCAGAAGGTCGGAAGGGTATCCTGCTGCTTGTAAGCGTACCACCTGATTTTGATAGCTGTCTTGCATCGCATGATGGCATGATTTTTCTAGGGCATTTCTTAAACGCAACTTTGCGATGCCGCGCTTTACAAGCTTAGAATGTGCAGAAGCGAAAGGCGTGAGGGGCTTCTGGCATCGTGGCTCGTAACGCCAGCACACATGGCTATTCTTGAGGAACATGGCAAGATCTAAAAAAGGTAACTTTCCTTCAGAAGGCGTTTCATGCGTCAAAACAAGAGTGTCAAGACAGGTGTGAAAAATTGATAAAACTTTCGAGACCGAGGCCCCCTGCGTCAGTAACTGCACATGTCATCAAAACTAAAAAATCATCTACAAACCTAAAAACACGAGCCACGCTTTCGTCGAGTTGACTATCAAGGAGCTTGTCATGGTGCGCGAGATAAATGTCGCCCAGTATCGGAGCTATGCATGAACCAATGCCGACGCCATTGCTCTGGAGGTAAACAGATTCATTCCAGGTGGAAAATGTCGAGTTAAAGCAAAAAGTAAGGAGTTCCAAGAAGTTGCTATTGCTGATGCCTGCAGAACTCTGGAAAGCTACCACACCAAAGGAATCAATGCATTCTTCAACGCTTGCCAGCAGTTTCTTTTGCGGAAGGGAATAATATAAATCTTTTATATCGATAGAGCAGGCCGAAAAGCCTTTCGCTGGGTTTTGTTGCAAGAAAGCGATTACTTGGTTAGAACTCTTCACCTGAAAAGGGTCGTCAATGGTTAAGAGGTTCAGCTTGTCTTGCAAAAAATAACGCGACAGACTTTTGCCATGTGCCATCCTCGGAGACTATTGCTCGAAGTGGGCAGTCCAGCTTGTGAGTTTTGGCTGTGAAGAATATCTTTAAGCAGGACCCCTTGCTTTTCTCTATACACTTGGCTAGGGATTCCAAATTCATTTGTGCACACATTTTCCGTGATCGGGCTTTCACTTTACTTAGAGTGACATCGCTTCTCTGCCGGAAAGTCGAACTGATAGCATTTTCTGCTTTCGATAAGTAGAGACTTTTGGCATCACAGCAAAACCTCCCTCTTTACCAGCCTGTAATAGGGTCAGCGAGTTGTTCTTTAAAAACGAAACGGTGAATTTGATTGGAATTCTACACCTGGTAGGTCTACACTTTGCCAAAATGTACACTCCATCTGAAACACATCGGTCCACTTCAGGAGCCACTGCTAGGCTGGAAACTTGTCTCACCATCGCAAGAAGTTCCGATGCCGATTGCCTGGGTTCCACGGCGAACTTTGGTCCTCGTCTAAGGACGCCTTGTACTTGTTCCGGCAAGGACACTTCACCATAGGTGTGGACCGGACTGTGCATCTTCTTAGTGATGGCTCGAAGCTGCGGCAGCGCGCACTGCCATAAGAATTCCGTAGTCCTGTCTGCCGTCTGAGGTCCACCGCCGCCATTCAAGTGCACCATGAGCTGAAGATGTGCCGCTGTGTGCTCTCAGGAAGAGCCATTCTCTGTAGAGGCAAAATCACTCGTGAAATCATTGAAGCTCATGAAATCCATAAATTCAAAGATGAATGCGTAAGCGTTGCCTCAATAGCTCTGTCTGATAAAGTACTACGTTTCCTTGATGAGAATAGAAAAACGTGCGCAGCTGGTCTTGTGCCACTGTAGACCTGTGCTCAGGAATTGTCATTTTCGTCAATCTGTTTTGTGTATCTGTCTTTTCATTTGAGATTGGTTGCCACTGTATTTAAGTAGTGAAAATCACCTCAATAAACCTGTTGTAAGTTCAGCGCCGTGTCTGTGCACTTGTCACGTCCTTTGTCCCCTGCGCTGCTGAAAAAACCGCTGACGAGCGAAGGCACGGAGGGGACACAAGGACATGTTCCTGGAAAATTTTAAAAGTTTTCGAGCAGCCAGCTACGCAGAAGTACGACCCTTTACGTCACTGAAGACTTACATTTAAATATATTCGCGACTAATCAATACTCCACACTATGTAATATCAAAACACAAGCTTATCACAACAGCGCGCTGAAACGGACAGGGAGAGCAGCAGACACGACCCGCTCACGCTTCGCGGCCTGGCCAACAGGCGGCGCAGCCAATGCAATGAGCATGGGTTATAGTTTTCATGCGTCTGTGTCAAAGTAGGTGCTATGTAAAATGCGTTTGATCTTTCATCATAGATCCCAGCATGGTGACAATCTTCCTTGTTGAACATGTCTGCTGTACACCTAAAGGACTTGACTAAGAAGCAAACAAGTGGAGTTTTTTTTCTCGTAATGCAATGAGAAACAATCTTTAATTGCTACAGTTCTGGCAAGATAGAGACTTGGGACATACTGCGAATAAAACATGTGCATTTGTCAGCAAAATGCTTGGTGGTAGTGCATGGACAGCGTTTAATGGAAAGAAGGAGAGGCAAGAGTAAGCAGGTGGAAGTGGTCGACACCCAGCACAGAATGGCCAGGAAGTGGAGATTAGCGGCGTAGCACCCTGTATGACAACTTCCCAAAGCTGGCATTGAGGTCATGGATGCACAACTTTTCCCAGCACTATGTTAGATGGTAACTGCATGGCATATGCTTTAAAGGGGTCCAGACACAAAGTTTTTCGGTGTCAGTTTATTTGCCTTCAAAGAGGCCTACGGGCCTAGCAATCATGAAAATAAGAGCAAAACACCAGTGCACAGTGTGAATAATTAATTACAAGCCATTTTGTACACAAAGCCTTTGGTCTCAGTTAGCGCCAGCGCTGAAGTGAACAACACCTGAGTTCAGCGACGTCACAATAATTAAAGCTAGTGCACAATGACATCACTCGATGTGGGTGGAAATAGTTTCGTTTATGGGGGTTAAACGTCCGAAAGCGACTCAGGCTATGAGGGACGTTGTAGTGAAGGGCTCCGCAAAATTTCCACCACCTGGGGTTCTTTAATGTGCACTGACGTCGAATGGTACACGGGCCTCTAGTATTTCACCTCCATCGAAATTCGACCACCGCGACCGGGATCGAACTCGCGTCTTTCAGGTCAGCAGTGAAGCGCCATAACCACTGAGCAGCGGAGGCAGCCCAATGTAGGTGGAAATGGCGAGAGGCTCATCGGACAGCATTAAAAACAGCAATAACTTATGTTCCCCTCAAAGAATGTGCCAGACACTTGCAAGATGGCAACTTCTTACGCCCATGAAAGAAATCGTACGGTAACTAACCCCTCTCTCCTCTCCCACTACCGACCCATACCACCTTCCTTCCCTGTGTGCAATGCTCAAAAGGCAAACCTGACTGATATCTTCGGGATCTGTCCGGCTTCCCCTCCACCCCAGCAGGCCGGAGCCACTCCAAACATGGGAGGACTGGGAGACCTCACTACGCTCCACAGATCAGGCACGACACAAGATCGTCGCCACCTGTGCGGCCAGCGTCATGGACCTTTTAGCCTGAACGGTTGAGTGCGGTGTGGTCGTGCGGGGACCCAGGGGTGCCCGGGAGGCCCGAATTCCTCTGCACAATAAAGTCTTTCTCTCTCTCACTCTCATGCCGTTCATTGCGTTTAAAATTTTGTGCCTCCACCCCTTTAAGGACTATAGACACCAAATTTTTTCTTGCGTGTTTTCTTCTTTCAAACGATATCGTAGACATTCGTATACATGAAGCACCCTGTGGTATTTGTGTACGACCGCTAAATAGTTTACAATTGAATTTCTTCTTCACGCTGTTTCGGTTTCGTCGACCGAAGGACGACTGTGACGTCAAGTTGATGTTTTGGCCACGTGATCAACTGGAAAAACTTTAATATAATCACTAACAGGCTTGTCATTCCATGCCTTGGAAGATGCTGGATTAAATGTCATGGTGAATTAAATCTACATATCAGCGATTATATTGCAGTTTTTCTAGTAGATCACTGCGAACAAACCGTCAACTTGACGTCACAGTCGTCATTCAGTCAATGAAACCGAAACAGCACGAGAGAAGAAATTCAATCAAATTATTTAGCGCTTGTAGGAAAATACCACACGGTAATTCATGTATTCTAATGTCTAACGCATCGTTTGACAGAAGAAAACATGCAATAAAATTACACTAACTGCCCACTGAAAGAGAAGACACTTTCGCAAGGCAGCAAAGCTACCTAAGGAACAAGATGGTAGGTTCCAAAATTATTTACCTGGATGAGATATGTGCAACGGCAGCAAGCGCAGTGTTGGTGGAAGGACAGAACAGCGAGCGTGTGCTGCTTGTGCCAAGATCAGGACAACCATGGCCTGGAGCAGGCTGCCAGGGAAGGGCCACCGCATCATTGTGATGCACATCAGCAGTGAGAAAGGCCCATCAACGGCCGCCTGTATGTTTCCTGCAGAAAAAACGAAAAGGGCGAAGACTGCTATGAAGATACGGGTGGCAATCATTTTGAGATGTTTGCACTCATGTGCTCCAGAGGCAGACAAAAGAAACATCGTAGCAAAACACAAGCAGTTGTGCCATTCACATCTGGACGAAGCAATGCCGACAACAGTTTTACACAAAGAAGCAGTTCAGCAGTAGCTGACAGAGAGAACACTAATGGAACGCTATGATGCCAACAATGTGGCTCCCATAAATCATGAAGCTGCCCAAACTGTGTGTTGTCAAATACCATGTAGGTGTCGCTGTGGCGAGGGCTGGCAACGTCAAGCTCTGGCTCCCACCTTGGCTTTAACCTATGGAGTTTCTCTGGGTACAAGTTAATAATGATACCAAGAATGAGCATAAAGATTTATGGCTTCCTTTGGTTGAAGCTCTGGTCATAAACAAGACACCAACGGTTTCAGCAGAAAAGTGGAGCAATTGTGCACACCATGCCATGAATAATGATGAAAAATTCAGAGCAAACTCTGCCAGCGGCCCTCATATTCATTAACACATACGAGTTTCACAAAACATAACTATGTAGCACATCGGCTCTGGGGTGCATCACAATAGTAAACCAGCGCTAACATCTCTTGCACTGCAAATTAAGACTTTACATCACCAAGTTATCAGGCTTCCAAACTTTGGAAGTGATATGCCAGGTTTAACTTCCTGAAGGAACACATGGGCTATGAAGAACACCACAGTGGACGGCTCCAGATTAATTTATACCGTATGGGGTTCTTCAACGTGCATTGACGTCGCACAGCACACCGTTGTTTTTATGTTTTGCCACCGTCGAAATACTGCCACTGCAGCAGGATCGGGCTCAAACCCGCGACCCTGAGATCAGCAGCAGAACGCCAAAGCCACTAAATCATATGGCGGGTGCTTCCAAATTTTCATCTAGCTGCTTTTTCTATGGACTGCTTTCCTGTCTCACTAAAGAATACAATACTTGCTTTAACTATTCGCTTAGTAATTCTTTAGGCATGCTGTTTTGTCTTCGCTGAGAACGAATAAACAACTGAGGCTCCTCAACCTTCACGCTGTCAGCAGGCAAAGGACACCTGCAGCTGCATTCCTTTAATACAAGCACATGCATCAGTTTTTGTGCTTATACGCAGGTTGGAGTGGAACGTCAATTCTTATAAATGTCCGACATGAGTATGACGACATCCATACAGACACAAGGCAGCAACGGGAAACTGCAATACGGGCACTGCCTTTGATAAAAACAACTTACTTGTGTGGTGCATTCTTTTCAGCCATTTCCTGCTTCTCGATACAGCTAACTCATTGTTAGAAGCATACAGTAGCAGTGAGCCACTCACAACTTGCCTCCGCGTCCCCCGGCTCTGCTTCTTGCATCGACCCTTTTTCCTTTAAAAGCGCTTACATCGAAAGGTGGGCGACCTGTCACATTTGCAAACAGCGCGCCTGTTTTGCACCTTGCTAGCCATGACGAAGCAAGTACGCATCGAAATGTTCACTGAATGTGGGGGAAGATAGAAATACAAGAAACGCATTTAACGCTCTAGCGCACAAATTCAATACGACGCAAATTTTTATTTTTCTCGTCGAGCAGCCACGATCTACCACTGACGCTGATACTGTAGAAGCTTGGGCAAGTTGGTGTGACATGGTTTTTTCAGCAGCGCGGGGGACAAAGGACGGGACAAGTGCACAGACACGGCGCTGAACTTACATCCGGTTTATTGAGGTGGTTTTCACTACTTAAATACAGTGGCAACCAATCTCAAATGAAAAGACAGATACACAAAACAGATTGACGAAAATGACAATTCCTGAGCACAGGTCTACAGTGGCACAAGACCAGCTGCGCACGTTTTTCTATTCTCATCAAGGAAACGTAGTTCTTTATCAGACAGAGCTAATGAGGCAACGCTTACACATTCATCTTTGAATTTATGGATTTCATGAGCTTCAATGATTTCACGAGTGATTTTTGTTCTATTATCTGACAGCACTCGACACTGAGTGAAAACAGGATAACACGGCGGTTTTTTGTTCTTTTTTCTTTCCTGTGTGCAGTTTCTGCAATGAATGCCAAGGTGACGGGAAGCGGTGCCGCTCACGTTGTTGTTGTGTTCCCGCAGCCGGTCGTTGAGGCAACGACCAGTTTGCCCCGTGTAGTGCTTGCCACATGTAAGCGGAAACCTGTACACAACATTGCTGCTACATGGTACAAAACCTTTTTGGTGTTTCTTATCGCAGCCAACTATCCTTTCATTGCTGCTGTTTACAATATGGCAGAGTTTGGAAAGCTTATCGGGCGCGGAAAAAAACAACGTTTACAACGGCACGCGCTCCCACCCTTTTCAGATTATGTGAAATGCGGTGTAGATAAGGAATAACCACATACTTTCTTTTTTCTTCCTTGGGCCTTTCAGTGGAATCTCTGCGGCCTGAATTAATGATTTCTCTTAGCAGGCTCTCTGATATTGCAATCAGAAGGTCGGAAGGGTATCCTGCTGCTTGTAAGCGTACCACCTGATTTTGATAGCTGTCTTGCATCGCATGATGGCATGATTTTTCTAGGGCATTTCTTAAACGCAACTTTGCGATGCCGCGCTTTACAAGCTTAGAATGTGCAGAAGCGAAAGGCGTGAGGGGCTTCTGGCATCGTGGCTCGTAACGCCAGCACACATGGCTATTCTTGAGGAACATGGCAAGATCTAAAAAACGTAACTTTCCTTCAGAAGGCGTTTCATGCGTCAAAACAAGAGGGTCAAGACAGGTGTGAAAAATTGATAAAACTTTCGAGACCGAGGCCCCTGCGTCAGTAACTGCACATGTCATCAAAACTAAAAAATCATCTACAAACCTAAAAACACGAGCCACGCTTTCGTGGAGATGACTATCAAGGAGCTTGTCATGGTGCGCGAGATAAATGTCGCCCAGTATCGGAGCTATGCATGAACCAATGCAGACGCCATTGCTCTGGAGGTAAACAGATTCATTCCAGGTGAAAAATGTGGAGTTAAGGTAAAAAGTAAGGAGTTCCAAGAAGTTGCTATTGCTGATGCCTGCAGAATTCTGGAAAGCTACCACACCAAAGGAATCAATTGCATTCTTCAACGCTTGCCAGCAGTTTCTTTTGCGGAAGGGAATAATATAAATCTTTTATATCGATAGAGCAGGCCGAAAAGCCTTTCGCTGGGTTTTGTTGCAAGAAAGCGATTACTTGGTTAGAACTCTTCACCTGAAAAGGGTCGTCAATGGTTAAGAGGTTCAGCTTGTCTTGCAAAAAATAACGCGACAGACTTTTGCCATGTGCCATCCTCGGAGACTATTGCTCGAAGTGGGCAGTCCAGCTTGTGAGTTTTGGCTGTGAAGAATATCTTTAAGCAGGACCCCTTGCTTTTCTCTTATACACTTGGCTAGGGATTCCAAATTCATTTGTGCACACATTTTCCGTGCTCGGGGCTTTCACTTTACTTAGAGCGACATCGCTTCTCTGCCGGAAAGTTGAACTGATAGCATTTTCTGCCTTCGATAAGTAGAGCGCTTTTGGCATCACAGCAAAACCTCCCTCTTTATCAGCCTGTAATAGGGTCAGCGAGTTGTTCTTTAAAAACGAAACGGTGAATTTGATTGGAATTCTACACCTGGTAGGTTTACACTTTGCCAAAATGTCCACTCCATCTGAAACACATCGGTCCACTTCAGGAGCCGCTGCTAGGCTGGAAACTTGTCTCACCATCGCAAGAAGTTCCGGTGCCGATCGCCTGGGTTCCACGGCGAACTTTGGTCCTCGTCTAAGGACGTCTTGTACTTGTTCCGGCAAGGACACTTCACCATAGGTGTGGACCGGACTGAAGCTTTCCTGATGCGTCCTCTAAGTGATGGCTCAAAGCTGCGGCAGCGCGCACTGCCATAAGAATTCCGTAGTCCTGTCTGCCGTCTGAGGTCCACCGCCGCCATTCAAGTGCACCATGAGCTGAAGATGTGCCGCTGTGTGCTCTCAGGAAGAGCCCATTCTCTGTAGAGGCAAAATCACTCGTCAAATCATTGAAGTTCATGAAATCCATAAATTCAAAGATGAATGCGTAAGTGTTGCCTCAATAGCTCTGTCTGATAAAGTACTACGTTTCCTTGATGAGAATAGAAAAACGTGCGCAGCTGGTCTTGTGCCACTGTAGACCTGTGCTCAGGAATTGTCATTTTCGTCAATCTGTTTTGTGTATCTGTCTTTTCATTTGAGATTGGTTGCCACTGTATTTAAGTAGTGAAAATCACCTCAATAAACCTGTTGTAAGTTCAGCGCCGTGTCTGTGCAATTGTCACGTCCTTTGTCCCTGCGCTGCTGAAAAAAACCGCTGACGAGCGAAGGCACGGAGGGGACCTAAGGACATGTTTCTGGAAAATTTAAAAGTTTTCGAGCAGCCAGCTACGCAGAAGTACGACCCTTTACGTCACTGAAGACTTACATTTAAATATATTCGCGACTAATCAATACTCCACACTATGTAATATCAAAACACAAGCTTATCACAACAGCGCGCTGAAACGGACAGGGAGAGCAGCAGACACGACCCGCTCACGCTTCGCGGCCTGGCCAACAGGCGGCGCAGCCAATGCAATGAGCATGGGCTATAGTTTTCATGCGTCTGTGTCAAAGTAGGTGCTATGTAAAATGCGTTTGATCTTTCATCATAGATCCCAGCATGGTGACAATCTTCCTTGTTGAACATGTCTGCTGTACACCTAAGGGACTTGACTAAGAAGCAAACAAGTGGAGTTTTTTTTCTCGTAATGCAATGAGAAACAATCTTTAATTGCTACAGTTCTGGCAAGATAGAGACTTGGGACATACTGTGAATAAAACATGTGCATTTGTCAGCGAAATGCTTGGTGTTAGTGCATGGACAGCGTTTAATGGAAAGAAGGAGAGGCAAGAGTAAGCAGGTGGAAGTGGTCGACACCCAGCACAGAATGGCCAGGAAGTGGAGATTAGCGGCGTAGCACCCTGTATGACAACTTCCCAAAGCTGGCATTGAGGTCATGGATGCACAACTTTTCCCAGCACTATGTTAGATGGTAACTGCATGGCATATGCTTTAAAGGGGTCCAGACACAAAGTTTTTCGGTGTCAGTTTATTTGCCTTCAAAGAGGCCTACGGGAATAGCAATCATGAAAATAAGAGCAAAACACCAGTGCACAGTGTGAATCATTAATTACAAGCCATTTTGTACACAAAGCCTTTGGTCTCAGTTAGCGCCAGCGCTGAAGTGAACAGCACCTGAGTTCAGCGACGTCACAATAATTAAAGCAAGTGCACAATGACATCACTCGATGTGGGTGGAAATAGTTTCGTTTATGGGGGTTAAACGTCCGAAGCGACTCAGGCTATGAGGGACGTTGTAGTGAAGGGCTCCGCAAATTTCCACCACCTGGGGTTCTTTAATGTGCACTGACGTCGAATGGTACACGGGCCTCTAGTATTTCACCTCCATCGAAATTCGACCACCGCGACCGGGATCGAACTCGCGTCTTTCAGGTCAGCAGTGAAGCGCCATAACCACTGAGCCGCGGAGGCAGCCCAATGTAGGTGGAAATGGCGAGAGGCTCATCGGACAGCATTAAAAACAGCAATACCTTATGTTCCCCTCAAAGAATGTGCCAGACACTTGCAAGATGGCAACTTCTTACGCCCATGAAAGAAATCGTACGGTAAATAACCCCTCTCTCCTCTCCCACTACCGACCCATACCACCTTCCTGCCCTGTGTGCAATGCTCAAAAGGCAAACCTGACTGATATCTTCGGGATCTGTCCGGCTTCCCCTCCACCCAGCAGGCCGGAGCCACTCCAAACATGGGAGGACTGGGAGACCTCACTACGCTCCACAGATCAGGCACGACAGAAGATCGTCGCCACCTGTGCGGCCAGCGTCATGGACCTTTTAGCCTGAACGTTTGAGTGCGGTGTGGTCGTACGGGGACCCAGGGGTCCTGGGAGGCCCGAATTCCTCTGCACAATAAAGTCTTTCTCTCTCTCACTCTCATGCCGTTCAGTGCGTTTAAAATTTTGTGTCTGCACCCCTTTAAGGACTATAGACACCAAATTTTTTCTTGCGTGTTTTCTTCTTTCAAACGATATCTTAGACATTCGTATACATGAAGCACCCTGTGGTATTTGTGTACGAACGCTAAATAATTTATAATTGAATTTTTTCTTCAGGGTGTTTCGGTTTCATCGACCGAAGGACGACTGTGACGTCAAGTTGATGTTTTGGCCACGTGATCAACTGGAAAAACTTTAATATAATCACTAACAGGCTTGTCATTCCATGCCTTGGAAGATGCTGGATTAAATGTCATGGTGAATTAAATCTACATATCAGCGATTATATTGCAGTTTTTCTAGTAGATCACGCGAACAAACCGTCAACTTGACGTCACAGTCGTCATTCAGTCAATGAAACCGAAACAGCACGAGAGAAGAAATTCAATCAAATTATTTAGCGCTTGTAGGAAAATACCACACGGTAATTCATGTATTCTAATGTCTAACGCATCGTTTGACAGAAGAAAACATGCAAAAAAATTACACTAGCTGCCCACTGAAAGAGAAGACACTTTCGCAAGGCAGCAAAGCTACATAAGGTACAAGATGGTAGGTTCCAAAATTATTTACCTGGATGAGATATGTGCAACGGCAGCAAGCGCAGTGTTGGTGGAAGGACAGAACAGCGAGCGTGTGCTGCTTGTGCCAAGATCAGGACAACCATGGCCTGGAGCAGGCTGCCAGGGAAGGGCCACCGCATCATTGTGATGCACATCAGCAGTGAGAAAGGCCCATCAACGGCCGCCTGTATGTTTCCTGCAGAAAAAACGAAAAGGGTGAAGACTGCTATGAAGATACGGGTGGCAATCATTTTGAGATGTTTGCACTCATGTGCTCCAGAGGCAGACAAAAGAAACATCGTAGCAAAACACAAGCAGTTGTGCCATTCACATCTGGACGAAGCAATGCCGACAACAGTTTTACACAAAGAAGCAGTTCAGCAGTAGCTGACAGAGAGAACACTAATGGAACGCTATGATGCCAACAATGTGGCTCCCATAAATCATGAAGCTGCCCAAACTGTGTGTTGTCAAATACCATGTAGGTGTCGCTGTGGCGAGGGCTGGCAACGTCAAGCTCTGGCTCCCACCTTAGCTTTAACCTATGGAGTTTCTCTGGGTACAAGTTAATATAGATACCAAGAATGAGCATAAAGATTTATGGCTTCCTTTGGTTGAAGCTCTGGTCATAAACAAGACACCAACGGTTTCAGCAGAAAAGTGGAGCAATTGTGCACACCATGCCATGAATAATGATGAAAAATTCAGAGCAAACTTTGCCAGCGGCCCTCATATTCATTAACACATACGAGTTTCACAAAACATAACTATGTAGCACATCGGCTCTGGGATGCATCACAATAGTAAACCAGCGCTAACATCTCTTGCACTGCAAATTAAGACTTTACATCACCAAGTTATCAGGCTTCCAAACTTTGGAAGTGATATGCCAGGTTTAACTTCCTGAAGGAACACATGGGCTATGAAGAACACCACAGTGGACGGCTTCAGATTAATTTATACCGTATGAGGTTCTTCAACGTGCATTGACGTCGCACAGCACACCGTTGTTTTTATGTTTTGCCACCGTCGAAATACTGCCACTGCAGCAGGATCGGGCTCAAACCCGCGACCCTGAGATCAGCAGCCGAACGCCAAAGCCACTAAGCCATGTGGTGGGTGCCTCCAAATTTTCATCTAGCTGCTTTTTCTATGCACTGCTTCCCTGTCGCACTAAAGAATACAATACTTGCTTTAACTATTCGCTTAGTAATTCTTTAGGCATGCTGTTTTGTCTTCGCTGAGAACGAATAAACAACTGAGGCTCCTCAACCTTCACGCTGTCAGCAGGCAAAGGACATCTGCAGCTGCATTCCTTTAATACAAGCCCATGCATCGGTGTTTGTGGTTATACGCAGGTTGGAGTGGAACGTCAATTCTTATAAATGTCCGACATGAGTATGACGACATCCATACAGACACAAGACAGCAACGGCAAACTGCAATACGGGCACTGCCTTTGATAAAAACAACTTACTTGTGTGGTGCATTCTTTTCAGCCATCTCCTGCTTCTCGATACAGCTAACTCATTGTTAGAAGCGTACAGAAGCAGTGAGCCACTCACAACTTGCCTCCGCGTCCCCCGGCTCTGCTTCTTGCATCGACCCTTTTTCCTTTAAAAGCGCTTACATCGAAAGGTGGGCGACCTGTCACATTTGCAAACAGCGCGCCTGATTTGCACCTTGCTAGCCATGACGAAGCAAGTACGCATCGAAATGTTCACTGAATGTGGGGGAAGATAGAAATACAAGAAACGCATTTAACGCTCTAGCGCACAAATTCAATACGACGCAAATTTTTATTTTTCTCGTCGAGCAGCCACGATCTACCACTGACGCTGATACTGTAGAAGCTTGGGCAAGTTGGTGTGACATGGTTTTTTCAGCAGCGCAGGGGACAAAGGACGGGACAAGTGCACAGACACGGCGCTGAACTTACATCCGGTTTATTGAGGTGATTTTCACTACTTAAGTACAGTGGCAACCAATCTCAAATGAAAAGACAGATACACAAAACAGATTGACGAAAATGACAATTCCTGAGCACAGGTCTACAGTGGCACAAGACCAGCTGCGCACATTTTTCTATTCTCATCAAGGAAACGTAGTTCTTTATCAGACAGCTATTGAGGCAACGCTTACGCATTCATCTTTGAATTTATGGATTTCATGAGCTTCAATGATTTAACGAGTGATTTTTGTTCTATTATCTGACAGCACTCGACACTGAGTGAAAACAGGATAACACGGCGGTTTTTTGTTCTTTTTTCTTTCCTGTGTGCAGTTTCTGCAATGAATGCCAAGGTGACGGGAAGCGGTGCCGCTCACGTTGTTGTTGTGTTCCCGCAGCCGGTCGTTGAGGCAACGACCAGTTTGCCCCGTGTAGTGCTTGCCACATGTAAGCGGAAACCTGTACACAACATTGCTGCTACATGGTACAAAACCTTTTTGGTGTTTCTTATCGCAGCCAACTATCCTTTCATTGCTGCTGTTTACAATATGGCAGAGTTTGGAAAGCTTATCGGGCGCGGAAAAAAACAACGTTTACAACGGCACGCGCTCCCACCCTTTTCAGATTATGTGAAATGAGGTGTAGATAAGGAATAACCACATACTTTCTTTTTTCTTCCTTGGGCCTTTCAGTGGAATCTCTGCGGCCTGAATTAATGATTTCTCTTAGCAGGCTCTCTGATATTGCAATCAGAAGGTCGGAAGGGTATCCTGCTGCGTGTAAGCGTACCACCTGATTTTGATAGCTGTCTTGCATCGCATGATGGCATGATTTTTCTAGGGCATTTCTTAAACGCAACTTTGCGATGCCGCGCTTTACAAGCTTAGAATGTGCAGAAGCGAAAGGCGTGAGGGGCTTCTGGCATCGTGGCTCGTAACGCCAGCACACATGGCTATTCTTGAGGAACATGGCAAGATCTAAAAAACGTAACTTTCCTTCAGAAGGCGTTTCATGCGTCAAAACAACAGGGTCAAGACAGGTGTGAAAAATTGATAAAACTTTCGAGACCGAGGCCCCTGCGTCAGTAACTGCACATGTCATCAAAACTAAAAAATCATCTACAAACCTAAAAACACGAGCCACGCTTTCGTCGAGTTGACTATCAAGGAGCTTGTCATGGTGCGCGAGATAAATGTCGCCCAGTATCGGAGCTATGCATGAACCAATGCCGACGCCATTGCTCTGGAGGTAAACAGATTCATTCCAGGTGCAAAATGTCGAGTTAAAGCAAAAAGTAAGGAGTTCCAAGAAGTTGCTATTGCTGATGCCTGCAGAACTCTGGAAAGCTACCACACCAAAGGAATCAATGCATTCTTCAACGCTTGCCAGCAGTTTCTTTTGCGGAAGGGAATAATATAAATCTTTTATATCGATAGAGCAGGCCGAAAAGCCTTTCGCTGGGTTTTGTTGCAAGAAAGCGATTACTTGGTTAGAACTCTTCACCTGAAAAGGGTCGTCAATGGTTAAGAGGTTCAGCTTGTCTTGCAAAAAATAACGCGACAGACTTTTGCCATGTGCCATCCTCGGAGACTATTGCTCGAAGTGGGCAGTCCAGCTTGTGAGTTTTGGCTGTGAAGAATATCTTTAAGCAGGACCCCTTGCTTTTCTCTATACACTTGGCTAGGGATTCCAAATTCATTTGTGCACACATTTTCCGTGATCGGGCTTTCACTTTACTTAGAGTGACATCGCTTCTCTGCCGGAAAGTCGAACTGATAGCATTTTCTGCTTTCGATAAGTAGAGCGCTTTTGGCATCACAGCAAAAACCTCCCTCTTTACCAGCCTGTAATAGGGTCAGCGAGTTGTTCTTTAAAAACGAGACGGTGAATTTGATTGGAATTCTACACCTGGTAGGTCTACACTTTGCCAAAATGTACACTCCATCTGAAACACATCGGTCCACTTCAGGAGCCACTGCTAGGCTGGAAACTTGTCTCACCATCGCAAGAAGTTCCGATGCCGATTGCCTGGGTTCCACGGCGAACTTTGGTCCTCGTCTAAGGACGCCTTGTACTTGTTCCGGCAAGGACACTTCACCATAGGTGTGGACCGGACTGTGCATCTTCTTAGTGATGGCTCGAAGCTGCGGCAGCGCGCACTGCCATAAGAATTCCGTAGTCCTGTCTGCCGTCTGAGGTCCACCGCCGCCATTCAAGTGCACCATGAGCTGAAGGTGTGCCGCTGTGTGCTCTCAGGAAGAGCCATTCTCTGTAGAGGCAAAATCACTCGTGAAATCATTGAAGCTCATGAAATCCATAAATTCAAAGATGAATGCGTAAGCGTTGCCTCAATAGCTCTGTCTGATAAAGTACTACGTTTCCTTGATGAGAATAGAAAAACGTGCGCAGCTGGTCTTGTGCCACTGTAGACCTGTGCTCAGGAATTGTCATTTTCGTCAATCTGTTTTGTGTATCTGTCTTTTCATTTGAGATTGGTTGCCACTGTATTTAGGTAGTGAAAATCACCTCAATAAACCTGTTGTAAGTTCAGCGCCGTGTCTGTGCAATTGTCACGTCCTTTGTACCCTGCGCTGCTGAAAAAACCGCTGACGAGCGAAGGCACGGAGGGGACACAAGGACATGTTCCTGGAAAATTTTAAAAGTTTTCAAGCAGCCAGCTACGCAGAAGTACGACCCTTTACGTCACTGAAGACTTACATTTAAATATATTCGCGACTAATCAATACTCCACACTATGTAATATCAAAACACAAGCTTATCACAACAGCGCGCTGAAACGGACAGGGAGAGCAGCAGACACGACCCGCTCACGCTTCGCGGCCTGGCCAACAGGCGGCGCAGCCAATACAATGAGCATGGGCTATAGTTTTCATGCGTCTGTGTCAAAGTAGGTGCTATGTAAAATGCGTTTGATCTTTCATCATAGATCCCAGCATGGTGACAATCTTCCTTGTTGAACATGTCTGCTGTACACCTAAGGGACTTGACTAAGAAGCAAACAAGTGGAGTTTTTTTTCTCGTAATGCAATGAGAAACAATCTTTAATTGCTACAGTTCTGGCAAGATAGAGACTTGGGACATACTGTGAATAAAACATGTGCATTTGTCAGCAAAATGCTTGGTGTTAGTGCATGGACAGCGTTTAATGGAAAGAAGGAGAGGCAAGAGTAAGCAGGTGGAAGTGGTCGACACCCAGCACAGAATGGCCAGGAAGTGGAGATTAGCGGCGTAGCACCCATTATGACAACTTCCCAAAGCTGGCATTGAGGTCATGGATGCACAACTTTTCCCAGCACTATGTTAGATGGTAACTGCATGGCATATGCTTTAAAGGGGTCCAGACACAAAGTTTTTCGGCGTCAGTTTATTTGCCTTCAAAGAGGCCTACGGGCCTAGCAATCATGAAAATAAGAGCAAAACACCAGTGCACAGTGTGAATAATTAATTACAAGCCATTTTGTACACAAAGCCTTTGGTCTCAGTTAGCGCCAGCGCTGAAGTGAACAACACCTGAGTTCAGCGACGTCACAATAATTAAAGCAAGTGCACAATGACATCACTCGATGTGGGTGGAAATAGTTTCGTTTATGGGGGTTAAACGTCCGAAAGCGACTCAGGCTATGAGGGACGTTGTAGTGAAGGGCTCCGCAAAATTTCCACCACCTGGGGTTCTTTAATGTGCACTGACGTCGAATGGTACACGGGCCTCTAGAATTTCACCTCCATCGAAATTCGACCACCGCGACCGGGATCGAACTCGCGTCTTTCAGGTCAGCAGTGAAGCGCCATAACCACTCAGCCGCGGAGGCAGCCCAATGTAGGTGGAAATGGCGAGAGGCTCATCGGACAGCATTAAAAACAGCAATAACTTATGTTCCCCTCAAAGAATGTGCCAGACACTTGCAAGATGGCAACTTCTTACGCCCATGAAAGAAATCGTACGGTAACTAACCCCTCTCTCCTCTCCCACTACCGACCCATACCACCTTGCTGCCCTGTGTGCAATGCTCAAAAGGCAAACCTGACTGATATCTTCGGGATCTGTCCGGCTTCCCCTCCACCCAGCAGGCCGGAGCCACTCCAAACATGGGAGGACTGGGAGACCTCACCACGCTCCACAGATCAGGCACGACAGAAGATCGTCGCCACCTGTGCGGCCAGCGTCATGGACCTTTTAGCCTGAACGTTTGAGTGCGGTGTGGTCGTGCGGGGACCCAGGGGTCCTGAGAGGCCCGAATTCCTCTGCACAATAAAGTCTTTCTCTCTTTCACTCTCATGCCGTTCATTGCGTTTAAAATTTTGTGTCTGCACCCCTTTAAGGACTAGAGACACCAAATTTTTTCTTGCGTGTTTTCTTCTTTCAAACGATATCGTAGACATTCGTATACATGAAGCACCCTGTGGTATTTGTGTACGACCGCTAAATAGTTTATAATTGAATTTCTTCTTCACGCTGTTTCGGTTTCATCGACCGAAGGACGACTGTGACGTCAAGTTGATGTTTTCGCCACGTGATCAACTGGAAAAACTTGTAAGGGCCAGTGCGGGTGGCGCCATCAGGGGACACACAGGGACGGCTGACAACACTGGAGGGAGAGGGAATGCGTGGTTGGCTATGGCGGGAATGTGCGTGAGGTGTGCGCGGGAAGCGCGGGAGTGATCCGAGTGGCGTGGTCGAAGTGGGCTCAAGTGTGAGCTCGGTGCGCATTGCATTAGGTGCGCAAACTACGGATGACTATTGGGGGACTCCGGCACGAGGGACTCTGTGAGCGTGTGTAATAAATCATCCCTTGACAAGTGGGGGCCCGTCCGACGGAACCAACATGGAGACCAATGCCGGAACGTCCGCATCTGATGAAAGCTCCGTCACAGCCACGGTCCCAACGACCCTGGTGCAGCAACTCCTGGCCACTACGACGAAAGGTACGCTGCTCGAGCGGGAGCAACTGGCAGCGCAAGTGCGCGAGATTCTGCTCACGACATCGATCGACACCAGCAGTACGACAGCGGAGCAGGCCAATGAAGCTAGGCCTAGCGGTCGCGGGCTTTGACGATGAGGGAGGCACTTAGGCCGTTACCGAAATTCATCGGATATGAAGACAGTCAACCCCCGCAAACATTCTTGGATCGATTCGTCGAGTACTGCTATTTTGGAGGAATCCCGAACGATCGTCGCCTTCAACATATCCCTGTGGCGTTGGAAGGCTCTGCGAAACAGTGGTGGCGGTTCATCGGTGGCCACTCAGATTGGGCTTCCTTCGCCGAGGACTTCAAGGGCGAGTTCGCGGCCGTCGACTACAGGGAAAAATTGAAGGCAGAGCTGGCCGAGCGCACTCAGCACCCTGCCGAGAATCTAAAACAGTTCATACACATCATAGCAGAGTACTATGACCGTATTGGAGAGCCTGTCACCGACGCGGAAAAAGTTGATCGGGTGAGGCGGCAAATGCATCCGACCTTTCAGGACCTGACGAATAACATGGAATTCGCGAACCTGCGCGACATGGCAAAGGCAGCGGGCCTCCTTATGCAGCGTGCGTGGCACCGCCTGCGTTACGTGCCACCGCCACTGCGAAGCACGCAGGCCGCGCCCGACCTCGCCTTTGTTGACGCCGGCGCTCCACATCGTCACTGCCCTGTCGCGGCGGCCTCAACCGATGCTTCGTCACGACATGACTGGTCGCTTCGGCCTGCAGCGATGCTCGCGTCCCGACACGGGGTCCGTCCTTCGGGCTCGACGCTGCGAGCTGAGGCCCCTTTGTGGGCGCCGCCAGATCCCCGTGCACAGTACCAGTCGCCGGCTTCAATGAACGAAAGCGGCCGCTCCGCACTGGGCATCGCATGGCCCATGCCTCCACCTGAGGCTGTTGTCTGCCACCGGTGCGGTGGTAGAGGTCATCGAGCGCGCGCATGCCCTACAGGCAAGTCACGAAGCAGACCGCGCTGCTTCCGCTGTGATCAGGTCGGTCACCTCCAAGCAAACTGTCCGGGAAATGGCCGAGCGTAGGAGTTGTGCCGGCCAACGGCTACGCAACTTCCTTGCAAGTTCTAGCAACGACCGGTGGGAAAGAACCTCTGCTCGAGGTATCAATCGGCGACAGTGTATTTTACGCCCTCCTGGACACCGGCGCCAGCGTTAGGCTGATGAACGCACGAGCCTTCGAGGCGGCGAAACGAAGTGGCGCCAGCACCAGAGAAGAAAGACGGACTCTCCGGCTTGCAGAGGGATGGTCCGAGACAACACCCTCTGTACGTTGCCGCATCCGATGGCAGGGTAGCAGCCGGAAACAGCGCTTCCTCTTGTTGGAGAAGCTTTGCCACGACATAGTTCTGGGACGAGACTTCCTTGCCACAGCGGGCTTTTCTGTACATATAGGCCTCGGTGGATGGACACTCGGGATGGATCCCCAGCCATTGGTGAGGTTCAGCAAGGCACCCTCTCGCCACCACACAGCGGCTGCTGGCCTGCTCAAGACAGCTCCACACAAGTTGCACAGCAGCATCCTGACATGGAAGACTGGGATGAGGACCTAGCTACCTCCTTGCAGCAGCTGTTTGCTCTGGAAGAGCATGGTCCACCTGAGGCCAACTGCAGCCAAGCGACGTCTGACCGCAGGGCCTCTCCAGACAGCGATCGACTGGAAGCCATCCTCAGTCAATATAGACATGTTTTCCAAAAATACCCCGGCTGCACATCTCTCATTACGCATAGAATAGATACAGGCGACCACTGTCCAGTCCGTTGCAAACTGCGCCCAGTAAACGCAAAAAAGCGGGAAGTCATGGACCAATGTATACAAGAACGGCTGCAGCAAGACCTTATCGAACCATGCACCAGCTCATGGGCCAGTGCTCCAGTCCTGGTGCAGAAAAAGAATGGTGGGTACCGCCTAGCAGTTGACGGCACACCATTAAATGCCAGGACAAATGTACCAAGGTACCCAATGCCTCGTACCGACTGGGTCCTTGCACAGTTGGGTCGTGCCAAATGGTTCTCGAGTCTGGACCTTGCACAAGGTTTTTTCCAAGTGCCTGCAGCACCGGAGGACGTTCAAAAGACTGCGTTCATATGCCACAAGGGCATGTTTCAGTTTAAGAGGATGCCATTTGGAGTGGCTGGAGGGCCAGCAACGTTTCAGTCTTTAATGGACAAACTGCCAGACGGAATAAAACATACCTACTGCACGGCTTTCTTGGATGATATCCTTATCTACTCCGACACATTGGCAGAACATCTGGACCACATTGCCGAGGTGTTGCGTAGGATCGACAGGGCCGGCCTCTCAGTCAACCCAGCAAAGGTTTCCTTCTGCAAACAGACTCTCAAGTTCCTTGGGCACATAATTACTCCTGGCGAGTGCAGACCGGACCCAGACAAGGCGCAAGCTGTCTCTCAGTTTCCCCCACCCCGTACTGTCAAACAACTCCAAATGTTCTTGGGCCTAGTTGGCTACTACAGGAATTTTATACCCTCATTCTCCGACAAGGCAAAACCTCCAACACTGCTGTTGAGGAAAGGTACAGACTGGTTGTGGGGGGCTGAGCAGCGAGCAGCATTTGAGCTGCTGAAGACTACACTGGCAGGCGAGGTGGCTGTCACCCTACCGGATCTGAACCGGCCATTCGTCATTGAGACGGATGCTAGTGGCACAGGCATTGTGGCAGTTCTACTTCAGGAGGTGGATGGCTTGCTTCGGCCAGTCTCGTTTTTTAGCAGAACCCTAACAGCAGCAGAGCAAAACTACACAGTGCAAGAATGGGAATGTCTGGCAGTCGTGTGGGCTGTGGAAAAATTCAGGCCATACATTGAGCTTACGTCTTTTGAAGTTCATTGTGATCACGCATCGCTGGCACGGATGCTCAACACTGAACACACGTTGGGTCGGGTGCGACGCTGGGTTTTGCGATTCCAAGGGCTGAGGTGCACAGTTAGGCATCGCCGAGGCCGAGCTAACATCCCAGCCGATGCTCTGAGCAGATTTCCAACTGGTCATCCAGAACCAATGCCTTCAAGCTTGGCAGAAGAATGGTTTCCGATAGAACTCGAGGAACCACAGCTCACCATTCGCTTCGCTGATGTTGCCTCGGCTGACCTTGTTGACACCTCACCCCTAACCGACTGTGCAAAACTGAAGCACGAGCAACAGAAAGCCCCGTTGCTGCAGCAGCTGCTGCAGTACCTTGAGGCGGCGATCCTACCAGACGACCCCAAGTGGGCAAAAACGGTCTCCGACTTGGCCAAGGACAGCCATATAGAACCTGATGGGGTTCTGCTTTGGACACGCGGAGGCAAAGCGGTGCCGTGGCTCCCCCTCCATCTACGAGAATTGGTGCTTAAACTGAAGCACGACCATCCACTCAGTGGACACGCCGGCTTCTTCAAAACCTTAAGGCGCATCGAGAGCCGCTTCACTTGGTTGGGGGTGCGCTCCGACACGTCTCGCTATGTACGAGGGTGTCAGCAGTGCCAGGTCTTCAAGCCCCGTCGCCAGAAGCCAAAGGGACTTATGGACAGCACTTGGGCGTCCTCACCCATGCAGCACCTCAGTGTGGATCTGATAGGCCCATTGCCCAGAACTCCACGGCAACACAAGTATATCCTTGTAGTTCCGGACACATTCACTAAGTTTATCGATCTTTTTCCCCTGCGGGCACCAACTTCAAAAGCCATCGTTGAAAGGATTGTGGAAGTTTTCTGCCGGCACGGTGCACCTCTTTCCATCTCCAGTGATAACGGTAAACCATTCGTCAGCAAGATATGGAAGGGAGTGCTGCAACATTGGGGAATACAAGAGCGGCACACAGTCCCCTACAGACCTGCTGGACAGCCTGTAGAACGTCACAATGCTACAGTCAAGCAGACCATTGTCAACTACTGCTCCTCCCACTGCAATTGGGACAAGCGACTCCCTGAGGTGGCCTTTGCAATGCGGACATCAGAGAGTGTGGTCACAGGGTTTACGCCCGCATTCTTGTGCTATGGTCGGGAACTTCGTACACCTTGGGCAGATAGGCAGCAGATTAGTGCTGAAATTTCTGCATCGGCACCCCATGCACTCGCTGCAGAGCTAAACCTTTACCTGCAGGATGCATTGGCCATGGCCAGGGAACACCAAGAATCAGCGAAGGTTGAACAGGCCAGGCATTACAACAAGCATCGTGAACCAACCACCTACAAAGTTGGCGACCTCGTGCTCCGCGACAAGCACACTCTAAGTAATGCAAGTACAGGCTTCACTGCTAAATTGGCCCCTCGCCGCTCAGGGCCCTACCTAATCACTGCCCGTGTGGGTCAGAACCACTTTAAACTCAAAGGCCCTGCCTCAAGAAAGTATATGGGTGTGGCCAACGCAGACCAGCTAATGCCATACCATCCACCGTGGAGGCCTGCTTGCACGAATTAAGGGGGGGAGGATGTAAGGGCCAGTGCGGGTGGCGCCATCAGGGGACACTCAGGGACGGCTGACAACACTGGAGGGAGAGGGGATGCGTGGTTAGCTACGGCGGGAATGTGCGTGAGGTGTGCGCGGGAGTGATCCGAGTGGTGTGGTCGAAGTGGGCTCAAGTGTGAGCTCGGTGCGCGTTGCATTAGGTGCGCGAACTGCGGATGACTATTGGGGGACTCCGGCACGCGGGACTCTGTGAGCGTGTGTAATAAATCATCCCTTGACAAACTTTAATATAATCACTGACCGGCTTGTCATTCCATGTTTTGGAAGATGCTGGATTAAATGTCGTAGTCAATTGAATATACATATCAGCGATTATATTGCAGTTTTTCTAGTAGATCACGCGAACAAACCGTCAACTTGACGTCACAGTCGTCATTCAGTCAATGAAACCGAAACAGCACGAGAGAAGAAATTCAATCAAATTATTTAGCGCTTGTAGGAAAATACCACACGGTAATTCCTGTATTCTAATGTCTAACGCATCGTTTGACAGAAGAAAACATGCAATAAAATTACACTAGCTGCCCACTGAAAGAGAAGACACTTTCGCAAGGCAGCAAAGCTACCTAAGGAACAAGATGGTAGGTTCCAAAATTATTTACCTGGATGAGATATGTGCAACGGCAGCAAGCGCAGTGTTGGTGGAAGGACAGAACGGCGAGCGTGTGCTGCTTGTGCCAAGATCAGGACAACCATGGCCTGGAGCAGGCTGCCAGGGAAGGGCCACCGCATCATTGTGATGCACATCAGCAGTGAGAAAGGCCCATCAACGGCTGCCTGTATGTTTCCTGCAGAAAAAACGAAAAGGGTGAAGACTGCTATGAAGATACGGGTGGCAATCATTTTGAGATGTTTGCACTCATGTGCTCCAGAGGCAGACAAAAGAAACATCGTAGCAAAACACAAGCAGTTGTGCCATTCACATCTGGACGAAGCAATGCCGACAACAGTTTTACACAAAGAAGCAGTTCAGCAGTAGCTGACAGAGAGAACACTAATGGAACGCTATGATGCCAACAATGTGGCTCCCATAAATCATGAAGCTGCCCAAACTGTGTGTTGTCAAATACCATGTAGGTGTCGCTGTGGCGAGGGCTGGCAACGTCAAGCTCTGGCTCCCACCTTATCTTTAACCTATGGAGTTTCTCTGGGTACAAGTTAATAATGATACCAAGAATGAGCATAAAGATTTATGGCTTCCTTTGGTTGAAGCTCTGGTCATAAACAAGACACCAACGGTTTCAGCAGAAAAGTGGAGGAATTGTGCACACCACGCCATGAATAATGATGAAAAATTCAGAGCAAACTCTGCCAGCGGCCCTCATATTCATTAACACATACGAGTTTCACAAAACATAACTATGTAGCACATCGGCTCTGGGATGCATCACAATAGTAAACCAGCGCTAACATCTCTTGCACTGCAAATTAAAACTCTACATCACCAAGTTATCAGGCTTCCAAACTTTGGAAGTGATATGCCAGGTTTAACTTCCTGAAGGAACACATGGGCTATGAAGAACACCACAGTGGACGGCTCCAGATTAATTTATACCGTATGGGGTTCTTCAACGTGCATTGACGTCGCACAGCACACCATTGTTTTTATGTTTTGCCACCGTCGAAATACTGCCACTGCAGCAGGATCGGGCTCAAACCCGCGACCCTGAGATCAGCAGCCGAACGCCAAAGCCACTAAATCATATGGCGGGTGCTTCCAAATTTTCATCTAGCTGCTTTTTCTATGGACTGCTTTCCTGTCTCACTGAAGAATACAATACTTGCTTTAACTATTCGCTTAGTAATTCTTTAGGCATGCTGTTTTGTCTTCGCTGAGAACGAATAAACAACTGAGGCTCCTCAACCTTCACGCTGTCAGCAGGCAAAGGACACCTGCAGCTGCATTCCTTTAATACAAGCACATGCATCAGTTTTTGTGCTTATACGCAGGTTGGAGTGGAACGTCAATTCTTATAAATGTCCGACATGAGTATGACGACATCCATACAGACACAAGGCAGCAACGGGAAACTGCAATACGGGCACTGCCTTTGATAAAAACAACTTACTTGTGTGGTGCATTCTTTTCAGCCATCTCCTGCTTCTCGATACAGCTAACTCATTGTTAGAAGCATGCAGTAGCAGTGAGCCACTCACAACTTGCCTCCGCGTCCCCCGGCTCTGCTTCTTGCATCGACCCTTTTTCCTTTAAAAGCGCTTACATCGAAAGGTGGGCGACCTGTCACATTTGCAAACAGCGCGCCTGTTTTGCACCTTGCTAGCCATGACGAAGCAAGTACGCATCGAAATGTTCACTGAATGTGGGGGAAGATAGAAATACAAGAAAAGCATTTAACGCTCTAGCGCACAAATTCAATACGACGCAAATTTTTATTTTTCTCGTCGAGCAGCCACGATCTACCACTGACGCTGATACTGTAGAAGCTTGGGCAAGTTGGTGTGACATGGTTTTTTCAGCAGCGCGGGGGACAAAGGACGGGACAAGTGCACAGACACGGCGCTGAACTTACATCCGGTTTATTGAGGTGATTTTCACTACTTAAGTACAGTGGCAACCAATCTCAAACGAAAAGACAGATACACAAAACAGATGACGAAAATGACAATTCCTGAGCACAGGTCTACAGTGGCACAAGACCAGCTGCGCACGTTTTTCTATTCTCATCAAGGAAACGTAGTTCTTTATCAGACAGCTATTAAGGCAACGCTTACACATTCAACTTTGAATTTATGGATTTTATGAGCTTCAATGATTTCACGAGTGATTTTTGTTCTATTATCTGACAGCACTCGACACTGAGTGAAAACAGGATAACACGGCGGTTTTTTGTTCTTTTTTCTTTCCTGTGTGCAGTTTCTGCAATGAATGCCAAGGTGACGGGAAGCGGTGCCGCTCACGTTGTTGTTGTGTTCCCGCAGCCGGTCGTTGAGGCAACGACCAGTTTGCCCCGTGTAGTGCTTGCCACATGTAAGCGGAAACCTGTACACAACATTGCTGCTACATGGTACAAAACCTTTATGGTGTTTCTTATCGCAGCCAACTATCCTTTCATTGCTGCTGTTTACAATATGGCAGAGTTTGGAAAGCTTATCGGGCACGGAAAAAAACAACGTTTACAACGGCACGCGCTCCCACCCTTTTCAGATTATGTGAAATGCGGTGTATATAAGGAATAACCACATACTTTCTTTTTTCTTCCTTGGGCCTTTCAGCGGAATCTCTGCGGCCTGAATTAATGATTTCTCTTGGCAGGCTCTATGATATTGCAATCAGAAGGTCGGAAGGGTATCCTGCTGCTTGTAAGCGTACCACCTGATTTTGATAGCTGTCTTGCATCGCATGATGGCATGATTTTTCTAGGGCATTTCTTAAACGCAACTTTGCGATGCCGCGCTTTACAAGCTTAGAATGTGCAGAAGCGAAAGGCGTGAGGGGCTTCTGGCATCGTGGCTCGTAACGCCAGCACACATGGCTATTCTTGAGGAACATGGCAAGATCTAAAAAACGTAACTATCCTTCAGAAGGCGTTTCATGCGTCAAAACAAGAGTGTCAAGACAGGTGTGAAAAATTGATAAAACTTTCGAGACCGAGGCCCCTGCGTCAGTAACTGCACATGTCATCAAAACTAAAAAATCATCTACAAACCTAAAAACACGAGCCACGCTTTCGTCGAGTTGACTATCAAGGAGCTTGTCATGGTGCGCGAGATAAATGTCGCCCAGTATCGGAGCTATGCATGAACCAATGCCGACGCCATTGCTCTGGAGGTAAACAGATTCATTCCAGGTGGAAAATGTCGAGTTAAAGCAAAAAGTAAGGAGTTCCAAGAAGTTGCTATTGCTGATGCCTGCAGAACTCTGGAAAGCTACAACACCAAAGGAATCAATGCATTCTTCAACGCTTGCCAGCAGTTTCTTTTGCGGAAGGGAATAATATAAATCTTTTATATCGATAGAGCAGGCCGAAAAGCCTTTCGCTGGGTTTTGTTGCAAGAAAGCGATTACTTGGTTAGAACTCTTCACCTGAAAAGGGTCGTCAATGGTTAAGAGGTTCAGCTTGTCTTGCAAAAAATAACGCGACAGACTTTTGCCATGTGCCATCCTCGGAGACTATTGCTCGAAGTGGGCAGTCCAGCTTGTGAGTTTTGGCTGTGAAGAATATCTTTAAGCAGGACCCCTTGCTTTTCTCTATACACTTGGCTAGGGATTCCAAATTCATTTGTGCACACATTTTCCGTGATCGGGCTTTCACTTTACTTAGAGTGACATCGCTTCTCTGCCGGAAAGTCGAACTGATAGCATTTTCTGCTTTCGATAAGTAGAGCGCTTTTGGCATCACAGCAAAACCTCCCTCTTTACCAGCCTGTAATAGGGTCAGCGAGTTGTTCTTTAAAAACGAAACGGTGAATTTGATTGGAATTCTACACCTGGTAGGTCTACAGTTTGCCAAAATGTACACTCCATCTGAAACACATCGGTCCACTTCAGGAGCCACTGCTAGGCTGGAAACTTGTCTCACCATCGCAAGAAGCTCCGATGCCAATTGCCTGGGTTCCACGGCGAACTTTGGTCCTCGTCTAAGGACGCCTTGTACTTGTTCCGGCAAGGACACTTCACCATAGGTGTGGACCGGACTGTGCATCTTCTTAGTGATGGCTCGAAGCTGCAGCAGCGCGCAGTGCCATAAGAATTCCGTAGTCCTGTCTGCCGTCTGAGGTCCACCGCCGCCATTCAAGTGCACCATGAGCTGAAGATGTGCCGCTGTGTGCTCTCAGGAAGAGCCATTCTCTGTAGAGGCAAAATCACTCGTGAAATCATTGAAGCTCATGAAATCCATAAATTCAAAAATGAATGCGTAAGCGTTGCCTCAATAGCTCTGTCTGATAAAGTACTACGTTTCCTTGATGAGAATAGAAAAACGTGCGCAGCTGGTCTTGTGCCACTGTAGACCTGTGCTCAGGAATTGTCATTTTCGTCAATCTGTTTTGTGTATCTGTCTTTTCATTTGAGATTGGTTGCCACTGTACTTAAGTAGTGAAAATAACCTCAATAAACCTGTTGTAAGTTCAGCGCCGTGTCTGTGCACTTGTCACGTCCTTTGTCCCCTGCGCTGCTGAAAAAACCGCTGACGAGCGAAGGCACGGAGGGGACACAAGGACATGTTTCTGGAAAATTTTAAAAGTTTTCGAGCAGCCAGCTACGCAGAAGTACGACCCTTTACGTCACTGAAGACTTACATTTAAATATATTCGCGACTAATCAATACTCCACACTATGTAATATCAAAACACAAGCTTATCACAACAGCGCGCTGAAACGGACAGGGAGAGCAGCAGACACGACCCGCTCACGCTTCGCGGCCTGGCCAACAGGCGGCGCAGCCAATACAATGAGCATGGGCTATAGTTTTCATGCGTCTGTGTCAAAGTAGGTGCTATGTAAAATGCGTTTGATCTTTCATCATAGATCCCAGCATGGTGACAATCTTCCTTGTTGAACATGTCTGCTGTACACCTAAGGGACTTGACTAAGAAGCAAACAAGTGGAGTTTTTTTTCTCGTAATGCAATGAGAAACAATCTTTAATTGCTACAGTTCTGGCAAGATAGAGACTTGGGACATACTGTGAATAAAACATGTGCATTTGTCAGCAAAATGCTTGGTGTTAGTGCATGGACAGCGTTTAATGGAAAGAAGGAGAGGCAAGAGTAAGCAGGTGGAAGTGGTCGACACCCAGCACAGAATGGCCAGGAAGTGGAGATTAGCGGCGTAGCACCCTGTATGACAACTTCCCAAAGCTGGCATTGAGGTCATGGATGCACAACTTTTCCCAGCACTATGTTAGATGGTAACTGCATGGCATATGCTTTAAAGGGGTCCAGACACAAAGTTTTTCGGCGTCAGTTTATTTGCCTTCAAAGAGGCCTACGGGCCTAGCAATCATGAAAATAAGAGCAAAACACCAGTGCACAGTGTGAATAATTAATTACAAGCCATTTTGTACACAAAGCCTTTGGTCTCAGTTAGCGCCAGCACTGAAATGAACAACACCTGAGTTAAGCGACGTCACAATAATTAAAGCAAGTGCACAATGACATCACTCGATGTGGGTGGAAATAGTTTCGTTTATGGGGGTTAAACGTCCGAAAGCGACTCAGGCTATGAGGGACGTTGTAGTGAAGGGCTCCGCAAAATTTCCACCACCTGGGGTTCTTTAATGTGCACTGACGTCGAATGGTACACGGGCCTCTAGTATTTCACCTCCATCGAAATTCGACCACCGCGACCGGGATCGAACTCGCGTCTTTCAGGTCAGCAGTGAAGCGCCATAACCACTGAGCAGCGGAGGCAGCCCAATGTAGGTGGAAATGGCGAGAGGCTCATCGGACAGCATTAAAAACAGCAATAACTTATGTTCCCCTCAAAGAATGTGTCAGACACTTGCAAGATGGCAACTTCTTACGCCCATGAAAGAAATCGTACGGTAACTAACCCCTCTCTCCTCTCCCACTACCGACCCATACCACCTTCCTGCCCTGTGTGCAATGCTCAAAAGGCAAACCTGACTGATATCTTCGGGATCTGTCCGGCTTCCCCTCCACCCAGCAGGCCGGAGCCACTCCAAACATGGGAGGACTGGGAGACCTCACTACGCTCCACAGATCAGGCACGACAGAAGATCGTCGCCACCTGTGCGGCCAGCGTCATGGACCTTTTAGCCTGAACGGTTGAGTGCGGTGTGGTCGTGCGGGGACCCAGGGGTCCCGGGAGGCCCGAATTCCTCTGCACAATAAAGTCTTTCTCTCTCTCACTCTCATGCCGTTCATTGCGTTTAAAATTTTGTGCCTGCACCCCTTTAAGGACTATAGACACCAAATTTTTTCTTGCGTGTTTTCTTCTTTCAAACGATATCGTAGACATTCGTATACATGAAGCACCCTGTGGTATTTGTGTACGACCGCTAAATAGTTTACAATTGAATTTCTTCTTCACGCTGTTTCGGTTTCGTCGACCGAAGGACGACTGTGACGTCAAGTTGATGTTTTGGCCACGTGATCAACTGGAAAAACTTTAATATAATCACTAACAGGCTTGTCATTCCATGCCTTGGAAGATGCTGGATTAAATGTCATGGTGAATTAAATCTACATATCAGCGATTATATTGCAGTTTTTCTAGTAGATCACGCGAACAAACCGTCAACTTGACGTCACAGTCGTCATTCAGTCAATGAAACCGAAACAGCACGAGAGAAGAAATTCAATCAAATTATTTAGCGCTTGTAGGAAAATACCACACGGTAATTCATGTATTCTAATGTCTAACGCATCGTTTGACAGAAGAAAACATGCAATAAAATTACACTAACTGCCCACTGAAAGAGAAGACACTTTCGCAAGGCAGCAAAGCTACCTAAGGTACAAGATGGTAGGTTCCAAAATTATTTACCTGGATGAGATATGTGCAACGGCAGCAAGCGCAGTGTTGGTGGAAGGACAGAACGGCGAGCGTGTGCTGCTTGTGCCAAGATCAGGACAACCATGGCCTGGAGCAGGCTGCCAGGGAAGGGCCACCGCATCATTGTGATGCACATCAGCAGTGAGAAAGGCCCATCAACGGCTGCCTGTATGTTTCCTGCAGAAAAACGGAAAGGGTGAAGACTGCTATGAAGATACGGGTGGCAATCATTTTGAGATGTTTGCACTCATGTGCTCCAGAGGCAGACAAAAGAAACATCGTAGCAAAACACAAGCAGTTGTGCCATTCACATCTGGACGAAGCAATGCCGACAACAGTTTTACACAAAGAAGCAGTTCAGCAGTAGCTGACAGAGAGAACACTAATGGAACGCTATGATGCCAACAATGTGGCTCCCATAAATCATGAAGCTGCCCAAACTGTGTGTTGTCAAATACCATGTAGGTGTCGCTGTGGCGAGGGCTGGCAACGTCAAGCTCTGGCTCCCACCTAAGCTTTAACCTATGGAGTTTCTCTGGATACAAGTTAATAATGATACCAAGAATGAGCATAAAGATTTATGGCTTCCTTTGGTTGAAGCTCTGGTCATAAACAAGACACCAACGGTTTCAGCAGAAAAGTGGAGGAATTGTGCACACCACGCCATGAATAATGATGAAAAATTCAGAGCAAACTCAGCCAGCGGCCCTCATATTCATTAACACATACGAGTTTCACAAAACATAACCATGTAGCACATCGGCTCTGGGATGCATCACAATAGTAAACCAGCGCTAACATCTCTTGCACTGCAAATTAAGACTCTACATCACCAAGTTATCAGGCTTCCAAACGTTGGAAGTGATATGCCAGGTTTAACTTCCTGAAGGAACACATGGGCTATGAAGAACACCACAGTGGACGGCTCTGGATTAATTTAGACCGTATGGGGTTCTTCAACGTGCATTGACGTCGCACAGCACACCATTGTTTTTATGTTTTGCCACCGTCGAAATACTGCCACTGCAGCAGGATCGGGCTCAAACCCGCGACCCTGAGATCAGCAGCCGAACGCCAAAGCCACTAAATCATATGGCGGGTGCTTCCAAATTTTCATCTAGCTGCTTTTTCTATGGACTGCTTTCCTGTCTCACTAAAGAATACAATACTTGCTTTAACTATTCGCTTAATAATTCTTTAGGCATGCTGTTTTGTCTTCGCTGAGAACGAATAAACAACTGAGGCTCCTCAACCTTCACGCTGTCAGCAGGCAAAGGACACCTGCAGCTGCATTCCTTTAATACAAGCACATGCATCAGTTTTTGTGCTTATATGCAGGTTGGAGTGGAACGTCAATTCTTATAAATGTCCGACATGAGTATGACGACATCCATACAGACACAAGGCAGCAACGGGAAACTGCAATACGGGCACTGCCTTTGATAAAAACAACTTACTTGTGTGGTGCATTCTTTTCAGCCATCTCCTGCTTCTCGATACAGCTAACTCATTGTTAGAAGCATACAGTAGCAGTGAGCCACTCACAACTTGCCTCTGCGTCCCCCGGCTCTGCTTCTTGCATCGACCCTTTTTCCTTTAAAAGCGCTTACATCGAAAGGTGGGCGACCTGTCACATTTGCAAACAGCGCGCCTGTTTTGCACCTTGCTAGCCATGACGAAGCAAGTACGCATCGAAATGTTCACTGAATGTGGGGGAAGATAGATATACAAGAAACGCATTTAACGCTCTAGCGCACAAATTCAATACGACGCAAATTTTTATTTTTCTCGTCGAGCAGCCACGATCTACCACTGACGCTGATACTGTAGAAGCTTGGGCAAGTTGGTGTGACATGGTTTTTTCAGCAGCGCAGGGGACAAAGGACGGGACAAGTGCACAGACACGGCGCTGAACTTACATCCGGTTTATTGAGGTGGTTTTCACTACTTAAATACAGTGGCAACCAATCTCAAATGAAAAGACAGATACACAAAACAGATTGACGACAATGACAATTCCTGAGCACAGGTCTACAGTGGCACAAGACCAGCTGCGCACGTTTTTCTATTCTCATCAAGGAAACGTAGTTCTTTATCAGACAGAGCTAATGAGGCAACGCTTACGCATTCATCTTTGAATTTATGGATTTCATGAGCTTCAATGATTTCACGAGTGATTTTTGTTCTATTATCTGACAGCACTCGACACTGAGTGAAAACAGGATAACACGGCGGTTTTTTGTTCTTTTTTCTTTCCTGTGTGCAGTTTCTGCAATGAATGCCAAGGTGACGGGAAGCGGTGCCGCTCACGTTGTTGTTGTGTTCCCGCAGCCGGTCGTTGAGGCAACGACCAGTTTGCCCCGTGTAGTGCTTGCCACATGTAAGCGGAAACCTGTACACAACATTGCTGCTACATGGTACAAAACCTTTTTGGTGTTTCTTATCGCAGCCAACTATCCTTTCATTGCTGCTGTTTACAATATGGCAGAGTTTGGAAAGCTTATCGGGCGCGGAAAAAAACAACGTTTACAACGGCACGCGCTCCCACCCTCTTCAGATTATGTGAAATGCGGTGTAGATAAGGAATAACCACATACTTTCTTTTTTCTTCCTTGGGCCTTTCAGTGGAATCTCTGCGGCCTGAATTAATGATTTCTCTTAGCAGGCTCTCTGATATTGCAATCAGAAGGTCGGAAGGGTATCCTGCTGCTTGTAAGCGTACCACCTGATTTTGATAGCTGTCTTGCATCGCATGATGGCATGATTTTTCTAGGGCATTTCTTAAACGCAACTTTGCGATGCCGCGCTTTACAAGCTTAGAATGTGCAGAAGCGAAAGGCGTGAGGGGCTTCTGGCATCGTGGCTCGTAACGCCAGCACACATGGCTATTCTTGAGGAACATGGCAAGATCTAAAAAACGTAACTTTCCTTCAGAAGGCGTTTCATGCGTCAAAACAAGAGGGTCAAGACAGGTGTGAAAAATTGATAAAACTTTCGAGACCGATGCCCCTGCGTCAGTAACTGCACATGTCATCAAAACTAAAAAATCATCTACAAACCTAAAAACACGAGCCACGCTTTCGTGGAGATGACTATGAAGGAGCTTGTCATGGTGCGCGAGATAAATGTCGCCCAGTATCGGAGCTATGCATGAACCAATGCAGACGCCATTGCTCTGGAGGTAAACAGATTCATTCCAGGTGGAAAATGTCGAGTTAAAGCAAAAAGTAAGGAGTTCCAAGAAGTTGCTATTGCTGATGCCTGCAGAATTCTGGAAAGCTACCACACCAAAGGAATCAATTGCATTCTTCAACGCTTGCCAGCAGTTTCTTTTGCGGAAGGGAATAATATAAATCTTTTATATCGATAGAGCAGGCCGAAAAGCCTTTCCCTGGGTTTTGTTGCAAGAAAGCGATTACTTGGTTAGAACTCTTCACCTGAAAAGGGTCGTCAATGGTTAAGAGGTTCAGCTTGTCTTGCAAAAAATAACGCGACAGACTTTTGCCATGTGCCATCCTCGGAGACTATTGCTCGAAGTGGGCAGTCCAGCTTGTGAGTTTTGGCTGTGAAGAATATCTTTAAGCAGGACCCCTTGCTTTTCTCTATACACTTGGCTAGGGATTCCAAATTCATTTGTGCACACATTTTCCGTGCTCGGGCTTTCACTTTACTTAGAGCGACATCGCTTCTCTGCCGGAAAGTTGAACTGATAGCATTTTCTGCCTTCGATAAGTAGAGCGCTTTTGGCATCACAGCAAAACCTCCCTCTTTATCAGCCTGTAATAGGGTCAGCGAGTTGTTCTTTAAAAACGAAACGGTGAATTTGACTGGAATTCTACACCTGGTAGGTTTACACTTTGCCAAAATGTCCACTCCATCTGAAACACATCGGTCCACTTCAGGAGCCGCTGCTAGGCTGGAAACTTGTCTCACCATCGCAAGAAGTTCCGGTGCCGATCGCCTGGGTTCCACGGCGAACTTTGGTCCTCGTCTAAGGACTTCTTGTACTTGTTCCGGCAAGGACACTTCACCATAGGTGTGGACCGGACTGTGCATCTTCTTAGTGATGGCTCGAAGCTGCGGCAGCGCGCACTGCCATAAGAATTCCGTAGTCCTGTCTGCCGTCTGAGGTCCACCGCCGCCATTCAAGTGCACCATGAGCTGAAGATGTGCCGCTGTGTGCTCTCAGGAAGAGCCATTCTCTGTAGAGGCAAAATCACTCGTGAAATCATTGAAGCTCATGAAATCCATAAATTCAAAGATGAATGCGTAAGCGTTGCCTCAATAGCTCTGTCTGATAAAGTACTACGTTTCCTTGATGAGAATAGAAAAACGTGCGCAGCTGGTCTTGTGCCACTGTAGACCTGTGCTCAGGAATTGTCATTTTCGTCAATCTGTTTTGTGTATCTGTCTTTTCATTTGAGATTGGTTGCCACTGTACTTAAGTAGTGAAAATCACCTCAATAAACCTGTTGTAAGTTCAGCGCCGTGTCTGTGCACTTGTCACGTCCTTTGTCCCCTGCGCTGCTGAAAAAACCGCTGACGAGCGAAGGCACGGAGGGGACACAAGGACATGTTCCTGGAAAATTTTAAAAGTTTTCGAGCAGCCAGCTACGCAGAAGTACGACCCTTTACGTCACTGAAGACTTACATTTAAATATATTCGCGACTAATCAATACTCCACACTATGTAATATCAAAACACAAGCTTATCACAACAGCGCGCTGAAACGGACAGGGAGAGCAGCAGACACGACCCGCTCACGCTTCGCGGCCTGGCCAACAGGCGGCGCAGCCAATACAATGAGCATGGGCTATAGTTTTCATGCGTCTGTGTCAAAGTAGGTGCTATGTAAAATGCGTTTGATCTTTCATCATAGATCCCAGCATGGTGACAATCTTCCTTGTTGAGCATGTCTGCTGTACACCTAAGGGACTTGACTAAGAAGCAAACAAGTGGAGTTTTTTTTCTCGTAATGCAATGAGAAACAATCTTTAATTGCTACAGTTCTGGCAAGATAGAGACTTGGGACATACTGTGAATAAAACATGTGCATTTGTCAGCAAAATGCTTGGTGTTAGTGCATGGACAGCGTTTATTGGAAAGAAGGAGAGGCAAGAGTAAGCAGGTGGAAGTGGTCGACACCCAGCACAGAATGGCCAGGAAGTGGAGATTAGCGGCGTAGCACCCTGTATGACAACTTCCCAAAGCTGGCATTGAGGTCATGAATGCACAACTTTTCCCAGCACTATGTTAGATGGTAACTGCATGGCATATGCTTTAAAGGGGTCCAGACACAAAGTTTTTCGGCGTCAGTTTATTTGCCTTCAAAGAGGCCTACGGGCCTAGCAATCATGAAAATAAGAGCAAAACACCAGTGCACAGTGTGAATAATTAATTACAAGCCATTTTGTACACAAAGCCTTTGGTCTCAGTTAGCGCCAGCGCTGAAGTGAACAACACCTGAGTTCAGCGACGTCACAATAATTAAAGCAAGTGCACAATGACATCACTCGATGTGGGTGGAAATAGTTTCGTTTATGGGGGTTAAACGTCCGAAAGCGACTCAGGCTATGAGGGACGTTGTAGTGAAGGGCTCCGCAAAATTTCCACCACCTGGGGTTCTTTAATGTGCACTGACATCGAATGGTACACGGGCCTCTAGTATTTCACCTCCATCGAAATTCGACCACCGCGACCGGGATCGAACTCGCGTCTTTCAGGTCAGCAGTGAAGCGCCATAACCACCGAGCAGCGGAGGCAGCCCAATGTAGGTGGAAATGGCGAGAGGCTCATCGGACAGCATTAAAAACAGCAATAACTTATGTTCCCCTCAAAGAATGTGCCAGACACTTGCAAGATGGCAACTTCTTACGCCCATGAAAGAAATCGTACGGTAACTAACCCCTCTCTCCTCTCCCACTACCGACCCATACCACCTTCCTGCCCTGTGTGCAATGCTCAAAAGGCAAACCTGACTGATATCTTCGGGATCTGTCCGGCTTCCCCTCCACCCAGCAGGCCGGAGCCACTCCAAACATGGGAGGAGTGGGAGACCTCACTACGCTCCACAGATCAGGCACGACAGAAGATCGTCGCCACCTGTGCGGCCAGCGTCATGGACCTTTTAGCCTGAACGTTTGAGTGCGGTGTGGTCGTACGGGGACCCAGGGGTCCTGGGAGACCCGAATTCCTCTGCACAATAAAGTCTTTCTCTCTCTCACTCTCATGCCGTTCATTGCGTTTAAAATTTTGTGTCTGCACCCCTTTAAGGACTATAGACACCGAATTTTTTCTTGCGTGTTTTCTTCTTTCAAACGATATCTTAGACATTTGTATACATGAAGCACCCTGTGGTATTTGTGTACGAACGCTAAATAATTTATAATTGAATTTTTTCTTCAGGGTGTTTCGGTTTCATCGACCGAAGGACGACTGTGACGTCAAGTTGATGTTTTGGCCACGTGATCAACTGGAAAAACTTTAATATAATCACTAACAGGCTTGTCATTCCATGCCTTGGAAGATGCTGGATTAAATGTCATGGTGAATTAAATCTACATATCAGCGATTATATTGCAGTTTTTCTAGTAGATCACGCGAACAAACCGTCAACTTGACGTCACAGTCGTCATTCAGTCAATGAAACCGAAACAGCACGAGAGAAGAAATTCAATCAAATTATTTAGCGCTTGTAGGAAAATACCACACGGTAATTCATGTATTCTAATGTCTAACGCATCGTTTGACAGAAGAAAACATGCAAAAAAATTACACTAGCTGCCCACTGAAAGAGAAGACACTTTCGCAAGGCAGCAAAGCTACATAAGGTACAAGATGGTAGGTTCCAAAATTATTTACCTGGATGAGATATGTGCAACGGCAGCAAGCGCAGTGTTGGTGGAAGGACAGAACAGCGAGCGTGTGCTGCTTGTGCCAAGATCAGGACAACCATGGCCTGGAGCAGGCTGCCAGGGAAGGGCCACCGCATCATTGTGATGCACATCAGCAGTGAGAAAGGCCCATCAACGGCCGCCTGTATGTTTCCTGCAGAAAAAACGAAAAGGGTGAAGACTGCTATGAAGATACGGGTGGCAATCATTTTGAGATGTTTGCACTCATGTGCTCCAGAGGCAGACAAAAGAAACATCGTAGCAAAACACAAGCAGTTGTGCCATTCACATCTGGACGAAGCAATGCCGACAACAGTTTTACACAAAGAAGCAGTTCAGCAGTAGCTGACAGAGAGAACACTAATGGAACGCTATGATGCCAACAATGTGGCTCCCATAAATCATGAAGCTGCCCAAACTGTGTGTTGTCAAATACCATGTAGGTGTCGCTGTGGCGAGGGCTGGCAACGTCAAGCTCTGGCTCCCACCTTAGCTTTAACCTATGGAGTTTCTCTGGGTACAAGTTAATAATGATACCAAGAATGAGCATAAAGATTTATGGCTTCCTTTGCTTGAAGCTTTGCTCATAAACAAGACACCAACGGTTTCAGCAGAAAAGTGGAGCAATTGTGCACACCACGCCATGAATAATGATGAAAAATTCAGAGCAAACTCTGCCAGCGGCCCTCATATTCATTAACACATACGAGTTTCACAAAACATAACTATGTAGCACATCGGCTCTGGGATGCATCACAATAGTAAACCAGCGCTAACATCTCTTGCACTGCAAATTAAGACTTTACATCACCAAGTTATCAGGCTTCCAAACTTTGGAAGTGATATGCCAGGTTTAACTTCCTGAAGGAACACATGGGCTATGAAGAACACCACAGTGGACGGCTCCAGATTAATTTATACCGTATGGGGTTCTTCAACGTGCATTGACGTCGCACAGCACACCGTTGTTTTTATGTTTTGCCACCGTCGAAATACTGCCACTGCAGCAGGATCGGGCTCAAACCCGCGACCCTGAGATCAGCAGCCGAACGCCAAAGCCACTAAATCATATGGCGGGTGCTTCCAAATTTTCATCTAGCTGCTTTTTCTATGGACTGCTTTCCTGTCTCACTAAAGAATACAATACTTGCTTTAACTATTCGCTTAGTAATTCTTTAGGCATGCTGTTTTGTCTTCGCTGAGAACGAATAAACAACTGAGGCTCCTCAACCTTCACGCTGTCAGCAGGCAAAGGACACCTGCAGCTGCATTCCTTTAATACAAGCACATGCATCAGTTTTTGTGCTTATACACAGGTTGGAGTGGAACGTCAATTCTTATAAATGTCCGACATGAGTATGACGACATCCATACAGACACAAGGCAGCAACGGGAAACTGCAATACGGGCACTGCCTTTGATAAAAACAACTTACTTGTGTGGTGCATTCTTTTCAGCCATCTCCTGCTTCTCGATACAGCTAACTCATTGTTAGAAGCATACAGTAGCAGTGAGCCACTCACAACTTGCCTCCGCGTCCCCCGGCTCTGCTTCTTGCATCGACCCTTTTTCCTTTAAAAGCGCTTACATCGAAAGGTGGGCGACCTGTCACATTTGCAAACAGCGCGCCTGTTTTGCACCTTGCTAGCCATGACGAAGCAAGTACGCATCGAAATGTTCACTGAATGTGGGGGAAGATAGAAATACAAGAAAAGCATTTAACGCTCTAGCGCACAAATTCAATACGACGCAAATTTTTATTTTTCTCGTCGAGCAGCCACGATCTACCACTGACGCTGATACTGTAGAAGCTTGGGCAAGTTGGTGTGACATGGTTTTTTCAGCAGCGCAGGGGACAAAGGACGGGACAAGTGCACAGACACGGCGCTGAACTTACATCCGGTTTATTGAGGTGATTTTCACTACTTAAGTACAGTGGCAACCAATCTCAAACGAAAAGACAGATACACAAAACAGATGACGAAAATGACAATTCCTGAGCACAGGTCTACAGTGGCACAAGACCAGCTGCGCACGTTTTTCTATTCTCATCAAGGAAACGTAGTTCTTTATCAGACAGCTATTAAGGCAACGCTTACACATTCATCTTTGAATTTATGGATTTCATGAGCTTCAATGATTTCACGAGTGATTTTTGTTCTATTATCTGACAGCACTCGACACTGAGTGAAAACAGGATAACACGGCGGTTTTTTGTTCTTTTTTCTTTCCTGTGTGCAGTTTCTGCAATGAATGCCAAGGTGACGGGAAGCGGTGCCGCTCACGTTGTTGTTGTGTTCCCGCAGCCGGTCGTTGAGGCAACGACCAGTTTGCCCCGTGTAGTGCTTGCCACATGTAAGCGGAAACCTGTACACAACATTGCTGCTACATGGTACAAAACCTTTTTGGTGTTTCTTATCGCAGCCAACTATCCTTTCATTGCTGCTGTTTACAATATGGCAGAGTTTGGAAAGCTTATCGGGCGCGGAAAAAAACAACGTTTACAACGGCACGCGCTCCCACCATTTTCAGATTATGTGAAATGCGGTGTAGATAAGGAATAACCACATACTTTCTTTTTTCTTCCTTGGGCCTTTCAGTGGAATCTCTGCGGCCTGAATTAATGATTTCTCTTAGCAGGCTCTCTGATATTGCAATCAGAAGGTCGGAAGGGTATCCTGCTGCGTGTAAGCGTACCACCTGATTTTGATAGCTGTTTTGCATCGCATGATGGCATGATTTTTCTAGGGCATTTCTTAAACGCAACTTTGCGATGCCGCGCTTTACAAGCTTAGAATGTGCAGAAGCGAAAGGCATGAGGGGCTTCTGGCATCGTGGCTCGTAACGCCAGCACACATGGCTATTCTTGAGGAACATGGCAAGATCTAAAAAACGTAACTTTCCTTCAGAAGGCGTTTCATGCGTCAAAACAAGAGGGTCAAGACAGGTGTGAAAAATTGATAAAACTTTCGAGACCGAGGCCCCCGAGTCAGTAACTGCACATGTCATCAAAACTAAAAAATCATCTACAAACCTAAAAACACGAGCCACGCTTTCGTGGAGATGACTATCAAGGAGCTTGTCATGGTGCGCGAGATAAATGTCGCCCAGTATCGGAGCTATGCATGAACCAATGCAGACGCCATTGCTCTGGAGGTAAACAGATTCATTCCAGGTGAAAAATGTGGAGTTAAGGTAAAAAGTAAGGAGTTCCAAGAAGTTGCTATTGCTGATGCCTGCAGAATTCTGGAAAGCTACCACACCAAAGGAATCAATTGCATTCTTCAACGCTTGCCAGCAGTTTCTTTTGCGGAAGGGAATAATATAAATCTTTTATATCGATAGAGCAGGCCGAAAAGCCTTTCCCTGGGTTTTGTTGCAAGAAAGCGATTACTTGGTTAGAACTCTTCACCTGAAAAGGGTCGTCAATGGTTAAGAGGTTCAGCTTGTCTTGCAAAAAATAACGCGACAGACTTTTGCCATGTGCCATCCTCGGAGACTATTGCTCGAAGTGGGCAGTCCAGCTTGTGAATTTTGGCTGTGAAGAATATCTTTAAGCAGGACCCCTTGCTTTTCTCTATACACTTGGCTAGGGATTCCAAATTCATTTGTGCACACATTTTCCGTGCTCGGGCTTTCACTTTACTTAGAGCGACATCGCTTCTCTGCCGGAAAGTTGAACTGATAGCATTTTCTGCCTTCGATAAGTAGAGCGCTTTTGGCATCACAGCAAAACCTCCCTCTTTATCAGCCTGTAATAGGGTCAGCGAGTTGTTCTTTAAAAACGAAACGGTGAATTTGATTGGAATTCTACACCTGGTAGGTTTACACTTTGCCAAAATGTCCACTCCATCTGAAACACATCGGTCCACTTCAGGAGCCGCTGCTAGGCTGGAAACTTGTCTCACCATCGCAAGAAGTTCCGGTGCCGATCGCCTGGGTTCCACGGCGAACTTTGGTCCTCGTCTAAGGACGTCTTGTACTTGTTCCGGCAAGGACACTTCACCATAGGTGTGGACCGGACTGAAGCTTTCCTGATGCGTCCTCTTAGTGATGGCTCGAAGCTGCGGCAGCGCGCACTGCCATAAGAATTCCGTAGTCCTGTCTGCCGTCTGAGGTCCACCGCCGCCATTCAAGTGCACCATGAGCTGAAGATGTGCCGCTGTGTGCTCTCAGGAAGAGCCATTCTCTGTAGAGGCAAAATCACTCGTCAAATCATTGAAGCTCATGAAATCCATAAATTCAAAGATGAATGCGTAAGCGTTGCCTCAATAGCTCTGTCTGATAAAGTACTACGTTTCCTTGATGAGAATAGAAAAACGTGCGCAGCTGGTCTTGTGCCACTGTAGACCTGTGCTCAGGAATTGTCATTTTCGTCAATCTGTTTTGTGTATCTGTCTTTTCATTTGAGATTGGTTGCCACTGTATTTAAGTAGTGAAAATCACCTCAATAAACCTGTTGTAAGTTCAGCGCCGTGTCTGTGCAATTGTCCCGTCCTTTGTCCCCTGCGCTGCTGAAAAAACCGCTGACGAGAGAAGGCACGGAGGGGACCTAAGGACATGTTTCTGGAAAATTTTAAAAGTTTTCGAGCAGCCAGCTACGCAGAAGTACGACCCTTTACGTCACTGAAGACTTACATTTAAATATATTCGCGACTAATCAATACTCCACACTATGTAATATCAAAACACAAGCTTATCACAACAGCGCGCTGAAACGGACAGGGAGAGCAGCAGACACGACCCGCTCACGCTTCGCGGCCTGGCCAACAGGCGGCGCAGCCAATGCAATGAGCATGGGCTATAGTTTTCATGCGTCTGTGTCAAAGTAGGTGCTATGTAAAATGCGTTTGATCTTTCATCATAGATCCCAGCATGGTGACAATCTTCCTTGTTGAACATGTCTGCTGTACACCTAAGGGACTTGACTAAGAAGCAAACAAGTGGAGTTTTTTTTCTCGTAATGCAATGAGAAACAATCTTTAATTGCTACAGTTCTGGCAAGATAGAGACTTGGGACATACTGTGAATAAAACATGTGCATTTGTCAGCAAAATGCTTGGTGTTAGTGCATGGACAGCGTTTAATGGAAAGAAGGAGAGGCAAGAGTAAGCAGGTGGAAGTGGTCGACACCCAGCACACAATGGCCAGGAAGTGGAGATTAGCGGCGTAGCACCCTGTATGACAACTTCCCAAAGCTGGCATTGAGGTCATGGATGCACAACTTTTCCCAGCACTATGTTAGATGGTAACTGCATGGCATATGCTTTAAAGGGGTCCAGACACAAAGTTTTTCGGTGTCAGTTTATTTGCCTTCAAAGAGGCCTACGGGCCTAGCAATCATGAAAATAAGAGCAAAACACCAGTGCACAGTGTGAATAATTAATTACAAGCCATTTTGTACACAAAGCCTTTGGTCTCAGTTCGCGCCAGCGCTGAAGTGAGCAACACCTGAGTTCAGCGACGTCACAATAATTAAAGCAAGTGCACAATGACATCACTCGATGTGGGTGGAAATAGTTTCGTTTATGGGGGTTAAACGTCCGAAAGCGACTCAGGCTATGAGGGACGTTGTAGTGAAGGGCTCCGCAAAATTTCCACCACCTGGGGTTCTTTAATGTGCACTGACGTCGAATGGTACACGGGCCTCTAGAATTTCACCTCCATCGAAATTCGACCACCGCGACCGGGATCGAACTCGCGTCTTTCAGGTCAGCAGTGAAGCGCCATAACCACTGAGCCGCGGAGGCAGCCCAATGTAGGTGGAAATGGCGAGAGGCTCATCGGACAGCATTAAAAACAGCAATAACTTATGTTCCCCACAAAGAATGTGCCAGACACTTGCAAGATGGCAACTTCTTACGCCCATGAAAGAAATCGTACGGTAAATAACCCCTCTCTCCTCTCCCACTACCGACCCATACCACCTTCCTGCCCTGTGTGCAATGCTCAAAAGGCAAACCTGACTGATATCTTCGGGATCTGTCCGGCTTCCCCTCCACCCAGCAGGCCGGAGCCACTCCAAACATGGGAGGACTGGGAGACCTCACTACGCTCCACAGATCAGGCACGACAGAAGATCGTCGCCACCTGTGCGGCCAGCGTCATGGACCTTTTAGCCTGAACGTTTGAGTGCGGTGTGGTCGTACGGGGACCCAGGGGTCCTGGGAGACCCGAATTCCTCTGCACAATAAAGTCTTTCTCTCTCTCACTCTCATGCCGTTCATTGCGTTTAAAATTTTGTGTCTGCACCCCTTTAAGGACTATAGACACCGAATTTTTTCTTGCGTGTTTTCTTCTTTCAAACGATATCTTAGACATTTGTATACATGAAGCACACTGTGGTATTTGTGTACGAACGCTAAATAATTTATAATTGAATTTTTTCTTCAGGGTGTTTCGGTTTCATCGACCGAAGGACGACTGTGACGTCAAGTTGATGTTTTGGCCACGTGATCAACTGGAAAAACTTTAATATAATCACTAACAGGCTTGTCATTCCATGCCTTGGAAGATGCTGGATTAAATGTCATGGTGAATTAAATCTACATATCAGCGATTATATTGCAGTTTTTCTAGTAGATCACGCGAACAAACCGTCAACTTGACGTCACAGTCGTCATTCAGTCAATGAAACCGAAACAGCACGAGAGAAGAAATTCAATCAAATTATTTAGCGCTTGTAGGAAAATACCACACGGTAATTCATGTATTCTAATGTCTAACGCATCGTTTGACAGAAGAAAACATGCAAAAAAATTACACTAGCTGCCCACTGAAAGAGAAGACACTTTCGCAAGGCAGCAAAGCTACATAAGGTACAAGATGGTAGGTTCAAAAATTATTTACCTGGATGAGATATGTGCAACGGCAGCAAGCGCAGTGTTGGTGGAAGGACAGAACAGCGAGCGTGTGCTGCTTGTGCCAAGATCAGGACAACCATGGCCTGGAGCAGGCTGCCAGGGAAGGGCCACCGCATCATTGTGATGCACATCAGCAGTGAGAAAGGCCCATCAACGGCCGCCTGTATGTTTCCTGCAGAAAAAACGAAAAGGGTGAAGACTGCTATGAAGATACGGGTGGCAATCATTTTGAGATGTTTGCACTCATGTGCTCCAGAGGCAGACAAAAGAAACATCGTAGCAAAACACAAGCAGTTGTGCCATTCACATCTGGACGAAGCAATGCCGACAACAGTTTTACACAAAGAAGCAGTTCAGCAGTAGCTGACAGAGAGAACACTAATGGAACGCTATGATGCCAACAATGTGGCTCCCATAAATCATGAAGCTGCCCAAACTGTGTGTTGTCAAATACCATGTAGGTGTCGCTGTGGCGAGGGCTGGCAACGTCAAGCTCTGGCTCCCACCTTAGCTTTAACCTATGGAGTTTCTCTGGGTACAAGTTAATAATGATACCAAGAATGAGCATAAAGATTTATGGCTTCCTTTGCTTGAAGCTTTGCTCATAAACAAGACACCAACGGTTTCAGCAGAAAAGTGGAGCAATTGTGCACACCACGCCATGAATAATGATGAAAAATTCAGAGCAAACTCTGCCAGCGGCCCTCATATTCATTAACACATACGAGTTTCACAAAACATAACTATGTAGCACATCGGCTCTGGGATGCATCACAATAGTAAACCAGCGCTAACATCTCTTGCACTGCAAATTAAGACTTTACATCACCAAGTTATCAGGCTTCCAAACTTTGGAAGTGATATGCCAGGTTTAACTTCCTGAAGGAACACATGGGCTATGAAGAACACCACAGTGGACGGCTCCAGATTAATTTATACCGTATGGGGTTCTTCAACGTGCATTGACGTCGCACAGCACACCGTTGTTTTTATGTTTTGCCACCGTCGAAATACTGCCACTGCAGCAGGATCGGGCTCAAACCCGCGACCCTGAGATCAGCAGCCGAACGCCAAAGCCACTAAATCATATGGCGGTTGCTTCCAAATTTTCATCTAGCTGCTTTTTCTATGGACTGCTTTCCTGTCTCACTAAAGAATACAATACTTGCTTTAACTATTCGCTTAGTAATTCTTTAGGCATGCTGTTTTGTCTTCGCTGAGAACGAATAAACAACTGAGGCTCCTCAACCTTCACGCTGTCAGCAGGCAAAGGACACCTGCAGCTGCATTCCTTTAATACAAGCACATGCATCAGTTTTTGTGCTTATACACAGGTTGGAGTGGAACGTCAATTCTTATAAATGTCCGACATGAGTATGACGACATCCATACAGACACAAGGCAGCAACGGGAAACTGCAATACGGGCACTGCCTTTGATAAAAACAACTTACTTGTGTGGGGCATTCTTTTCAGCCATCTCCTGCTTCTCGATACAGCTAACTCATTGTTAGAAGCATACAGTAGCAGTGAGCCACTCACAACTTGCCTCCGCGTCCCCCGGCTCTGCTTCTTGCATCGACCCTTTTTCCTTTAAAAGCGCTTACATCGAAAGGTGGGCGACCTGTCACATTTGCAAACAGCGCGCCTGTTTTGCACCTTGCTAGCCATGACGAAGCAAGTACGCATCGAAATGTTCACTGAATGTGGGGGAAGATAGAAATACAAGAAAACCATTTAACGCTCTAGCGCACAAATTCAATACGACGCAAATTTTTATTTTTCTCGTCGAGCAGCCACGATCTACCACTGACGCTGATACTGTAGAAGCTTGGGCAAGTTGGTGTGACATGGTTTTTTCAGCAGCGCAGGGGACAAAGGACGGGACAAGTGCACAGACACGGCGCTGAACTTACATCCGGTTTATTGAGGTGGTTTTCACTACTTAAGTACAGTGGCAACCAATCTCAAATGAAAAGACAGATACACAAAACAGATTGACGAAAATGACAATTCCTGAGCACAGGTCTACAGTGGCACAAGACCAGCTGCGCACGTTTTTCTATTCTCATCAAGGAAACGTAGTTCTTTATCAGACAGAGCTAATGAGGCAACGCTTACGCATTCATCTTTGAATTTATGGATTTCATGAGCTTCAATGATTTCACGAGTGATTTTTGTTCTATTATCTGACAGCACTCGACACTGAGTGAAAACAGGATAACACGGTGGTTTTTTGTTCTTTTTTCTTTCCTCTGTGCAGTCTCTGCAATGAATGCCAAGGTGACGGGAAGCGGTGCCGCTCACGTTTTTGTGTTCCCGCAGCCGGACGTTGAGGCAACGACCAGTTTGCCCCGTGTAGTGCTTGCCACATGTAAGCGGAAACCTGTACACAACATTGCTGCTACATGGTACAAAACCTTTTTGGTGTTTCTTATCGCAGCCAACTATCCTTTCATTGCTGCTGTTTACAATATGGCAGAGTTTGGAAAGCTTATCGGGCGCGGAAAAAAACAACGTTTACAACGGCACGCGCTCCCACCCTTTTCAGATTATGTGAAATGCGGTGTATATAAGGAATAACCACATACTTTCTTTTTTCTTCCTTGGGCCTTTCAGTGGAATCTCTGCGGCCTGAATTAATGATTTCTCTTAGCAGGCTCTGTGATATTGCAATCAGAAGGTCGGAAGGGTATCCTGCTGCTTGTAAGCGTACCACCTGATTTTGATAGCTGTCTTGCATCGCATGATGGCATGATTTTTCTAGGGCATTTCTTAAACGCAACTTTGCGATGCCGCGCTTTACAAGCTTAGAATGTGCAGAAGCGAAAGGCGTGAGGGGCTTCTGGCATCGTGGCTCGTAACGCCAGCACACATGGCAATTCTTGAGGAACATGGCAAGATCTAAAAAACGTAACTTTCCTTCAGAAGGCGTTTCATGCGTCAAAACAACAGGGTCAAGACAGGTGTGAAAAATTGATAAAACTTTCGAGACCGAGGCCCCTGCGTCAGTAACTGCACTTGTCATCAAAACTAAAAAATCATCTACAAACCTAAAAACACGAGCCACGCTTTCTTCGTGTTGACTATCAAGGAGCTTGTCATGGTGCGCGAGATAAATGTCGCCCAGTATCGGAGCTATGCATGAACCAATGCCGACGCCATTGCTCTGGAGGTAAACAGATTCATTCCAGGTGGAAAATGTCGAGTTAAAGCAAAAAGTAAGGAGTTCCAAGAAGTTGCTATTGCTGATGCCTGCAGAACTCTGGAAAGCTACCACACCAAAGGAATCAATGCATTCTTCAACGCTTGCCAGCAGTTTCTTTTGCGGAAGGGAATAATATAAATCTTTTATATCGATAGAGCAGGCCGAAAAGCCTTTCGCTGGGTTTTGTTGCAAGAAAGCGATTACTTGGTTAGAACTCTTCACCTGAAAAGGGTCGTCAATGGTTAAGAGGTTCAGCTTGTCTTGCAAAAAATAACGCGACAGACTTTTGCCATGTGCCATCCTCGGAGACTATTGCTCGAAGTGGGCAGTCCAGCTTGTGAGTTTTGGCTGTGAAGAATATCTTTAAGCAGGACCCCTTGCTTTTCTCTATACACTTGGCTAGGGATTCCAAATTCATTTGTGCACACATTTTCCGTGATCGGGCTTTCACTTTACTTAGAGTGACATCGCTTCTCTGCCGGAAAGTCGAACTGATAGCATTTTCTGCTTTCGATAAGTAGAGCGCTTTTGGCATCACAGCAAAACCTCCCACTTTACCAGCCTGTAATAGGGTCAGCGAGTTGTTCTTTAAAAACGAAACGGTGAATTTGATTGGAATTCTACACCTGGTAGGTCTACACTTTGCCAAAATGTACACTCCATCTGAAACACATCGGTCCACTTCAGGAGCCACTGCTAGGCTGGAAACTTGTCTCACCATCGCAAGAAGTTCCGATGCCGATTGCCTGGGTTCCACGGCGAACTTTGGTCCTCGTCTAAGGACGCCTTGTACTTGTTCCGGCAAGGACACTTCACCATAGGTGTGGACCGGACTGTGCATCTTCTTAGTGATGGCTCGAAGCTGCGGCAGCGCGCACTGCCATAAGAATTCCGTAGTCCTGTCTGCCGTCTGAGGTCCACCGCCGCCATTCAAGTGCACCATGAGCTGAAGATGTGCCGCTGTGTGCTCTCCGGAAGAGCCATTCTCTGTAGAGGCAAAATCACTCGTGAAATCATTGAAGCTCATGAAATCCATAAATTCAAAGATGAATGCGTAAGCGTTGCCTCAATAGCTCTGTCTGATAAAGTACTACGTTTCCTTGATGAGAATAGAAAAACGTGCGCAGCTGGTCTTGTGCCACTGTAGACCTGTGCTCAGGAATTGTCATTTTCGTCAATCTGTTTTGTGTATCTGTCTTTTCATTTGAGATTGGTTGCCACTGTATTTAAGTAGTGAAAATCACCTCAATAAACCTGTTGTAAGTTCAGCGCCGTGTCTGTGCACTTGTCACGTCCTTTGTCCCCTGCGCTGCTGAAAAAACCGCTGACGAGAGAAGGCACGGAGGGGACACAAGGACATGTTCCTGGAAAATTTTAAAAGTTTTCGAGCAGCCAGCTACGCAGAAGTACGACCCTTTACGTCACTGAAGACTTACATTTAAATATATTCGCGACTAATCAATACTCCACACTATGTAATATCAAAACACAAGCTTATCACAACAGCGCGCTGAAACGGACAGGGAGAGCAGCAGACACGACCCGCTCACGCTTCGCGGCCTGGCCAACAGGCGGCGCAGCCAATGCAATGAGCATGGGCTACAGTTTTCATGCGTCTGTGTCAAAGTAGGTGCTATGTAAAATGCGTTTGATCTTTCATCATAGATCCCAGCATGGTGACAATCTTCTTTGTTGAACATGTCTGCTGTACACCTAAGGGACTTGACTAAGAAGCAAACAAGTGGAGTTTTTTTTCTCGTAATGCAATGAGAAACAATCTTTAATTGCTACAGTTCTGGCAAGATAGAGACTTGGGACATACTGTGAATAAAACATGTGCATTTGTCAGCAAAATGCTTGGTGTTAGTGCATGGACAGCGTTTAATGGAAAGAAGGAGAGGCAAGAGTAAGCAGGTGGAAGTGGTCGACACCCAGCACAGAATGGCCAGGAAGTGGAGATTAGCGGCGTAGCACCCTGTATGACAACTTCCCAAAGCTGGCATTGAGGTCATGGATGCACAACTTTTCCCAGCACTATGTTAGATGGTAACTGCATGGCATATGCTTTAAAGGGGTCCAGACACAAAGTTTTTCGGTGTCAGTTTATTTGCCTTCAAAGAGGCCTACGGGCCTAGCAATCATGAAAATAAGAGCAAAACACCAGTGCACAGTGTGAACAATTAATTACAAGCCATTTTGTACACAAAGCCTTTGGTCTCAGTTAGCGCCAGCGCTGAAGTGAACAACACCTGAGTTCAGCGACGTCACAATAATTAAAGCAAGTGCACAATGACATCACTCGATGTGGGTGGAAATAGTTTCGTTTATGGGGGTTAAACGTCCGAAAGCGACTCAGGCTATGAGGGACGTTGTAGTGAAGGGCTCCGCAAAATTTCCACCACCTGGGGTTCTTTAATGTGCACTGACGTCGAATGGTACACGGGCCTCTAGAATTTCACCTCCATCGAAATTCGACCACCGCGACCGGGATCGAACTCGCGTCTTTCAGGTCAGCAGTGAAGCGCCATAACCACTGAGCCGCGGAGGCAGCCCAATGTAGGTGGAAATGGCGAGAGGCTCATCGGACAGCATTAAAAACAGCAATAACTTATGTTCCCCTCAAAGAATGTGCCAGACACTTGCAAGATGGCAACTTCTTACGCCCATGAAAGAAATCGTACGGTAACTAACCCCTCTCTCCTCTCCCACTACCGACCCATACCACCTTCCTGCCCTGTGTGCAATGCTCAAAAGGCAAACCTGACTGATATCTTCGGGATCTGTCCGGCTTCCCCTCCACCCAGCAGGCCGGAGCCACTCCAAACATGGAAGTACTGGGAGACCTCACTACGCTCCACAGATCAGGCACGACAGAAGATCGTCGCCACCTGTGCGGCCAGCGTCATGGACCTTTTAGCCTGAACGTTTGAGTGCGGTGTGGTCGTACGGGGACCCAGGGGTCCTGGGAGACCCGAATTCCTCTGCACAATAAAGTCTTTCTCTCTCTCACTCTCATGCCGTTCATTGCGTTTAAAATTTTGTGCCTGCACCCATTTAAGGACTATAGACACCAAATTTTTTCTTGCGTGTTTTCTTCTTTCAAACGATATCGTAGACATTCGTATACATGAAGCACCCTGTGGTATTTGTGTACGACCGCTAAATAGTTTACAATTGAATTTCTTCTTCACGCTGTTTCGGTTTCGTCGACCGAAGGACGACTGTGACGTCAAGTTGATGTTTTGGCCACGTGATCAACTGGAAAAACTTTAATATAATCACTAACAGGCTTGTCATTCCATGCCTTGGAAGATGCTGGATTAAATGTCATGGTGAATTAAATCTACATATCAGCGATTATATTGCAGTTTTTCTAGTAGATCACGCGAACAAACCGTCAACTTGACGTCACAGTCGTCATTCAGTCAATGAAACCGAAACAGCATGAGAGAAGAAATTCAATCAAATTATTTAGCGCTTGTAGGAAAATACCACACGGTAATTCATGTATTCTAATGTCTAACGCATCGTTTGACAGAAGAAAACATGCAAAAAAATTACACTAGCTGCCCACTGAAAGAGAAGACACTTTCGCAAGGCAGCAAAGCTACATAAGGTACAAGATGGTAGGTTCCAAAATTATTTACCTGGATGAGATATGTGCAACGGCAGCAAGCGCAGTGTTGGTGGAAGGACAGAACGGCGAGCGTGTGCTGCTTCTGCCAAGATCAGGACAACCATGGCCTGGAGCAGGCTGCCAGGGAAGGGCCACCGCATCATTGTGATGCACATCAGCAGTGAGAAAGGCCCATCAACGGCCGCCTGTATGTTTCCTGCAGAAAAAACGAAAAGGGTGAAGACTGCTATGAAGATACGGGTGGCAATCATTTTGAGATGTTTGCACTCATGTGCTCCAGAGGCAGACAAGAGAAACATCGTAGCAAAACACAAGCAGTTGTGCCATTCACATCTGGACGAAGCAATGCCGACAACAGTTTTACACAAAGAAGCAGTTCAGCAGTAGCTGACAGAGAGAACACTAATGGAACTCTATGATGCCAACAATGTGGCTCCCATAAATCATGAAGCTGCCCAAACTGTGTGTTGTCAAATACCATGTAGGTGCCGCTGTGGCGAGGGCTGGCAACGTCAAGCTCTGGCTCCCACCTAAGCTTTAACCTATGGAGTTTCTCTGGATACAAGTTAATAATGATACCAAGAATGAGCATAAAGATTTATGGCTTCCTTTGGTTGAAGCTCTGGTCATAAACAAGACACCAACGGTTTCAGCAGAAAAGTGGAGGAATTGTGCACACCACGCCATGAATAATGATGAAAAATTCAGAGCAAACTCTGCCAGCGGCCCTCATATTCATTAACACATACGAGTTTCACAAAACATAACTATGTAGCACATCGGCTCTGGGATGCATCACAATAGTAAACCAGCGCTAACATCTCTTGCACTGCAAATTAAGACTCTACATCACCAAGTTATCAGGCTTCCAAACTTTGGAAGTGATATGCCAGGTTTAACTTCCTGAAGGAACACATGGGCTATGAAGAACACCACAGTGGACGGCTCTGGATTAATTTAGACCGTATGGGGTTCTTCAACGTGCATTGACGTCGCACAGCACACCATTGTTTTTATGTTTTGCCACCGTCGAAATACTGCCACTGCAGCAGGATCGGGCTCAAACCCGCGACCCTGAGATCAGCAGCCGAACGCCAAAGCCACTAAATCATATGGCGGGTGCTTCCAAATTTTCATCTAGCTGCTTTTTCTATGGACTGCTTTCCTGTCTCACTAAAGAATACAATACTTGCTTTAACTATTCGCTTAATAATTCTTTAGGCATGCTGTTTTGTCTTCGCTGAGAACGAATAAACAACTGAGGCTCCTCAACCTTCACGCTGTCAGCAGGCAAAGGACACCTGCAGCTGCATTCCTTTAATACAAGCACATGCATCAGTTTTTGTGCTTATACGCACTTTGGAGTGGAACGTCAATTCTTATAAATGTCCGACATGAGTATGACGACATCCATACAGACACAAGGCAGCAACGGGAAACTGCAATACGGGCACTGCCTTTGATAAAAACAACTTACTTGTGTGGTGCATTCTTTTCAGCCATCTCCTGCTTCTCGATACAGCTAACTCATTGTTAGAAGCATACAGTAGCAGTGAGCCACTCACAACTTGCCTCCGCGTCCCCCAGCTCTGCTTCTTGCATCGACCCTTTTTCCTTTAAAAGCGCTTACATCGAAAGGTGGGCGACCTGTCACATTTGCAAACAGCGCGCCTGTTTTGCACCTTGCTAGCCATGACGAAGCAAGTACGCATCGAAATGTTCACTGAATGTGGGGGAAGATAGAAATACAAGAAACGCATTTAACGCTCTAGCGCACAAATTCAATACGACGCAAATTTTTATTTTTCTCGTCGAGCAGCCACGATCTACCACTGACGCTGATACTGTAGAAGCTTGGGCAAGTTGGTGTGACATGGTTTTTTCAGCAGCGCAGGGGACAAAGGACGGGACAAGTGCACAGACACGGCGCTGAACTTACATCCGGTTTATTGAGGTGGTTTTCACTACTTAAGTACAGTGGCAACCAATCTCAAATGAAAAGACAGATACACAAAACAGATTGACGACAATGACAATTCCTGAGCACAGGTCTACAGTGGCACAAGACCAGCTGCGCACGTTTTTCTATTCTCATCAAGGAAACGTAGTTCTTTATCAGACAGCTATTAAGGCAACGCTTACACATTCATCTTTGAATTTATGGATTTCATGAGCTTCAATGATTTCACGAGTGATTTTTGTTCTATTATCTGACAGCACTCGACACTGAGTGAAAACAGGATAACACGGCGGTTTTTTGTTCTTTTTTCTTTCCTGTGTGCAGTTTCTGCAATGAATGCCAAGGTGACGGGAAGCGGTGCCGCTCACATTGTTGTTGTGTTCCCGCAGCCGGTCGTTGAGGCAACGACCAGTTTGCCCCGTGTAGTGCTTGCCACACGTAAGCGGAAACCTGTACACAACATTGCTGCTACATGGTACAAAACCTTTTTGGTGTTTCTTATCGCAGCCAACTATCCTTTCATTGCTGCTGTTTACAATATGGCAGAGTTTGGAAAGCTTATCGGGCGCGGAAAAAAACAACGTTTACAACGGCACGCGCTCCCACCCTTTTCAGATTATGTGAAATGCGGTGTAGATAAGGAATAACCACATACTTTCTTTTTTCTTCCTTGGGCCTTTCAGTGGAATCTCTGCGGCCTGAATTAATGATTTCTCTTAGCAGGCTCTGTGATATTGCAATCAGAAGGTCGGAAGGGTATCCTGCTGCTTGTAAGCGTACCACCTGATTTTGATAGCTGTCTTGCATCGCATGATGGCATGATTTTTCTAGGGCATTTCTTAAACGCAACTTTGCGATGCCGCGCTTTACAAGCTTAGAATGTGCAGAAGCGAAAGGCGTGAGGGGCTTCTGGCATCGTGGCTCGTAACGCCAGCACACATGGCTATTCTTGAGGAACATGGCAAGATCTAAAAAAGGTAACTTTCCTTCAGAAGGCGTTTCATGCGTCAAAACAACAGGGTCAAGACAGGTGTGAAAAATTGATAAAACTTTCGAGACCGAGGCCCCTGCGTCAGTAACTGCACATGTCATCAAAACTAAAAAATCATCTACAAACCTAAAAACACGAGCCACGCTTTCGTCGAGTTGACTATCAAGGAGCTTGTCATGGTGCGCGAGATAAATGTCGCCCAGTATCGGAGCTATGCATGAACCAATGCCGACGCCATTGCTCTGGAGGTAAACAGATTCATTCCAGGTGGAAAATGTCGAGTTAAAGCAAAAAGTAAGGAGTTCCAAGAAGTTGCTATTGCTGATGCCTGCAGAACTCTGGAAAGCTACCACACCAAAGGAATCAATGCATTCTTCAACGCTTGCCAGCAGTTTCTTTTGCGGAAGGGAATAATATAAATCTTTTATATCGATAGAGCAGGCCGAAAAGCCTTTCGCTGGGTTTTGTTGCAAGAAAGCGATTACTTGGTTAGAACTCTTCACCTGAAAAGGGTCGTCAATGGTTAAGAGGTTCAGCTTGTCTTGCAAAAAATAACGCGACAGACTTTTGCCATGTGCCATCCTCGGAGACTATTGCTCGAAGTGGGCCGTCCAGCTTGTGAGTTTTGGCTGTGAAGAATATCTTTAAGCAGGACCCCTTGCTTTTCTCTATACACTTGGCTAGGGATTCCAAATTCATTTGTGCACACATTTTCCGTGATCGGGCTTTCACTTTACTTAGAGTGACATCGCTTCTCTGCCGGAAAGTCGAACTGATAGCATTTTCTGCTTTCGATAAGTAGAGCGCTTTTGGCATCACAGCAAAACCTCCCTCTTTACCAGCCTGTAATAGGGTCAGCGAGTTGTTCTTTAAAAACGAAACGGTGAATTTGATTGGAATTCTACACCTGGTAGGTCTACACCTTGCCAAAATGTCCACTCCATCTGAAACACATCGGTCCACTTCAGGAGCCACTGCTAGGCTGGAAACTTGTCTCACCATCGCAAGAAGTTCCGATGCCGATTGCCTGGGTTCCACGGCGAACTTTGGTCCTCGTCTAAGGACGTCTTGTACTTGTTCCGGCAAGGACACTTCACCATAGGTGTGGACCGGACTGAAGCTTTCCTGATGCGTCCTCTTAGTGATAGCTCGAAGCTGCGGCAGCGCGCACTGCCATAAGAATTCCGTAGTCCTGTCTGCCGTCTGAGGTCCACCGCCGCCATTCAAGTGCACCATGAGCTGAAGATGTGCCGCTGTGTGCTCTCAGGAAGAGCCATTCTCTGTAGAGGCAAAATCACTCGTGAAATCATTGAAGCTCATGAAATCCATAAATTCAAAGATGAATGCGTAAGCGTTGCCTCAATAGCTCTGTCTGATAAAGTACTACGTTTCCTTGATGAGAATAGAAAAACGTGCGCAGCTGGTCTTGTGCCACTGTAGACCTGTGCTCAGGAATTGTCATTTTCGTCAATCTGTTTTGTGTATCTGTCTTTTCATTTGAGATTGGTTGCCACTGTATTTAAGTAGTGAAAATCACCTCAATAAACCTGTTGTAAGTTCAGCGCCGTGTCTGTGCACTTGTCACGTCCTTTGTCCCCTGCGCTGCTGAAAAAACCGCTGACGAGCGAAGGCACGGAGGGGACACAAGGACATGTTCCTGGAAAATTTTAAAAGTTTTCGAGCAGCCAGCTACGCAGAAGTACGACCCTTTACGTCACTGAAGACTTACATTTAAATATATTCGCGACTAATCAATACTCCACACTATGTAATATCAAAACACAAGCTTATCACAACAGCGCGCTGAAACGGACAGGGAGAGCAGCAGACACGACCCGCTCACGCTTCGCGGCCTGGCCAACAGGCGGCGCAGCCAATGCAATGAGCATGGGTTATAGTTTTCATGCGTCTGTGTCAAAGTAGGTGCTATGTAAAATGCGTTTGATCTTTCATCATAGATCCCAGCATGGTGACAATCTTCCTTGTTGAACATGTCTGCTGTACACCTAAAGGACTTGACTAAGAAGCAAACAAGTGGAGTTTTTTTTCTCGTAATGCAATGAGAAACAATCTTTAATTGCTACAGTTCTGGCAAGATAGAGACTTGGGACATACTGTGAATAAAACATGTGCATTTGTCAGCAAAATGCTTGGTGTTAGTGCATGGACAGCGTTTAATGGAAAGAAGGAGAGGCAAGAGAAAGCAGGTGGAAGTGGTCGACACCCAGCACAGAATGGCCAGGAAGTGGAGATTAGCGGCGTAGCACCCTGTATGACAACTTCCCAAAGCTGGCATTGAGGTCATGGATGCACAACGTTTCCCAGCACTATGTTAGATGGTAACTGCATGGCATATGCTTTAAAGGGGTCCAGACACAAAGTTTTTCGGCGTCAGTTTATTTGCCTTCAAAGAGGCCTACGGGCCTAGCAATCATGAAAATAAGAGCAAAACACCAGTGCACAGTGTGAATAATTAATTACAAGCCATTTTGTACACAAAGCCTTTGGTCTCAGTTAGCGCCAGCGCTGAAGTGAACAACACCTGAGTTCAGCGACGTCACAATAATTAAAGCAAGTGCACAATGACATCACTCGATGTGGGTGGAAATAGTTTCGTTTATGGGGGTTAAACGTCCGAAAGCGACTCAGGCTATGAGGGACGTTGTAGTGAAGGGCTCCGCAAAATTTCCACCACCTGGGGTTCTTTAATGTGCACTGACGTCGAATGGTACACGGGCCTCTAGTATTTCACCTCCATCGAAATTCGACCACCGCGACCGGGATCGAACTCGCGTCTTTCAGGTCAGCAGTGAAGCGCCATAACCACTGAGCAGCGGAGGCAGCCCAATGTAGGTGGAAATGGCGAGAGGCTCATCGGACAGCATTAAAAACAGCAATAACTTATGTTCCCCTCAAAGAATGTGCCAGACACTTGCAAGATGGCAACTTCTTACGCCCATGAAAGAAATCGTACGGTAACTAACCCCTCTCTCCTCTCCCACTACCGACCCATACCACCTTCCTGCCCTGTGTGCAATGCTCAAAAGGCAAACCTGACTGATATCTTCGGGATCTGTCCGGCTTCCCCTCCACCCAGCAGGCCGGAGCCACTCCAAACATGGAAGTACCGGGAGACCTCACTACGCTCCACAGATCAGGCACGACAGAAGATCGTCGCCACCTGTGCGGCCAGCGTCATGGACCTTTTAGCCTGAACGGTTGAGTGCGGTGTGGTCGTGCGGGGACCCAGGGGTCCCGGGAGGCCCGAATTCCTCTGCACAATAAAGTCTTTCTCTCTCTCACTCTCATGCCGTTCATTGCGTTTAAAATTTTGTGCCTGCACCCCTTTAAGGACTATAGACACCAAATTTTTTCTTGCGTGTTTTCTTCTTTCAAACGATATCGTAGACATTCGTATACATGAAGCACCCTGTGGTATTTGTGTACGACCGCTAAATAGTTTACAATTGAATTTCTTCTTCACGCTGTTTCGGTTTCGTCGACCGAAGGACGACTGTGACGTCAAGTTGATGTTTTGGCCACGTGATCAACTGGAAAAACTTTAATATAATCACTAACAGGCTTGTCATTCCATGCCTTGGAAGATGCTGGATTAAATGTCATGGTGAATTAAATGTACATATCAGCGATTATATTGCAGTTTTTCTAGTAGATCACGCGAACAAACCGTCAACTTGACGTCACAGTCGTCATTCAGTCAATGAAACCGAAACAGCACGAGAGAAGAAATTCAATCAAATTATTTAGCGCTTGTAGGAAAATACCACACGGTAATTCATGTATTCTAATGTCTAACGCATCGTTTGACAGAAGAAAACATGCAATAAAATTACACTAACTGCCCACTGAAAGAGAAGACACTTTCGCAAGGCAGCAAAGCTACCTAAGGTACAAGATGGTAGGTTCCAAAATTATTTACCTGGATGAGATATGTGCAACGGCAGCAAGCGCAGTGTTGGTGGAAGGACAGAACGGCGAGCGTGTGCTGCTTGTGCCAAGATCAGGACAACCATGGCCTGGAGCAGGCTGCCAGGGAAGGGCCACCGCATCATTGTGATGCACATCAGCAGTGAGAAAGGCCCATCAACGGCTGCCTGTATGTTTCCTGCAGAAAAAACGAAAAGGGCGAAGACTGCTATGAAGATACGGGTGGCAATCATTTTGAGATGTTTGCACTCATGTGCTCCAGAGGCAGACAAAAGAAACATCGTAGCAAAACACAAGCAGTTGTGCCATTCACATCTGGACGAAGCAATGCCGACAACAGTTTTACACAAAGAAGCAGTTCAGCAGTAGCTGACAGAGAGAACACTAATGGAACGCTATGATGCCAACAATGTGGCTCCCATAAATCATGAAGCTGCCCAAACTGTGTGTTGTCAAATACCATGTAGGTGTCGCTGTGGCGAGGGCTGGCAACGTCAAGCTCTGGCTCCCACCTCAGCTTTAACCTATGGAGTTTCTCTGGGTACAAGTTAATAATGATACCAAGAATGAGCATAAAGATTTATGGCTTCCTTTGGTTGAAGCTCTGGTCATAAACAAGACACCAACGGTTTCAGCAGAAAAGTGGAGGAATTGTGCACACCACGCCATGAATAATGATGAAAAATTCAGAGCAAACTCTGCCAGTGGCCCTCATTTTCATTAACACATACGAGTTTCACAAAACATAACTATGTAGCACATCGGCTCTGGGATGCATCACAATAGTAAACCAGCGCTAACATCTCTTGCACTGCAAATTAAGACTTTACATCACCAAGTTATCAGGCTTCCAAACTTTGGAAGTGATATGCCAGGTTTAACTTCCTGAAGGAACACATGGGCTATGAAGAACACCACAGTGGACGGCTCCAGATTAATTTATACCGTATGGGGTTCTTCAACGTGCATTGACGTCGCACAGCACACCGTTGTTTTTATGTTTTGCCACCGTCGAAATACTGCCACTGCAGCAGGATCGGGCTCAAACCCGCGACCCTGAGATCAGCAGCAGAACGCCAAAGCCACTAAATCATATGGCGGGTGCTTCCAAATTTTCATCTAGCTGCTTTTTCTATGGACTGCTTTCCTGTCTCACTAAAGAATACAATACTTGCTTTAACTATTCGCTTAGTAATTCTTTAGGCATGCTGTTTTGTCTTCGCTGAGAACGAATAAACAACTGAGGCTCCTCAACCTTCACGCTGTCAGCAGGCAAAGGACACCTGCAGCTGCATTCCTTTAATACAAGCACATGCATCAGTTTTTGTGCTTATACGCAGGTTGGAGTGGAACGTCAATTCTTATAAATGTCCGACATGAGTATGACGACATCCATACAGACACAAGGCAGCAACGGGAAACTGCAATACGGGCACTGCCTTTGATAAAAACAACTTACTTGTGTGGTGCATTCTTTTCAGCCATTTCCTGCTTCTCGATACAGCTAACTCATTGTTAGAAGCATACAGTAGCAGTGAGCCACTCACAACTTGCCTCCGCGTCCCCCGGCTCTGCTTCTTGCATCGACCCTTTTTCCTTTAAAAGCGCTTACATCGAAAGGTGGGCGACCTGTCACATTTGCAAACAGCGCGCCTGTTTTGCACCTTGCTAGCCATGACGAAGCAAGTACGCATCGAAATGTTCACTGAATGTGGGGGAAGATAGAAATACAAGAAACGCATTTAACGCTCTAGCGCACAAATTCAATACGACGCAAATTTTTATTTTTCTCGTCGAGCAGCCACGATCTACCACTGACGCTGATACTGTAGAAGCTTGGGCAAGTTGGTGTGACATGGTTTTTTCAGCAGCGCGGGGGACAAAGGACGGGACAAGTGCACAGACACGGCGCTGAACTTACATCCGGTTTATTGAGGTGATTTTCACTACTTAAGTACAGTGGCAACCAATCTCAAATGAAAAGACAGATACACAAAACAGATTGACGAAAATGACAATTCCTGAGCACAGGTCTACAGTGGCACAAGACCAGCTGCGCACGTTTTTCTATTCTCATCAAGGAAACGTAGTTCTTTATCAGACAGAGCTAATGAGGCAACGCTTACACATTCATCTTTGAATTTATGGATTTCATGAGCTTCAATGATTTCACGAGTGATTTTTGTTCTATTATCTGACAGCACTCGACACTGAGTGAAAACAGGATAACACGGTGGTTTTTTGTTCTTTTTTCTTTCCTCTGTGCAGTCTCTGCAATGAATGCCAAGGTGACGGGAAGCGGTGCCGCTCACGTTGTTGTTGTGTTCCCGCAGCCGGTCGTTGAGGCAACGACCAGTTTGCCCCGTGTAGTGCTTGCCACATGTAAGCGGAAACCTGTACACAACATTGCTGCTACATGGTACAAAACCTTTTTGGTGTTTCTTATCGCAGCCAACTATCCTTTCATTGCTGCTGTTTACAATATGGCAGAGTTTGGAAAGCTTATCGGGCGCGGAAAAAAACAACGTTTACAACGGCACGCGCTCCCACCCTTTTCAGATTATGTGAAATGCGGTGTAGATAAGGAATAACCACATACTTTCTTTTTTCTTCCTTGGGCCTTTCAGTGGAATCTCTGCGGCCTGAATTAATGATTTCTCTTAGCAGGCTCTCTGATATTGCAATCAGAAGGTCGGAAGGGTATCCTGCTGCTTGTAAGCGTACCACCTGATTTTGATAGCCGTCTTGCATCGCATGATGGCATGATTTTTCTAGGGCATTTCTTAAACGCAACTTTGCGATGCCGCGCTTTACAAGCTTAGAATGTGCAGAAGCGAAAGGCGTGAGGGGCTTCTGGCATCGTGGCTCGTAACGCCAGCACACATGGCTATTCTTGAGGAACATGGCAAGATCTAAAAAACGTAACTTTCCTTCAGAAGGCGTTTCATGCGTCAAAACAACAGGGTCAAGACAGGTGTGAAAAATTGATAAAACTTTCGAGACCGAGGCCCCTGCGTCAGTAACTGCACTTGTCATCAAAACTAAAAAATCATCTACAAACCTAAAAACACGAGCCACGCTTTCTTCGTGTTGACTATCAAGGAGCTTGTCATGGTGCGCGAGATAAATGTCGCCCAGTATCGGAGCTATGCATGAACCAATGCCGACGCCATTGCTCTGGAGGTAAACAGATTCATTCCAGGTGGAAAATGTCGAGTTAAAGCAAAAAGTAAGGAGTTCCAAGAAGTTGCTATTGCTGATGCCTGCAGAACTCTGGAAAGCTACCACACCAAAGGAATCAATGCATTCTTCAACGCTTGCCAGCAGTTTCTTTTGCGGAAGGGAATAATATAAATCTTTTATATCGATAGAGCAGGCCGAAAAGCCTTTCGCTGGGTTTTGTTGCAAGAAAGCGATTACTTGGTTAGAACTCTTCACCTGAAAAGGGTCGTCAATGGTTAAGAGGTTCAGCTTGTCTTGCAAAAAATAACGCGACAGACTTTTGCCATGTGCCATCCTCGGAGACTATTGCTCGAAGTGGGCAGTCCAGCTTGTGAGTTTTGGCTGTGAAGAATATCTTTAAGCAGGACCCCTTGCTTTTCTCTATACACTTGGCTAGGGATTCCAAATTCATTTGTGCACACATTTTCCGTGATCGGGCTTTCACTTTACTTAGAGTGACATCGCTTCTCTGCCGGAAAGTCGAACTGATAGCATTTTCTGCTTTCGATAAGTAGAGCGCTTTTGGCATCACAGCAAAACCTCCCACTTTACCAGCCTGTAATAGGGTCAGCGAGTTGTTCTTTAAAAACGAAACGGTGAATTTGATTGGAATTCTACACCTGGTAGGTCTACACTTTGCCAAAATGTACACTCCATCTGAAACACATCGGTCCACTTCAGGAGCCACTGCTAGGCTGGAAACTTGTCTCACCATCGCAAGAAGTTCCGATGCCGATTGCCTGGGTTCCACGGCGAACTTTGGTCCTCGTCTAAGGACGCCTTGTACTTGTTCCGGCAAGGACACTTCACCATAGGTGTGGACCGGACTGTGCATCTTCTTAGTGATGGCTCGAAGCTGCGGCAGCGCGCACTGCCATAAGAATTCCGTAGTCCTGTCTGCCGTCTGAGGTCCACCGCCGCCATTCAAGTGCACCATGAGCTGAAGATGTGCCGCTGTGTGCTCTCCGGAAGAGCCATTCTCTGTAGAGGCAAAATCACTCGTGAAATCATTGAAGCTCATGAAATCCATAAATTCAAAGATGAATGCGTAAGCGTTGCCTCAATAGCTCTGTCTGATAAAGTACTACGTTTCCTTGATGAGAATAGAAAAACGTGCGCAGCTGGTCTTGTGCCACTGTAGACCTGTGCTCAGGAATTGTCATTTTCGTCAATCTGTTTTGTGTATCTGTCTTTTCATTTGAGATTGGTTGCCACTGTATTTAAGTAGTGAAAATCACCTCAATAAACCTGTTGTAAGTTCAGCGCCGTGTCTGTGCACTTGTCACGTCCTTTGTCCCCTGCGCTGCTGAAAAAACCGCTGACGAGAGAAGGCACGGAGGGGACACAAGGACATGTTCCTGGAAAATTTTAAAAGTTTTCGAGCAGCCAGCTACGCAGAAGTACGACCCTTTACGTCACTGAAGACTTACATTTAAATATATTCGCGACTAATCAATACTCCACACTATGTAATATCAAAACACAAGCTTATCACAACAGCGCGCTGAAACGGACAGGGAGAGCAGCAGACACGACCCGCTCACGCTTCGCGGCCTGGCCAACAGGCGGCGCAGCCAATGCAATGAGCATGGGCTACAGTTTTCATGCGTCTGTGTCAAAGTAGGTGCTATGTAAAATGCGTTTGATCTTTCATCATAGATCCCAGCATGGTGACAATCTTCTTTGTTGAACATGTCTGCTGTACACCTAAGGGACTTGACTAAGAAGCAAACAAGTGGAGTTTTTTTTCTCGTAATGCAATGAGAAACAATCTTTAATTGCTACAGTTCTGGCAAGATAGAGACTTGGGACATACTGTGAATAAAACATGTGCATTTGTCAGCAAAATGCTTGGTGTTAGTGCATGGACAGCGTTTAATGGAAAGAAGGAGAGGCAAGAGTAAGCAGGTGGAAGTGGTCGACACCCAGCACAGAATGGCCAGGAAGTGGAGATTAGCGGCGTAGCACCCTGTATGACAACTTCCCAAAGCTGGCATTGAGGTCATGGATGCACAACTTTTCCCAGCACTATGTTAGATGGTAACTGCATGGCATATGCTTTAAAGGGGTCCAGACACAAAGTTTTTCGGTGTCAGTTTATTTGCCTTCAAAGAGGCCTACGGGCCTAGCAATCATGAAAATAAGAGCAAAACACCAGTGCACAGTGTGAACAATTAATTACAAGCCATTTTGTACACAAAGCCTTTGGTCTCAGTTAGCGCCAGCGCTGAAGTGAACAACACCTGAGTTCAGCGACGTCACAATAATTAAAGCAAGTGCACAATGACATCACTCGATGTGGGTGGAAATAGTTTCGTTTATGGGGGTTAAACGTCCGAAAGCGACTCAGGCTATGAGGGACGTTGTAGTGAAGGGCTCCGCAAAATTTCCACCACCTGGGGTTCTTTAATGTGCACTGACGTCGAATGGTACACGGGCCTCTAGAATTTCACCTCCATCGAAATTCGACCACCGCGACCGGGATCGAACTCGCGTCTTTCAGGTCAGCAGTGAAGCGCCATAACCACTGAGCCGCGGAGGCAGCCCAATGTAGGTGGAAATGGCGAGAGGCTCATCGGACAGCATTAAAAACAGCAATAACTTATGTTCCCCTCAAAGAATGTGCCAGACACTTGCAAGATGGCAACTTCTTACGCCCATGAAAGAAATCGTACGGTAACTAACCCCTCTCTCCTCTCCCACTACCGACCCATACCACCTTCCTGCCCTGTGTGCAATGCTCAAAAGGCAAACCTGACTGATATCTTCGGGATCTGTCCGGCTTCCCCTCCACCCAGCAGGCCGGAGCCACTCCAAACATGGAAGTACTGGGAGACCTCACTACGCTCCACAGATCAGGCACGACAGAAGATCGTCGCCACCTGTGCGGCCAGCGTCATGGACCTTTTAGCCTGAACGTTTGAGTGCGGTGTGGTCGTACGGGGACCCAGGGGTCCTGGGAGACCCGAATTCCTCTGCACAATAAAGTCTTTCTCTCTCTCACTCTCATGCCGTTCATTGCGTTTAAAATTTTGTGCCTGCACCCATTTAAGGACTATAGACACCAAATTTTTTCTTGCGTGTTTTCTTCTTTCAAACGATATCGTAGACATTCGTATACATGAAGCACCCTGTGGTATTTGTGTACGACCGCTAAATAGTTTACAATTGAATTTCTTCTTCACGCTGTTTCGGTTTCGTCGACCGAAGGACGACTGTGACGTCAAGTTGATGTTTTGGCCACGTGATCAACTGGAAAAACTTTAATATAATCACTAACAGGCTTGTCATTCCATGCCTTGGAAGATGCTGGATTAAATGTCATGGTGAATTAAATCTACATATCAGCGATTATATTGCAGTTTTTCTAGTAGATCACGCGAACAAACCGTCAACTTGACGTCACAGTCGTCATTCAGTCAATGAAACCGAAACAGCATGAGAGAAGAAATTCAATCAAATTATTTAGCGCTTGTAGGAAAATACCACACGGTAATTCATGTATTCTAATGTCTAACGCATCGTTTGACAGAAGAAAACATGCAAAAAAATTACACTAGCTGCCCACTGAAAGAGAAGACACTTTCGCAAGGCAGCAAAGCTACATAAGGTACAAGATGGTAGGTTCCAAAATTATTTACCTGGATGAGATATGTGCAACGGCAGCAAGCGCAGTGTTGGTGGAAGGACAGAACGGCGAGCGTGTGCTGCTTCTGCCAAGATCAGGACAACCATGGCCTGGAGCAGGCTGCCAGGGAAGGGCCACCGCATCATTGTGATGCACATCAGCAGTGAGAAAGGCCCATCAACGGCCGCCTGTATGTTTCCTGCAGAAAAAACGAAAAGGGTGAAGACTGCTATGAAGATACGGGTGGCAATCATTTTGAGATGTTTGCACTCATGTGCTCCAGAGGCAGACAAGAGAAACATCGTAGCAAAACACAAGCAGTTGTGCCATTCACATCTGGACGAAGCAATGCCGACAACAGTTTTACACAAAGAAGCAGTTCAGCAGTAGCTGACAGAGAGAACACTAATGGAACTCTATGATGCCAACAATGTGGCTCCCATAAATCATGAAGCTGCCCAAACTGTGTGTTGTCAAATACCATGTAGGTGCCGCTGTGGCGAGGGCTGGCAACGTCAAGCTCTGGCTCCCACCTAAGCTTTAACCTATGGAGTTTCTCTGGATACAAGTTAATAATGATACCAAGAATGAGCATAAAGATTTATGGCTTCCTTTGGTTGAAGCTCTGGTCATAAACAAGACACCAACGGTTTCAGCAGAAAAGTGGAGGAATTGTGCACACCACGCCATGAATAATGATGAAAAATTCAGAGCAAACTCTGCCAGCGGCCCTCATATTCATTAACACATACGAGTTTCACAAAACATAACTATGTAGCACATCGGCTCTGGGATGCATCACAATAGTAAACCAGCGCTAACATCTCTTGCACTGCAAATTAAGACTCTACATCACCAAGTTATCAGGCTTCCAAACTTTGGAAGTGATATGCCAGGTTTAACTTCCTGAAGGAACACATGGGCTATGAAGAACACCACAGTGGACGGCTCTGGATTAATTTAGACCGTATGGGGTTCTTCAACGTGCATTGACGTCGCACAGCACACCATTGTTTTTATGTTTTGCCACCGTCGAAATACTGCCACTGCAGCAGGATCGGGCTCAAACCCGCGACCCTGAGATCAGCAGCCGAACGCCAAAGCCACTAAATCATATGGCGGGTGCTTCCAAATTTTCATCTAGCTGCTTTTTCTATGGACTGCTTTCCTGTCTCACTAAAGAATACAATACTTGCTTTAACTATTCGCTTAATAATTCTTTAGGCATGCTGTTTTGTCTTCGCTGAGAACGAATAAACAACTGAGGCTCCTCAACCTTCACGCTGTCAGCAGGCAAAGGACACCTGCAGCTGCATTCCTTTAATACAAGCACATGCATCAGTTTTTGTGCTTATACGCACTTTGGAGTGGAACGTCAATTCTTATAAATGTCCGACATGAGTATGACGACATCCATACAGACACAAGGCAGCAACGGGAAACTGCAATACGGGCACTGCCTTTGATAAAAACAACTTACTTGTGTGGTGCATTCTTTTCAGCCATCTCCTGCTTCTCGATACAGCTAACTCATTGTTAGAAGCATACAGTAGCAGTGAGCCACTCACAACTTGCCTCCGCGTCCCCCAGCTCTGCTTCTTGCATCGACCCTTTTTCCTTTAAAAGCGCTTACATCGAAAGGTGGGCGACCTGTCACATTTGCAAACAGCGCGCCTGTTTTGCACCTTGCTAGCCATGACGAAGCAAGTACGCATCGAAATGTTCACTGAATGTGGGGGAAGATAGAAATACAAGAAACGCATTTAACGCTCTAGCGCACAAATTCAATACGACGCAAATTTTTATTTTTCTCGTCGAGCAGCCACGATCTACCACTGACGCTGATACTGTAGAAGCTTGGGCAAGTTGGTGTGACATGGTTTTTTCAGCAGCGCAGGGGACAAAGGACGGGACAAGTGCACAGACACGGCGCTGAACTTACATCCGGTTTATTGAGGTGGTTTTCACTACTTAAGTACAGTGGCAACCAATCTCAAATGAAAAGACAGATACACAAAACAGATTGACGACAATGACAATTCCTGAGCACAGGTCTACAGTGGCACAAGACCAGCTGCGCACGTTTTTCTATTCTCATCAAGGAAACGTAGTTCTTTATCAGACAGCTATTAAGGCAACGCTTACACATTCATCTTTGAATTTATGGATTTCATGAGCTTCAATGATTTCACGAGTGATTTTTGTTCTATTATCTGACAGCACTCGACACTGAGTGAAAACAGGATAACACGGCGGTTTTTTGTTCTTTTTTCTTTCCTGTGTGCAGTTTCTGCAATGAATGCCAAGGTGACGGGAAGCGGTGCCGCTCACATTGTTGTTGTGTTCCCGCAGCCGGTCGTTGAGGCAACGACCAGTTTGCCCCGTGTAGTGCTTGCCACACGTAAGCGGAAACCTGTACACAACATTGCTGCTACATGGTACAAAACCTTTTTGGTGTTTCTTATCGCAGCCAACTATCCTTTCATTGCTGCTGTTTACAATATGGCAGAGTTTGGAAAGCTTATCGGGCGCGGAAAAAAACAACGTTTACAACGGCACGCGCTCCCACCCTTTTCAGATTATGTGAAATGCGGTGTAGATAAGGAATAACCACATACTTTCTTTTTTCTTCCTTGGGCCTTTCAGTGGAATCTCTGCGGCCTGAATTAATGATTTCTCTTAGCAGGCTCTGTGATATTGCAATCAGAAGGTCGGAAGGGTATCCTGCTGCTTGTAAGCGTACCACCTGATTTTGATAGCTGTCTTGCATCGCATGATGGCATGATTTTTCTAGGGCATTTCTTAAACGCAACTTTGCGATGCCGCGCTTTACAAGCTTAGAATGTGCAGAAGCGAAAGGCGTGAGGGGCTTCTGGCATCGTGGCTCGTAACGCCAGCACACATGGCTATTCTTGAGGAACATGGCAAGATCTAAAAAAGGTAACTTTCCTTCAGAAGGCGTTTCATGCGTCAAAACAACAGGGTCAAGACAGGTGTGAAAAATTGATAAAACTTTCGAGACCGAGGCCCCTGCGTCAGTAACTGCACATGTCATCAAAACTAAAAAATCATCTACAAACCTAAAAACACGAGCCACGCTTTCGTCGAGTTGACTATCAAGGAGCTTGTCATGGTGCGCGAGATAAATGTCGCCCAGTATCGGAGCTATGCATGAACCAATGCCGACGCCATTGCTCTGGAGGTAAACAGATTCATTCCAGGTGGAAAATGTCGAGTTAAAGCAAAAAGTAAGGAGTTCCAAGAAGTTGCTATTGCTGATGCCTGCAGAACTCTGGAAAGCTACCACACCAAAGGAATCAATGCATTCTTCAACGCTTGCCAGCAGTTTCTTTTGCGGAAGGGAATAATATAAATCTTTTATATCGATAGAGCAGGCCGAAAAGCCTTTCGCTGGGTTTTGTTGCAAGAAAGCGATTACTTGGTTAGAACTCTTCACCTGAAAAGGGTCGTCAATGGTTAAGAGGTTCAGCTTGTCTTGCAAAAAATAACGCGACAGACTTTTGCCATGTGCCATCCTCGGAGACTATTGCTCGAAGTGGGCCGTCCAGCTTGTGAGTTTTGGCTGTGAAGAATATCTTTAAGCAGGACCCCTTGCTTTTCTCTATACACTTGGCTAGGGATTCCAAATTCATTTGTGCACACATTTTCCGTGATCGGGCTTTCACTTTACTTAGAGTGACATCGCTTCTCTGCCGGAAAGTCGAACTGATAGCATTTTCTGCTTTCGATAAGTAGAGCGCTTTTGGCATCACAGCAAAACCTCCCTCTTTACCAGCCTGTAATAGGGTCAGCGAGTTGTTCTTTAAAAACGAAACGGTGAATTTGATTGGAATTCTACACCTGGTAGGTCTACACCTTGCCAAAATGTCCACTCCATCTGAAACACATCGGTCCACTTCAGGAGCCACTGCTAGGCTGGAAACTTGTCTCACCATCGCAAGAAGTTCCGATGCCGATTGCCTGGGTTCCACGGCGAACTTTGGTCCTCGTCTAAGGACGTCTTGTACTTGTTCCGGCAAGGACACTTCACCATAGGTGTGGACCGGACTGAAGCTTTCCTGATGCGTCCTCTTAGTGATAGCTCGAAGCTGCGGCAGCGCGCACTGCCATAAGAATTCCGTAGTCCTGTCTGCCGTCTGAGGTCCACCGCCGCCATTCAAGTGCACCATGAGCTGAAGATGTGCCGCTGTGTGCTCTCAGGAAGAGCCATTCTCTGTAGAGGCAAAATCACTCGTGAAATCATTGAAGCTCATGAAATCCATAAATTCAAAGATGAATGCGTAAGCGTTGCCTCAATAGCTCTGTCTGATAAAGTACTACGTTTCCTTGATGAGAATAGAAAAACGTGCGCAGCTGGTCTTGTGCCACTGTAGACCTGTGCTCAGGAATTGTCATTTTCGTCAATCTGTTTTGTGTATCTGTCTTTTCATTTGAGATTGGTTGCCACTGTATTTAAGTAGTGAAAATCACCTCAATAAACCTGTTGTAAGTTCAGCGCCGTGTCTGTGCACTTGTCACGTCCTTTGTCCCCTGCGCTGCTGAAAAAACCGCTGACGAGCGAAGGCACGGAGGGGACACAAGGACATGTTCCTGGAAAATTTTAAAAGTTTTCGAGCAGCCAGCTACGCAGAAGTACGACCCTTTACGTCACTGAAGACTTACATTTAAATATATTCGCGACTAATCAATACTCCACACTATGTAATATCAAAACACAAGCTTATCACAACAGCGCGCTGAAACGGACAGGGAGAGCAGCAGACACGACCCGCTCACGCTTCGCGGCCTGGCCAACAGGCGGCGCAGCCAATGCAATGAGCATGGGTTATAGTTTTCATGCGTCTGTGTCAAAGTAGGTGCTATGTAAAATGCGTTTGATCTTTCATCATAGATCCCAGCATGGTGACAATCTTCCTTGTTGAACATGTCTGCTGTACACCTAAAGGACTTGACTAAGAAGCAAACAAGTGGAGTTTTTTTTCTCGTAATGCAATGAGAAACAATCTTTAATTGCTACAGTTCTGGCAAGATAGAGACTTGGGACATACTGTGAATAAAACATGTGCATTTGTCAGCAAAATGCTTGGTGTTAGTGCATGGACAGCGTTTAATGGAAAGAAGGAGAGGCAAGAGAAAGCAGGTGGAAGTGGTCGACACCCAGCACAGAATGGCCAGGAAGTGGAGATTAGCGGCGTAGCACCCTGTATGACAACTTCCCAAAGCTGGCATTGAGGTCATGGATGCACAACGTTTCCCAGCACTATGTTAGATGGTAACTGCATGGCATATGCTTTAAAGGGGTCCAGACACAAAGTTTTTCGGCGTCAGTTTATTTGCCTTCAAAGAGGCCTACGGGCCTAGCAATCATGAAAATAAGAGCAAAACACCAGTGCACAGTGTGAATAATTAATTACAAGCCATTTTGTACACAAAGCCTTTGGTCTCAGTTAGCGCCAGCGCTGAAGTGAACAACACCTGAGTTCAGCGACGTCACAATAATTAAAGCAAGTGCACAATGACATCACTCGATGTGGGTGGAAATAGTTTCGTTTATGGGGGTTAAACGTCCGAAAGCGACTCAGGCTATGAGGGACGTTGTAGTGAAGGGCTCCGCAAAATTTCCACCACCTGGGGTTCTTTAATGTGCACTGACGTCGAATGGTACACGGGCCTCTAGTATTTCACCTCCATCGAAATTCGACCACCGCGACCGGGATCGAACTCGCGTCTTTCAGGTCAGCAGTGAAGCGCCATAACCACTGAGCAGCGGAGGCAGCCCAATGTAGGTGGAAATGGCGAGAGGCTCATCGGACAGCATTAAAAACAGCAATAACTTATGTTCCCCTCAAAGAATGTGCCAGACACTTGCAAGATGGCAACTTCTTACGCCCATGAAAGAAATCGTACGGTAACTAACCCCTCTCTCCTCTCCCACTACCGACCCATACCACCTTCCTGCCCTGTGTGCAATGCTCAAAAGGCAAACCTGACTGATATCTTCGGGATCTGTCCGGCTTCCCCTCCACCCAGCAGGCCGGAGCCACTCCAAACATGGAAGTACCGGGAGACCTCACTACGCTCCACAGATCAGGCACGACAGAAGATCGTCGCCACCTGTGCGGCCAGCGTCATGGACCTTTTAGCCTGAACGGTTGAGTGCGGTGTGGTCGTGCGGGGACCCAGGGGTCCCGGGAGGCCCGAATTCCTCTGCACAATAAAGTCTTTCTCTCTCTCACTCTCATGCCGTTCATTGCGTTTAAAATTTTGTGCCTGCACCCCTTTAAGGACTATAGACACCAAATTTTTTCTTGCGTGTTTTCTTCTTTCAAACGATATCGTAGACATTCGTATACATGAAGCACCCTGTGGTATTTGTGTACGACCGCTAAATAGTTTACAATTGAATTTCTTCTTCACGCTGTTTCGGTTTCGTCGACCGAAGGACGACTGTGACGTCAAGTTGATGTTTTGGCCACGTGATCAACTGGAAAAACTTTAATATAATCACTAACAGGCTTGTCATTCCATGCCTTGGAAGATGCTGGATTAAATGTCATGGTGAATTAAATGTACATATCAGCGATTATATTGCAGTTTTTCTAGTAGATCACGCGAACAAACCGTCAACTTGACGTCACAGTCGTCATTCAGTCAATGAAACCGAAACAGCACGAGAGAAGAAATTCAATCAAATTATTTAGCGCTTGTAGGAAAATACCACACGGTAATTCATGTATTCTAATGTCTAACGCATCGTTTGACAGAAGAAAACATGCAATAAAATTACACTAACTGCCCACTGAAAGAGAAGACACTTTCGCAAGGCAGCAAAGCTACCTAAGGTACAAGATGGTAGGTTCCAAAATTATTTACCTGGATGAGATATGTGCAACGGCAGCAAGCGCAGTGTTGGTGGAAGGACAGAACGGCGAGCGTGTGCTGCTTGTGCCAAGATCAGGACAACCATGGCCTGGAGCAGGCTGCCAGGGAAGGGCCACCGCATCATTGTGATGCACATCAGCAGTGAGAAAGGCCCATCAACGGCTGCCTGTATGTTTCCTGCAGAAAAAACGAAAAGGGCGAAGACTGCTATGAAGATACGGGTGGCAATCATTTTGAGATGTTTGCACTCATGTGCTCCAGAGGCAGACAAAAGAAACATCGTAGCAAAACACAAGCAGTTGTGCCATTCACATCTGGACGAAGCAATGCCGACAACAGTTTTACACAAAGAAGCAGTTCAGCAGTAGCTGACAGAGAGAACACTAATGGAACGCTATGATGCCAACAATGTGGCTCCCATAAATCATGAAGCTGCCCAAACTGTGTGTTGTCAAATACCATGTAGGTGTCGCTGTGGCGAGGGCTGGCAACGTCAAGCTCTGGCTCCCACCTCAGCTTTAACCTATGGAGTTTCTCTGGGTACAAGTTAATAATGATACCAAGAATGAGCATAAAGATTTATGGCTTCCTTTGGTTGAAGCTCTGGTCATAAACAAGACACCAACGGTTTCAGCAGAAAAGTGGAGGAATTGTGCACACCACGCCATGAATAATGATGAAAAATTCAGAGCAAACTCTGCCAGTGGCCCTCATTTTCATTAACACATACGAGTTTCACAAAACATAACTATGTAGCACATCGGCTCTGGGATGCATCACAATAGTAAACCAGCGCTAACATCTCTTGCACTGCAAATTAAGACTTTACATCACCAAGTTATCAGGCTTCCAAACTTTGGAAGTGATATGCCAGGTTTAACTTCCTGAAGGAACACATGGGCTATGAAGAACACCACAGTGGACGGCTCCAGATTAATTTATACCGTATGGGGTTCTTCAACGTGCATTGACGTCGCACAGCACACCGTTGTTTTTATGTTTTGCCACCGTCGAAATACTGCCACTGCAGCAGGATCGGGCTCAAACCCGCGACCCTGAGATCAGCAGCAGAACGCCAAAGCCACTAAATCATATGGCGGGTGCTTCCAAATTTTCATCTAGCTGCTTTTTCTATGGACTGCTTTCCTGTCTCACTAAAGAATACAATACTTGCTTTAACTATTCGCTTAGTAATTCTTTAGGCATGCTGTTTTGTCTTCGCTGAGAACGAATAAACAACTGAGGCTCCTCAACCTTCACGCTGTCAGCAGGCAAAGGACACCTGCAGCTGCATTCCTTTAATACAAGCACATGCATCAGTTTTTGTGCTTATACGCAGGTTGGAGTGGAACGTCAATTCTTATAAATGTCCGACATGAGTATGACGACATCCATACAGACACAAGGCAGCAACGGGAAACTGCAATACGGGCACTGCCTTTGATAAAAACAACTTACTTGTGTGGTGCATTCTTTTCAGCCATTTCCTGCTTCTCGATACAGCTAACTCATTGTTAGAAGCATACAGTAGCAGTGAGCCACTCACAACTTGCCTCCGCGTCCCCCGGCTCTGCTTCTTGCATCGACCCTTTTTCCTTTAAAAGCGCTTACATCGAAAGGTGGGCGACCTGTCACATTTGCAAACAGCGCGCCTGTTTTGCACCTTGCTAGCCATGACGAAGCAAGTACGCATCGAAATGTTCACTGAATGTGGGGGAAGATAGAAATACAAGAAACGCATTTAACGCTCTAGCGCACAAATTCAATACGACGCAAATTTTTATTTTTCTCGTCGAGCAGCCACGATCTACCACTGACGCTGATACTGTAGAAGCTTGGGCAAGTTGGTGTGACATGGTTTTTTCAGCAGCGCGGGGGACAAAGGACGGGACAAGTGCACAGACACGGCGCTGAACTTACATCCGGTTTATTGAGGTGATTTTCACTACTTAAGTACAGTGGCAACCAATCTCAAATGAAAAGACAGATACACAAAACAGATTGACGAAAATGACAATTCCTGAGCACAGGTCTACAGTGGCACAAGACCAGCTGCGCACGTTTTTCTATTCTCATCAAGGAAACGTAGTTCTTTATCAGACAGAGCTAATGAGGCAACGCTTACACATTCATCTTTGAATTTATGGATTTCATGAGCTTCAATGATTTCACGAGTGATTTTTGTTCTATTATCTGACAGCACTCGACACTGAGTGAAAACAGGATAACACGGCGGTTTTTTGTTCTTTTTTCTTTCCTGTGTGCAGTTTCTGCAATGAATGCCAAGGTGACGGGAAGCGGTGCCGCTCACGTTGTTGTTGTGTTCCCGCAGCCGGTCGTTGAGGCAACGACCAGTTTGCCCCGTGTAGTGCTTGCCACATGTAAGCGGAAACCTGTACACAACATTGCTGCTACATGGTACAAAACCTTTTTGGTGTTTCTTATCGCAGCCAACTATCCTTTCATTGCTGCTGTTTACAATATGGCAGAGTTTGGAAAGCTTATCGGGCGCGGAAAAAAACAACGTTTACAACGGCACGCGCTCCCACCCTTTTCAGATTATGTGAAATGCGGTGTAGATAAGGAATAACCACATACTTTCTTTTTTCTTCCTTGGGCCTTTCAGTGGAATCTCTGCGGCCTGAATTAATGATTTCTCTTAGCAGGCTCTCTGATATTGCAATCAGAAGGTCGGAAGGGTATCCTGCTGCTTGTAAGCGTACCACCTGATTTTGATAGCCGTCTTGCATCGCATGATGGCATGATTTTTCTAGGGCATTTCTTAAACGCAACTTTGCGATGCCGCGCTTTACAAGCTTAGAATGTGCAGAAGCGAAAGGCGTGAGGGGCTTCTGGCATCGTGGCTCGTAACGCCAGCACACATGGCTATTCTTGAGGAACATGGCAAGATCTAAAAAACGTAACTTTCCTTCAGAAGGCGTTTCATGCGTCAAAACAAGAGGGTCAAGACAGGTGTGAAAAATTGATAAAACTTTCGAGACCGAGGCCCCTGCGTCAGTAACTGCACATGTCATCAAAACTAAAAAATCATCTACAAACCTAAAAACACGAGCCACGCTTTCGTGGAGATGACTATCAAGGAGCTTGTCATGGTGCGCGAGATAAATGTCGCCCAGTATCGGAGCTATGCATGAACCAATGCAGACGCCATTGCTCTGGAGGTAAACAGATTCATTCCAGGTGAAAAATGTGGAGTTAAGGTAAAAAGTAAGGAGTTCCAAGAAGTTGCTATTGCTGATGCCTGCAGAATTCTGGAAAGCTACCACACCAAAGGAATCAATTGCATTCTTCAACGCTTGCCAGCAGTTTCTTTTGCGGAAGGGAATAATATAAATCTTTAATATCGATAGAGCAGGCCGAAAAGCCTTTCCCTGGGTTTTGTTGCAAGAAAGCGATTACTTGGTTAGAACTCTTCACCTGAAAAGGGTCGTCAATGGTTAAGAGGTTCAGCTTGTCTTGCAAAAAATAACGCGACAGACTTTTGCCATGTGCCATCCTCGGAGACTATTGCTCGAAGTGGGCAGTCCAGCTTGTGAGTTTTGGCTGTGAAGAATATCTTAAAGCAGGACCCCTTGCTTTTCTCTTATACACTTGGCTAGGGATTCCAAATTCATTTGTGCACACATTTTCCGTGCTCGGGCTTTCACTTTACTTAGAGCGACATCGCTTCTCTGCCGGAAAGTCGAACTGATAGCATTTTCTGCCTTCGATAAGTAGAGCGCTTTTGGCATCACAGCAAATCCTCCCTCTTTATCAGCCTGTAATAGGGTCAGCGAGTTGTTCTTTAAAAACGAAACGGTGAATTTGATTGGAATTCTACACCTGGTAGGTTTACACTTTGCCAAAATGTCCACTCCATCTGAAACACATCGGTCCACTTCAGGAGCCGCTGCTAGGCTGGAAACTTGTCTCACCATCGCAAGAAGTTCCGGTGCCGATCGCCTGGGTTCCACGGCGAACTTTGGTCCTCGTCTAAGGACGTCTTGTACTTGTTCCGGCAAGGACACTTCACCATAGGTGTGGACCGGACTGTGCATCTTCTTAGTGATGGCTCGAAGCTGCGGCAGCGCGCACTGCCATAAGAATTCCGTAGTCCTGTCTGCCGTCTGAGGTCCACCGCCGCCATTCAAGTGCACCATGAGCTGAAGATGTGCCGCTGTGTGCTCTCAGGAAGAGCCATTCTCTGTAGAGGCAAAATCACTCGTGAAATCATTGAAGCTCATGAAATCCATAAATTCAAAGATGAATGCGTAAGCGTTGCCTCAATAGCTCTGTCTGATAAAGTACTACGTTTCCTTGATGAGAATAGAAAAACGTGCGCAGCTGGTCTTGTGCCACTGTAGACCTGTGCTCAGGAATTGTCATTTTCGTCAATCTGTTTTGTGTATCTGTCTTTTCATTTGAGATTGGTTGCCACTGTACTTAAGTAGTGAAAATCACCTCAATAAACCTGTTGTAAGTTCAGCGCCGTGTCTGTGCAATTGTCACGTCCTTTGTCCCCTGCGCTGCTGAAAAAACCGCTGACGAGCGAAGGCACGGAGGGGACACAAGGACATGTTCCTGGAAAATTTTAAATGTTTTCGAGCAGCCAGCTACGCAGAAGTACGACCCTTTACGTCACTGAAGACTTACATTTAAATATATTCGCGACTAATCAATACTCCACACTATGTAATATCAAAACACAAGCTTATCACAACAGCGCGCTGAAACGGACAGGGAGAGCAGCAGACACGACCCGCTCACGCTTCGCGGCCTGGCCAACAGGCGGCGCAGCCAATACAATGAGCATGGGCTATAGTTTTCATGCGTCTGTGTCAAAGTAGGTGCTATGTAAAATGCGTTTGATCTTTCATCATAGATCCCAGCATGGTGACAATCTTCCTTGTTGAACATGTCTGCTGTACACCTAAGGGACTTGACTAAGAAGCAAACAAGTGGAGTTTTTTTTCTCGTAATGCAATGAGAAACAATCTTTAATTGCTACAGTTCTGGCAAGATAGAGACTTGGGACATACTGTGAATAAAACATGTGCATTTGTCAGCAAAATGCTTGGTGTTAGTGCATGGACAGCGTTTAATGGAAAGAAGGAGAGGCAAGAGTAAGCAGGTGGAAGTGGTCGACACCCAGCACAGAATGGCCAGGAAGTGGAGATTAGCGGCGTAGCACCCTGTATGACAACTTCCCAAAGCTGGCATTGAGGTCATGGATGCACAACTTTTCCCAGCACTATGTTAGATGGTAACTGCATGGCATATGCTTTAAAGGGGTCCAGACACAAAGTTTTTCGGTGTCAGTTTATTTGCCTTCAAAGAGGCCTACGGGCCTAGCAATCATGAAAATAAGAGCAAAACACCAGTGCACAGTGTGAATAATTAATTACAAGCCATTTTGTACACAAAGCCTTTGGTCTCAGTTAGCGCCAGCGCTGAAGTGAAAAACACCTGAGTTCAGCGACGTCACAATAATTAAAGCAAGTGCACAATGACATCACTCGATGTGGGTGGAAATAGTTTCGTTTATGGGGGTTAAACGTCCGAAAGCGACTCAGGCTATGAGGGACGTTGTAGTGAAGCGCTCCGCAAAATTTCCACCACCTGGGGTTCTTTAATGTGCACTGACGTCGAATGGTACACGGGCCTCTAGTATTTCACCTCCATCGAAATTCGACCACCGCGACCGGGATCGAACTCGCGTCTTTCAGGTCAGCAGTGAAGCGCCATAACCACTGAGCAGCGGAGGCAGCCCAATGTAGGTGGAAATGGCGAGAGGCTCATCGGACAGCATTAAAAACAGCAATAACTTATGTTCCCCTCAAAGAATGTGCCAGACACTTGCAAGATGGCAACTTCTTACGCCCATGAAAGAAATCGTACGGTAACTAACCCCTCTCTCCTCTCCCACTACCGACCCATACCACCTTCCTGCCCTGTGTGCAATGCTCAAAAGGCAAACCTGACTGATATCTTCGGGATCTGTCCGGCTTCCCCTCCACCCAGCAGGCCAGAGCCACTCCAAACATGGGAGGACTGGGAGACCTCACTACGCTCCACAGATCAGGCACGACAGAAGATCGTCGCCACCTGTGCGGCCAGCGTCATGGACCTTTTAGCCTGAACGGTTGAGTGCGGTGTGGTCGTGCGGGGACCCAGGGGTCCCGGGAGGCCCGAATTCCTCTGCACAGTAAAGTCTTTCTCTCTCTCACTCTCAAGCCGTTCATTGCATTTAAAATTTTGTGCCTGCACCCCTTTAAGGACTATAGACACCAAATTTTTTCTTGCGTGTTTTCTTCTTTCAAACGATATCGTAGACATTCGTATACATGAAGCACCCTGTGGTATTTGTGTACGACCGCTAAATAGTTTACAATTGAATTTCTTCTTCACGCTGTTTCGGTTTCGTCGACCGAAGGACGACTGTGACGTCAAGTTGATGTTTTGGCCACGTGATCAACTGGAAAAACTTTAATATAATCACTAACAGGCTTGTCATTCCATGCCTTGGAAGATGCTGGATTAAATGTCATGGTGAATTAAATCTACATATCAGCGATTATATTGCAGTTTTTCTAGTAGATCACGCGAACAAACCGTCAACTTGACGTCACAGTCGTCATTCGGTCAATGAAACCGAAACAGCACGAGAGAAGAAATTCAATCAAATTATTTAGCGCTTGTAGGAAAATACCACACGGTAATTCATGTATTCTAATGTCTAACGCATCGTTTGACAGAAGAAAACATGCAAAAAAATTACACTAGCTGCCCACTGAAAGAGAAGACACTTTCGCAAGGCAGCAAAGCTACATAAGGTACAAGATGGTAGGTTCCAAAATTATTTACCTGGATGAGATATGTGCAACGGCAGCAAGCGCAGTGTTGGTGGAAGGACAGAACAGCGAGCGTGTGCTGCTTGTGCCAAGATCAGGACAACCATGGCCTGGAGCAGGCTGCCAGGGAAGGGCCACCGCATCATTGTGATGCACATCAGCAGTGAGAAAGGCCCATCAACGGCTCCCTGTATGTTTCCTGCAGAAAGAACGAAAAGGGTGAAGACTGCTATGAAGATACGGGTGGCAATCATTTTGAGATGTTTGCACTCATGTGCTCCAGAGGCAGACAAGAGAAACATCGTAGCAAAACACAAGCAGTTGTGCCATTCACATCTGGACGAAGCAATGCCGACAACAGTTTTACACAAAGAAGCAGTTCAGCAGTAGCTGACAGAGAGAACACTAATGGAACGCTATGATGCCAACAATGTGGCTCCCATAAATCATGAAGCTGCCCAAACTGTGTGTTGTCAAATACCATGTAGGTGTCGCTGTGGCGAGGGCTGGCAACGTCAAGCTCTGGCTCCCACCTAGGCTTTAACCTATGGAGTTTCTCTGGGTACAAGTTAATAATGATACCAAGAATGAGCATAAAGATTTATGGCTTCCTTTGGTTGAAGCTCTGGTCATAAACAAGACACCAACGGTTTCAGCAGAAAAGTGGAGCAATTGTGCACACCACGCCATGAATAATGATGAAAAATTCAGAGCAAACTCTGCCAGCGGCCCTCATATTCATTAACACATACGAGTTTCACAAAACATAACTATGTAGCACATCGGCTCTGGGATGCATCACAATAGTAAACCAGCGCTAACATCTCTTGCACTGCAAATTAAGACTTTACATCACCAAGTTATCAGGCTTCCAAACTTTGGAAGTGATATGCCAGGTTTAACTTCCTGAAGGAACACATGGGCTATGAAGAACACCACAGTGGACGGCTCCAGATTTATACCGTATGGGGTTCTTCAACGTGCATTGACGTCGCACAGCACACCATTGTTTTTATGTTTTGCCACCGTCGAAATACTGCCACTGCAGCAGGATCGAGCTCAAACCCGCGACCCTGAGATCAGCAGCCGAACGCCAAAGCCACTAAATCATATGGCGGGTGCTTCCAAATTTTCATCTAGCTGCTTTTTCTATGGACTGCTTTCCTGTCTCACTGAAGAATACAATACTTGCTTTAACTATTCGCTTAGTAATTCTTTAGGCATGCTGTTTTGTCTTCGCTGAGAACGAATAAACAACTGAGGCTCCTCAACCTTCACGCTGTCAGCAGGCAAAGGACACCTGCAGCTGCATTCCTTTAATACAAGCACATGCATCAGTTTTTGTGCTTATACGCAGGTTGGAGTGGAACGTCAATTCTTATAAATGTCCGACATGAGTATGACGACATCCATACAGACACAAGGCAGCAACGGAAAACTGCAATACGGGCACTGCCTTTGATAAAAACAACTTACTTGTGTGGTGCATTCTTTTCAGCCATCTCCTGCTTCTCGATACAGCTAACTCATTGTTAGAAGCATACAGTAGCAGTGAGCCACTCACAACTTGCCTCCGCGTCCCCCGGCTCTGCTTCTTGCATCGACCCTTTTTCCTTTAAAAGCGCTTACATCGAAAGGTGGGCGACCTGTCACATTTGCAAACAGCGCGCCTGTTTTGCACCTTGCTAGCCATGACGAAGCAAGTACGCATCGAAATGTTCACTGAATGTGGGGGAAGATAGAAATACAAGAAAAGCATTTAACGCTCTAGCACACAAATTCAATACGACGCAAATTTTTATTTTTCTCGTCGAGCAGCCACGATCTACCACTGACGCTGATACTGTAGAAGCTTGGGCAAGTTGGTGTGACATGGTTTTTTCAGCAGCGCAGGGGACAAAGGACGGGACAAGTGCACAGACACGGCGCTGAACTTACATCCGGTTTATTGAGGTGGTTTTCACTACTTAAATACAGTGGCAACCAATCTCAAATGAAAAGACAGATACACAAAACAGATTGACGAAAATGACAATTCCTGAGCACAGGTCTACAGTGGCACAAGACCAGCTGCGCACGTTTTTCTATTCTCATCAAGGAAACGTAGTTCTTTATCAGACAGAGCTAATGAGGCAACGCTTACGCATTCATCTTTGAATTTATGGATTTCATGAGCTTCAATGATTTCACGAGTGATTTTTGTTCTATTATCTGACAGCACTCGACACTGAGTGAAAACAGGATAACACGGTGGTTTTTTGTTCTTTTTTCTTTCCTCTGTGCAGTCTCTGCAATGAATGCCAAGGTGACGGGAAGCGGTGCCGCTCACGTTGTTGTTGTGTTCCCGCAGCCGGACGTTGAGGCAACGACCAGTTTGCCCCGTGTAGTGCTTGCCACATGTAAGCGGAAACCTGTACACAACATTGCTGCTACATGGTACAAAACCTTTTTGGTGTTTCTTATCGCAGCCAACTATCCTTTCATTGCTGCTGTTTACAATATGGCAGAGTTTGGAAAGCTTATCGGGCGCGGAAAAAAACAACGTTTACAACGGCACGCGCTCCCACCCTTTTCAGATTATGTGAAATGCGGTGTATATAAGGAATAACCACATACTTTCTTTTTTCTTCCTTGGGCCTTTCAGTGGAATCTCTGCGGCCTGAATTAATGATTTCTCTTAGCAGGCTCTGTGATATTGCAATCAGAAGGTCGGAAGGGTATCCTGCTGCTTGTAAGCGTACCACCTGATTTTGATAGCTGTCTTGCATCGCATGATGGCATGATTTTTCTAGGGCATTTCTTAAATGCAACTTTGCGATGCCGCGCTTTACAAGCTTAGAATGTGCAGAAGCGAAAGGCGTGAGGGGCTTCTGGCATCGTGGCTCGTAACGCCAGCACACATGGCTATTCTTGAGGAACATGGCAAGATCTAAAAAACGTAACTTTCCTTCAGAAGGCGTTTCATGCGTCAAAACAACAGGGTCAAGACAGGTGTGAAAAATTGATAAAACTTTCGAGACCGAGGCCCCTGCGTCAGTAACTGCACATGTCATCAAAACTAAAAAATCATCTACAAACCTAAAAACACGAGCCACGCTTTCGTGGAGATGACTATCAAGGAGCTTGTCATGGTGCGCGAGATAAATGTCGCCCAGTATCGGAGCTATGCATGAACCAATGCAGACGCCATTGCTCTGGAGGTAAACAGATTCATTCCAGGTGAAAAATGTGGAGTTAAGGTAAAAAGTAAGGAGTTCCAAGAAGTTGCTATTGGTGATGCCTGCCGAATTCTGGAAAGCTACCACACCAAAGGAATCAATTGCATTCTTCAACGCTTGCCAGCAGTTTCTTTTGCGGAAGGGAATAATATAAATCTTTTATATCGATAGAGCAGGCCGAAAAGCCTTTCCCTGGGTTTTGTTGCAAGAAAGCGATTACTTGGTTAGAACTCTTCACCTGAAAAGGGTCGTCAATGGTTAAGAGGTTCAGCTTGTCTTGCAAAAAATAACGCGACAGACTTTTGCCATGTGCCATCCTCGGAGACTATTGCTCGAAGTGGGCAGTCCAGCTTGTGAGTTTTGGCTGTGAAGAATATCTTTAAGCAGGACCCCTTGCTTTTCTCTATACACTTGGCTAGGGATTCCAAATTCATTTGTGCACACATTTTCCGTGCTCGGGCTTTCACTTTACTTAGACCGACATCGCTTCTCTGCCGGAATGTTGAACTGATAGCATTTTCTGCCTTCGATAAGTAGAGCGCTTTTGGCATCACAGCAAAACCTCCCTCTTTATCAGCCTGTAATAGGGTCAGCGAGTTGTTCTTTAAAAACGAAACGGTGAATTTGATTGGAATTCTACACCTGGTAGGTTTACACTTTGCCAAAATGTCCACTCCATCTGAAACACATCGGTCCACTTCAGGAGCCGCTGCTAGGCTGGAAACTTGTCTCACCATCGCAAGAAGTTCCGGTGCCGATCGCCTGGGTTCCACGGCGAACTTCGGTCCTCGTCTAAGGACGTCTTGTACTTGTTCCGGCAAGGACACTTCACCATAGGTGTGGACCGGACTGAAGCTTTCCTGATGCGTCCTCTTAGTGATGGCTCGAAGCTGCGGCAGCGCGCACTGCCATAAGAATTCCGTAGTCCTGTCTGCCGTCTGAGGTCCACCGCCGCCATTCAAGTGCACCATGAGCTGAAGTTGTGCCGCTGTGTGCTCTCAGGAAGAGCCATTCTCTGTAGAGGCAAAATCACTCGTCAAATCATTGAAGCTCATGAAATCCATAAATTCAAAGATGAATGCGTAAGCGTTGCCTCAATAGCTCTGTCTGATAAAGTACTACGTTTCCTTGATGAGAATAGAAAAACGTGCGCAGCTGGTCTTGTGCCACTGTAGACCTGTGCTCAGGAATTGTCATTTTCGTCAATCTGTTTTGTGTATCTGTCTTTTCATTTGAGATTGGTTGCCACTGTATTTAAGTAGTGAAAATCACCTCAATAAACCTGTTGTAAGTTCAGCGCCGTGTCTGTGCACTTGTCACGTCCTTTGTCCCCTGCGCTGCTGAAAAAACCGCTGACGAGCGAAGGCACGGAGGGGACACAAGGACATGTTCCTGGAAAATTTTAAAAGTTTTCGAGCAGCCATCTACGCAGAAGTACGACCCTTTACGTCACTGAAGACTTACATTTAAATATATTCGCGACTAATCAATACTCCACACTATGTAATATCAAAACACAAGCTTATCACAACAGCGCGCTGAAACGGACAGGGAGAGCAGCAGACACGACCCGCTCACGCTTCGCGGCCTGGCCAACAGGCGGCGCAGCCAATACAATGAGCATGGGCTATAGTTTTCATGCGTCTGTGTCAAAGTAGGTGCTATGTAAAATGCGTTTGATCTTTCATCATAGATCCCAGCATGGTGACAATCTTCCTTGTTGAACATGTCTGCTGTACACCTAAGGGACTTGACTAAGAAGCAAACAAGTGGAGTTTTTTTTCTCGTAATGCAATGAGAAACAATCATTAATTGCTACAGTTCTGGCAAGATAGAGACTTGGGACATACTGTGAATAAAACATGTGCATTTGTCAGCAAAATGCTTGGTGTTAGTGCATGGACAGCGTTTAATGGAAAGAAGGAGAGGCAAGAGTAAGCAGGTGGAAGTGGTCGACACCCAGCACAGAATGGCCAGGAAGTGGAGATTAGCAGCGTAGCACCCAGTATGACAACTTCCCAAAGCTGGCATTGAGGTCATGGATGCACAACTTTTCCCAGCACTATGTTAGATGGTAACTGCATGGCATATGCTTTAAAGGGGTCCAGACACAAAGTTTTTCGGTGTCAGTTTATTTGCCTTCAAAGAGGCCTACGGGCCTAGCAATCATGAAAATAAGAGCAAAACACCAGTGCACAGTGTGAATAATTAATTACAAGCCATTTTGTACACAAAGCCTTTGGTCTCAGTTAGCGCCAGCGCTGAAGTGAACAACACCTGAGTTCAGCGACGTCACAATAATTAAAGCAAGTGCACAATGACATCACTCGATGTGGGTGGAAATAGTTTCGTTTATGGGGGTTAAACGTCCGAAAGCGACTCAGGCTATGAGGGACGTTGTAGTGAAGGGCTCCGCAAAATTTCCACCACCTGGGGTTCTTTATTGTGCACTGACGTCGAATGGTACACGGGCCTCTAGTATTTCACCTCCATCGAAATTCGACCACCGCGACCGGGATCGAACTCGCGTCTTTCAGGTCAGCAGTGAAGCGCTATAACCACTGAGCAGCGGAGGCAGCCCAATGTAGGTGGAAATGGCGAGAGGCTCATCGGACAGCATTAAAAACAGCAATAACTTATGTTCCCCTCAAAGAATGTGCCAGACACTTGCAAGATGGCAACTTCTTACGCCCACGAAAGAAATCGTACGGTAACTAACCCCTCTCTCCTCTCCCACTACCGACCCATACCACCTTCCTGCCCTGTGTGCAATGCTCAAAAGGCAAACCTGACTGATATCTTCGGGATCTGTCCGGCTTCCCCTCCACCCAGCAGGCCGGAGCCACTCCAAACATGGGAGGACTGGGAGACCTCACTACGCTCCACAGATCAGGCACGACAGAAGATCGTCGCCACCTGTGCGGCCAGCGTCATGGACCTTTCAGCCTGAACGGTTGAGTGCGGTGTGGTCGTGCGGGGACCCAGGGGTCCCGGGAGGCCCGAATTCCTCTGCACAATAAAGTCTTTCTCTCTCTCACTCTCATGCCGTTCATTGCGTTTAAAATTTTGTGCCTGCACCCCTTTAAGGACTATAGACACCAAATTTTTTCTTGCGTGTTTTCTTCTTTCAAACGATATCGTAGACATTCGTATACATGAAGCACCCTGTGGTATTTGTGTACGACCGCTAAATAGTTTAGAATTGAATTTCTTCTTAACGCTGTTTCGGTTTCGTCGACCGAAGGACGGCTGTGACGTCAAGTTGATGTTTTGGCCACGTGATCAACTGGAAAAACTTTAATATAATCACTAACAGGCTTGTCATTCCATGCCTTGGAAGATGCTGGATTAAATGTCATGGTGAATTAAATCTACATATCAGCGATTATATTACAGTTTTTCTAGTAGATCACGCGAACAAACCGTCAACTTGACGTCACAGTCGTCATTCAGTCAATGAAACCGAAACAGCACGAGAGAAGAAATTCAATCAAATTATTTAGCGCTTGTAGGAAAATACCACACGGTAATTCATGTATTCTAATGTCTAACGCATCGTTTGACAGAAGAAAACATGCAATAAAATTACACTAACTGCCCACTGAAAGAGAAGACACTTTCGCAAGGCAGCAAAGCTACCTAAGGTACAAGATGGTAGGTTCCAAAATTATTTACCTGGATGAGATATGTGCAACGGCAGCAAGCGCAGTGTTGGTGGAAGGACAGAACGGCGAGCGTGTGCTGCTTGTGCCAAGATCAGGACAACCATGGCCTGGAGCAGGCTGCCAGGGAAGGGCCACCGCATCATTGTGATGCACATCAGCAGTGAGAAAGGCCCATCAACGGCCGCCTGTATGTTTCCTGCAGAAAGAACGAAAAGGGTGAAGACTGCTATGAAGATACGGGTGGCAACCATTTTGAGATGTTTGCACTCATGTGCTCCAGAGGCAGACAAAAGAAACATCGTAGCAAAACACAAGCAGTTGTGCCATTCACATCTGGACGAAGCAATGCCGACAACAGTTTTACACAAAGAAGCAGTTCAGCAGTAGCTGACAGAGAGAACACTAATGGAACGCTATGATGCCAACAATGTGGCTCCCATAAATCATGAAGCTGCCCAAACTGTGTGTTGTCAAATACCATGTAGGTGTCGCTGTGGCGAGGGCTGGCAACGTCAAGCTCTGGCTCCCACCTAGGCTTTAACCTATGGAGTTTCTCTGGATACAAGTTAATAATGATACCAAGAATGAGCATAAAGATTTATGGCTTCCTTTGGTTGAAGCTCTGGTCATAAACAAGACACCAACGGTTTCAGCAGAAAAGTGGAGCAATTGTGCACACCACGCCATGAATAATGATGAAAAATTCAGAGCAAACTCTGCCAGCGGCCCTCATATTCATTAACACATACGAGTTTCACAAAACATAACTATGTAGCACATCGGCTCTGGGATGCATCACAATAGTAAACCAGCGCTAACATCTCTTGCACTGCAAATTAAGATTTTACATCACCAAGTTATCAGGCTTCCAAACTTTGGAAGTGATATGCCAGGTTTAACTTCCTGAAGGAACACATGGGCTATGAAGAACACCACAGTGGACGGCTCCAGATTAATTTATACCGTATGGGGTTCTTCAACGTGCATTGACGTCGCACAGCACACCGTTGTTTTTATGTTTTGCCACCGTCGAAATACTGCCACTGCAGCAGGATCGGGCTCAAACCCGCGACCCTGGGATCAGCAGCCGAACGCCAAAGCCACTAAATCATATGGCGGGTGCTTCCAAATTTTCATCTAGCTGCTTTTTCTATGGACTGCTTTCCTGTCTCACTAAAGAATACAATACTTGCTTTAACTATTCGCTTAGTAATTCTTTAGGCATGCTGTTTTGTCTTCGCTGAGAACGAATAAACAACTGAGGCTCCTCAACCTTCACGCTGTCAGCAGGCAAAGGACAAGTGCAGCTGCATTCCTTTAATACAAGCACATGCATCAGTTTTTGTGCTTATACGCAGGTTGGAGTGGAACGTGAATTCTTATAAATGTCCGACATGAGTATGACGACATCCATACAGACACAAGGCAGCAACGGGAAACTGCAATACGGGCACTGCCTTTGATAAAAACAACTTACTTGTGTGGTGCATTCTTTTCAGCCATCTCCTGCTTCTCGATACAGCTAACTCATTGTTAGAAGCATACAGTAGCAGTGAGCCACTCACAACTTGCCTCCGCGTCCCCCGGCTCTGCTTCTTGCATCGACCCTTTTTCCTTTAAAAGCGCTTACATCGAAAGGTGGGCGACCTGTCACATTTGCAAACAGCGCGCCTGTTTTGCACCTTGCTAGCCATGACGAAGCAAGTACGCATCGAAATGTTCACTGAATGTGGGGGAAGATAGAAATACAAGAAAAGCATTTAACGCTCTAGCGCACAAATTCAATACGACGCAAATTTTTATTTTTCTCGTCGAGCAGCCACGATCTACCACTGACGCTGATACTGTAGAAGCTTGGGCAAGTTGGTGTGACATGGTTTTTTCAGCAGCGCGGGGGACAAAGGACGGGACAAGTGCACAGACACGGCGCTGAACTTACATCCGGTTTATTGAGGTGGTTTTCACTACTTAAATACAGTGGCAACCAATCTCAAATGAAAAGACATATACACAAAACAGATTGACGAAAATGACAATTCCTGAGCACAGGTCTACAGTGGCACAAGACCAGCTGCGCACGTTTTTCTATTCTCATCAAGGAAACGTAGTTCTTTATCAGACAGAGCTAATGAGGCAACGCTTACGCATTCATCTTTGAATTTATGGATTTCATGAGCTTCAATGATTTCACGAGTGATTTTTGTTCTATTATCTGACAGCACTCGACACTGAGTGAAAACAGGATAACACGGTGGTTTTTTGTTCTTTTTTCTTTCCTCTGTGCAGTCTCTGCAATGAATGCCAAGGTGACGGGAAGCGGTGCCGCTCACGTTGTTGTTGTGTTCCCGCAGCCGGACGTTGAGGCAACGACCAGTTTGCCCCGTGTAGTGCTTGCCACATGTAAGCGGAAACCTGTACACAACATTGCTGCTACATGGTACAAAACCTTTTTGGTGTTTCTTATCGCAGCCAACTATCCTTTCATTGCTGCTGTTTACAATATGGCAGAGTTTGGAAAGCTTATCGGGCGCGGAAAAAAACAACGTTTACAACGGCACGCGCTCCCACCCTTTTCAGATTATGTGAAATGCGGTGTATATAAGGAATAACCACATACTTTCTTTTTTCTTCCTTGGGCCTTTCAGTGGAATCTCTGCGGCCTGAATTAATGATTTCTCTTAGCAGGCTCTGTGATATTGCAATCAGAAGGTCGGAAGGGTATCCTGCTGCTTGTAAGCGTACCACCTGATTTTGATAGCTGTCTTGCATCGCATGATGGCATGATTTTTCTAGGGCATTTCTTAAACGCAACTTTGCGATGCCGCGCTTTACAAGCTTAGAATGTGCAGAAGCGAAAGGCGTGAGGGGCTTCTGGCATCGTGGCTCGTAACGCCAGCACACATGGCTATTCTTGAGGAACATGGCAAGATCTAAAAAACGTAACTTTCCTTCAGAAGGCGTTTCATGCGTCAAAACAACAGGGTCAAGACAGGTGTGAAAAATTGATAAAACTTTCGAGACCGAGGCCCCTGCGTCAGTAACTGCACATGTCATCAAAACTAAAAAATCATCTACAAACCTAAAAACACGAGCCACGCTTTCGTCGAGTTGACTATCAAGGAGCTTGTCATGGTGCGCAAGATAAATGTCGCTCAGTATCGGAGCTATGCATGAACCAATGCCGACGCCATTGCTCTGGAGGTAAACAGATTCATTCCAGGTGGAAAATGTCGAGTTAAAGCAAAAAGTAAGGAGTTCCAAGAAGTTGCTATTGCTGATGCCTGCAGAACTCTGGAAAGCTACCACACCAAAGGAATCAATGCATTCTTCAACGCTTGCCAGCAGTTTCTTTTGCGGAAGGGAATAATATAAATCTTTTATATCGATAGAGCAGGCCGAAAAGCCTTTCCCTGGGTTTTGTTGCAAGAAAGCGATTACTTGGTTAGAACTCTTCACCTGAAAAGGGTCGTCAATGGTTAAGAGGTTCAGCTTGTCTTGCAAAAAATAACGCGACAGACTTTTGCCATGTGCCATCCTCGGAGACTATTGCTCGAAGTGGGCAGTCCAGCTTGTGAGTTTTGGCTGTGAAGAATATCTTTAAGCAGGACCCCTTGCTTTTCTCTATACACTTGGCTAGGGATTCCAAATTCATTTTTGCACACATTTTCCATGCTCGGGCTTTCACTTTACTTAGAGCGACATCGCTTCTCTGCCGAAGCTGCGGCAGCGCGCACTGCCATAAGAATTCCGTAGTCCTGTCTGCCGTCTGAGGTCCACCGCCGCCATTCAAGTGCACCATGAGCTGAAGATGTGCCGCTGTGTGCTCTCAGGAAGAGCCATTCTCTGTAGAGGCAAAATCACTCGTCAAATCATTGAAGCTCATGAAATCCATAAATTCAAAGATGAATGCGTAAACGTTGCCTCAATAGCTCTGTCTGATAAAGTACTACGTTTCCTTGATGAGAATAGCAAAACGTGCGCAGCTGGTCTTGTGCCACTGTAGACCTGTGCACAGGAATTGTCATTTTCGTCAATCTGTTTTGTGTATCTGTCTTTTCATTTGAGATTGGTTGCCACTGTATTTAAGTAGTGAAAATCAGCTCAATAAACCTGTTGTAAGTTCAGCGCCGTGTCTGTGCAATTGTCACGTCCTTTGTCCCCTGCGCTGCTGAAAAAACCGCTGACGAGAGAAGGCACGGAGGGGACCTAAGGACATGTTTCTGGAAAATATTAAAAGTTTTCGAGCAGCCAGCTACGCAGAAGTACGACCCTTTACGTCACTGAAGACTTACATTTAAATATATTCGCGACTAATCAATACTCCACACTATGTAATATCAAAACACAAGCTTATCACAACAGCGCGCTGAAACGGACAGGGAGAGCAGCAGACACGACCCGCTCACGCTTCGCGGCCTGGCCAACAGGCGGCGCAGCCAATGCAATGAGCATGGGCTATAGTTTTCATGCGTCTGTGTCAAAGTAGGTGCTATGTAAAATGCGTTTGATCTTTCATCATAGATCCCAGCATGGTGACAATCTTCCTTGTTGAACATGTCTGCTGTACACCTAAGGGACTTGGCTAAGAAGCAAACAAGTGGAGTTTTTTTTCTCGTAATGCAATGAGAAACAATCTTTAATTGCTACAGTTCTGGCAAGATAGAGACTTGGGACATACTGTGAATAAAACATGTGCATTTGTCAGCAAAATGCTTGGTGTTAGTGCATGGACAGCGTTTAATGGAAAGAAGGAGAGGCAAGAGTAAGCAGGTGGAAGTGGTCGACACCCAGCACAGAATGGCCAGGAAGTGGAGATTAGCGGCGTAGCACCCTGTATGACAACTTCCCAAAGCTGGCATTGAGGTCATGGATGCACAACTTTTCCCAGCACTATGTTAGATGGTAACTGCATGGCATATGCTTTAAAGGGGTCCAGACACAAAGTTTTTCGGTGTCAGTTTATTTGCCTTCAAAGAGGCCTACGGGCCTAGCAATCATGAAAATAAGAGCAAAACACCAGTGCACAGTGTGAATAATTAATTACAAGACATTTTGTACACAAAGCCTTTGGTCTCAGTTAGCGCCAGCGCTGAAGTGAACAACACCTGAGTTCAGCGACGTCACAATAATTAAAGCAAGTGCACAATGACATCACTCGATGTGGGTGGAAATAGTTTCGTTTATGGGGGTTAAACGTCCGAAAGCGACTCAGGCTATGAGGGACGTTGTAGTGAAGGGCTCCGCAAAATTTCCTCCACCTGGGGTTCTTTAATGTGCACTGACGTTGAATGGTACACGGGCCTCTAGAATTTCACCTCCATCGAAATTCGACCACCGCGACCGGGATCGAACTCGCGTCTTTCAGGTCAGCAGTGAAGCGCCATAACCACTGAGCCGCGGAGGCAGCCCAATGTAGGTGGAAATGGCGAGAGGCTCATCGGACAGCATTAAAAACAGCAATAACTTATGTTCCCCTCAAAGAATGTGCCAGACACTTGCAAGATGGCAACTTCTTACGCCCATGAAAGAAATCGTACGGTAAATAACCCCTCTCTCCTCTCCCACTACCGACCCATACCACCTTCCTGCCCTGTGTGCAATGCTCAAAAGGCAAACCTGACTGATATCTTCGGGATCTGTCCGGCTTCCCCTCCACCCAGCAGGCCGGAGCCACTCCAAACATGGGAGGACTGGGAGACCTCACTACGCTCCACAGATCAGGCACGACAGAAGATCGTCGCCACCTGTGCGGCCAGCGTCATGGACCTTTTAGCCTGAACGTTTGAGTGCGGTGTGGTCGTACGGGGACCCAGGGGTCCTGGGAGGCCCGAATTCCTCTGCACAATAAAGTCTTTCTCTCTCTCACTATCATGCCGTTCATTGCGTTTAAAATTTTGTGTCTGCACCCCTTTAAGGACTATAGACACCAAATTTTTTCTTGCGTGTTTTCTTCTTTCAAACGATATCTTAGACATTCGTATACATGAAGCACCCTGTGGTATTTGTGTACGAACGCTAAATAATTTATAATTGAATTTTTTCTTCACGGTGTTTCGGTTTCATCGACCGAAGGACGACTGTGACGTCAAGTTGATGTTTTGGCCACGTGATCAACTGGAAAAACTTTAATATAATCACTAACAGGCTTGTCATTCCATGCCTTGGAAGATGCTGGATTAAATGTCATGGTGAATTAAATCTACATATCAGCGATTATATTGCAGTTTTTCTAGTAGATCACGCGAACAAACCGTCAACTTGACGTCACAGTCGTCATTCAGTCAATGAAACCGAAACAGCACGAGAGAAGAAATTCAATCAAATTATTTAGCGCTTGTAGGAAAATACCACACGGTAATTCATGTATTCTAATGTCTAACGCATCGTTTGACAGAAGAAAACATGCAAAAAAATTACACTAGCTGCCCACTGAAAGAGAAGACACTTTCGCAAGGCAGCAAAGCTACATAAGGTACAAGATGGTAGGTTCCAAAATTATTTACCTGGATGAGATATGTGCAACGGCAGCAAGCGCAGTGTTGGTGGAAGGACAGAACAGCGAGCGTGTGCTGCTTGTGCCAAGATCAGGACAACCATGGCCTGGAGCAGGCTGCCAGGGAAGGGCCACCGCATCATTGTGATGCACATCAGCAGTGAGAAAGGCCCATCAACGGCCGCCTGTATGTTTCCTGCAGAAAAAACGAAAAGGGTGAAGACTGCTATGAAGATACGGGTGGCAACCATTTTGAGATGTTTGCACTCATGTGCTCCAGAGGCAGACAAGAGAAACATCGTAGCAAAACACAAGCAGTTGTGCCATTCACATCTGGACGAAGCAATGCCGACAACAGTTTTACACAAAGAAGCAGTTCAGCAGTAGCTGACAGAGAGAACACTAATGGAACGCTATGATGCCAACAATGTGGCTCCCATAAATCATGAAGCTGCCCAAACTGTGTGTTGTCAAATACCATGTAGGTGTCGCTGTGGCGAGGGCTGGCAACGTCAAGCTCTGGCTCCCACCTTAGCTTTAACCTATGGAGTTTCTCTGGGTACAAGTTAATAATGATACCAAGAATGAGCATAAAGATTTATGGCTTCCTTTGGTTGAAGCTCTGGTCATAAACAAGACACCAACGGTTTCAGCAGAAAAGTGGAGCAATTGTGCACACCACGCCATGAATAATGATGAAAAATTCAGAGCAAACTCTGCCAGCGGCCCTCATATTCATTAACACATACGAGTTTCACAAAACATAACTATGTAGCACATCGGCTCTGGGATGCATCACAATAGTAAACCAGCGCTAACATCTCTTGCACTGCAAATTAAGACTTTACATCACCAAGTTATCAGGCTTCCAAACTTTGGAAGTGATATGCCAGGTTTAACTTCCTGAAGGAACACATGGGCTATGAAGAACACCACAGTGGACGGCTCCAGATTAATTTATACCATATGGGGTTCTTCAACGTGCATTGACGTCGCACAGCACACCGTTGTTTTTATGTTTTGCCACCGTCGAAATACTGCCACTGCAGCAGGATCGGGCTCAAACCCGCGACCCTGAGATCAGCAGCCGAACGCCAAAGCCACTAAATCATATGGCGGGTGCTTCCAAATTTTCATCTAGCTGCTTTTTCTATGGACTGCTTTCCTGTCTCACTGAAGAATACAATACTTGCTTTAACTATTCGCTTAGTAATTCTTTAGGCATGCTGTTTTGTCTTCGCTGAGAACGAATAAACAACTGAGGCTCCTCAACCTTCACGCTGTCAGCAGGCAAAGGACACCTGCTGCTGCATTCCTTTAATACAAGCACATGCATCAGTTTTTGTGCTTATACGCAGGTTGGAGTGGAACGTCAATTCTTATAAATGTCCGACATGAGTATGACGACATCCATACAGACACAAGGCAGCAACGGGAAACTGCAATACGGGCACTGCCTTTGATAAAAACAACTTACTTGTGTGGTGCATTCTTTTCAGCCATCTCCTGCTTCTCGATACAGCTAACTCATTGTTAGAAGCATACAGTAGCAGTGAGCCACTCACAACTTGCCTCCGCGTCCCCCGGCTCTGCTTCTTGCATCGACCCTTTTTCCTTTAAAAGCGCTTACATCGAAAGGTGGGCGACCTGTCACATTTGCAAACAGCGCGCCTGTTTTGCACCTTGCTAGCCATGACGAAGCAAGTACGCATCGAAATGTTCACTGAATGTAGGGGAAGATAGAAATACAAGAAAAGCATTTAACGCTCTAGCGCACAAATTCAATACGACACAAATTTTTATTTTTCTCGTCGAGCAGCCACGATCTACCACTGACGCCGATACTGTGAAGCTTGGGCAAGATGGTGTGACATGGTTTTTTCAGCAGCGCGGGGGACAAAGGACGGGACAAGTGCACAGACACGGCGCTGAACTTACATCCGGTTTATTGAGGTGGTTTTCACTACTTAAATACAGTGGCAACCAATCTCAAATGAAAAGACATATACACAAAACAGATTGACGAAAATGACAATTCCTGAGCACAGGTCTACAGTGGCACAAGACCAGTTGCGCACGTTTTTCTATTCTCATCAAGGAAACGTAGTTCTTTATCAGACAGAGCTAATGAGGCAACGCTTACGCATTCATCCTTGAATTTATGGATTTCATGAGCTTCAATGATTTCACGAGTGATTTTTGTTCTATTATCTGACAGCACTCGACACTGAGTGAAAACAGGATAACACGGTGGTTTTTTGTTCTTTTTTCTTTCCTCTGTGCAGTCTCTGCAATGAATGCCAAGGTGACGGGAAGCGGTGCCGCTCACGTTGTTGTTGTGTTCCCGCAGCCGGACGTTGAGGCAACGACCAGTTTGCCCCGTGTAGTGCTTGCCACATGTAAGCGGAAACCTGTACACAACATTGCTGCTACATGGTACAAAACCTTTTTGGTGTTTCTTATCGCAGCCAACTATCCTTTCACTGCTGCTGTTTACAATATGGCAGAGTTTGGAAAGCTTATCGGGCGCGGAAAAAAACAACGTTTACAACGGCACGCGCTCCCACCCTTTTCAGATTATGTGAAATGCGGTGTATATAAGGAATAACCACATACTTTCTTTTTTCTTCCTTGGGCCTTTCAGTGGAATCTCTGCGGCCTGAATTAATGATTTCTCTTAGCAGGCTCTGTGATATTGCAATCAGAAGGTCGGAAGGGTATCCTGCTGCTTGTAAGCGTACCACCTGATTTTGATAGCTGTCTTGCATCGCATGATGGCATGATTTTTCTAGAGCATTTCTTAAACGCAACTTTGCGATGCCGCGCTTTACAAGCTTAGAATGTGCAGAAGCGAAAGGCGTGAGGGGCTTCTGGCATCGTGGCTCGTAACGCCAGCACACATGGCTATTCTTGAGGAACATGGCAAGATCTAAAAAACGTAACTTTCCTTCAGAAGGCGTTTCATGCGTCAAAACAACAGGGTCAAGACAGGTGTGAAAAATTGATAAAACTTTCGAGACCGAGGCCCCTGCGTCAGTAACTGCACATGTCATCAAAACTAAAAAATCATCTACAAACCTAAAAACACGAGCCACGCTTTCGTCGAGTTGACTATCAAGGAGCTTGTCATGGTGCGCGAGATAAATGTCGCTCAGTATCGGAGCTATGCATGAACCAATGCCGACGCCATTGCTCTGGAGGTAAACAGATTCATTCCAGGTGGAAAATGTCGAGTTAAAGCAAAAAGTAAGGAGTTCCAAGAAGTTGCTATTGCTGATGCCTGCAGAACTCTGGAAAGCTACCACACCAAAGGAATCAATGCATTCTTCAACGCTTGCCAGCAGTTTCTTTTGCGGAAGGGAATAATATAAATCTTTTATATCGATAGAGCAGGCCGAAAAGCCTTTCCCTGGGTTTTGTTGCAAGAAAGCGATTACTTGGTTAGAACTCTTCACCTGAAAAGGGTCGTCAATGGTTAAGAGGTTCAGCTTGTCTTGCAAAAAATAACGCGACAGACTTTTGCCATGTGCCATCCTCGGAGACTATTGCTCGAAGTGGGCAGTCCAGCTTGTGAGTTTTGGCTGTGAAGAATATCTTTAAGCAGGACCCCTTGCTTTTCTCTATACACTTGGCTAGGGATTCCAAATTCATTTGTGCACACATTTTCCGTGATCGGGCTTTCACTTTACTTAGAGTGACATCGCTTCTCTGCCGAAGCTGCGGCAGCGCGCACTGCCATAAGAATTCCGTAGTCCTGTCTGCCGTCTGAGGTCCACCGCCGCCATTCAAGTGCACCATGAGCTGAAGATGTGAAGCTGTGTGCTCTCAGGAAGAGCCATTCTCTGTAGAGGCAAAATCACTCGTCAAATCATTGAAGCTCATGAAATCCATAAATTCAAAGATGAATGCGTAAGCGTTGCCTCAATAGCTCTGTCTGATAATGTACTACGTTTCCTTGATGAGAATAGAAAAACGTGCGCAGCTGGTCTTGTGCCACTGTAGACCTGTGCTCAGGAATTGTCATTTTCGTCAATCTGTTTTGTGTATCTGTCTTTTCATTTGAGATTGGTTGCCACTGTATTTAAGTAGTGAAAATCACCTCAATAAACCTGTTGTAAGTTCAGCGCCGTGTCTGTGCAATTGTCACGTCCTTTGTCCCCTGCGCTGCTGAAAAAACCGCTGACGAGCGAAGGCACGGAGGGGACCTAAGGACATGTTTCTGGAAAATTTTAAAAGTTTTCGAGCAGCCAGCTACGCAGAAGTACGACCCTTTACGTCACTGAAGACTTACATTTAAATATATTCGCGACTAATCAATACTCCACACTATGTAATATCAAAACAAAAGCTTATCACAACAGCGCGCTGAAACGGACAGGGAGAGCTGCAGACACGACCCGCTCACGCTTCGCGGCCTGGCCAACAGGCGGCGCAGCCAATGCAATGAGCATGGGCTATAGTTTTCATGCGTCTGTGTCAAAGTAGGTGCTATGTAAAATGCGTTTGATCTTTCATCATAGATCCCAGCATGGTGACAATCTTCCTTGTTGAACATGTCTGCTGTACACCTAAGGGACTTGACTAAGAAGCAAACAAGTGGAGTTTTTTTTCTCGTAATGCAATGAGAAACAATCTTTAATTGCTACAGTTCTGGCAAGATAGAGACTTGGGACATACTGTGAATAAAACATGTGCATTTGTCAGCAAAATGCTTGGTGTTAGTGCATGGACAGCGTTTAATGGAAAGAAGGAGAGGCAAGAGTAAGCAGGTGGAAGTGGTCGACACCCAGCACAGAATGGCCAGGAAGTGGAGATTAGCGGCGTAGCACCCTGTATGACAACTTCCCAAAGCTGGCATTGAGGTCATGGATGCACAACTTTTCCCAGCACTATGTTAGATGGTAACTGCATGGCATATGCTTTAAAGGGGTCCAGACACAAAGTTTTTCGGCGTCAGTTTATTTGCCTTCAAAGAGGCCTACGGGCCTAGCAATCATGAAAATAAGAGCAAAACACCAGTGCACAGTGTGAATAATTAATTACAAGCCATTTTGTACACAAAGCCTTTGGTCTCAGTTAGCGCCAGCACTGAAGTGAACAACACCTGAGTTCAGCGACGTCACAATAATTAAAGCAAGTGCACAATGACATCACTCGATGTGGGTGGAAATAGTTTCGTTTATGGGGGTTAAACGTCCGAAAGCGACTCAGGCTATGAGGGACGTTGTAGTGAAGGGCTCCGCAAAATTTCCACCACCTGGGGTTCTTTAATGTGCACTGACGTCGAATGGTACACGGGCCTCTAGTATTTCACCTCCATCGAAATTCGACCACCGCGACCGGGATCGAACTCGCGTCTTTCAGGTCAGCAGTGAAGCGCCATAACCACTGAGCAGCGGAGGCAGCCCAATGTAGGTGGAAATGGCGAGAGGCTCATCGGACAGCATTAAAAACAGCAATAACTTATGTTCCCCTCAAAGAATGTGCCAGACACTTGCAAGATGGCAACTTCTTACGCCCATGAAAGAAATCGTACGGTAACTAACCCCTCTCTCCTCTCCCACTACCGACCCATACCACCTTCCTGCCCTGTGTGCAATGCTCAAAAGGCAAACCTGACTGATATCTTCGGGATCTGTCCGGCTTCCCCTCCACCCAGCAGGCCGGAGCCACTCCAAACATGGGAGGACTGGGAGACCTCACTACGCTCCACAGATCAGGCACGACAGAAGATCGTCGCCACCTGTGCGGCCAGCGTCATGGACCTTTTAGCCTGAACGGTTGAGTGCGGTGTGGTCGTGCGGGGACCCAGGGGTCCCGGGAGGCCCGAATTCCTCTGCACAATAAAGTCTTTCTCTCTCTCACTCTCATGCCGTTCATTGCGTTTAAAATTTTGTGCCTGCACCCCTTTAAGGACTATAGACACCAAATTTTTTCTTGCGTGTTTTCTTCTTTCAAACGATATCGTAGACATTCGTATACATGAAGCACCCTGTGGTATTTGTGTACGACCGCTAAATAGTTTACAATTGAATTTCTTCTTCACGCTGTTTCGGTTTCGTCGACCGAAGGACGACTGTGACGTCAAGTTGATGTTTTGGCCACGTGATCAACTGGAAAAACTTTAATATATTCACTAACAGGCTTGTCATTCCATGCCTTGGAAGATGCTGGATTAAATGTCATGGTGAATTAAATCTACATATCAGCGATTATATTACAGTTTTTGTAGTAGATCACGCGAACAAACCGTCAACTTGACGTCACAGTCGTCATTCAGTCAATGAAACCGAAACAGCACGAGAGAATAAATTCAATCAAATTATTTAGCGCTTGTAGGAAAATACCACACGGTAATTCATGTATTCTAATGTCTAACGCATCGTTTGACAGAAGAAAACATGCAATAAAATTACACTAACTGCCCACTGAAAGAGAAGACACTTTCGCAAAGCAGCAAAGCTACCTAAGGTACAATATGGTAGGTTCCAAAATTATTTACCTGGATGAGATATGTGCAACGGCAGCAAGCGCAGTGTTGGTGGAAGGACAGAACAGCGAGCGTGTGCTGCTTGTGCCAAGATCAGGACAACCATGGCCTGGAGCAGGCTGCCAGGGAAGGGCCACCGCATCATTGTGATGCACATCAGCAGTGAGAAAGGCCCATCAACGGCTCCCTGTATGTTTCCTGCAGAAAGAACGAAGAGGGTGAAGACTGCTATGAAGATACGGGTGGCAATCATTTTGAGATGTTTGCACTCATGTGCTCCAGAGGCAGACAAAAGAAACATCGTAGCAAAACACAAGCAGTTGTGCCATTCACATCTGGACGAAGCAATGCCGACAACAGTTTTACACAAAGAAGCAGTTCAGCAGTAGCTGACAGAGAGAACACTAATGGAACGCTATGATGCCAACAATGTGGCTCCCATAAATCATGAAGCTGCCCAAACTGTGTGTTGTCAAATACCATGTAGGTGTCGCTGTGGCGAGGGCTGGCAACGTCAAGCTCTGGCTCCCACCTAGGCTTTAACCTATGGAGTTTCTCTGGGTACAAGTTAATAATGATACCAAGAATGAGCATAAAGATTTATGGCTTCCTTTGGTTGAAGCTCTGGTCATAAACAAGACACCAACGGTTTCAGCAGAAAAGTGGAGGAATTGTGCACACCACGCCATGAATAATGATGAAAAATTCAGAGCAAACTCTGCCAGCGGCCCTCATATTCATTAACACATACGAGTTTCACAAAACATAACTATGTAGCACATCGGCTCTGGGATGCATCACAATAGTAAACCAGCGCTAACATCTCTTGCACTGCAAATTAAGACTTTACATCACCAAGTTATCAGGCTTCCAAACTTTGGAAGTGGTATCCCAGGTTTAACATCCTGAAGCAACACATGGGCTATGAAGAACACCACAGTGGACGGCTCCAGATTAATTTATACCGTATGGGGTTCTTCAACGTGCATTGACGTCGCACAGCACACCGTTGTTTTTATGTTTTGCCACCGTCGAAATACTGCCACTGCAGCAGGATCGGGCTCAAACCCGCGACCCTGAGATCAGCAGCCGAACGCCAAAGCCACTAAATCATATGGCGGGTGCTTCCAAATTTTCATCTAGCTGCTTTTTCTATGGACTGCTTTCCTGTCTCACTAAAGAATACAATACTTGCTTTAACTATTCGCTTAATAATTCTTTAGGCATGCTGTTTTGTCTTCGCTGAGAACGAATAAACAACTGAGGCTCCTCAACCTTCACGCTGTCAGCAGGCAAAGGACACCTGCAGCTGCATTCCTTTAATACAAGCACATGCATCAGTTTTTGTGCTTATACGCAGGTTGGAGTGGAACGTCAATTCTTATAAATGTCCGACATGAGTATGACTACATCCATACAGACACAAGGCAGCAACGGGAAACTGCAATACGGGCACTGCCTTTGATAAAAACAACTTACTTGTGTGGTGCATTCTTTTCAGCCATCTCCTGCTTCTCGATACAGCTAACTCATTGTTAGAAGCATACAGTAGCAGTGAGCCACTCACAACTTGCCTCCGCGTCCCCCGGCTCTGCTTCTTGCATCGACCCTTTTTCCTTTAAAAGCGCTTACATCGAAAGGTGGGCGACCTGTCACATTTGCAAACAGCGCGCCTGTTTTGCACCTTGCTAGCCATGACGAAGCAAGTACGCATCGAAATGTTCACTGAATGTGTGGGAAGATAGAAATACAAGAAACGCATTTAACGCTCTAGCGCACAAATTCAATACGACGCAAATTTTAATTTTTCTCGTCGAGCAGCCACGATCTACCACTGACGCTGATACTGTAGAAGCTTGGGCAAGTTGGTGTGACATGGTTTTTTCAGCAGCGCAGGGGACAAAGGACGGGACAAGTGCACAGACACGGCGCTGAACTTACATCCGGTTTATTGAGGTGATTTTCACTACTTAAGTACAGTGGCAACCAATCTCAAATGAAAAGACAGATACACAAAACAGATTGACGAAAATGACAATTCCTGAGCACAGGTCTACAGTGGCACAAGACCAGCTGCGCACGTTTTTCTATTCTCATCAAGGAAACGTAGTTCTTTATCAGACAGAGCTAATGAGGCAACGCTTACGCATTCATCTTACGCATTCATCTTGTCGAGCTGTAGTGACGGAGGCCGAACAGCACATACCTTCACACGGTAGGGTTTCGTGAGTCGTACCCGTCGTCTGCTATTCCAGTGTTGCCAGACTACAGTATTCCCAGTGTTGCCAGGTTTGAGTCCTTCACACCTACGACCGCGCGGTGCTGCCGCAGTCGTGCGAGAACAGCTGCGTCCGAAGTTGTCCGAGCGAGAAATTGGTGCGCCTCAAGGAGAGAAAACAGCATACTTAACCAAATCCGCAAACTTCCACAACGCTCTAAAACGTTTACCGCCAACAAAACGCTCGAAGCAATGCCAGGAGCTGTCCGTGGAGCTCGTAGAAGGCAGTCTGCCAATGGATCGCAACGGCGTACTGTTTTCGCCGTTCACTGACGGCACTCGGAACACGTTCCGTTGCTTTGAAGTTGCTGCAGTTTGAGGCAGCGCACAACACCCGTTTTTCAGCGATGTGAGCGTTAGTATTAAGGAGAGAAATGCCGAACCGCACGTCTGCAAGCAACCCGCCGGAAGGACCCGGAAGTCCAAATTCACGTGACAAAGCTGAGCCGTGACGCAATCTCCGATGTATTTTGGACACCACCTATTCAAATCCCTGAACATTTTCACGGCAGAGGTATCGCCAACGCTCGCAGCTGACGTTCTGCTCGAGCGCCGAGCGTTTCATTTCACTTCATTCTGCGGGCATCGACACTGCCGAGTACTCCGCGGATCTTGGGCGATTGAGCGACTCTCACCTCCGCGCACCCTCCGTAACCTTTGGCGAAATGGAACCGTGCATCACTCTCCAGCAAAACCAGCGACGCACCAAGTACTTGAAGCCAACGACCCCCCCAGATGGACGCCGCTGTCACTGTACTGGCCCGCAAGGACCTGTTGGAGTCTGCAAGGCCCAGCAGGGTAATGGCTTTCAAGCTGTCCATGCTCCAGCTCCTGACGTTGCCCACGCTCCTTCTGCGGACGCTGCCCAGGCTTCTTCTGCGGACGCTGTCCAGGGCTTCTTCTGCGGACGCTGTCCAGGCTTTCTGCGGACGCTGCCCAGGGCTCCTTCTGCGGACGCTGCCCAGGCTTCTTCTGCGGACGCTGTCAAGGGCTGCTTCTGCGGACGCTGTCCAGGCTTTCTGCGGACGCTGCCCAGGGCTCCTTCCGCGGACGCTGCCCAGGCTTCTGCGGACGCTGTCAAGGGCTGCTTCTGCGGACGCTGCCCAGGGCTCCTTCTGCGGACGCTGCCCAGGGCTCCTTCTGCGGACGCTGCCCAGGGCTCCTTCTGCGGACGCGGCCCATGGGTTCCAACGACAGAGGCCCATGGCTTCCAACGACAGCCAGCGCCTCGGGGGACCCTTCGTACCAGCCGATGCAGGCCCTCCGGCAGTGATGTTCACGGCCAGTGGCGCCGATGACTCATCCACCGAAGGCGGTGCGCGTCTGCGGGGCTACATCAAAGGAGCGCCGGCTGGTGACGCGTTCGGCCGTCCCTCTGGCCTGGCTGCCTCTACGGGCGGGTTCGAGGGTACCTGAGCTCACTCTCTTCGTGGAAGGGCGCTTGCAGTGGTCCGGGCGGGCTGAGGTCTCAGAGTGGCGGCGCGCCCATGAGATGAGCTCGGCGATTCGAACACTGGCCCGGGAGCTCCTAGAGAACTCAGTCATATTTTTGATGATTCGAACGTTAATTGGCCCGGGAGTTCCTGGAGAACTCCATCGTGCTTTTGATGCGCATCTTGGGCGCACTGAACTCGGACGTTTATTTTTCGTTGTGTGGTATTAAAAAAATTCGATGCTATAAAGCCGTCTCTGCCCGAATTCATGTCCCTGAGGGGTAAAGCTGCATTGTCACGCTTGCATATGTAGATCCGTGACAAAGGTAAGTGTCGAGCCTGTGCCAGGAGTCATTTCCTTTTTTATTTTTTGCTTTGTCTCGGATTTTTTCGATCTCTCGACGGCGGAAAGTATGGAGTTGGCAAAAACGTTAGAACTGGCGCCTAAGCTAGGGTTAAGCAAGGAAGAGGCGATGCGTCTCTGACGAGGAGAGAGAAGAGGCAAAAAGGCGGAGAGAGGAAAGGGCGCAAGCTCGCGAGGCAGAAGAACGGGAGAAAGGAAGGGTAGAACGGGAGAAGGAGTTTATTTTGTGGAAACAGGCGCATGTCGCGGGAGGATATGAGGAGATCACGGACAATGATCAGCGTTCCTTAGAGGGTACAGAATCTCCTAGACCGGCTAGAGTTTGTCCAAGAAAGCTGATGGCTCCTTTTGATGACAAGAGATGATTTGGACGCATATCTGCAACGATTCGAGCGGATAGCTCTGGGGCAATGCTGGGAGCGTAGTGAATGGGCCCCGGCATTGAGCATGTGTTTAGTTGGAGAGGCGCTGAATGTGTTTGGAAGGATGCCTGCTGCTGATTCCATGGACTACGAGAAAGTCAAAAAGGCACTCCTCCAAAGATTCAGGCTTACGGCAGAGGGTTTTCGTGAGATTTCGCACCGCGAAACCTGAGGATTCTGAAACCGCTAAGCAGTTATCCTGCAGGCTGAAAAATTATTTCGATAGGGGGCTTGATATGTCAAACACAGAACAGTTTTGAAGGGGTGCGCGACAAGCTGGTCACAGAGCAATTTTTTGCATGTTGTAGCTCAAAGCATGGTAGTAAGTTAACGCATCTCGGTTCGAACATAGGGAAGAAGCACGTGACGAGGCGAAGTATGGACTAGCCCAGCATCAAGCTATACTCTGCTGCAGTGGTGGCTTGCGCATACTGTACGGCCGCTAAAAATTGGTAACTGAATTTATTCCCTCAGCTGTTTCTGTTTCGCTTTCAGTGGCCGATTGATGGCTATAACATCAAATATCACTGTAGATCAAGTGAGACATGAAGAGAACTGCAATATAATTGCTGCTTCTTCACTCGTTGCGATTCCTGCTCTTGAGGCAGGCTGGGTTTTGCGTTTTAGTTAATTAAAACGACTAAGTATCCATTATATCTCAGTTCAGGCCTCACGTGACCTATACTGACCTTTGATGTCATAGCGGTCGTAGGTGAATACCATGTGGTGATACATGCGTATACTGATGTCTTACGAATCGTGATAAAGAAAACGCAACCAAAATTTTGGTTTCTATACTTTTCTACACTTCTTTCGGGTTCGGTATCTATGAACTGGTGGTTTTTTTGGGGGCTAAGGTCCCAACGTGACTCAGGCTATGAGGGACCTCGTAATAGAGGGCTCCGAATAATTTCGACCAATTCGGGTGTTTTAACGCGCACTGTCATCGCACAGTACACTGGAATTTTGCCTCCATTGAAATACGGTTGCCGCGGCCGGAATCGAACCCACGAAATTACGATCAGAAGCAGAGTGCCATAGCAACTGAGCCACCGCGGCGATTGCATCCATGAGCTGAGTTGGTAGTAGAAGTAGTAGCAGTGGTTTTATAAAAAAAAAGTAATAATAAATTCGATTCATGCTACAATGTATGTGTTAGTATTGGTGTTCCCCCCGGTTCTGAGCAGCCGCTGATGGGTTCAGACCCTGCGAGCGGGTGGCGTGATTTTCAATCTGCACTCCAAAAAGTAATACACCTATATGGGTGCAACAAGAGAGTAAGCTGTCCTCTAATGCTAGCACACATGTATGGGCCGCTTCTCCCAACATGGGAGCAGATTATTAAAAAAAAAAATCCGCCAAGAGCAACTGCGTTTCACACGTGTATAAATTTACTTCTGTGCCACGTTCTCAGAATAGCTTTCCAGATGATGACAGCTTACCTGTTATTACCATCTTATTACCGTATCTGCCAGCATATACCGCTGTGCAGCTTTGTGTCATATAAAGCAGAATTGAGATGCCTATACTCGGACTGGCGACGGCTGCCCACTTGAGTCACCTTGTCAGGACGGCTGAGAAGAGCTTCACTTCAGCTTGTCTGTTTGTGGCTTTTCAATTCATGGCGTACAGTGTCCCAGCCATTGTTTCCACTTTTTTTTTTCAAGTCAAAGATGCAAATGATGGAACTGAAGATCAATTCATTTACGTAAGTGGTTGAGAAGCCGGGCCGGAGCAACGACGACAGCGATAGCAATGAAGAACAAAGTTTTTAAAGGTTATTTTGAAATTAAGCTGACAAGTTTCATATTGGTGTAATGGCCGCACCTCGCCAAAATCACAAGAAAAAAAACTTGGATGGGACACTTAAGCTCCGCCCTAAGGGTATGACGCGATAGCTAATGGGTTAGTGCCCATATATGCAGAATTGGGACTTCTCTACTTAACATTCATAGATCCCTGGGAGTCCTCATACCACTCCTGGCGCTGTGGTGCAGCGGTTAAGTGACACGCCACTGCCCTGCGATGGCAGGTGCTGCCAACGATGGGGCTTGTGCGATCAAGGTTGCTCTTACCAGCAATCTCTCGCGATATCAGTCATTAATTTAACTGCCACCTGCCACGGTGGGCAGTTTTCCCACAATCCGGTGTGCAGGTTGTGATGATGCCACAAGGTCACATGACCTAGCTGGCCCACCTACCTCCTAGGTTGCTTCTCTCCGGATTTTTCAGGGATTTTTCGCTCACGGTCACAGGACGGCGGCGCAGCCACAGGGTGGTGGCGCCGCCACGCTGAAGGCTCGAAATGCTGCCGTAATGTAGCTATCGCTACAAAAACATTGACGCAACGGATGTCCCAAGTACGCCGCGATTAATACGGGCAATTTTTACTGTAAGATATCTGCGTTTTTTGCTACAAGCACATGCCTGTACCGCCACACGCGATTTGACGGGAGTCACTGCCGGGAACGCCATTTGGAATGCTCGAACCATCTGGCTCGCTCGCAAGCAGCAAAGTGATCGCGCAACACCCTTCCGCCCCACGTCCGCATAGAGGTCAAAAACAGGCGGTCCGCACGCTTGTGGAATCCGCTGCAGAAACGATTGTACGACGGGCTTAAAAGACATGAAGCAGTCGTACAGTTAAGCTGGTTCAAAGAATTTAGCTTTAGAATGAGAAGACGTGCTGTAGGCTGCGAGTCACGCAGCCTGCGGCGCCGGCAACGGTGAGAGAGGAGGCGACCCTCCGGCAGTCAGTAGAATAAACGTTTCACATTGCTCGCAAGACTATATCGCACTGGGTCCCCGCAGAGGGGCGTCTGCAGCTTGCAGGCGTTGGTGAGTGGTGACACCAGGGATTCCCGAGCATCCGCAGTGACATCTCCCCCAGGGGGATGATGGTGAACAGTGCATCACCACAGACCCTAGCTCCCACGCTTCGCCGTGCGTGGCATCGCCATGTCCGGGGAAAAGAGGATCCTGGTGGTTGAGCCGAGGCCGAGCGTTTGGACCTTTAAGGCCCCTCAGCAGAGACAACGCACCACTCTGGCCTCAGCTTCCTGTAGACAGCACCTCTGGCCTGACACGACCGGGGGAAATCGTCAGTCTCCTTTTCGTATCCTCCCCTCTATCTTTCACTTTCCTTCCCCTTTCTCACAACTATCCGGTCTCCTACTCACTTCTTCACTTTTCCTTTTTTCCTGGCGGCAAGGGTTAACCTTGTGTGGCCAACCACCCTGAGTTGCGTCATATTTGGTTACAGTTAAGGTGTACAGCTGGCCTGGGCAGGCCTTCCTTGCAAGTTCCTGTCCCGTCCCCTAGTTGGGCTCCATGGTAGGTGGCTGGCCCCATGACCGAAAAACTTAATTTTTTATGGCTCCCCCACTTTCAAAACCTGATCGCTCTCTGAAAAGAGGGCGGAACGAAGCAGATTTTTTCTCAAAAAAGAAACCTACGTTCTTAAAGTTCCATGTCATACACAGTCAGTGTGAAGAAAAGCAAGCTCGTGTAATATCCCCATTTCTCGTGTCCAAATGCTTAACTGATACCTTGGGCCCCGGCTGCAATGTCTCAAAAATATCCAGCGGTGACTTACTGCTTGAATTATGTGACAGCATCCAGTGTTGCAAACTCTCAAACATTGCGTCTATAGGGGACATCTCTGTCTCCGTGACCGCCCACCGATCTCTCAACACAGTCCAAGGTGTAATCTCTGAAACTGACTTTATGCATCTGACAGAAGCCGAAATGCTTCAAGGACAATCTGACCAAAATGTAAGTGACGTTCACAGAATCAAAATCCGCAAGGACAACAAGGAAATAGATACTAAACACATGGTCCTTTTAACACCAGCACCTTGCCCGAAACTATTGAAGTTAGATATCTGAAGATCAACGTCAGACACTACATACCAAATCCCCGCCCATGTTTCAATTGTCAGATGTTTGGCCACGGCTCACAAGTTGCCGCGGCTGAAAAACTTGCATGAAATGCGCTTCGAAGGACCCCCATTCTGAGGAATGTGACGCAGCACTACACTGCGCAAACTGCGAAGGAGACTACGCTGCGTACTGTCCTGGAAAAAGGAAAAGGAAATAATCAGCATAAAGAGCAAAGAGAATATTTCATCTAAAGAAGTGAGGTGGCGATTTCCCTCACCAATACATTCGCCTTACAGCGAAACCCAACTTCACTGATGTGATGTGCAGGGGTGTAGCACCACACAGCACTCCGGCACCTGCCGAGGCCGCTTCCACCGAGCCGATGACAGGGCCATTCATGCCCCAGGCAGGGACAGCGAAGGCTGCTCTGTGACCCTCAAAGCAAGGAGTGCCGGTCCATGGGTTGGCATCCCACAAGACTTGCCCCTGTCAGGGGAGGCCTGAAATTAACACAACCACGGCCTCTCCGCGGTTCTCCAGCACCTCTGGTGAGGTGATGGATTCAACTCCCACTCCACCTGCTTTATAGCGGCGGAACAGCTCTCTCGAATGAAAAAAAGACAGACCCCTCATATTGGGTCCAGAGCATAAGTCGTTCCCACCCAAAACACAAACATGGCTTTTTTAGTTCAGTGGAACTGTAGAGGCCTGTTGAGAAATTACAGTGACATAACAGATATTTTAGGGTCAATGTTGTTAGTAGCCTTGTGTCTTCAGGAAACCAATTTAGGTTCACAACATATCAATATCCTGAAACATTATAACGCTTTTAGACGCGATTGCGAGCAGGCAAGTCGACTGCTTGAAGCAGGCATCACGATTGTCGTTCAAAGCAGCATCCCTGCTCGAGAAATCAAAGTAAAACTTGAAGCCGTTGCAGTCAGCATCGTCACCTATAAAACAATTACTATCTATTTTGTATACATTCTTCCACATTTTACATTCGCACTCTATGACCTACAAGAACTCATCCATGAGCTTCCAGAACCATATCTAGTAGCTGGGGATTTTAATGCTCACTCCCCTTTTTGGGGAAGCGAGCGCTGTGACTCTAGGGGCCAAATAATCGAAGATTTTATCCTCACAAATAACGTATGTCTCATAAACACGGAAAAGGCCACATACTGCTCCTTTACCTCGGGGAAAATGACCTGTTTAGATTTGTCATTTACTTCACCTTCTGTTTTTAACGATTTTAAATGGGATGTCATTTTTAGCGATTTTAAATGAGAGTCATTGACAACCCATGTGGTAGCGATCACTCTCCTACACTAATCAGTTTAACTTCTCCACCGGAAATAATCCCCACAAAACCGCGACGCTGGAAACTCCATCTAGCAGACTGGGAACTTTTTAGAGCAAGAGCCACTTTACAACATATAGATTTAGAAAACCTGAGCATTGATCAGATAAACGAAAAGTTCACGAACTGTATCTTAACTGCTGCAGAATTAGCTATTCCGCCGTCTTCTGGAGTAGTGCGACCAAACCACAAACTGTGGTGGACAAGACTGTAAGGAAGCAAAGAAACAACAAAATAGAGCTTCGGGTAAATTTCGCAGGTATCCGACACATGAAAGCTCAGTACATCCGTTGCATTGCCGAGAAAGCTTCATGGCAGAGTTATGTTTCATCTATAAACAGTCAGATCGCATCTAAAAAAATGTGGGAGCAGGTTCGAAAATTAAACGGCAACTTCTCACCGTTCACAATTCCTCTTTTGACAACACCTGGCACAGAAACAAGCATAAAGGAACAGGCAGACATTTTGAGAGAACACTTCTCTGCAGTTTCCAGTTCATCCCAATATACGCAGCCATTTATAAAAACAAAAATATAGCTGAAAAACAAACAATTCCAATAAGTGGGGGTGGAAAAGAACAATACAACAATTTAAATACTCTCCAAGAAATAAACAGAGTACTTACTGTCTGCCGGAGAAACTGCTCCTGGACCCGACCAGATACACTATGCAATGCTAGCCCATCTTTCTGAGTCTGCCGTAGAAGCACTTTTAAGATTCTTTAACACAGTTTGGATATCAGGGAAAATACCTGAAGACTGGAAAAAAGCTATTATTGTACCGTTTCTTAAACCTAATAAACCCCCAACCTCTCCTAGCAGTTATAGACCCATAGCCCTTACCAGTTGCCTCACCAAATCCTTCGAAAGTTACCTGAATATAAGACTAACTTTTGTCCATTCCTGCGAACTTCTAGACATCCATCAATGCGGTTTAAAAAAGGGATGCTCCACAACAGATCACCTTGTCCGTCTCGAAAATGCTGCCAGAGAAGCTTTTGTTCACAAACAACACTGTCTTGCAGTATTTTTCGATTTAGAAAAAGCATATGATACAACCTGGAGGTTCGGGATTCTTCAGGACCTAGCTGAGCTCGGCATCCGGGGCAGAATGCTGAACTCCCTTAAAGACTTTTTGTCTAACCGTTCATTTAATGTCCGCCTGGGCTCAACGCTTTCGAGGAATTTTATTCAAGAAAATGGAGTACCTCAAGGCTGTATTTTAAACACTACTCTCTTTATTGTAAAAAATGAATTCTCATTACAAAATAATACCGAGGTCTGTTATGTATTCACGTTATGTAGACGACCTCCAGATAACTTGCACATCCTCCAACATATCAACATGTGAAAGACAAACGCAATTAACAATTAACAAACTAGCATCATGGGCCGACAGAATTGGCTTCCGGTCTTCTGCGCAGAAAACAGTAGCCATTATTTTCTCACTCAAACGAGGATTACAGGCAGATCCGACCCTATATCTGAACGAAAGTGAGTTGCCCATAGAAAATGAGCACAAATTTTTAGGTATAACATTTGACAAAAAACTCACTTTCCTGCCTCATATTAATTCATTAAAAAAGAAAACTTCCCGATCACTGAATATACTCAAAGTCCTTTCACATAAACACTGGGGTTTTGACAAGGCAAGTCTTCTAAAAATTTACCGCTCTGTGGTACGATCCTGCTTAGACTGTGGCAGTATAGTATATGGTTCAGCAAGGCCATCGTATTTGAAACGACTCGACCCAGTGCACAATTTAGGCTTACGCCTTTCAACTGGTGCTTACAGGACGTCACCTATAAACAGTCTTTATGTTGAAACCAGCGAGCTGTCACTTACAGACAGAAGAGCCATGCTCACATGCTCATACATTCTAAAAATTCGGTCACTGCACAAACATATTTGTTACCCCATCGCTTCAGAGTGCTCATCTAGAGTACTCTTTAACAATAAACCGCAAGCTACCCGTCCACTGCTTTTGCGATTTGAAGACATGTGCCAGAACCTCGGCGTATTAGACATATTGCCAAGCATTGCTCTATGGTGCGGTCCACTTCCGTCATGGTACAATTTTCCCAAAATCTGTGATCTCACTCTTACACACTTCCGTAAAAAACAAATTCTGCAACAACATATAATACAAGAATTCTTCGCACTTGAAGAAAAAAAAGTACAGTAATTTCGCAGCTTTTTATACAGACGGTTCAAAAACAGACGCTTACATTGGAAGCGTAGTGGTACAAGGGAATTGGAATAAAATAGTAAGACTTCCACAGCGTGCTTCCATCTTCCCTGCGGAATGTTACACTATCTGTGTAGCCATAGAAAAAATAGTAAATGAGAACCTCGCCAACAGTATTATTTACACAGACTGGCTAAGAGTTCTCACAGCCCTTCATTCTAGAAATGCAATAACTCCGCTGGTCGGCGACCTCATACACAACATCACAACAGCCATAACTGAAAGACAAAACATAAGACTGTGCTGGGTACCAAGTCATGTCGGCATAAAAGGCAAGCGCAGGAAAGAGCAGATTTATGCGCTACTCAAGCTTGTGGCAAGCAAATAAAAAATGTAAATGTGCCCTATAAAGATTGCATGAAATTACTCCAATGTAAGGCAAGGAAAATTTGGTAGTCCACTTGAAACAGTGAAGTAAGTAACAAGCTACACTTAATAAAACCAGTTCTAGGTGAATGGAAGTCGTGTGCACGAGAAACGTTTCAAGGAAGTCATTATCTGCCGTCTCCGTATAGGCCACACACACATTACACACAACTTTCTGCCAACAAAAGACAAACCAGTTTGTGCATGTGTAGATGAACTTACAGTCAGCCACATTTAAATTTCATGTTCGAAACTGGCAGAGCTACAGAAAAAGTGCTTCTCTCCATTTTATAATCAATGCATCCCTTTTAATCCATCACTGCTCTTAAATGAAAATACAATTGTGGACGAGTTCAGTGTTTTTAGATTTTTAACAGAAGCTCGTGTTCTTAAAATGATGTAAAACATCACCCAGTACTTTGCTTGATGCAATTCAGCCACTTTCTCATTTCTGAGAAAAGGACTGAGGTTTTTTTATTTTGATTGGTTGGGGGCCTTCAATCCTTGCCCAGCCAAGGATGGCTGATGAAGTTACCCAGCCTCCTTTGAAACCTTTAATATTGGCCACTTGTGAACCTTGTTTTTCTTTCAATACGGGGCAGAAGGATATAACCTTTTAGGCTCTCTACACTGTCATATGTTTTATACCTTTGTAAAAATCTACACAAAACAATTTCTTATACCTTGAGTTTGGTGCATGATAGCCTTATTTGCTTATGCGCCATTAAACTCAACACAACATATACTGCACTGGGGAGTCCTCATGCTGGGGGCACCGGGAACGTGGGAACGGAACTGAAAGAACGGTTTTTTGTACCCAGACGCCGAACGTGTTGGTGCCTCCTTCAGCACACTGCATGCGCACTAACACTACAGCTACAACCTTATGGTGGGGCCGAAGGCCCTGAAAGAACTGAGACGAAGCTCACTGGTCGAGTGGTTGACGAAAGACCGTTTATTTGACAGCCGCCGCAGTGGCTCAGTGGTTGTGGCACCCGGCTGCTGACAAGAAAGACGCGGGTTAGATCCCAGCCATGGCGGGCGAATTTAGATGGAGGCGAAGTTCTAGAGGCCCGCGTTCCATGCTATGTCACTGCACGTTAAAGAACCCCAGGTGGTCAAAATTTCCGGAGCCCTTCACTACCGCGTCCCTCATAGCTTCAGTCGCTTTGGGACGTCAAATCCCCATAAACCAAACCTTTATTTGACCAGGACACCAATATTTATTCTATTAGTCACATGACACTAATATTAAGCCAATTACAAAGAACACATCTGCAAAGACTAGACAATCCACTGAACTGAAAAACAAGAACCAGAACCACGTATATAACTAACCTCTCTAGCCACAGTGCAGTTCAAAGTTCTTAAACAAACTGTCTATGTACGTTGGTGCAGATAGGAGCTTGGGAATGGGGTATGAAGGCTCGCTGCAGTGCCAGGTCCCAGCACCTCGATACTCAAGGTTTGATGTGCATGGTGTTTATTAGGACACGCAGCGCTGTGAATTCTTTCACTTTCAGGCATCCCGCTTTCTTGTGCACACGAACATGACAGTGATATAAAATTTTATTGCTATGAGCACGAACTCTCCCCTAACAAAAAAAAATGGATATTCTAGTTTTTATAAAGCCTTAAAACTTTAAAGTGGCATTTAAAAACATCAAATAGGCGGTGTCCAATCTGAACGAGCAGCAAGGCATGCTGGGTACTCCGACTTCCTGGTCTTTCGGCGCGACGCATGTGTAGAGCGCTTTGCTTGAAATGCGGAATTGACAAGCTTGAATTTGGCTCTTCATGTGTTAATAAACACGAATAAAGTCTTAAAAAAGGTGAGCATGCTGTACGTGCAATATTGGAGTAACACGGACAGTTGAGCGAGTTGGTACATCATTTTAAAACTTTCGAAAGCGCTGCTACGGGGGACACCAAGAGAAAGAAGACGAAGGACAAGCGCTACTATCAACTTTATTGGAAAAAACACATAAGGTTAAGTAGCTCACACAAGGCAGCCAGCAGCGCATGCGCCTACCCTCAGAATGACAAAACAAATCACTGTGTTGAATTCAGATACCGAATTTCACTATTGTGGATGGCAACAGATGGTGTGCTGACGTACATGTCGGAGTTTTTGTGAGTATCAAATGCCTCAGATAATTCCCTTGTTAGCTGATTGGAATGCCTATACAGAATTTTTGTACTATTGAACAGAGGTACACATGCATTTTTTTCTAACAGGGTTAGAATGGTTAAGTTCGCAGTCTCTGTAATGCAGGGCCAAATTAGAGGAAGGAGCCACCTTTAAGGACGAATTATGTTGGCGTAGCCGTGTGTTTATACATTTATCAGTTTGGCCTATATAACTCTTTCCGCATGTGAAGGGTACTTCATCTACCACTCCCTCGGCACAAGGTAAAAACAGCAACTCATGTTTTATATTGCACTGTTTTTTACTTTCTTTTGACTTTTGTTTTTCTAATCTGGCTCTCCTATCGACCATAGCGCAAATTTTTCCAAGTTTTTGGGGAGCTGACAACAGGGAGTTGGGGAGTTGATAGTAGCGCTTGTCCTTCGTCTTCTTTCTCTTGGTGTCCCCCTTAGCAGCGCTTTCGAAAGTTTTAAAACGTGCATTATTATGTCCGCGCTCGACATTCCGTATTTGAATTAATGCTGAAAAAGCGTTGCAAGTGCGAACGTTTCGGCGTGTGTCGTCTGTTCGCGCACAAGTTTAGGACTCTTCATTCACTCGCTAAAAAGCTATCCTGTTGTTACTCTGCTGCTGCATTGATCTCTGATATATGTTAGGGAACATATTTCAAAGAGGTTTCGCGCTACCAGGTGCTGAATATATGGACTACTAGCAACTGAGTGGCTGCGACGGTGAAGAGTTTTCAACATACAAATCCTCGGAGGACTTCAGATATATTTCTACACCAGCTGCGGTGGCCTAGCGGTTAGGGCACTCAGCTACTCAGTCGGAGGACCCGCAGGTCCAGTCCGGGACGCGGCAGCCGCGTTTCGATGGCAGCTGGGCACGAAAGGCGCGCCCATGTGCTGTGCAATAGAACCCGCCTAAACTACTCCGGAGCCCTTAACTACGGCATTCCTCATTGCCCATGTATCGCTTCTAGACGTGACACCATACAATTTGCAATATTTTATGATTTTCTGATTTTATGATTTTGCTGTCGTGTACTTAATGCTCAGAGCCTGGTCGAAGAAGAAACACCAGCCAATGTACGGACAGATGTCCCAATGGCTGGCACCTCAGCTGTTGATGCATATGTACAGAAATGTGGAAATATAAAACTTGTGCATTGTATGCAAAGTGTTCAAGGTAAGGTAGGTAAGTAATAACACAAGCAGCTGGGCAGCAGATTAGCTTGCCTTGTGTTTTTCTTAATGAAAACCCCAAGTCAAAACGAAGCATCAAAGCCTGCTGCACAACTTTGCTACAGGCACCACAACATGAACAAAGTCAGGCATTAAGACAAAACAGAAAGCAGACTGCAGGCAAAAGCACAACTAACTCTTCACAAAGGCAGCTTTACTGTTTAACTGCAAAATGAGAAAGTTCATCAGCTGTTATTTGGAAACTCTTCTTGTCATGTGGGTAATAACATCTGAAATAACCTTTGTCTTGCAAAAACTCTTGCAGGCATAAATTATACAGCACAGCATGGAATAAATGATTTTAATGCAGGAGATCCGAGTGACAAATAGTAAATTATAATAAATAGCATGGTAAAGCGTAAAAAAATCATGCTTCGGCTTTTCCAGCACACACACAGGCTTGATCCGAGTTGTTTTCAGAATTTTCTGAAAGTTCCTATAACGAAGTATTATGCGATGTTAAACGAAAAACATTCCCATTCCGTTTTGTTTTGGTGTGAACACTACGGCATAGCTTGAATGTTAACTGACTTTGGTAAACCGTCCCTAAGACGCAGCTTATACCAAAAAATCTGGGATGTCCGTGAACACAATCTGTTCCTTGGCCTTTTAAAACTAGCAATTTTATAGCATGTTTATTACTCTTTATTCTTCGGATAATTGACCCAACGACTACTACATTGGCCTCTGCCATCCTCGCAGCATTTCGGACTTCTTGAAATCACTAACGTCCCTCTCAATAAGTCAACCATTCAGTGCAATATTCCTATATGCAATCATACAATGCATCACATGTAAGCTAGAGGCGCAGACATTTATCTACTTCACATGCATGTTCAGCACCCAGACAGTTTAAAAATGATGCTTTGCTGCACAGCGACAGCTCAGTATTATAACATTTGTCTCATATGTTTCTCCCACGTGCTGTACAATGAAAGGTAAAAGACAGCTAGACTATGTTGACTGCTTATATATATATATATATATATATATATATATATATATATATATATATATATATATATATATATATATATATATATATTAAGTTCAGTTAGCCTGAAGTGAATCTTCTCATAACTTACTGGCGCAGAGTATGAAAAGAATAGTAATGAATAATTCTTATCACTTTGTAATGTGATCAGCTTGTCTGTAACCCTCCGTCTCCGCACACAGGAAACGGAGAAACATAACTGCAACATGCGGGTCCACACAAACGGGTAACTTTAACTTAGCAGTTCGCTTCTCCACACCTGCTGTGTGCTGATGTCGATCGACTGGTCTGCTGGTGAAAACTTGTTTCACATTGGGTATAAAGGTGGGAAATATGCTCATATAAAACAATTTATAAATCCTAAATGCGCTCGTAAACATATACTGCGACCAGCAATGTCAGGCAACGAGACCGCGCCGTCGCCGGTGTCGCCGTTTCGGCAGCTGACTTGCGATCGCATAGGCCTAAAGTGTTAGCTTTGGATTCGAGCAACTCGCATGCAGCACAAATTTCTGAGAAATAAATCATTCTGTCTTTTAACATCTTGTCGAGCTGTAGTGACGGAGGCCGAACAGCACATACCTTCACACGGTAGGGTTTCGTGAGTCGTACCCGTCGTCTGCTATTCCAGTGTTGCCAGACTACAGTATTCCCAGTGTTGCCAGGTTTGAGTCCTTCACACCTACGACCGCGCGGTGCTGCCGCAGTCGTGCGAGAACGGCTGCGTCCGAAGTTGTCCGAGCGAGAAATTGGTGCGCCTCAAGGAGAGAAAACAGCATACTTAACCAAATCCCCAAACTTCCACAACGCTCTAAAACGTTTACCGCCAACAAAACGCTCGAAGCAATGCCAGGAGCTGTCCGTGGAGCTCGTAGAAGGCAGTCTGCCAATGGATCGCAACGGCGTACTGTTTTCGCCGTTCACTGACGGCACTCGGAACACGTTCCGTTGCTTTGAAGTTGCTGCAGTTTGAGGCAGCGCACAACACCCGTTTTTCAGCGATGTGAGCGTTAGTATTAAGGAGAGAAATGCCGAACCGCACGTCTGCAAGCAACCCGCCGGAAGGACCCGGAAGTCCAAATTCACGTGACAAAGCTGAGCCGTGACGCAATCTCCGATGTATTTTGGACACCACCTATTCAAATCCCTGAACATTTTCACGGCAGAGGTATCGCCAACGCTCGCAGCTGACGTTCTGCTCGAGCGCCGAGCGTTTCATTCCACTTCATTCTGCGGGCATCGACTCTGCCGAGTACTCCGCGGTTCTTGTGCGATTGAGCGACTCCCACCTCCGCGCATCCTCCGGAACCTTTGGCGAAATGGAACCGTGCATCACTCTCCAGCAAAACCAGCGACGCACCAAGTACTTGAAGCCAACGACCCCCCCAGATGGACGCCGCTGTCACTGTACTGGCCCGCAAGGACCTGTTGGAGTCTGCAAGGCCCAGCAGGGTAATGGCTTTCAAGCTGTCCATGCTCCAGCTCCTGACGTTGCCCACGCTCCTTCTGCGGACGCTGCCCAGGCTTCTTCTGCGGACGCTGTCCAGGGCTGCTTCTGCGGACGCTGTCCAGGGCTTCTTCTGCGGACGCTGTCCAGGCTTTCTGCGGACGCTGCCCAGGGCTCCTTCTGCGGACGCTGCCCAGGCTTCTTCTGCGGACGCTGTCAAGGGCTGCTTCTGCGGACGCTGTCCAGGCTTTCTGCGGACGCTGCCCAGGGCTCCTTCCGCGGACGCTGCCCAGGCTTCTTCTGCGGACGCTGTCAAGGGCTGCTTCTGCGGACGCTGCCCAGGGCTCCTTCTGCGGACGCTGCCCAGGGCTCCTTCTGCGGACGCTGCCCAGGGCTCCTTCTGCGGACGCTGCCCAGGCTTCTTCTGCGGACGCTGTCCAGGCTTCTTCTGCGGACGCTGTCCAGGCTTTCTGCGGACGCTGCCCAGGGCTCCTTCCGCGGACGCTGCCCAGGCTTCTTCTGCGGACGCTGTCAAGGGCTGCTTCTGCGGACGCTGCCCAGGGCTCCTTCTGCGGACGCTGCCCAGGGCTCCTTCTGCGGACGCTGCCCAGGGCTCCTTCTGCGGACGCGGCCCATGGGTTCCAACGACAGCGGCCCATGGCTTCCAACGACAGCCAGCGCCTCGGGGGACCCTTCGTACCAGCCGATGCAGGCCCTCCGGCAGTGATGTTCACGGCCAGTGGCGCCGATGACTCATCCACCGAAGGCGGTGCGCGTCTGCGGGGCTACATCAAAGGAGCGCCGGCTGGTGACGCGTTCGGCCGTCCCTCTGGCCTGGCTGCCTCTACGGGCGGGTTCGAGGGTACCTGAGCTCACTCTCTTCGTGGAAGGGCGCTTGCAGTGGTCCGGGCGGGCTGAGGTCTCAGAGTGGCGGCGCGCCCATGAGATGAGCTCGGCGATTCGAACACTGGCCCGGGAGCTCCTAGAGAACTCAGTCATATTTTTGATGATTCGAACGTTATTGGCCCGGGAGTTCCTGGAGAACTCCATCGTGCTTTTGATGCGCATCTTGGGCGCACTGAACTCGGACGTTTATTTTTCGTTGTGTGGTATTAAAAAAATTCGATGCTATAAAGCCGTCTCTGCCCGAATTCATGTCCCTGAGGGGTAAAGCTGCATTGTCACGCTTGCATATGTAGATCCGTGACAAAGGTAAGTGTCGAGCCTGTGCCAGGAGTCATTTCCTTTTTTATTTTTTGCTTTGTCTCGGATTTTTTCGATCTCTCGACGGCGGAAAGTATGGAGTTGGCAAAAACGTTAGAACTGGCGCCTAAGCTAGGGTTAAGCAAGGAAGAGGCGATGCGTCTCTGACGAGGAGAGAGAAGAGGCAAAAAGGCGGAGAGAGGAAAGGGCGCAAGCTCGCGAGGCAGAAGAACGGGAGAAAGGAAGGGTAGAACGGGAGAAGGAGTTTATTTTGTGGAAACAGGCGCATGTCGCGGGAGGATATGAGGAGATCACGGACAATGATCAGCGTTCCTTAGAGGGTACAGAATCTCCTAGACCGGCTAGAGTTTGTCCAAGAAAGCTGATGGCTCCTTTTGATGACAAGAGATGATTTGGACGCATATCTGCAACGATTCGAGCGGATAGCTCTGGGGCAATGCTGGGAGCGTAGTGAATGGGCCCCGGCATTGAGCATGTGTTTAGTTGGAGAGGCGCTGAATGTGTTTGGAAGGATGCCTGCTGCTGATTCCATGGACTACGAGAAAGTCAAAAAGGCACTCCTCCAAAGATTCAGGCTTACGGCAGAGGGTTTTCGTGAGATTTCGCACCGCGAAACCTGAGGATTCTGAAACCGCTAAGCAGTTATCCTGCAGGCTGAAAAATTATTTCGATAGGGGGCTTGATATGTCAAACACAGAACAGTTTTGAAGGGGTGCGCGACAAGCTGGTCACAGAGCAATTTTTTGCATGTTGTAGCTCAAAGCTTGGTAGTAAGTTAACGCATCTCGGTTCGAACATAGGGAAGAAGCACGTGACGAGGCGAAGTATGGACTAGCCCAGCATCAAGCTATACTCTGCTGCAGTGGTGGCTTGCGCATACTGTACGGCCGCTAAAAATTGGTAACTGAATTTATTCCCTCAGCTGTTTCTGTTTCGCTTTCAGTGGCCGATTGATGGCTATAACATCAAATATCACTGTAGATCAAGTGAGACATGAAGAGAACTGCAATATAATTGCTGCTTCTTCACTCGTTGCGATTCCTGCTCTTGAGGCAGGCTGGGTTTTGCGTTTTAGTTAATTAAAACGACTAAGTATCCATTATATCTCAGTTCAGGCCTCACGTGACCTATACTGACCTTTGATGTCATAGCGGTCGTAGGTGAATACCATGTGGTGATACATGCGTATACTGATGTCTTACGAATCGTGATAAAGAAAACGCAACCAAAATTTTGGTTTCTATACTTTTCTACACTTCTTTCGGGTTCGGTATCTATGAACTGGTGGTTTTTTTGGGGGCTAAGGTCCCAACGTGACTCAGGCTATGAGGGACCTCGTAATAGAGGGCTCCGAATAATTTCGACCAATTCGGGTGTTTTAACGCGCACTGTCATCGCACAGTACACTGGAATTTTGCCTCCATTGAAATACGGTTGCCGCGGCCGGAATCGAACCCACGAAATTACGATCAGAAGCAGAGTGCCATAGCAACTGAGCCACCGCGGCGATTGCATCCATGAGCTGAGTTGGTAGTAGAAGTAGTAGCAGTGGTTTTATAAAAAAAAGTAATAATAAATTCGATTCATGCTACAATGTATGTGTTAGTATTGGTGTTCCCCCCGGTTCTGAGCAGCCGCTGATGGGTTCAGACCCTGCGAGCGGGTGGCGTGATTTTCAATCTGCACTCCAAAAAGTAATACACCTATATGGGTGCAACAAGAGAGTAAGCTGTCCTCTAATGCTAGCACACATGTATGGGCCGCTTCTCCCAACATGGGAGCAGATTATTAAAAAAAAAAATCCGCCAAGAGCAACTGCGTTTCACACGTGTATAAATTTACTTCTGTGCCACGTTCTCAGAATAGCTTTCCAGATGATGACAGCTTACCTGTTATTACCATCTTATTACCGTATCTGCCAGCATATACCGCTGTGCAGCTTTGTGTCATATAAAGCAGAATTGAGATGCCTATACTCGGACTGGCGACGGCTGCCCACTTGAGTCACCTTGTCAGGACGGCTGAGAAGAGCTTCACTTCAGCTTGTCTGTTTGTGGCTTTTCAATTCATGGCGTACAGTGTCCCAGCCATTGTTTCCACTTTTTTTTTTCAAGTCAAAGATGCAAATGATGGAACTGAAGATCAATTCATTTACGTAAGTGGTTGAGAAGCCGGGCCGGAGCAACGACGACAGCGATAGCAATGAAGAACAAAGTTTTTAAAGGTTATTTTGAAATTAAGCTGACAAGTTTCATATTGGTGTAATGGCCGCACCTCGCCAAAATCACAAGAAAAAAAACTTGTATGGGACACTTAAGCTCCGCCCTAAGGGTATGACGCGATAGCTAATGGGTTAGTGCCCATATATGCAGAATTGGGACTTCTCTACTTAACATTCATAGATCCCTGGGAGTCCTCATACCACTCCTGGCGCTGTGGTGCAGCGGTTAAGTGACACGCCACTGCCCTGCGATGGCAGGTGCTGCCAACGATGGGGCTTGTGCGATCAAGGTTGCTCTTACCAGCAATCTCTCGCGATATCAGTCATTAATTTAACTGCCACCTGCCACGGTGGGCAGTTTTCCCACAATCCGGTGTGCAGGTTGTGATGATGCCACAAGGTCACATGACCTAGCTGGCCCACCTACCTCCTAGGTTGCTTCTCTCCGGATTTTTCAGGGATTTTTCGCTCACGGTCACAGGACGGCGGCGCAGCCACAGGGTGGTGGCGCCGCCACGCTGAAGGCTCGAAATGCTGCCGTAATGTAGCTATCGCTACAAAAACATTGACGCAACGGATGTCCCAAGTACGCCGCGATTAATACGGGCAATTTTTACTGTAAGATATCTGCGTTTTTTGCTACAAGCACATGCCTGTACCGCCACACGCGATTTGACGGGAGTCACTGCCGGGAACGCCATTTGGAATGCTCGAACCATCTGGCTCGCTCGCAAGCAGCAAAGTGATCGCGCAACACCCTTCCGCCCCACGTCCGCATAGAGGTCAAAAACAGGCGGTCCGCACGCTTGTGGAATCCGCTGCAGAAACGATTGTACGACGGGCTTAAAAGACATGAAGCAGTCGTACAGTTAAGCTGGTTCAAAGAATTTAGCTTTAGAATGAGAAGACGTGCTGTAGGCTGCGAGTCACGCAGCCTGCGGCGCCGGCAACGGTGAGAGAGGAGGCGACCCTCCGGCAGTCAGTAGAATAAACGTTTCACATTGCTCGCAAGACTATATCGCACTGGGTCCCCGCAGAGGGGCGTCTGCAGCTTGCAGGCGTTGGTGAGTGGTGACACCAGGGATTCCCGAGCATCCGCAGTGACATCTCCCCCAGGGGGATGATGGTGAACAGTGCATCACCACAGACCCTAGCTCCCACGCTTCGCCGTGCGTGGCATCGCCATGTCCGGGGAAAAGAGGATCCTGGTGGTTGAGCCGAGGCCGAGCGTTTGGACCTTTAAGGCCCCTCAGCAGAGACAACGCACCACTCTGGCCTCAGCTTCCTGTAGACAGCACCTCTGGCCTGACACGACCGGGGGAAATCGTCAGTCTCCTTTTCGTATCCTCCCCTCTATCTTTCACTTTCCTTCCCCTTTCTCACAACTATCCGGTCTCCTACTCACTTCTTCACTTTTCCTTTTTTCCTGGCGGCAAGGGTTAACCTTGTGTGGCCAACCACCCTGAGTTGCGTCATATTTGGTTACAGTTAAGGTGTACAGCTGGCCTGGGCAGGCCTTCCTTGCAAGTTCCTGTCCCGTCCCCTAGTTGGGCTCCATGGTAGGTGGCTGGCCCCATGACCGAAAAACTTAATTTTTTATGGCTCCCCCACTTTCAAAACCTGATCGCTCTCTGAAAAGAGGGCGGAACGAAGCAGATTTTTTCTCAAAAAAGAAACCTACGTTCTTAAAGTTCCATGTCATACACAGTCAGTGTGAAGAAAAGCAAGCTCGTGTAATATCCCCATTTCTCGTGTCCAAATGCTTAACTGATACCTTGGGCCCCGGCTGCAATGTCTCAAAAATATCCAGCGGTGACTTACTGCTTGAATTATGTGACAGCATCCAGTGTTGCAAACTCTCAAACATTGCGTCTATAGGGGACATCTCTGTCTCCGTGACCGCCCACCGATCTCTCAACACAGTCCAAGGTGTAATCTCTGAAACTGACTTTATGCATCTGACAGAAGCCGAAATGCTTCAAGGACAATCTGACCAAAATGTAAGTGACGTTCACAGAATCAAAATCCGCAAGGACAACAAGGAAATAGATACTAAACACATGGTCCTTTTAACACCAGCACCTTGCCCGAAACTATTGAAGTTAGATATCTGAAGATCAACGTCAGACACTACATACCAAATCCCCGCCCATGTTTCAATTGTCAGATGTTTGGCCACGGCTCACAAGTTGCCGCGGCTGAAAAACTTGCATGAAATGCGCTTCGAAGGACCCCCATTCTGAGGAATGTGACGCAGCACTACACTGCGCAAACTGCGAAGGAGACTACGCTGCGTACTGTCCTGGAAAAAGGAAAAGGAAATAATCAGCATAAAGAGCAAAGAGAATATTTCATCTAAAGAAGTGAGGTGGCGATTTCCCTCACCAATACATTCGCCTTACAGCGAAACCCAACTTCACTGATGTGATGTGCAGGGGTGTAGCACCACACAGCACTCCGGCACCTGCCGAGGCCGCTTCCACCGAGCCGATGACAGGGCCATTCATGCCCCAGGCAGGGACAGCGAAGGCTGCTCTGTGACCCTCAAAGCAAGGAGTGCCGGTCCATGGGTTGGCATCCCACAAGACTTGCCCCTGTCAGGGGAGGCCTGAAATTAACACAACCACGGCCTCTCCGCGGTTCTCCAGCACCTCTGGTGAGGTGATGGATTCAACTCCCACTCCACCTGCTTTATAGCGGCGGAACAGCTCTCTCGAATGAAAAAAAGACAGACCCCTCATATTGGGTCCAGAGCATAAGTCGTTCCCACCCAAAACACAAACATGGCTTTTTTAGTTCAGTGGAACTGTAGAGGCCTGTTGAGAAATTACAGTGACATAACAGATATTTTAGGGTCAATGTTGTTAGTAGCCTTGTGTCTTCAGGAAACCAATTTAGGTTCACAACATATCAATATCCTGAAACATTATAACGCTTTTAGACGCGATTGCGAGCAGGCAAGTCGACTGCTTGAAGCAGGCATCACGATTGTCGTTCAAAGCAGCATCCCTGCTCGAGAAATCAAAGTAAAACTTGAAGCCGTTGCAGTCAGCATCGTCACCTATAAAACAATTACTATCTATTTTGTATACATTCTTCCACATTTTACATTCGCACTCTATGACCTACAAGAACTCATCCATGAGCTTCCAGAACCATATCTAGTAGCTGGGGATTTTAATGCTCACTCCCCTTTTTGGGGAAGCGAGCGCTGTGACTCTAGGGGCCAAATAATCGAAGATTTTATCCTCACAAATAACGTATGTCTCATAAACACGGAAAAGGCCACATACTGCTCCTTTACCTCGGGGAAAATGACCTGTTTAGATTTGTCATTTACTTCACCTTCTGTTTTTAACGATTTTAAATGGGATGTCATTTTTAGCGATTTTAAATGAGAGTCATTGACAACCCATGTGGTAGCGATCACTCTCCTACACTAATCAGTTTAACTTCTCCACCGGAAATAATCCCCACAAAACCGCGACGCTGGAAACTCCATCTAGCAGACTGGGAACTTTTTAGAGCAAGAGCCACTTTACAACATATAGATTTAGAAAACCTGAGCATTGATCAGATAAACGAAAAGTTCACGAACTGTATCTTAACTGCTGCAGAATTAGCTATTCCGCCGTCTTCTGGAGTAGTGCGACCAAACCACAAACTGTGGTGGACAAGACTGTAAGGAAGCAAAGAAACAACAAAATAGAGCTTCGGGTAAATTTCGCAGGTATCCGACACATGAAAGCTCAGTACATCCGTTGCATTGCCGAGAAAGCTTCATGGCAGAGTTATGTTTCATCTATAAACAGTCAGATCGCATCTAAAAAAATGTGGGAGCAGGTTCGAAAATTAAACGGCAACTTCTCACCGTTCACAATTCCTCTTTTGACAACACCTGGCACAGAAACAAGCATAAAGGAACAGGCAGACATTTTGAGAGAACACTTCTCTGCAGTTTCCAGTTCATCCCAATATACGCAGCCATTTATAAAAACAAAAATATAGCTGAAAAACAAACAATTCCAATAAGTGGGGGTGGAAAAGAACAATACAACAATTTAAATACTCTCCAAGAAATAAACAGAGTACTTACTGTCTGCCGGAGAAACTGCTCCTGGACCCGACCAGATACACTATGCAATGCTAGCCCATCTTTCTGAGTCTGCCGTAGAAGCACTTTTAAGATTCTTTAACACAGTTTGGATATCAGGGAAAATACCTGAAGACTGGAAAAAAGCTATTATTGTACCGTTTCTTAAACCTAATAAACCCCCAACCTCTCCTAGCAGTTATAGACCCATAGCCCTTACCAGTTGCCTCACCAAATCCTTCGAAAGTTACCTGAATATAAGACTAACTTTTGTCCATTCCTGCGAACTTCTAGACATCCATCAATGCGGTTTAAAAAAGGGATGCTCCACAACAGATCACCTTGTCCGTCTCGAAAATGCTGCCAGAGAAGCTTTTGTTCACAAACAACACTGTCTTGCAGTATTTTTCGATTTAGAAAAAGCATATGATACAACCTGGAGGTTCGGGATTCTTCAGGACCTAGCTGAGCTCGGCATCCGGGGCAGAATGCTGAACTCCCTTAAAGACTTTTTGTCTAACCGTTCATTTAATGTCCGCCTGGGCTCAACGCTTTCGAGGAATTTTATTCAAGAAAATGGAGTACCTCAAGGCTGTATTTTAAACACTACTCTCTTTATTGTAAAAAATGAATTCTCATTACAAAATAATACCGAGGTCTGTTATGTATTCACGTTATGTAGACGACCTCCAGATAACTTGCACATCCTCCAACATATCAACATGTGAAAGACAAACGCAATTAACAATTAACAAACTAGCATCATGGGCCGACAGAATTGGCTTCCGGTCTTCTGCGCAGAAAACAGTAGCCATTATTTTCTCACTCAAACGAGGATTACAGGCAGATCCGACCCTATATCTGAACGAAAGTGAGTTGCCCATAGAAAATGAGCACAAATTTTTAGGTATAACATTTGACAAAAAACTCACTTTCCTGCCTCATATTAATTCATTAAAAAAGAAAACTTCCCGATCACTGAATATACTCAAAGTCCTTTCACATAAACACTGGGGTTTTGACAAGGCAAGTCTTCTAAAAATTTACCGCTCTGTGGTACGATCCTGCTTAGACTGTGGCAGTATAGTATATGGTTCAGCAAGGCCATCGTATTTGAAACGACTCGACCCAGTGCACAATTTAGGCTTACGCCTTTCAACTGGTGCTTACAGGACGTCACCTATAAACAGTCTTTATGTTGAAACCAGCGAGCTGTCACTTACAGACAGAAGAGCCATGCTCACATGCTCATACATTCTAAAAATTCGGTCACTGCACAAACATATTTGTTACCCCATCGCTTCAGAGTGCTCATCTAGAGTACTCTTTAACAATAAACCGCAAGCTACCCGTCCACTGCTTTTGCGATTTGAAGACATGTGCCAGAACCTCGGCGTATTAGACATATTGCCAAGCATTGCTCTATGGTGCGGTCCACTTCCGTCATGGTACAATTTTCCCAAAATCTGTGATCTCACTCTTACACACTTCCGTAAAAAACAAATTCTGCAACAACATATAATACAAGAATTCTTCGCACTTGAAGAAAAAAAAGTACAGTAATTTCGCAGCTTTTTATACAGACGGTTCAAAAACAGACGCTTACATTGGAAGCGTAGTGGTACAAGGGAATTGGAATAAAATAGTAAGACTTCCACAGCGTGCTTCCATCTTCACTGCGGAATGTTACACTATCTGTGTAGCCATAGAAAAAATAGTAAATGAGAACCTCGCCAACAGTATTATTTACACAGACTGGCTAAGAGTTCTCACAGCCCTTCATTCTAGAAATGCAATAACTCCGCTGGTCGGCGACCTCATACACAACATCACAACAGCCATAACTGAAAGACAAAACATAAGACTGTGCTGGGTACCAAGTCATGTCGGCATAAAAGGCAAGCGCAGGAAAGAGCAGATTTATGCGCTACTCAAGCTTGTGGCAAGCAAATAAAAAATGTAAATGTGCCCTATAAAGATTGCATGAAATTACTCCAATGTAAGGCAAGGAAAATTTGGTAGTCCACTTGAAACAGTGAAGTAAGTAACAAGCTACACTTAATAAAACCAGTTCTAGGTGAATGGAAGTCGTGTGCACGAGAAACGTTTCAAGGAAGTCATTATCTGCCGTCTCCGTATAGGCCACACACACATTACACACAACTTTCTGCCAACAAAAGACAAACCAGTTTGTGCATGTGTAGATGAACTTACAGTCAGCCACATTTAAATTTCATGTTCGAAACTGGCAGAGCTACAGAAAAAGTGCTTCTCTCCATTTTATAATCAATGCATCCCTTTTAATCCATCACTGCTCTTAAATGAAAATACAATTGTGGACGAGTTCAGTGTTTTTAGATTTTTAACAGAAGCTCGTGTTCTTAAAATGATGTAAAACATCACCCAGTACTTTGCTTGATGCAATTCAGCCACTTTCTCATTTCTGAGAAAAGGACTGAGGTTTTTTTATTTTGATTGGTTGGGGGCCTTCAATCCTTGCCCAGCCAAGGATGGCTGATGAAGTTACCCAGCCTCCTTTGAAACCTTTAATATTGGCCACTTGTGAACCTTGTTTTTCTTTCAATACGGGGCAGAAGGATATAACCTTTTAGGCTTTCTACACTGTCATATGTTTTATACCTTTGTAAAAATCTACACAAAACAATTTCTTATACCTTGAGTTTGGTGCATGATAGCCTTATTTGCTTATGCGCCATTAAACTCAACACAACATATACTGCACTGGGGAGTCCTCATGCTGGGGGCACCGGGAACGTGGGAACGGAACTGAAAGAACGGTTTTTTGTACCCAGACGCCGAACGTGTTGGTGCCTCCTTCAGCACACTGCATGCGCACTAACACTACAGCTACAACCTTATGGTGGGGCCGAAGGCCCTGAAAGAACTGAGACGAAGCTCACTGGTCGAGTGGTTGACGAAAGACCGTTTATTTGACAGCCGCCGCAGTGGCTCAGTGGTTGTGGCACCCGGCTGCTGACAAGAAAGACGCGGGTTAGATCCCAGCCATGGCGGGCGAATTTAGATGGAGGCGAAGTTCTAGAGGCCCGCGTTCCATGCTATGTCACTGCACGTTAAAGAACCCCAGGTGGTCAAAATTTCCGGAGCCCTTCACTACCGCGTCCCTCATAGCTTCAGTCGCTTTGGGACGTCAAATCCCCATAAACCAAACCTTTATTTGACCAGGACACCAATATTTATTCTATTAGTCACATGACACTAATATTAAGCCAATTACAAAGAACACATCTGCAAAGACTAGACAATCCACTGAACTGAAAAACAAGAACCAGAACCACGTATATAACTAACCTCTCTAGCCACAGTGCAGTTCAAAGTTCTTAAACAAACTGTCTATGTACGTTGGTGCAGATAGGAGCTTGGGAATGGGGTATGAAGGCTCGCTGCAGTGCCAGGTCCCAGCACCTCGATACTCAAGGTTTGATGTGCATGGTGTTTATTAGGACACGCAGCGCTGTGAATTCTTTCACTTTCAGGCATCCCGCTTTCTTGTGCACACGAACATGACAGTGATATAAAATTTTATTGCTATGAGCACGAACTCTCCCCTAACAAAAAAAAATGGATATTCTAGTTTTTATAAAGCCTTAAAACTTTAAAGTGGCATTTAAAAGTAGACCTGTGCTCAGGAATTGTCATTTTCGTCAATCTGTTTTGTGTATCTGTCTTTTCATTTGAGATTGGTTGCCACTGTACTTAAGTAGTGAAAATCACCTCAATAAACCTGTTGTAAGTTCAGCGCCGTGTCTGTGCACTTGTCATGTCCTTTGTCCCCTGCGCTGCTGAAAAAACCGCTGATGAGCGAAGGCACGGAGGGGACACAAGGACATGTTCCTGGAAAATTTTAAAAGTTTTCGAGCAGCCAGCTACGCAGAAGTACGACCCTTTACGTCACTGAAGACTTACATTTAAATATATTCGCGACTAATCAATACTCCACACTATGTAATATCAAAACACAAGCTTATCACAACAGCGCGCTGAAACGGACAGGGAGAGCAGCAGACACGACCCGCTCACGCTTCGCGGCCTGGCCAACAGGCGGCGCAGCCAATACAATGAGCATGGGCTATAGTTTTCATGCGTCTGTGTCAAAGTAGGTGCTATGTAAAATGCGTTTGATCTTTCATCATAGATCCCAGCATGGTGACAATCTTCCTTGTTGAACATGTCTGCTGTACACCTAAGGGACTTGACTAAGAAGCAAACAAGTGGAGTTTTTTTTCTCGTAATGCAATGAGAAACAATCTTTAATTGCTACAGTTCTGGCAAGATAGAGACTTGGGACATACTGTGAATAAAACATGTGCATTTGTCAGCAAAATGCTTGGTGTTAGTGCATGGACAGCGTTTAATGGAAAGAAGGAGAGGCAAGAGTAAGCAGGTGGAAGTGGTCGACACCCAGCACAGAATGGCCAGGAAGTGGAGATTAGCGGCGTAGCACCCTGTATGACAACTTCCCAAAGCTGGCATTGAGGTCATGGATGCACAACTTTTCCCAGCACTATGTTAGATGGTAACTGCATGGCATATGCTTTAAAGGGGTCCAGACACAAAGTTTTTCGGCGTCAGTTTATTTGCCTTCAAAGAGGCCTACGGGCCTAGCAATCATGAAAATAAGAGCAAAACACCAGTGCACAGTGTGAATAATTAATTACAAGCCATTTTGTACACAAAGCCTTTGGTCTCAGTTAGCGCCAGCGCTGAAGTGAACAACACTTGAGTTCAGCGACGTCACAATAATTAAAGCAAGTGCACAATGACATCACTCGATGTGGGTGGAAATAGTTTCGTTTATGGGGGTTAAACGTCCGAAAGCGACTCAGGCTATGAGGGACGTTGTAGTGAAGGGCTCCGCAAAATTTCCACCACCTGGGGTTCTTTAATGTGCACTGACGTCGAATGGTACACGGGCCTCTAGTATTTCACCTCCATCGAAATTCGACCACCGCGACCGGGATCGAACTCGCGTCTTTCAGGTCAGCAGTGAAGCGCCATAACCACTGAGCAGCGGAGGCAGCCCAATGTAGGTGGAAATGGCGAGAGGCTCATCGGACAGCATTAAAAACAGCAATAACTTATGTTCCCCTCAAAGAATGTGCCAGACACTTGCAAGATGGCAACTTCTTACGCCCATGAAAGAAATCGTACGGTAACTAACCCCTCTCTCCTCTCCCACTACCGACCCATACCACCTTCCTGCCCTGTGTGCAATGCTCAAAAGGCAAACCTGACTGATATCTTCGGGATCTGTCCGGCTTCCCCTCCACCCAGCAGGCCGGAGCCACTCCAAACATGGGAGGACTGGGAGACCTCACTACGCTCCACAGATCAGGCACGACAGAAGATCGTCGCCACCTGTGCGGCCAGCGTCATGGACCTTTTAGCCTGAACGGTTGAGTGCGGTGTGGTCGTGCGGGGACCCAGGGGTCCCGGGAGGCCCGAATTCCTCTGCACAATAAAGTCTTTCTCTCTCTCACTCTCATGCCGTTCATTGCGTTTAAAATTTTGTGCCTGCAACCCTTTAAGGACTATAGACACCAAATTTTTTCTTGCGTGTTTTCTTCTTTCAAACGATATCGTAGACATTCGTATACATGAAGCACCCTGTGGTATTTGTGTACGACCGCTAAATAGTTTACAATTGAATTTCTTCTTCACGCTGTTTCGGTTTCGTCGACCGAAGGACGACTGTGACGTCAAGTTGATGTTTTGGCCACGTGATCAACTGGAAAAACTTTAATATAATCACTAACAGGCTTGTCATTCCATGCCTTGGAAGATGCTGGATTAAATGTCATGGTGAATTAAATCTACATATCAGCGATTATATTACAGTTTTTCTAGTAGATCACGCGAACAAACCGTCAACTTGACGTCACAGTCGTCATTCAGTCAATGAAACCGAAACAGCACGAGAGAAGAAATTCAATCAAATTATTTAGCGCTTGTAGGAAAATACCACACGGTAATTCATGTATTCTAATGTCTAACGCATCGTTTGACAGAAGAAAACATGCAATAAAATTACACTAGCTGCCCACTGAAAGAGAAGACACTTTTGCAAGGCAGCAAAGCTACCTAAGGTACAAGATGGTAGGTTCCAAAATTATTTACCTGGATGAGATATGTGCAACGGCAGCAAGCGCAGTGTTGGTGGAAGGACAGAACGGCGAGCGTGTGCTGCTTGTGCCAAGATCAGGACAACCATGGCCTGGAGCAGGCTGCCAGGGAAGGGCCACCGCATCATTGTGATGCACATCAGCAGTGAGAAAGGCCCATCAACGGCCGAATGTATGTTTCCTGCAGAAAGAACGAAAAGGGTGAAGACTGCTATGAAGATACGGGTGGCAACCATTTTGAGATGTTTGCACTCATGTGCTCCAGAGGCAGACAAAAGAAACATCGTAGCAAAACACAAGCAGTTGTGCCATTCACATCTGGACGAAGCAATGCCGACAACAGTTTTACACAAAGAAGCAGTTCAGCAGTAGCTGACAGAGAGAACACTAATGGAACGCTATGATGCCAACAATGCGGCTCCCATAAATCATGAAGCTGCCCAAACTGTGTGTTGTCAAATACCATGTAGGTGTCGCTGTGGCGAGGGCTGGCAACGTCAAGCTCTGGCTCCCACCTAGGCTTTAACCTATGGAGTTTCTCTGGATACAAGTTAATAATGATACCAAGAATGAGCATAAAGATTTATGGCTTCCTTTGGTTGAAGCTCTGGTCATAAACAAGACACCAACGGTTTCAGCAGAAAAGTGGAGCAATTGTGCACACCACGCCATGAATAATGATGAAAAATTCAGAGCAAACTCTGCCAGCGGCCCTCATATTCATTAACACATACGAGTTTCACAAAACATAACTATGTAGCACATCGGCTCTGGGATGCATCACAATAGTAAACCAGCGCTAACATCTCTTGCACTGCAAATTAAGACTCTACATCACCAAGTTATCAGGCTTCCAAACTTTGGAAGTGATATGCCAGGTTTAACTTCCTGAAGGAACACATGGGCTATGAAGAACACCACAGTGGACGGCTCTGGATTAATTTAGACCGTATGGGGTTCTTCAACGTGCATTGACGTCGCACAGCACACCGTTGTTTTTATGTTTTGCCACCGTCGAAATACTGCCACTGCAGCAGGATCGGGCTCAAACCCGCGACCCTGAGATCAGCAGCCGAACGCCAAAGCCACTAAATCATATGGCGGGTGCTTCCAAATTTTCATCTAGCTGCTTTTTCTATGGACTGCTTTCCTGTCTCACTAAAGAATACAATACTTGCTTTAACTATTCGCTTAATAATTCTTTAGGCATGCTGTTTTGTCTTCGCTGAGAACGAATAAACAACTGAGGCTCCTCAACCTTCACGCTGTCAGCAGGCAAAGGACACCTGCAGCTGCATTCCTTTAATACAAGCACATGCATCAGTTTTTGTGCTTATACGCACTTTGGAGTGGAACGTCAATTCTTATAAATGTCCGACATGAGTATGACGACATCCATACAGACACAAGGCAGCAACGGGAAACTGCAATACGGGCACTGCCTTTGATAAAAACAACTTACTTGTGTGGTGCATTCTTTTCAGCCATCTCCTGCTTCTCGATACAGCTAACTCATTGTTAGAAGCATACAGTAGCAGTGAGCCACTCACAACTTGCCTCCGCGTCCCCCAGCTCTGCTTCTTGCATCGACCCTTTTTCCTTTAAAAGCGCTTACATCGAAAGGTGGGCGACCTGTCACATTTGCAAACAGCGCGCCTGTTTTGCACCTTGCTAGCCACGACGAAGCAAGTACGCATCGAAATGTTCACTGAAAGTGGGGGAAGATAGAAATACAAGAAACGCATTTAACGCTCTAGCGCACAAATTCAATACGACGCAAATTTTTATTTTTCTCGTCGAGCAGCCACGATCTACCACTGACGCTGATACTGTAGAAGCTTGGGCAAGTTGGTGTGACATGGTTTTTTCAGCAGCGCGGGGGACAAAGGACGGGACAAGTGCACAGACACGGCGCTGAACTTACATCCGGTTTATTGAGGTGATTTTTCACTACTTAAGTACAGTGGCAACCAATCTCAAATGAAAAGACAGATACACAAAACAGATTGACGAAAATGACAATTCCTGAGCACAGGTCTACAGTGGCACAAGACCAGCAGCGCACGTTTTTCTATTCTCATCAAGGAAACGTAGTTCTTTATCAGACAGCTATTAAGGCAACGCTTACACATTCATCTTTGAATTTATGGATTTCATGAGCTTCAATGATTTCACGAGTGATTTTTGTTCTATTATCTGACAGCACTCGACACTGAGTGAAAACAGGATAACACGGCGGTTTTTTGTTCTTTTTTCTTTCCTGTGTGCAGTTTCTGCAATGAATGCCAAGGTGACGAGAAGCGGTGCCGCTCACGTTGTTCTTGTGTTCCCGCAGCCGGTCGTTGAGGCAACGACCAGTTTGCCCCGTGTAGTGCTTGCCACATGTAAGCGGAAACCTGTACACAACATTGCTGCTACATGGTACAAAACCTTTTTGGTGTTTCTTATCGCAGCCAACTATCCTTTCATTGCTGCTGTTTACAATATGGCAGAGTTTGGAAAGCTTATCGGGCGCGGAAAAAAACAACGTTTACAACGGCACGCGCTCCCACCCTTTTCAGATTATGTGAAATGCGGTGTATATAAGGAATAACCACATACTTTCTTTTTTCTTCCTTGGGCCTTTCAGTGGAATCTCTGCGGCCTGAATTAATGATTTCTCTTAGCAGGCTCTCTGATATTGCAATCAGAAGGTCGGAAGGGTATCCTGCTGCTTGTAAGCGTACCACCTGATTTTGATAGCTGTCTTGCATCGCATGATGGCATGATTTTTCTAGGGCATTTCTTAAACGCAACTTTGCGATGCCGCGCTTTACAAGCTTAGAATGTGCAGAAGCGAAAGGCGTGAGGGGCTTCTGGCATCGTGGCTCGTAACGCCAGCACACATGGCTATTCTTGAGGAACATGGCAAGATCTAAAAAACGTAACTTTCCTTCAGAAGGCGTTTCATGCGTCAAAACAAGAGGGTCAAGACAGGTGTGAAAAATTGATAAAACTTTCGAGACCGAGGCCCCTGCGTCAGTAACTGCACATGTCATCAAAACTAAACAATCATCTACAAACCTAAAAACACGAGCCACGCTTTCGTCGAGTTGACTATCAAGGAGCTTGTCATGGTGCGCGAGATAAATGTCGCCCAGTATCGGAGCTATGCATGAAGCAATGCCGACGCCATTGCTCTGGAGGTAAACAGATTCATTCCAGGTGGAAAATGTCGAGTTAAAGCAAAAAGTAAGGAGTTCCAAGAAGTTGCTATTGCTGATGCCTGCAGAATTCTGGAAAGCTACCACACCAAAGGAATCAATTGCATTCTTCAACGCTTGCCAGCAGTTTCTTTTGCGGAAGGGAATAATATAAATCTTTTATATCGATAGAGCAGGCCGAAAAGCCTTTCCCTGGGTTTTGTTGCAAGAAAGCGATTACTTGGTTAGAACTCTTCACCTGAAAAGGGTCGTCAATGGTTAAGAGGTTCAGCTTGTCTTGCAAAAAATAACGCGACAGACTTTTGCCATGTGCCATCCTCGGAGACTATTGCTCGAAGTGGGCAGTCCAGCTTGTGAGTTTTGGCTGTGAAGAATATCTTTAAGCAGGACCCCTTGCTTCCCAGGTGAAAATTTCCTGCTGGGAATCACCGAGCCGATGTCAGGGCCATTCATGCCCCAGGCAGGGACAGCGAAGGCTGCTCTGTGACCCTCAAAGCAGGGAGTGCCGGTCCATGGGTTGGCATCCCACAAGACTTGGCCCTGTCAGGGGAGGCCTGAAATTAACACAACCACGGCCTCTCCGCGGTTCTCCAGCACCTCTGGTGAGGTGATGGATTCAACTCCCACTCCACCTGCTTTATAGCGGCGGAACAGCTCTCTCGAATGAAAAAAAGACAGACCCCTCATATTGGGTCCAGAGCATAAGTCGTTCCCACCCAAAACACAAACATGGCTTTTTTAGTTCAGTGGAACTGTAGAGGCCTGTTGAGAAATTACAGTGACATAACAGATATTTTAGGGTCAATGTTGTTAGTAGCCTTGTGTCTTCAGGAAACCAATTTAGGTTCACAACATATCAATATCCTGAAACATTATAACGCTTTTAGACGCGATTGCGAGCAGGCAAGTCGACTGCTTGAAGCAGGCATCACGATTGTCGTTCAAAGCAGCATCCCTGCTCGAGAAATCAAAGTAAAACTTGAAGCCGTTGCAGTCAGCATCGTCACCTATAAAACAATTACTATCTATTTTGTATACATTCTTCCACATTTTACATTCGCACTCTATGACCTACAAGAACTCATCCATGAGCTTCCAGAACCATATCTAGTAGCTGGGGATTTTAATGCTCACTCCCCTTTTTGGGGAAGCGAGCGCTGTGACTCTAGGGGCCAAATAATCGAAGATTTTATCCTCACAAATAACGTATGTCTCATAAACACGGAAAAGGCCACATACTGCTCCTTTACCTCGGGGAAAATGACCTGTTTAGATTTGTCATTTACTTCACCTTCTGTTTTTAACGATTTTAAATGGGATGTCATTTTTAGCGATTTTAAATGAGAGTCATTGACAACCCATGTGGTAGCGATCACTCTCCTACACTAATCAGTTTAACTTCTCCACCGGAAATAATCCCCACAAAACCGCGACGCTGGAAACTCCATCTAGCAGACTGGGAACTTTTTAGAGCAAGAGCCACTTTACAACATATAGATTTAGAAAACCTGAGCATTGATCAGATAAACGAAAAGTTCACGAACTGTATCTTAACTGCTGCAGAATTAGCTATTCCGCCGTCTTCTGGAGTAGTGCGACCAAACCACAAACTGTGGTGGACAAGACTGTAAGGAAGCAAAGAAACAACAAAATAGAGCTTCGGGTAAATTTCGCAGGTATCCGACACATGAAAGCTCAGTACATCCGTTGCATTGCCGAGAAAGCTTCATGGCAGAGTTATGTTTCATCTATAAACAGTCAGATCGCATCTAAAAAAATGTGGGAGCAGGTTCGAAAATTAAACGGCAACTTCTCACCGTTCACAATTCCTCTTTTGACAACACCTGGCACAGAAACAAGCATAAAGGAACAGGCAGACATTTTGAGAGAACACTTCTCTGCAGTTTCCAGTTCATCCCAATATACGCAGCCATTTATAAAAACAAAAATATAGCTGAAAAACAAACAATTCCAATAAGTGGGGGTGGAAAAGAACAATACAACAATTTAAATACTCTCCAAGAAATAAACAGAGTACTTACTGTCTGCCGGAGAAACTGCTCCTGGACCCGACCAGATACACTATGCAATGCTAGCCCATCTTTCTGAGTCTGCCGTAGAAGCACTTTTAAGATTCTTTAACACAGTTTGGATATCAAGGAAAATACCTGAAGACTGGAAAAAAGCTATTATTGTACCGTTTCTTAAACCTAATAAACCCCCAACCTCTCCTAGCAGTTATAGACCCATAGCCCTTACCAGTTGCCTCACTAAATCCTTCGAAAGTTACCTGAATATAAGACTAACTTTTGTCCATTCCTGCGAACTTCTAGACATCCATCAATGCGGTTTAAAAAAGGGATGCTCCACAACAGATCACCTTGTCCGTCTCGAAAATGCTGCCAGAGAAGCTTTTGTTCACAAACAACACTGTCTTGCAGTATTTTTCGATTTAGAAAAAGCATATGATACAACCTGGAGGTTCGGGATTCTTCAGGACCTAGCTGAGCTCGGCATCCGGGGCAGAATGCTGAACTCCCTTAAAGACTTTTTGTCTAACCGTTCATTTAATGTCCGCCTGGGCTCAACGCTTTCGAGGAATTTTATTCAAGAAAATGGAGTACCTCAAGGCTGTATTTTAAACACTACTCTCTTTATTGTAAAAAATGAATTCTCATTACAAAATAATACCGAGGTCTGTTATGTATTCACGATATGTAGACGACCTCCAGATAACTTGCACATCCTCCAACATATCAACATGTGAAAGACAAACGCAATTAACAATTAACAAACTAGCATCATGGGCCGACAGAATTGGCTTCCGGTCTTCTGCGCAGAAAACAGTAGCCATTATTTTCTCACTCAAACGAGGATTACAGGCAGATCCGACCCTATATCTGAACGAAAGTGAGTTGCCCATAGAAAATGAGCACAAATTTTTAGGTATAACATTTGACAAAAAACTCACTTTCCTGCCTCATATTAATTCATTAAAAAAGAAAACTTCCCGATCACTGAATATACTCAAAGTCCTTTCACATAAACACTGGGGTTTTGACAAGGCAAGTCTTCTAAAAATTTACCGCTCTGTGGTACGATCCTGCTTAGACTGTGGCAGTATAGTATATGGTTCAGCAAGGCCATAGTATTTGAAACGACTCGACCCAGTGCACAATTTAGGCTTACGCCTTTCAACTGGTGCTTACAGGACGTCACCTATAAACAGTCTTTATGTTGAAACCAGCGAGCTGTCACTTACAGACAGAAGAGCCATGCTCACATGCTCATACATTCTAAAAATTCGGTCACTGCACAAACATATTTGTTACCCCATCGCTTCAGAGTGCTCATCTAGAGTACTCTTTAACAATAAACCGCAAGCTACCCGTCCACTGCTTTTGCGATTTGAAGACATGTGCCAGAACCTCGGCGTATTAGACATATTGCCAAGCATTGCTCTATGGTGCGGTCCACTTCCGTCATGGTACAATTTTCCCAAAATCTGTGATCTCACTCTTACACACTTCCGTAAAAAACAAATTCTGCAACAACATATAATACAAGAATTCTTCGCACTTGAAGAAAAAAAAGTACAGTAATTTCGCAGCTTTTTATACAGACGGTTCAAAAACAGACGCTTACATTGGAAGCGTAGTGGTACAAGGGAATTGGAATAAAATAGTAAGACTTCCACAGCGTGCTTCCATCTTCACTGCGGAATGTTACACTATCTGTGTAGCCATAGAAAAAATAGTAAATGAGAACCTCGCCAACAGTATTATTTACACAGACTGGCTAAGAGTTCTCACAGCCCTTCATTCTAGAAATGCAATAACTCCGCTGGTCGGCGACCTCATACACAACATCACAACAGCCATAACTGAAAGACAAAACATAAGACTGTGCTGGGTACCAAGTCATGTCGGCATAAAAGGCAAGCGCAGGAAAGAGCAGATTTATGCGCTACTCAAGCTTGTGGCAAGCAAATAAAAAATGTAAATGTGCCCTATAAAGATTGCATGAAATTACTCCAATGTAAGGCAAGGAAAATTTGGTAGTCCACTTGAAACAGTGAAGTAAGTAACAAGCTACACTTAATAAAACCAGTTCTAGGTGAATGGAAGTCGTGTGCACGAGAAACGTTTCAAGGAAGTCATTATCTGCCGTCTCCGTATAGGCCACACACACATTACACACAACTTTCTGCCAACAAAAGACAAACCAGTTTGTGCATGTGTAGATGAACTTACAGTCAGCCACATTTAAATTTCATGTTCGAAACTGGCAGAGCTACAGAAAAAGTGCTTCTCTCCATTTTATAATCAATGCATCCCTTTTAATCCATCACTGCTCTTAAATGAAAATACAATTGTGGACGAGTTCAGTGTTTTTAGATTTTTAACAGAAGCTCGTGTTCTTAAAATGATGTAAAACATCACCCAGTACTTTGCTTGATGCAATTCAGCCACTTTCTCATTTCTGAGAAAAGGACTGAGGTTTTTTTATTTTGATTGGTTGGGGGCCTTCAATCCTTGCCCAGCCAAGGATGGCTGATGAAGTTACCCAGCCTCCTTTGAAACCTTTAATATTGGCCACTTGTGAACCTTGTTTTTCTTTCAATACGGGGCAGAAGGATATAACCTTTTAGGCTTTCTACACTGTCATATGTTTTATACCTTTGTAAAAATCTACACAAAACAATTTCTTATACCTTGAGTTTGGTGCATGATAGCCTTATTTGCTTATGCGCCATTAAACTCAACACAACATATACTGCACTGGGGAGTCCTCATGCTGGGGGCACCGGGAACGTGGGAACGGAACTGAAAGAACGGTTTTTTGTACCCAGACGCCGAACGTGTTGGTGCCTCCTTCAGCACACTGCATGCGCACTAACACTACAGCTACAACCTTATGGTGGGGCCGAAGGCCCTGAAAGAACTGAGACGAAGCTCACTGGTCGAGTGGTTGACGAAAGACCGTTTATTTGACAGCCGCCGCAGTGGCTCAGTGGTTGTGGCACCCGGCTGCTGACAAGAAAGACGCGGGTTAGATCCCAGCCATGGCGGGCGAATTTAGATGGAGGCGAAGTTCTAGAGGCCCGCGTTCCATGCTATGCCACTGCACGTTAAAGAACCCCAGGTGGTCAAAATTTCCGGAGCCCTTCACTACCGCGTCCCTCATAGCTTCAGTCGCTTTGGGACGTCAAATCCCCATAAACCAAACCTTTATTTGACCAGGACACCAATATTTATTCTATTAGTCACATGACACTAATATTAAGCCAATTACAAAGAACACATCTGCAAAGACTAGACAATCCACTGAACTGAAAAACAAGAACCAGAACCACGTATATAACTAACCTCTCTAGCCACAGTGCAGTTCAAAGTTCTTAAACAAACTGTCTATGTACGTTGGTGCAGATAGGAGCTTGGGAATGGGGTATGAAGGCTCGCTGCAGTGCCAGGTCCCAGCACCTCGATACTCAAGGTTTGATGTGCATGGTGTTTATTAGGACACGCAGCGCTGTGAATTCTTTCACTTTCAGGCATCCCGCTTTCTTGTGCACACGAACATGACAGTGATATAAAATTTTATTGCTATGAGCACGAACTCTCCCCTAACAAAAAAAAAATGGATATTCTAGTTTTTATAAAGCCTTAAAACTTTAAAGTGGCATTTAAAAACATCAAATAGGCGGTGTCCAATCTGAACGAGCAGCAAGGCATGCTGGGTACTCCGACTTCCTGGTCTTTCGGCGCGACGCATGTGTAGAGCGCTTTGCTTGAAATGCGGAATTGACAAGCTTGAATTTGGCTCTTCATGTGTTAATAAACACGAATAAAGTCTTAAAAAAGGTGAGCATGCTGTACGTGCATTATTGGAGTAACACGGACAGTTGAGCGAGTTGGTACATCATTTTAAAACTTTCGAAAGCGCTGCTACGGGGGACACCAATAGAAAGAAGACGAAGGACAAGCGCTACTATCAACTTTATTGGAAAAAACACATAAGGTTAAGTAGCTCACACAAGGCAGCCAGCAGCGCATGCGCCTACCCTCAGAATGACAAAACAAATCACTGTGTTGAATTCAGATACCGAATTTCACTATTGTGGATGGCAACAGATGGTGTGCTGACGTACATGTCGGAGTTTTTGTGAGTATCAAATGCCTCAGATAATTCCCTTGTTAGCTGATTGGAATGCCTATACAGAATTTTTGTACTATTGAACAGAGGTACACATGCATTTTTTTCTAACAGGGTTAGAATGGTTAAGTTCGCAGTCTCTGTAATGCAGGGCCAAATTAGAGGAAGGAGCCACCTTTAAGGACGAATTATGTTGGCGTAGCCGTGTGTTTATACATTTATCAGTTTGGCCTATATAACTCTTTCCGCATGTGAAGGGTACTTCATCTACCACTCCCTCGGCACAAGGCAAAAACAGCAACTCATGTTTTATATTGCACTGTTTTTTACTTTCTTTTGACTTTTGTTTTTCTAATCTGGCTCTCCTATCGACCATAGCGCAAATTTTTCCAAGTTTTTGGGGAGCTGACAACAGGGAGTTGGGGAGTTGATAGTAGCGCTTGTCCTTCGTCTTCTTTCTCTTGGTGTCCCCCTTAGCAGCGCTTTCGAAAGTTTTAAAACGTGCATTATTATGTCCGCGCTCGACATTCCGTATTTGAATTAATGCTGAAAAAGCGTTGCAAGTGCGAACGTTTCGGCGTGTGTCGTCTGTTCGCGCACAAGTTTAGGACTCTTCATTCACTCGCTAAAAAGCTATCCTGTTGTTACTCTGCTGCTGCATTGATCTCTGATATATGTTAGGGAACATATTTCAAAGAGGTTTCGCGCTACCAGGTGCTGAATATATGGACTACTAGCAACTGAGTGGCTGCGACGGTGAAGAGTTTTCAACATACAAATCCTCGGAGGACTTCAGATATATTTCTACACCAGCTGCGGTGGCCTAGCGGTTAGGGCACTCAGCTACTCAGTCGGAGGACCCGCAGGTCCAGTCCGGGACGCGGCAGCCGCGTTTCGATGGCAGCTGGGCACGAAAGGCGCGCCCATGTGCTGTGCAATAGAACCCGCCTAAACTACTCCGGAGCCCTTAACTACGGCATTCCTCATTGCCCATGTATCGCTTCTAGACGTGACACCATACAATTTGCAATATTTTATGATTTTCTGATTTTATGATTTTGCTGTCGTGTACTTAATGCTCAGAGCCTGGTCGAAGAAGAAACACCAGCCAATGTACGGACAGATGTCCCAATGGCTGGCACCTCAGCTGTTGATGCATATGTACAGAAATGTGGAAATATAAAACTTGTGCATTGTATGCAAAGTGTTCAAGGTAAGGTAGGTAAGTAATAACACAAGCAGCTGGGCAGCAGATTAGCTTGCCTTGTGTTTTTCTTAATGAAAACCCCAAGTCAAAACGAAGCATCAAAGCCTGCTGCACAACTTTGCTACAGGCACCACAACATGAACAAAGTCAGGCATTAAGACAAAACAGAAAGCAGACTGCAGGCAAAAGCACAACTAACTCTTCACAAAGGCAGCTTTACTGTTTAACTGCAAAATGAGAAAGTTCATCAGCTGTTATTTGGAAACTCTTCTTGTCATGTGGGTAATAACATCTGAAATAACCTTTGTCTTGCAAAAACTCTTGCAGGCATAAATTATACAGCACAGCATGGAATAAATGATTTTAATGCAGGAGATCCGAGTGACAAATAGTAAATTATAATAAATAGCATGGTAAAGCGTAAAAAAATCATGCTTCGGCTTTTCCAGCACACACACAGGCTTGATCCGAGTTGTTTTCAGAATTTTCTGAAAGTTCCTATAACGAAGTATTATGCGATGTTAAACGAAAAACATTCCCATTCCGTTTTGTTTTGGTGTGAACACTACGGCATAGCTTGAATGTTAACTGACTTTGGTAAACCGTCCCTAAGACGCAGCTTATACCAAAAAATCTGGGATGTCCGTGAACACAATCTGTTCCTTGGCCTTTTAAAACTAGCAATTTTATAGCATGTTTATTACTCTTTATTCTTCGGATAATTGACCCAACGACTACTACATTGGCCTCTGCCATCCTCGCAGCATTTCGGACTTCTTGAAATCACTAACGTCCCTCTCAATAAGTCAACCATTCAGTGCAATATTCCTATATGCAATCATACAATGCATCACATGTAAGCTAGAGGCGCAGACATTTATCTACTTCACATGCATGTTCAGCACCCAGACAGTTTAAAAATGATGCTTTGCTGCACAGCGACAGATCAGTATTATAACATTTGTCTCATATGTCGATTCTCCCACGTGCTGTACAATGAAAGGTAAAAGACAGCTAGACTATGTTGACTGCTTATATATATATATATATATATATATATATATATATATATATATATATATATATATATATATATATATATATATATATATATATATATATATATATATATATATATATATATATATTAAGTTCAGTTAGCCTGAAGTGAATCTTCTCATAACTTACTGGCGCAGAGTATGAAAAGAATAGTAATGAATAATTCTTATCACTTTGTAATGTGATCAGCTTGTCTGTAACCCTCCGTCTCCGCACACAGGAAACGGAGAAACATAACTGCAACATGCGGGTCCACACAAACGGGTAACTTTAACTTAGCAGTTCGCTTCTCCACACTTGCTGTGTGCTGATGTCGATCGACTGGTCTGCTGGTGAAAACTTGTTTCACATTGGGTATAAAGGTGGGAAATATGCTCATATAAAACAATTTATAAATCCTAAATGCGCTCGTAAACATATACTGCGACCAGCAATGTCAGGCAACGAGACCGCGCCGTCGCCGGTGTCGCCGTTTCGGCAGCTGACTTGCGATCGCATAGGCCTAAAGTGTTAGCTTTGGATTCGAGCAACTCGCATGCAGCACAAATTTCTGAGAAATAAATCATTCTGTCTTTTAACATCTTGTCGAGCTGTAGTGACGGAGGCCGAACAGCACATACCTTCACACGGTAGGGTTTCGTGAGTCGTACCCGTCGTCTGCTATTCCAGTGTTGCCAGACTACAGTATTCCCAGTGTTGCCAGGTTTGAGTCCTTCACACCTACGACCGCGCGGTGCTGCCGCAGTCGTGCGAGAACGGCTGCGTCCGAAGTTGTCCGAGCGAGAAATTGGTGCGCCTCAAGGAGAGAAAACAGCATACTTAACCAAATCCCCAAACTTCCACAACGCTCTAAAACGTTTACCGCCAACAAAACGCTCGAAGCAATGCCAGGAGCTGTCCGTGGAGCTCGTAGAAGGCAGTCTGCCAATGGATCGCAACGGCGTACTGTTTTCGCCGTTCACTGACGGCACTCGGAACACGTTCCGTTGCTTTGAAGTTGCTGCAGTTTGAGGCAGCGCACAACACCCGTTTTTCAGCGATGTGAGCGTTAGTATTAAGGAGAGAAATGCCGAACCGCACGTCTGCAAGCAACCCGCCGGAAGGACCCGGAAGTCCAAATTCACGTGACAAAGCTGAGCCGTGACGCAATCTCCGATGTATTTTGGACACCACCTATTCAAATCCCTGAACATTTTCACGGCAGAGGTATCGCCAACGCTCGCAGCTGACGTTCTGCTCGAGCGCCGAGCGTTTCATTCCACTTCATTCTGCGGGCATCGACTCTGCCGAGTACTCCGCGGTTCTTGTGCGATTGAGCGACTCCCACCTCCGCGCATCCTCCGGAACCTTTGGCGAAATGGAACCGTGCATCACTCTCCAGCAAAACCAGCGACGCACCAAGTACTTGAAGCCAACGACCCCCCCAGATGGACGCCGCTGTCACTGTACTGGCCCGCAAGGACCTGTTGGAGTCTGCAAGGCCCAGCAGGGTAATGGCTTTCAAGCTGTCCATGCTCCAGCTCCTGACGTTGCCCACGCTCCTTCTGCGGACGCTGCCCAGGCTTCTTCTGCGGACGCTGTCCAGGGCTGCTTCTGCGGACGCTGTCCAGGGCTTCTTCTGCGGACGCTGTCCAGGCTTTCTGCGGACGCTGCCCAGGGCTCCTTCCGCGGACGCTGCCCAGGCTTCATCTGCGGACGCTGTCAAGGGCTGCTTCTGCGGACGCTGCCCAGGGCTCCTTCTGCGGACGCTGCCCAGGGCTCCTTCTGCGGACGCTGCCCAGGGCTCCTGCGGACGCGGCCCATGGGTTCCAACGACAGCGGCCCATGGCTTCCAACGACAGCGCCTCGGGGGACCCTTCGTACCAGCCGATGCAGGCCCTCCGGCAGTGATGTTCACGACCAGTGGCGCCGATGACTCATCCACCGAAGGCGGTGCGCGTCTGCGGGGCCTACATCAAAGGAGCGCCGGCTGGTGACGCGTTCGGCCGGCCCTCTGGCCTGGCTGCCTCTACGGGCGGGTTCGAGGGTACCTGAGCTCACTCTCTTCGTGGAAGGGCGCTTGCAGTGGTCCGGGCGGGCTGAGCTCTCAGAGTGGCGGCGCGCCCATGAGATGAGCTCGGCGATTCGAACACTGGCCCGGGAGTTCCTAGAGAACTCAGTCATATTTTTGATGATTCGAACGTTAATTGGCCCGGGAGTTCCTGGAGAACTCCATCGTGCTTTTGATGCGCATCTTGGGCGCACTGAACTCGGACGTTTATTTTTCGTTGTGTGGTATTAAAAAAATTCGATGCTATAAAGCCGTCTCTGCCCGAATTCATGTCCCTGAGGGGTAAAGCTGCATTGTCACGCTTGCATATGTAGATCCGTGACAAAGGTAAGTGTCGAGCCTGTGCCAGGAGTCATTTCCTTTTTTATTTTTTGCTTTGTCTCGGATTTTTTCGATCTCTCGACGGCGGAAAGTATGGAGTTGGCAAAAACGTTAGAACTGGCGCCTAAGCTAGGGTTAAGCAAGGAAGAGGCGATGCGTCTCTGACGAGGAGAGAGAAGAGGCAAAAAGGCGGAGAGAGGAAAGGGCGCAAGCTCGCGAGGCAGAAGAACGGGAGAAAGGAAGGGTAGAACGGGAGAAGGAGTTTATTTTGTGGAAACAGGCGCATGTCGCGGGAGGATATGAGGAGATCACGGACAATGATCAGCGTTCCTTAGAGGGTACAGAATCTCCTAGACCGGCTAGAGTTTGTCCAAGAAAGCTGATGGCTCCTTTTGATGACAAGAGATGATTTGGACGCATATCTGCAACGATTCGAGCGGATAGCTCTGGGGCAATGCTGGGAGCGTAGTGAATGGGCCCCGGCATTGAGCATGTGTTTAGTTGGAGAGGCGCTGAATGTGTTTGGAAGGATGCCTGCTGCTGATTCCATGGACTACGAGAAAGTCAAAAAGGCACTCCTCCAAAGATTCAGGCTTACGGCAGAGGGTTTTCGTGAGATTTTGCACCGCGAAACCTGAGTATTCTGAAACCGCTAAGCAGTTTTCCTGCAGGCTGAAAAATTATTTCGATAGGGGGCTTGATATGTCAAACACAGAACAGTTTTGAAGGGGTGCGCGACAAGCTGGTCACAGAGCAATTTTTAGCATGTTGTAGCTCAAAGCTTGGTAGTAAGTTAACGCATCTCGGTTCGAACATAGGGAAGAAGCACGTGACGAGGCGAAGTATGGACTAGCCCAGCATCAAGCTATACTCTGCTGCAGTGGTGGCTTGCGCAGACTGTACGGCCGCTAAAAATTGGTAACTGAATTTATTCCCTCAGCTGTTTCTGTTTCGCTTTCAGTGGCCGATTGATGGCTATAACATCAAATATCACTGTAGATCAAGTGAGACATGAAGAGAACTGCAATATAATTGCTGCTTCTTCACTCGTTGCGATTCCTGCTCTTGAGGCAGGCTGGGTTTTGCGTTGTAGTTAATTAAAACGACTAAGTATCCATTATATCTCAGTTCAGGCCTCACGTGACCTATACTGACCTTTGATGTCATAGCGGTCGTAGGTGAATACCATGTGGTGATACATGCGTATACTGATGTCTTACGAATCGTGATAAAGAAAACGCAACCAAAATTTTGGTTTCTATACTTTTCTACACTTCTTTGGGTTCGGTATCTATGAACTGGTGGTTTTTTTGGGGGCTAAGGTCCCAACGTGACTCAGGCTATGAGGGACCTCGTAATAGAGGGCTCCGAATAATTTCGACCAATTTGGGTGTTTTAACGCGCACTGTCATCGCACAGTACACTGGAATTTTGCCTCCATTGAAATACGGTTGCCGCGGCCGGGATCGAACCCACGAAATTACGATCAGAAGCAGAGTGCCATAGCAACTGAGCCACCGCGGCGATTGCATCCATGAGCTGAGTTGGTAGTAGAAGTAGTAGCAGTGGTTTTATAAAAAAAGTAATAATAAATTCGATTCATGCTACAATGTATGTGTTAGTATTGGTGTTCCCCCCGGTTCTGAGCAGCCGCTGATGGGTTCAGACCCTGCGAGCGGGTGGCGTGATTTTCAATCTGCACTCCAAAAAGTAATACACCTATATGGGTGCAACAAGAGAGTAAGCTGTCCTCTAACGCTAGCACACATGTATGGGCCGCTTCTCCCAACATGGGAGCAGATTGTTAAAAAAAAAATCCGCCAAGAGCAACTGCGTTTCACACATGTATAAATTTACTTCTGTGCCACGTTCTCAGAATAGCTTTCCAGATGATGACAGCTTACCTGTTATTACCATCTTATTACCGTATCTGCCAGCATATACCGCTGTGCAGCTTTGTGTCATATAAAGCAGAATTGAGATGCCTATACTCGGACTGGCGACGGCTGCCCACTTGAGTCAGGACGGCTGAGAAGAGCTTCACTTCAGCTTGTCTGTTTGTGGCTTTTCAATTCATGGCGTACAGTGTCCCAGCCATTGTTTCCACTTTTTTTTTCAAGTCAAAGATGCAAATGATGGAACTGAAGATCAATTCATTTATGTAAGTGGTTGAGAAGCCGGGCCGGAGCAACGACGACAGCGATAGCAATGAAGAACAAAGTTTTTAAAGGTTATTTTGAAATTAAGCTGACAAGTTTCATATTGTTGTAATGGCCGCACCTCGCCAAAATCACGAGAAAAAAAACTTGTATGGGACACTTAAGCTCCGCCCTAAGGGTATGACGCGATAGCTAATGGGTTAGTGCCCATATATGCAGAATTGGGACTTCTCTACTTAACATTCATAGATCCCTGGGAGTCCTCATACCGCTCCTGGCGCTGTGGTGCAGCGGTTAAGTGACACGCCACTGCCCTGCGATGGCAGGTGCTGCCAACGATGGGGCTTGTGCGATCAAGGTTGCTCTTACCAGCAATCTCTCGCGATATCAGTCATTAATTTAACTGCCACCTGCCACGGTGGGCAGTTTTCCCACAATCCGGTGTGCAGGTTGTGATGATGCCACAAGGTCACATGACCTAGCTGGCCCACCTACCTCCTAGGTTGCTTCTCTCCGGATTTTTCGGGGATTTTTCGCTCACGGTCACAGGACGGCGGCGCAGCCACAGGGTGGTGGCGCCGCCACGCTGAAGGCTCGAAATGCTGCCGTAATGTAGCTATCGCTACAGAAACATTGACGCAACGGATGTCCCAAGTACGCCGCGATTAATACGGGCCATTTTTACTGTAAGATATCTGCGTTTTTTGCTACAAGCACATGCCTGTACCGCCACACGCGATTTGACGGGAGTCACTGCCGGGAACGCCATTTGGAATGCTCGAACCATCTGGCTCGCTCGCAAGCAGCAAAGTGATCGCGCAACACCCTTCCGCCCCACGTCCGCATAGAGGTCAAAAACAGGCGGTCCGCACACTTGTGGAATCCGCTGCAGAAACGATTGTACGACGGGCTTAAAAGACATGAAGCAGTCGTACAGTTAAGCTGGTTCAAAGAATTTAGCTTTAGAATGAGAAGACGTGCTGTAGGCTGCGAGTCACGCAGCCTGCGGCGCCGGCAACGGTGAGAGAGGAGGCGACCCTCCGGCAGTCAGTAGAATAAACGTTTCACATTGCTCGCAAGACTATATCGCACTGGGTCCCCGCAGAGGGGCGTCTGCAGCTTGCAGGCGTTGGTGAGTGGTGACACCAGGGATTCCCGAGCATCCGCAGTGACATCTCCCCCAGGGGGATGATGGTGAACAGTGCATCACCACAGACCCTAGCTCCCACGCTTCGCCGTGCGTGGCATCGCCATGTCCGGGGAAAAGAGGATCCTGGTGGTTGAGCCGAGGCCGAGCGTTTGGACCTTTAAGGCCCCTCAGCAGAGACAACGCACCACTCTGGCCTCAGCTTCCTGTAGACAGCACCTCTGGCCTGACACGACCGGGGGAAATCGTTAGTCTCCTTTTCGTATCCTCCCCTCTATCTTTCACTTTCCTTCCCCTTTCTCACAACTATCCGGTCTCCTACTCACTTCTTCACTTTTCCTTTTTTCCTGGCGGCAAGGGTTAACCTTGTGTGGCCAACCACCCTGAGTTGCGTCATATTTGGTTACAGTTAAGGTGTACAGCTGGCCTGGGCAGGCCTTCCTTGCAAGTTCCTGTCCCGTCCCCTAGTTGGGCTCCATGGTAGGTGGCTGGCCCCATGACCGAAAAACTTAATTTTTTATGGCTCCCCCACTTTTAAAACCTGATCGCTCTCTGAAAAGAGGGCGGAACGAAGCAGATTTTTTCTCAAAAAAGAAACCTACGTTCTTAAAGTTCCATGTCATACACAGTCAGTGTGAAGAAAAGCAAGCTCGTGTAATATCCCCATTTCTCGTGTCCAAATGCTTAACTGATACCTTGGGCCCCGGCTGCAATGTCTCAAAAATATCCAGCGGTGACTTACTGCTTGAATTATGTGACAGCATCCAGTGTTGCAAACTCTCAAACATTGCGTCTATAGGGGACATCTCTGTCTCCGTGACCGCCCACCGATCTCTCAACACAGTCCAAGGTGTAATCTCTGAAACTGACTTTATGCATCTGACAGAAGCCGAAATGCTTCAAGGACAATCTGACCAAAATGTAAGTGACGTTCACAGAATCAAAATCCGCAAGGACAACAAGGAAATAGATACTAAACACATGGTCCTTTTAACACCAGCACCTTGCCCGAAACTATTGAAGTTAGATATCTGAAGATCAACGTCAGACACTACATACCAAATCCCCGCCCATGTTTCAATTGTCAGATGTTTGGCCACGGCTCACAAGTTGCCGCGGCTGAAAAACTTGCATGAAATGCGCTTCGAAGGACCCCCATTCTGAGGAATGTGACGCAGCACTACACTGCGCAAACTGCGAAGGAGACTACGCTGCGTACTGTCCTGGAAAAAGGAAAAGGAAATAATCAGCATAAAGAGCAAAGAGAATATTTCATCTAAAGAAGTGAGGTGGCGATTTCCCTCACCAATACATTCGCCTTACAGCGAAACCCAACTTCACTGATGTGATGTGCAGGGGTGTAGCACCACACAGCACTCCGGCACCTGCCGAGGCCGCTTCCACCGAGCCGATGACAGGGCCATTCATGCCCCAGGCAGGGACAGCGAAGGCTGCTCTGTGACCCTCAAAGCAAGGAGTGCCGGTCCATGGGTTGGCATCCCACAAGACTTGCCCCTGTCAGGGGAGGCCTGAAATTAACACAACCACGGCCTCTCCGCGGTTCTCCAGCACCTCTGGTGAGGTGATGGATTCAACTCCCACTCCACCTGCTTTATAGCGGCGGAACAGCTCTCTCGAATGAAAAAAAGACAGACCCCTCATATTGGGTCCAGAGCATAAGTCGTTCCCACCCAAAACACAAACATGGCTTTTTTAGTTCAGTGGAACTGTAGAGGCCTGTTGAGAAATTACAGTGACATAACAGATATATTAGGGTCAATGTTGTTAGTAGCCTTGTGTCTTCAGGAAACCAATTTAGGTTCACAACATATCAATATCCTGAAACATTATAACGCTTTTAGACGCGATTGCGAGCAGGCAAGTCGACTGCTTGAAGCAGGCATCACGATTGTCGTTCAAAGCAGCATCCCTGCTCGAGAAATCAAAGTAAAACTTGAAGCCGTTGCAGTCAGCATCGTCACCTATAAAACAATTACTATCTATTTTGTATACATTCTTCCACATTTTACATTCGCACTCTATGACCTACAAGAACTCATCCATGAGCTTCCAGAACCATATCTAGTAGCTGGGGATTTTAATGCTCACTCCCCTTTTTGGGGAAGCGAGCGCTGTGACTCTAGGGGCCAAATAATCGAAGATTTTATCCTCACAAATAACGTATGTCTCATAAACACGGAAAAGGCCACATACTGCTCCTTTACCTCGGGGAAAATGACCTGTTTAGATTTGTCATTTACTTCACCTTCTGTTTTTAACGATTTTAAATGGGATGTCATTTTTAGCGATTTTAAATGAGAGTCATTGACAACCCATGTGGTAGCGATCACTCTCCTACACTAATCAGTTTAACTTCTCCACCGGAAATAATCCCCACAAAACCGCGACGCTGGAAACTCCATCTAGCAGACTGGGAACTTTTTAGAGCAAGAGCCACTTTACAACATATAGATTTAGAAAACCTGAGCATTGATCAGATAAACGAAAAGTTCACGAACTGTATCTTAACTGCTGCAGAATTAGCTATTCCGCCGTCTTCTGGAGTAGTGCGACCAAACCACAAACTGTGGTGGACAAGACTGTAAGGAAGCAAAGAAACAACAAAATAGAGCTTCGGGTAAATTTCGCAGGTATCCGACACATGAAAGCTCAGTACATCCGTTGCATTGCCGAGAAAGCTTCATGGCAGAGTTATGTTTCATCTATAAACAGTCAGATCGCATCTAAAAAATGTGGGAGCAGGTTCGAAAATTAAACGGCAACTTCTCACCGTTCACAATTCCTCTTTTGACAACACCTGGCACAGAAACAAGCATAAAGGAACAGGCAGACATTTTGAGAGAACACTTCTCTGCAGTTTCCAGTTCATCCCAATATACGCAGCCATTTATAAAAACAAAAATATAGCTGAAAAACAAACAATTCCAATAAGTGGGGGTGGAAAAGAACAATACAACAATTTAAATACTCTCCAAGAAATAAACAGAGTACTTACTGTCTGCCGGAGAAACTGCTCCTGGACCCGACCAGATACACTATGCAATGCTAGCCCATCTTTCTGAGTCTGCCGTAGAAGCACTTTTAAGATTCTTTAACACAGTTTGGATATCAGGGAAAATACCTGAAGACTGGAAAAAAGCTATTATTGTACCGTTTCTTAAACCTAATAAACCCCCAACCTCTCCTAGCAGTTATAGACCCATAGCCCTTACCAGTTGCCTCACCAAATCCTTCGAAAGTTACCTGAATATAAGACTAACTTTTGTCCATTCCTGCGAACTTCTAGACATCCATCAATGCGGTTTAAAAAAGGGATGCTCCACAACAGATCACCTTGTCCGTCTCGAAAATGCTGCCAGAGAAGCTTTTGTTCACAAACAACACTGTCTTGCAGTATTTTTCGATTTAGAAAAAGCATATGATACAACCTGGAGGTTCGGGATTCTTCAGGACCTAGCTGAGCTCGGCATCCGGGGCAGAATGCTGAACTCCCTTAAAGACTTTTTGTCTAACCGTTCATTTAATGTCCGCCTGGGCTCAACGCTTTCGAGGAATTTTATTCAAGAAAATGGAGTACCTCAAGGCTGTATTTTAAACACTACTCTCTTTATTGTAAAAAATGAATTCTCATTACAAAATAATACCGAGGTCTGTTATGTATTCACGTTATGTAGACGACCTCCAGATAACTTGCACATCCTCCAACATATCAACATGTGAAAGACAAACGCAATTAACAATTAACAAACTAGCATCATGGGCCGACAGAATTGGCTTCCGGTCTTCTGCGCAGAAAACAGTAGCCATTATTTTCTCACTCAAACGAGGATTACAGGCAGATCCGACCCTATATCTGAACGAAAGTGAGTTGCCCATAGAAAATGAGCACAAATTTTTAGGTATAACATTTGACAAAAAACTCACTTTCCTGCCTCATATTAATTCATTAAAAAAGAAAACTTCCCGATCACTGAATATACTCAAAGTCCTTTCACATAAACACTGGGGTTTTGACAAGGCAAGTCTTCTAAAAATTTACCGCTCTGTGGTACGATCCTGCTTAGACTGTGGCAGTATAGTATATGGTTCAGCAAGGCCATCGTATTTGAAACGACTCGACCCAGTGCACAATTTAGGCTTACGCCTTTCAACTGGTGCTTACAGGACGTCACCTATAAACAGTCTTTATGTTGAAACCAGCGAGCTGTCACTTACAGACAGAAGAGCCATGCTCACATGCTCATACATTCTAAAAATTCGGTCACTGCACAAACATATTTGTTACCCCATCGCTTCAGAGTGCTCATCTAGAGTACTCTTTAACAATAAACCGCAAGCTACCCGTCCACTGCTTTTGCGATTTGAAGACATGTGCCAGAACCTCGGCGTATTAGACATATTGCCAAGCATTGCTCTATGGTGCGGTCCACTTCCGTCATGGTACAATTTTCCCAAAATCTGTGATCTCACTCTTACACACTTCCGTAAAAAACAAATTCTGCAACAACATATAATACAAGAATTCTTCGCACTTGAAGAAAAAAAAGTACAGTAATTTCGCAGCTTTTTATACAGACGGTTCAAAAACAGACGCTTACATTGGAAGCGTAGTGGTACAAGGGAATTGGAATAAAATAGTAAGACTTCCACAGCGTGCTTCCATCTTCACTGCGGAATGTTACACTATCTGTGTAGCCATAGAAAAAATAGTAAATGAGAACCTCGCCAACAGTATTATTTACACAGACTGGCTAAGAGTTCTCACAGCCCTTCATTCTAGAAATGCAATAACTCCGCTGGTCGGCGACCTCATACACAACATCACAACAGCCATAACTGAAAGACAAAACATAAGACTGTGCTGGGTACCAAGTCATGTCGGCATAAAAGGCAAGCGCAGGAAAGAGCAGATTTATGCGCTACTCAAGCTTGTGGCAAGCAAATAAAAAATGTAAATGTGCCCTATAAAGATTGCATGAAATTACTCCAATGTAAGGCAAGGAAAATTTGGTAGTCCACTTGAAACAGTGAAGTAAGTAACAAGCTACACTTAATAAAACCAGTTCTAGGTGAATGGAAGTCGTGTGCACGAGAAACGTTTCAAGGAAGTCATTATCTGCCGTCTCCGTATAGGCCACACACACATTACACACAACTTTCTGCCAACAAAAGACAAACCAGTTTGTGCATGTGTAGATGAACTTACAGTCAGCCACATTTAAATTTCATGTTCGAAACTGGCAGAGCTACAGAAAAAGTGCTTCTCTCCATTTTATAATCAATGCATCCCTTTTAATCCATCACTGCTCTTAAATGAAAATACAATTGTGGACGAGTTCAGTGTTTTTAGATTTTTAACAGAAGCTCGTGTTCTTAAAATGATGTAAAACATCACCCAGTACTTTGCTTGATGCAATTCAGCCACTTTCTCATTTCTGAGAAAAGGACTGAGGTTTTTTTATTTTGATTGGTTGGGGGCCTTCAATCCTTGCCCAGCCAAGGATGGCTGATGAAGTTACCCAGCCTCCTTTGAAACCTTTAATATTGGCCACTTGTGAACCTTGTTTTTCTTTCAATACGGGGCAGAAGGATATAACCTTTTAGGCTTTCTACACTGTCATATGTTTTATACCTTTGTAAAAATCTACACAAAACAATTTCTTATACCTTGAGTTTGGTGCATGATAGCCTTATTTGCTTATGCGCCATTAAACTCAACACAACATATACTGCACTGGGGAGTCCTCATGCTGGGGGCACCGGGAACGTGGGAACGGAACTGAAAGAACGGTTTTTTGTACCCAGACGCCGAACGTGTTGGTGCCTCCTTCAGCACACTGCATGCGCACTAACACTACAGCTACAACCTTATGGTGGGGCCGAAGGCCCTGAAAGAACTGAGACGAAGCTCACTGGTCGAGTGGTTGACGAAAGACCGTTTATTTGACAGCCGCCGCAGTGGCTCAGTGGTTGTGGCACCCGGCTGCTGACAAGAAAGACGCGGGTTAGATCCCAGCCATGGCGGGCGAATTTAGATGGAGGCGAAGTTCTAGAGGCCCGCGTTCCATGCTATGTCACTGCACGTTAAAGAACCCCAGGTGGTCAAAATTTCCGGAGCCCTTCACTACCGCGTCCCTCATAGCTTCAGTCGCTTTGGGACGTCAAATCCCCATAAACCAAACCTTTATTTGACCAGGACACCAATATTTATTCTATTAGTCACATGACACTAATATTAAGCCAATTACAAAGAACACATCTGCAAAGACTAGACAATCCACTGAACTGGAAAACAAGAACCAGAACCACGTATATAACTAACCTCTCTAGCCACAGTGCAGTTCAAAGTTCTTAAACAAACTGTCTATGTACGTTGGTGCAGATAGGAGCTTGGGAATGGGGTATGAAGGCTCGCTGCAGTGCCAGGTCCCAGCACCTCGATACTCAAGGTTTGATGTGCATGGTGTTTATTAGGACACGCAGCGCTGTGAATTCTTTCACTTTCAGGCATCCCGCTTTCTTGTGCACACGAACATGACAGTGATATAAAATTTTATTGCTATGAGCACGAACTCTCCCCTAACAAAAAAAATGGATATTCTAGTTTTTATAAAGCCTTAAAACTTTAAAGTGGCATTTAAAAACATCAAATAGGCGGTGTCCAATCTGAACGAGCAGCAAGGCATGCTGGGTACTCCGACTTCCTGGTCTTTCGGCGCGACGCATGTGTAGAGCGCTTTGCTTGAAATGCGGAATTGACAAGCTTGAATTTGGCTCTTCATGTGTTAATAAACACGAATAAAGTCTTAAAAAAGGTGAGCATGCTGTACGTTCATTATTGGAGTAACACGGACAGTTGAGCGAGTTGGTACATCATTTTAAAACTTTCGAAAGCGCTGCTACGGGGGACACCAAGAGAAAGAAGACGAAGGACAAGCGCTACTATCAACTTTATTGGAAAAAACACATAAGGTTAAGTAGCTCACACAAGGCAGCCAGCAGCGCATGCGCCTACCCTCAGAATGACAAAACAAATCACTGTGTTGAATTCAGATACCGAATTTCACTATTGTGGATGGCAACAGATGGTGTGCTGACGTACATGTCGGAGTTTTTGTGAGTATCAAATGCCTCAGATAATTCCCTTGTTAGCTGATTGGAATGCCTATACAGAATTTTTGTACTATTGAACAGAGGTACACATGCATTTTTTTCTAACAGGGTTAGAATGGTTAAGTTCGCAGTCTCTGTAATGCAGGGCCAAATTAGAGGAAGGAGCCACCTTTAAGGACGAATTATGTTGGCGTAGCCGTGTGTTTATACATTTATCAGTTTGGCCTATATAACTCTTTCCGCATGTGAAGGGTACTTCATCTACCACTCCCTCGGCACAAGGTAAAAACAGCAACTCATGTTTTATATTGCACTGTTTTTTACTTTCTTTTGACTTTTGTTTTTCTAATCTGGCTCTCCTATCGACCATAGCGCAAATTTTTCCAAGTTTTTGCGGAGCTGACAACAGGGAGTTGGGGAGTTGATAGTAGCGCTTGTCCTTCGTCTTCTTTCTCTTGGTGTCCTCCTTAGCAGCGCTTTCGAAAGTTTTAAAACGTGCATTATTATGTCCGCGCTCGACATTCCGTATTTGAATTAATGCTGAAAAAGCGTTGCAAGTGCGAACGTTTCGGCGTGTGTCGTCTGTTCGCGCACAAGTTTAGGACTCTTCATTCACTCGCTAAAAAGCTATCCTGTTGTTACTCTGCTGCTGCATTGATCTCTGATATATGTTAGGGAACATATTTCAAAGAGGTTTCGCGCTACCAGGTGCTGAATATATGGACTACTAGCAACTGAGTGGCTGCGACGGTGAAGAGTTTTCAACATACAAATCCTCGGAGGACTTCAGATATATTTCTACACCAGCTGCGGTGGCCTAGCGGTTAGGGCACTCAGCTACTCAGTCGGAGGACCCGCAGGTCCAGTCCGGGACGCGGCAGCCGCGTTTCGATGGCAGCTGGGCACGAAAGGCGCGCCCATGTGCTGTGCAATAGAACCCGCCTAAACTACTCCGGAGCCCTTAACTACGGCATTCCTCATTGCCCATGTATCGCTTCTAGACGTGACACCATACAATTTGCAATATTTTATGTTTTTCTAGTCTACAAAGCTTTCATGTGCACAGCATTGGAGCTGCAAGGGTTTCTTGCTAAGCAATAGCACCGGAGCTGTCGTTGCTTGCAAGCTAGGTTGACCGCGTTTTAGTTGCGCTAAAATTGGCACATGCGGCACGTTGATGTCCTCCCAAAAATCTGTACTTAACAATGCTTCACAACCTTAGCAAAGGTGCACAATCTGTTTTACTGTCTGTTATGTTCATGTCAGCTGAACTGCTTTTGTCGAATATTTGCTATGGCTCATGGAATAATTACTGCTCTAGCTCACTTGCATAACAACTGTCTCATGCAATTGAATTTCAGTCCGTCTGTTATGCAAAATGCAACTGCATGACAAATGTGTTGCATTTTCAGCCCTACTGTATTCTTTCTGCCAATCCGAATTGCCCCGAGCATGCGCGCCTAGACTTTGTGGCTAAAAACCTCTACTAATTGCGTCAAGGGCATGGATAGGCAAATGACATAGACCTAATTCCAGCACTGTGAGAGGTGTGCCCATTTGCTGAGGCTTTAGTACGTGCACAAGAACCTCACTCACACACAAAATTAATGACGCAATGCATTTCATAGCCTGCATATGGTGGTGTGGGACATTGCATGCCATTTACATATAACTTGCAGCACTGCATGTTAAGAATTCCTGTGCTTGCTTTCACAATGCTGGTTGCTGCTTTATGTACATGAAAAATAAGTACTAAAATAAATGCATTGTTTTATGGCATCTCTTGAATGACTTTATGGCTTCCCATCAAGGCGGAGGCGAGCCTGTAGCCATTTTGCTGTCGTGTACTTAATGCTCGGAGCCTGGTCGAAGAAGAAACACCAGCCAATGTACGGACAGATGTCCCAATGGCTGGCACCTCAGCTGTTGATGCATATGTACAGAAATGTGGAAATATAAAACTTGTGCATTGTATGCAAAGTGTTCAAGGTAAGGTAGGTAAGTAATAACACAAGCAGCTGGGCAGCAGATTAGCTTGCCTTGTGTTTTTCTTAATGAAAACCCCAAGTCAAAACGAAGCATCAAAGCCTGCTGCACAACTTTGCTACAGGCACCACAACATGAACAAAGTCAGGCATTAAGACAAAACAGAAAGCAGACTGCAGGCAAAAGCACAACTAACTCTTCACAAAGGCAGCTTTACTGTTTAACTGCAAAATGAGAAAGTTCATCAGCTGTTATTTGGAAACTCTTCTTGTCATGTGGGTAATAACATCTGAAATAACCTTTGTCTTGCAAAAACTCTTGCAGGCATAAATTATACAGCACAGCATGGAATAAATGATTTTAATGCAGGAGATCCGAGTGACAAATAGTAAATTATAATAAATAGCATGGTAAAGCGTAAAAAAATCATGCTTCGGCTTTTCCAGCACACACACACAGGCTTGATCCGAGTTGTTTTCAGAATTTTCTGAAAGTTCCTATAACGAAGTATTATGCGATGTTAAACGAAAAACATTCCCATTCCGTTTTGTTTTGGTGTGAACACTACGGCATAGCTTGAATGTTAACTGACTTTGGTAAACCGTCCCTAAGACGCAGCTTATACCAAAAAATCTGGGATGTCCGTGAACACAATCTGTTCCTTGGCCTTTTAAAACTAGCAATTTTATAGCATGTTTATTACTCTTTATTCTTCGGATAATTGACCCAACGACTACTATATTGGCCTCTGCCATCCTCGCAGCATTTCGGACTTCTTGAAATCACTAACGTCCCTCTCAATAAGTCAACCATTCAGTGCAATATTCCTATATGCAATCATACAATGCATCACATGTAAGCTAGAGGCGCAGACATTTATCTACTTCACATGCATGTTCAGCACCCAGACAGTTTAAAAATGATGCTTTGCTGCACAGCGACAGCTCAGTATTATAACATTTGTCTCATATGTCGATTCTCCCACGTGCTGTACAATGAAAGGTAAAAGACAGCTAGACTATGTTGACTGCTTATATATATATATATATATATATATATATATATATATATATATATATATATATATATATATAAGTTCAGTTAACCTGAAGTGAATCTTCTCATAACTTACTGGCGCAGAGTATGAAAAGAATAGTAATGAATAATTCTTATCACTTTGTAATGTGATCAGCTTGTCTGTAACCCTCCGTCTCCGCACACAGGAAACGGAGAAACATAACTGCAACATGCGGGTCCACACAAACGGGTAACTTTAACTTAGCAGTTCGCTTCTCCACACCTGCTGTGTGCTGATGTCGATCGACTGGTCTGCTGGTGAAAACTTGTTTCACATTGGGTATAAAGGTGGGAAATATGCTCATATAAAACAATTTATAAATCCTAAATGCGCTCGTAAACATATACTGCGACCAGCAATGTCAGGCAACGAGACCGCGCCGTCGCCGGTGTCGCCGTTTCGGCAGCTGACTTGCGATCGCATAGGCCTAAAGTGTTAGCTTTGGATTCGAGCAACTCGCATGCAGCACAAATTTCTGAGAAATAAATCATTCTGTCTTTTAACATCTTGTCGAGCTGTAGTGACGGAGGCCGAACAGCACATACCTTCACACGGTAGGGTTTCGTGAGTCGTACCCGTCGTCTGCTATTCCAGTGTTGCCAGACTACAGTATTCCCAGTGTTGCCAGGTTTGAGTCCTTCACACCTACGACCGCGCGGTGCTGCCGCAGTCGTGCGAGAACAGCTGCGTCCGAAGTTGTCCGAGCGAGAAATTGGTGCGCCTCAAGGAGAGAAAACAGCATACTTAACCAAATCCGCAAACTTCCACAACGCTCTAAAACGTTTACCGCCAACAAAACGCTCGAAGCAATGCCAGGAGCTGTCCGTGGAGCTCGTAGAAGGCAGTCTGCCAATGGATCGCAACGGCGTACTGTTTTCGCCGTTCACTGACGGCACTCGGAACACGTTCCGTTGCTTTGAAGTTGCTGCAGTTTGAGGCAGCGCACAACACCCGTTTTTCAGCGATGTGAGCGTTAGTATTAAGGAGAGAAATGCCGAACCGCACGTCTGCAAGCAACCCGCAGGAAGGACCCGGAAGTCCAAATTCATGTGACAAAGCTGAGCCGTGACGCAATGTCCGATGTATTTTGGACACCACCTATTCAAATCCCTGAACATTTTCACGGCAGAGGTATCGCCAACGCTCGCAGCTGACGTTCTGCTCGAGCGCCGAGCGTTTCATTCCACTTCATTCTGCGGGCATCGACTCTGCCGAGTACTCCGCGGTTCTTGAGCGATTGAGCGACTCCCACCTCCGCGCATCCTCCGGAACCTTTGGCGAAATGGAACCGTGCATCACTCTCCAGCAAAACCAGCGACGCACCAAGTACTTGAAGCCAACGACCCCCCCAGATGGACGCCGCTGTCACTGTACTGGCCCGCAAGGACCTGTTGGAGTCTGCAAGGCCCAGCAGGGTAATGGCTTTCAAGCTGTCCATGCTCCAGCTCCTGACGTTGCCCACGCTCCTTCTGCGGACGCTGCCCAGGCTTCTTCTGCGGACGCTGTCCAGGCTTCTTCTGCGGACGCTTCACAGGCTTTCTGCGGACGCTGCCCAGGGCTCCTTCTGCGGACGCTGCCCAGGCTTCTTCTGCGGACGCTGTCCAGGGCTGCTTCTGCGGACGCTGTCCAGGGCTGCTTCTGCGGACGCTGTCCAGGCTTCTTCTGCGGACGCTGTCCAGGCTTCTGCGGACGCTTCCCAGGCTTCTTCTGCGGACGCTGCCCAGGCTTCTTCTGCGGACGCTGTCAAGGGCTGCTTCTGCGGACGCTGCCCAGGGCTCCTTTTGCGGACGCGGCCCATGGGTTCCAACGACAGCGGCCCATGGCTTCCAACGACAGCGCCTCGGGGGACCCTTCGTACCAGCCGATGCAGGCCCTCCGGCAGTGATGTTCACGGCCAGTGGCGCCGATGACTCGCCACCGAAGGCGGTGCGCGTCTGCGGGGCCTACATCAAAGGAGCGCCGGCTGGTGACGCGTTCGGCCGGCCCTCTGGCCTGGCTGCCTCTACGGGCGGGTTCGAGGGTACCTGAGCTCACTCTCTTCGTGGAAGGGCGCTTGCAGTGGTCCGGGCGGGCTGAGCTCTCAGAGTGGCGGCGCGCCCATGAGATGAGCTCGGCGATTCGAACACTGGCCCGGGAGTTCCTAGAGAACTCAGTCATGTTTTTGATGATTCGAACGTTAGTTGGCCCGGGAGTTCCTGGAGAACTCCATCGTGTTTTTGATGCACATCTGGGCGCACTGAACTCGGACGTTTATTTTTCGTTGTGTGGTATTAAAAAAATTTGATGCTATAAAGATGTCTCTACCCGAATCCATGTCCCTGAGGGGTAAAGCTGCGTTGGCACTCCATGCATGTGTAGACGTGTAGCATGCGCGCTCTGCCTGGAATGCTCGTCTTGCGCTCGGCGTGGTTGTACGGTGGTATTGCAGTGATGGCCAGGCTTAGTAGTAAGTTAATGTATATCTGGTCGAACACAGGGAAGAAGCATGTGACGAGGCGAGTCATGGACTAGCCCAGCATCAAGCTATACTCTGCTGCAGTGGTGGCTTGCGCAATGGCTCAGTGGCTTTGACGTTCAACTACGGAACCAAAGGGCGGGGTCGCATTTGGATGAAGGCGAAATACGACCTCGTGCTTTGCCTTGTGGCCCCCAGGAATGGCGTCAAAATGCGCATGCGTAGAACGTAATGTCTCTGCTAGGCGGCGAATGGTTCTCATGTTTGGGACAAGTTTGTGTGGCGCCACAATCGCTATTTTAGATTTTCCGCAAATAAAAAACTATTTTATATACCTTAACTGAAGGTTTAATTACACTTTTTTTTTGGACTGACTAGGTATTTAGCTGTTAAATAATAAAGGCCTGTTGCGTTGCCTTAAAGGCACTGCCTGCCCCGCAGGGGGGCGCCTGCAGCTTGCAGGCGTCGCGACGGTGAGTGGCGACACCGCGGGTTCCCGAGCATCCGCAGGGACATCCCCGCAAGGGGATGATGGTGAACTGTGCATCACCACGGACCCGAGCACCCGCGCCTCGCCGTGCGTGGCATCGCCGTGTCCGGGGAAAAGGGAATCCTGGTGGTTGAGCCGATGCCGAGCGTTTGGACCCTTAAGGCCCCTTGGAGGAGGCAACACACCACTTTGGCCCCAGCTTCCTGCAGACGGCACCTCCGGCCTGACCCGACCGGGGGGAATCGGCAGTCGCCTTTTCCTATCCTCCTCTCCATCTTTCACTTTCCTATCTCTGTCTCACAACTCTTCTATATCCTACTCACTTCTTGGTTTTTCCTGTTTTCCTGGCGGCGAGGGTTAACCTTGTGTGACCAACTACCCTGAGTTGAGTCATATTTGGTTATAGTTAAGGTGTACAGCTGGCGTGGGCAGGACTTGCTTTCAAGTTCCTGTCCCGTCCCCTTGTTGGACTCCATGGTGGGTGGCTGGCACCATGACTGAAAAACTTCATTTTTTATGGCTCCCCCCCTTTCAAAACCCGATCGCTCTCTCAAGAGAGGGCGGAACGAAGCAGCTGATTTTTTCTCAAAAAAGAGACAAACATTTTCAAAGTTCCACGTAATCCACAGTGAAAGTGACAGAATACAGGCAAGAATAATATCCCCATTCCTTGTGTCAAAATGCTTAACCGATACCTTGGGCCCTGGCTACAAGGTCTCCAAAATGTCCAGCGGTGACTTACTTCTTGAGCTGCGCGACAGCATCCAGTGTTCAAAACTCTCCAACATTGCGTCTATAGGGGACATCTCTGTCTCTGTAACCCCCCACCGATCTCTAAACACAGTCCGAGGTGTAATCTCGGAATCAGACTTTATCCATATCACAGAAGCTGAAATGCTTGAAGGGCTTACCGACCAGAATGTAATCGATGTTCACCGAATCAAGATCCGCAGGGATAACAAAGAAATAGATACCAAACACATTGTCCTCACATTTAATACCAGTACCTTGCCCGAAACGATCGAAGTTGGATACTTGAAAGTCAACGTCAGACATTATATACCCAATCCCCGCCGATGTTTCAACTGTCAAAAGTTTGGCCACGGCTCACAAAGTTGCCGCGGCCGCAAAACCTGCGCGAAATGCGCTTCGAAAGACCAGCATTCTGAAGAATGTGACGCAGCACTGCGCTGCGCAAACTGCGAAGGAGACCATGCAGCGTACTCCAGGGCATGTCCGTCCTGGAAAAAAGAAAAGGAAATAATTACCATAAAGACAAAAGAAAACATTTCATTCAAAGAAGCAAGGAAGCGTTTTGCGCTTACGAACACCTTCTCTTTCACAGCAAAACCCAACTTCGCTGATGTGGTGCGCGGGGGCGTAGCACCACACACCTCTACGGCACCTGCCGAGGCTGCTTTCACAGAGCCAGTGGCAGCGCCATCCACGCCCCAGGCAGGGACAGCGAAGGCTGCTCTGCCACCCTCAAAGCAGGGAGCGCCGGTCCATGGGTCGGCATCCCGCAGGACCTCCCCCCGTCGGGAGAGGCCTGAAACTAACACAACCGCGGGCCCTCCGCGGTTCTCCAGCACCTCGGTTGAGGTGATGGATACAGCACCCACTCCGCCTCCACTACAGAGGCGGAACAGCTCTCTTGAGCGGAAAAAAGACAGGCCCCTCATAACGGGCCCACCTCATAAGTAAATCTCCTTTTATTTTCACTCAAAAACACAAGCATGGCTTTTTTAATTCAATGGAATTGCAGAGGACTTATGCGGAATTATAGTGACATAACACATATTTTAAGGTCAATGTTACCCATAGTTTTATGTCTTCAGGAGACCAATCTTGGTCCACAACATGTACATATCCTGAAACATTATCAAACTTTTAGACGCGATCGCGAGCAGGCAAATCGACTTTCAGGAGGCGTCGCAATTGTCGTCCAAAGCGGCGTCCCTGCTCGAGAAATCAAGCTCAATACAAAACTTGAGGCGGTTGCAGTCAGCATCGTCAGTTATAAAACACTAACAATCTGTTCCGTATACATTCCTCCACATTTTACACTAACAGTCCATGATCTAGAAGAATTGATAGATGAACTTCCAGAGCCATATCTGGTAGTTGGGGATTTTAACGCTCACTCCCCTTTTTGGGGAAGCGAGCGCTGCGACTCTAGGGGGCAAACAATAGAAGATTTTATCCTCTCAAATAACATCTGTCTTTTAAATACAGGAAAAGCAACTTATTGTTGCCCAAGCTCGGCAAAAATGAGCTTTCTCGATTTAGCTTTCGCATCACCATCGCTTTTTACCGATTTTAAATGGGATGTTTTAAATGACCCTCTGGGAAGTGATCACCTTCCTATTATCATCAGCCTCTCATCGTCTACTGCAGTCATCCCCACAAGACCACGGCGCTGGAAACTTCACCTCGCCGACTGGTCACTTTTTACAGCGAGTGCCACACTAGAAAAAGAATTTTGTGAAGATCTCAGCATAGACGAAATTAATGGAAAATTTACTACATGCATAATATCGGCCGCTACACTAGCCATACCACAAACAACAGGACTCGTACACAAAAAACATAAAGTATGGTGGACACAAGAATGCACATTGGCAAAAAAACAACAAAATAAAGCTTGGGGCTATCTGCGTCGGTATCCCACAGCGGAGAACTTGATAGCCTTTAAGAGGGCCAAGGCCAGAGCGCGATTCGTTCGGAGAAACGCCGAGAAATCCTCGTGGCAGAAATATGTGTCCTCTATAAACAGCTCAATAACCTCAAAAAAATGTGGGAAAAAGTTCGAAGATTCAGTAGTGACCATACCCCTTTCACACTTCCTCTATTGACTACACCCGGGACACAAACATCATTAGAAGAACAGGCCAACGTACTAGGTGAGCATTTTGCTGAAGTTTCCAGTTCGTCCAATTACACAAACACGTTCCAGAAGCACAAATCAATAGCAGAAAAACAAAAACTTCCATTTGCAGCAGGTATGAACGAGGACTACAATCAACCCATCACACTCCAGGAATTGATTAAGGCATTATCTTCTGGTAAAAAGACAGCAACAGGCCCAGATAATGTGCATTACGCTATGCTTGCCCATCTCTCTGAGGCTGCCGTGCAGGCATTGTTGAACTTCTTTAACAAAATATGGATGACTGGCAGAATACCTGAGGAGTGGAAGAAAGCAATAATAGTACCTTTTCTGAAACCCGGAAAACAACCAACAAGTCCTAACAATTACAGACCGATAGCCCTCACTAGCTGCATCGCTAAATCTTTCGAAAGCATAGTAAACATTAGACTGACCTTCACACTTGAATCTCGTCGACTCTTAGATTTACATCAATGTGGATTTAAGAAAGCATGCTCGACCACTGATCACCTTGTCCGCCTAGAAAACACCATCCGAGAGGCGTTCATCCACAAACAGCACTGTATCGGTGTCTTCTTCGATTTGGAGAAGGCACATGATACCGCGTGGAAGTTCGGCATCCTCCATGACCTAGCAGATCTAGGGATCCGCGGCAGGATGCTGAACTGCTTGAACGACTTCCTGACTAACCGCACATTCAGAGTCCGTCTGGGAGCAACTCTATCAACGACATTCACCCAAGAGAATGGCGTACCCCAGGGATGCATTTTAAGTACGACACTCTTTATAGTAAAAATGAATTCTTTGGCCAAAGTAATACCTAAGTCCGTAATGTATTCAGTTTATGTAGATGACATACAGATAGCATACACTTCATCCAACATACTGTCCTGCGAGAGACAAATACAAATCACACTAAATAAACTGGCTGCTTGGGCAGAGAAAAATGGATTCAAGTTCTCCCCTGAGAAAACAATAGCTGTTTTATTCTCATTACGACGAGGCCTACAGGTCGATCCCAATCTGTGCTTGAATCAAACCACACTGCCAGTCAAACAGGAACATAAATTTTTAGGCGTCACTTTTGACAAGAAACTTACATTTCTGTCACACATTAACAACCTGAAAAAGAAAGCATCCCAAGCCCTCAGTGTATTAAAGGTACTCTCGCGAAAACGGTGGGGGTCCGATAGAGCATGCCTATTGCAAATATATCGCTCTTTGGTGCGCTCCAAGCTGGACTACGGGTGTGTGGTATATGGTTCGGCAAGAACATCCTACTTGAAACGACTGGACCCTGTTCATAATCTTGGTTTGCGCCTATCAACTGGAGCTTATAGAACATCCCCGGTAAAGAGTCTTTACGTTGAAGCTAATGAGCCCACACTAGAGGATAGAAGAGTCACACTAACATGCACGTACATCCTAAAAACCCGTTCTCTCCCTAAACATCTCTGCTATCCCTTTGTTACCAAGTGCCCATCTAGGAGATTATTCAATAATAAACCACATTTTATCAGGCCACTAATAATGCGCTTTGAAGATAAATGTGAAGACTTAGCAGTGCTGGACGCCCTGCCTAATATTGCACAAAGACATGAATATCTACCACCATTGTACAGCCTTCCTTCAGTGTGTGACTTCACATTGACACACTTAAACAAAGAGAAAATACCACACGAGCACATACTACAAGAGTTCTTTGCACTACAAGAAAAATATGACACTTACACCGAATTTTACACTGATGGCTCAAAAACAGAAAGTCATGTCGGAAGTGCAGTAGTAATTCAAGGAACAAATGAAAAAATGATACGATTGCCACAGTATGCATCGGTATTTACTGCGGAGTGTTATGCCATCTTTGTAGCTGTAGAACAAATAGTAAAACAAAACATAAAAAATAGCATCATTTACACCGATTCACTCAGTATGCTAAAAGCGCTGCATTCTACAAACGCTGCTGAACCCATAATAGGAAAAGTCATACATAACATAGTTAAAATTACAAAGCAAAAACATAACATTATATTCTGCTGGGTCCCTAGCCATGTTGGAATTTTAGGTAATGAGAGAGCAGATGCTTGCGCAGCACAAGCTAGAATTGGCCATATAAAACAAGTTAACATACCACAGAGGGATTTTTCTAAATTACTGCACAGTAAACTCAGGAATAAGTGGCAGATTGCATGGGACGAACAAACAAACAACAAACTACATTCTATAAAACCTGTTTTGGGAGAATGGAGATCATGTACACATCAGGAGCGTTTCATAGAAGTTATTTTGTGTCGACTACGCATTGGACACACACACCTTACTCACAACTTCTTACTGACAAAAAAAGGCAAACCTCTCTGCGAAATGTGTGGCGATGAACTCACGGTAAACCACATTTTAATTGTATGCAAAAAACTGGAACAACTGAGGAAAAAATATTTCACAACATTGTACAATGAATACATCCCACTACACCCCGTGTTACTTTTAGGAGATCAAGCACTGGTTGATTTTTCTAGCATTTTTAAATTTCTCAGAGAAGCCAATGTTTTATACAAACTTTAGATATAAAAAGCGTAACCTTTAACAAAAGCTCTAACCGTGTGCTTGGCGCATCATAGCCTAAGTTGCTTTTGCGCCATTAAAATCAATATAACTAACTAACTAACAACGTAAAGCTGCTTGCAGAGAGCTTCGACATGCCACACTGCAGGGCACACCTGAAATGATAGATAGTGGGAGCCATATACCTTGAAGCGAAAAAAGCATATGGCCGCTTTTGTACAACAGAAGATGCTGGCAGTTAGCTGAAAGCTCCTCAATAAAGTTAAATCAGCTGGTAGAGATGGCCCAGCGAAATTCTGGCGATATATCCAGACCCTTCAGCCAGCGGCTAAAACTGACACGGTGACCCTGCGAGAACAAACCACAGGGGAGGAGTACGAGGAAGCAGCCTGCCTGGACTACATTGAAACACATGACCCACCAGTTCCAATCCCTGATAGGGGCTGATAGTGCAGCACTGCCACCGACAAGCCCACCTGCCGGATCGGGATGTGACACAGTCACAGAAGGGGAGGTGAAGCAAGCACTGCGGCACATGGCGGGAAGCTCGGCTGCAAGGCTGGATGGCATACCACCATTATTAATAAAAAAGATGGAGAAAAGAACAAGGGACCAGCTCAGGGACGCTTTGAACGATATAGTGACCATGGGCACTGCTCCACCAGGGTGGCGGTGTTCACGGATACGGCTGGCGCTAAAGAGAGGAGGAGACAAGGCCCTCTTGAAAAGTTATAGACCTGTTGCAGTAACATCCGCTTTGTATCGCTTGTTTTCCCACGTTCTGCGAGCTCGCATACAGAGATGGGCGGAAGGTGCTCAAATTCTGGGCGAACTGCAAAATGACTTTCGACCCAATCGCCAACTAGAAGAGAACCTTTTCGTTGTGACATCTTCCACTGAGATTACCGCCTAAGAGAAGCAAGAGCTTGTACAGGGCTTTCTGGATATAGCCCAGGCATACGACTCAGTATACGAATCGACTATGGGAAATCCTGGAGGCACAGACTGTCCCAGAACCACTAATACACTTGGTGAAGGCCTTATACACTGAAACCCAGGCTGGGATCCACTGGGGGCCTCAACCACCAGGCCAATCGACGGGTCTAGGGAACTGCGCCAGGGCTGCCCTATGTCGTCGATCCTGTTCATGTTGTTTATCTCGAGGCTGGAGCAGCGCCTTGTAGAGAGAGGCGTAGGTTTTAACCTCACCTACATGGAGGATGACGCCACTTGTACTCGCAGGCTACCGGCCCTCGTGTATGCAGACTATATAGTGCCGCTTGCGGACAGCGTGGGAGATCTCCAGAGCCTCCTTGACATGTGCTCATCTGAGGGCGATGACCTCCTGACTCCGTTTCAAGACCTCAAAGTCTGCAGCAGCCAGGTTCCAGCCGGAGGCGTCCGAGGACAGTGAGCAAGACTCCACCCCTGCATCTTTAGAACAGCAGTGTCTTTTGGTTGCCGTCCTACAGATACCTGGGAATAGAAATCTCGTCAGGCCGAAACTGTGCCGAAACTATGTACAGGACTTCGAGAACCGACTCCGGACGAAGGCCATCGGACGACGGGCTTTCCTGAGCTCAAGGGCCCTATGGGCCTTTAACCGTTTGAAGTCACCCAATCGCTATGGAAGGCAGTGGCGGGGCCGGGCCTTACCTTCGGCAACGCAGTCATCTGTTTATCTTCCATGACTCGCCAAGGTTTGCAGACGCGACAGAGAGAGGTGGGACGATTAGCCATGGGAGCTCACGGCAGTCCCCCGCAGGAGGCGTCTGTAGCTTGCAGGCGTTGGTGAGTGGCGACACTACGGGTTCCCGAGCATATGCAGGGACATCCCCGCAGGGGGATGATTGTTAACAGTGCATCACCACGCACCCGAGCACCTGCGCTTCGCCGTGCGTGGCATCGCCGTGTCCGGGGAAAATGGGATCCTGGTGGTTGAGCTGATGCCGAGCATTTGGACCTTTAAGGCCCCTCGGCGGAGGCAACATACCACTTTGGCACAGCTTTCTGTAGACAGCACCTCCGGCCTGACCCGACCGGGGGAAATCGGCAGTCGATTTTTCCTATCTTCCCTTAACTTTCACTTTCCTGTCTTCTTTCTCACAACTCTCCTTTCTCCTACTCGCTTCTTGGTTTTCGCTTTTTTTTCCTGGCGGCGAGGGTTAACCTTGTATGGCGAACTACCCTGGGTTTCGTCAGATCTGGTTATAGTTGAGGTGTATAGCTGGCGTGCGCAGGACTTGGCTGCAAGTTCCTGCTCCGCCCCCTAGTTGGGCTCCATGGTGGGTGGCCAGCGCCGCGGCCGGACTGGAAATATATTTGATGGCTCATTTTTTACTTTCCGCTCATCGTCCTTCCAAAAGAGGGTGCACCGAAGTGACCGCTCAGTTCTTTGGCAGCAAGACAAATTTCCCGCCTTACCATGTAGTACATAACGAAGACTGAAAAAACTACTCGACTTGTGTCACCTTTCCTCGTTTTAAGAACCCTAACTGATGCCTTAGGGCAAGGTTACAAAATCGAAAAGTTATCTAGTGGAGACCTGCTTCTGGAAATTCTGTACAAGCATTAACACGAGAAACACTGATATTACATCATTCGAAGAAATTCCTTTAAAAATCGATCAGCCCACACCGATCACTCAACACTGTTCGTGGAGTAATTTCTGATGATAACCTAAGTACCCAACTGAGACTGAACTACTAGAAGGACTGAAAGACCAAATGTTACTAATGTCTATATGATCAAAATAAGACGTGACAACACGGAAACACCAACAAAACACATTGTCCTCACCTTTGCCTCTAGTATATACTTCCCGATTCAGTCGAAGTAGGCTATACAAAGCTCAAACTCAGACCATACATATCCAGTCCAGCCCCGATGCTACAAATTCCAGATATACGGCCACGGTTCGCAGAGCTGCCAAGGCAAACAGACCTGCGCTAAATGCGCTTCTCATGACCATTCTGCTGAAAACTGTGATGTTGAACCCCACCTTTGCGTAAACTGTGAGGGTAGCCACCCGGCTTACTCACGGTCATGCCTAGCGTGGAAAAAAGAAAAGGAAATAGTAGCACTAATTGTCAAAGAAAACATATTCAGAGAAGCGCAGAAACGACTCTCGTTGGGCAAAACCCAACCTACTCTGCTATGGTGCAACAGGGCACAGCATCGCAGCGGCTTTCGGCGCCTGCCCAGGTCACACACAGACCTCCAGTTCTGCGGACCTCCGGGTCAGCCGGCCCCAAGGCGCCTCTCCACACGGCGAGGCCCAACACGAAAACAACCGTGCGTTCTGCGCGGTCGTCCAGCGCATCTGAGGATGCGATGGACGCCAGTCAAGGCACTTTTGTACCGTCAAAGTCGGATGGATGGCGAGGATCCTTAGATCGATAAAAGAAAGAAAATCCCCGAATCAGGGCGCCCGAAAACACTTAGTTTTTCTTCCTACACATATACTACATAATGGCTTATATACATTGGAATTGCAGAAGACTTTTACATAACATAAGTGATATAAAATACATCATGTACACACACTCGCCTGTGGTTTTGTGTTTACAGGAGACGAACTTAGGTGCTAAACACAGACATTCTCAAAAACTAGTCTTCCGCCGCGACCGAGAGCAGGGGAACAGGCTCTCAGGTGGTGTTGCAATAATAGTTCAAAATGGAGTTGCAGCTCGAGAACATAAACTCAAAACTAGATCAGAAGCTGTGGCGGCCATCCTACAATCATTTAAAGCAATTAAACTGTGCTGCGTATACCTGGAGCCACATCTTAATGTAACCACTCATGATTTCGAGGAGTTTTAGAGCAACTACCGCACGCTTATTTAATATTAGGAGGTTTTAACGCGCACTCCAGCTTTTGTGGTTTTGAAAAAACTGACACTAGAGGTCAAGTTATTGAGGATTTTATAATGAGTAATAATCTTTGTCTAATAAGCACCGGGAAAGCAAAGTATTGTTCGCATAGCTCAGGAACGCTGAGCTGCATAGATTTATCTTTTAGGTCACCTTCTTTCTTTACAGATTTTAAATGGGATATCATAGACAATTAACCCATATGGGAGTGATCATATGCCTGTAGTAATCAACTTAACATCTTCATGAGAAGTCATTCCAACGAAACCGCGATGATGGAAGCTGCACTTGGCTGACTGGGCACGGTTCCGAGAAAAGGCCAGCCTAGAAAATATAGTTACCGACAGCCTCAGTGTAGACAAACCTAACGAACTTTTCACCAACTGTATTATTGCCGCTGCGCGCCAAGCTATACCTCAAACCTCTGGAATAGTAAAACAAGATAAATACTGGTACACAAAAGAATGTAAAGAAGCAAAAAAGAAACAAAACAAAGCCTGGAGCATTTTTCGCAGATACCCTGCACAGGAGAATTTTATAAATTTTAAAAAGGCGGGAGCGAAAGCTCGATATTATCGTTGTAGTGCCGAAAAATCTTGGAAAAATTGCGTGTCGTCGATAAACAGCTCAACCTCATCAAAACAAATGTGCGACAAGATTGGAAGGGTAAATGGCAACTACTCTCCGTTCACAGTCCCCCTTCTTACAGCTCCAGGTGTGCAGACGAGTCTGGAAGAACAGGCAGATATTTTATTCGAATATTTTTCCGGAGTTTCCAGCTCATCCCACCACACCGATTCATTTCTAAAATACAAAAACACAGCAGAGATGCAAAGACTGCCGACAGGTTGCGGTACAAATGAACCGTAGAATAGTTACACTACAAGAAATCCAAACAGTACTTTCTGCCAGTCAACATACTGCGCCCGGCCCAGACGAAATACATTACCAAATGCTAGCCCATCTTTCTGAACCTGCCGTAGAGGCATTTCGAATTTTTTTTAAACAAAGTTTCGGCATCAGGAAAAATACCCACAGCTTGGAAAGAAGCTATTATTGTACCGTTTCTTAAACCTGGGAAGCCACCAACCTCTCCTAGCAGTTATAGACCCTTAGCCCTTACTAGCTACCTCGCCAAGTCCTTTGAAAGTGTCCTAAATATAAGATTAAATTTTGTCCTTCAGTCCTGTGAACTTCCCGACAGCCATCAATGTGGTTTTAAAAAAGGATGCAGCACTACAGATCACCTAGTCCACCTTGAAAATACTGTCAGAGATGCGTTTATACACAAACACTGTCTTGCAGTCTTTTTCACTTAAGGGGTCAAGGGGTGCATATGACACAACCTGGAGATTTAGCATTCTTCTAGACCTTGCCGAGCTTGGCATCCGCGGCAGGGTGTTAAATTGCGTAAAAGACTGCATACAGAACGCTCGGTGATCTTCACGCATCGCAAGAACTTAAACGCCTTCACTGTGGCAGCTGCTAACCCTTTTGTTTACATTTTCAAGAGCTTTGTAAAACCTGCGTAACCTTTTCACCTTCGTTTCTAACCGGCTGACTAGCTTAATGCGCCTCTTAAAAGCATTATGAAATTTTCAAGACAGATGAGACTCTTACACACAGCTTAGTATCACAGGCATCTCATGCGCAGCTGCATCTCTTGGGTGAGGTCAACTGTTCTAGCCACCTTGGTGACTCTGCACTTCCCTGAAATGCACACGATGGCTCCCGAGGTCGTCTTCCTTGCTCCTTGTTTAATAACATCCAGTGTGCCCGTCTCCCCACTGCGATTTTTATGTCCTCACGGTTCCCTGGCATAGCTTTCGAACCTTAATTACGTGAAATATTGGCACGACGCTTTTGTAACGCCTGATTGCTGGTACCATTTGAAGTTTAGCGGCATTGGTGCCTTAAATTGTTAAATTCATTCTTTCATTGGTTCATTCATTCGTGTTGGTACACAGCCCATGCATGCGGTGCGTATCGCGACGTTCTAAGAAAATTGGAAAAAAAATATTGGTAAAGAATTAAGTGTGCGTGACCGCCTGCTCGTGCGTGCGTGCGTGCGTGCGTGCGTGTGTGTGTGTGTGTGTGTGTGTGTGTGTGTGTGTGTGTGTGTGTGTGTGTGTGTGTGTGTGTGTGTGTGTGTGTGTGTGTGTGTGTGTGTGTGTGTGTGTGTGTGTGTGTGTGTGTGTGTGTGTGTGTGTGTGTGTGTGTGTGTGTGTGTGTGTGTGTGTGTGTGTGTGTGTGTGTGTGTGTGTGTGTGTGTTATCCATGCGCTTCAGTGGTGCTATTCCTGCGCTTTATTACACTTCGTAGTTTTTCAAATTGTTCGAGGAAAAAAGAAAGAAAAGCATATCTGGCTCTGAATTTGAACGCGCATACGCCTAAGGACATCAGAATTTTGCAGACACTCGGCGACTTTTATTACGCACAGAGTAATTGAGTGCAGGGTGTAAACACAGAACTCGGAGTGCTGCACGTTCCTTTTTCGTGATCTCTCCGTACCTGACAAGAACTCGCGGATAAAAAAAATAAACTCGCGAGAGCCGTTTGGAGTTTCATGCCAAAAAAAAATAGAAGGCAAAGAAATAAAGGTCGCGTACGTATAAGTGGGGCCTGTAGGAAGCGGACCATAGTTGTGCATTGGATCAAAGGGGCGTTCAGGCTCGGCCTGGCGTGCTGTTCTCGGGCGCTGCAGTGCACCGCCGAAGTTGCGCGCTCACGCATGAGCGCAGCGCGCCTCTTAAACCCCGCAAGGTCGAACGTCGGTGCGCATTCGATCTCGGTACCGTGATACGCTCTTGTTTTGCTGTCTGACCGTTTTATTATTGTCCAGAGCTGTCGTATTTGCAATGCTTCTTTACGTGTGTAGCGTTGTTGAGAACCGTGTACACTTTTCCGCTTCCGTTTCGTGTGCCGCCGTGGAAAAGATACACGTGCCTGCAGGACGCAGTATTCGCAGTGCCGAGTGTCGTCATCGATCGCTAGCTTCCGCTTTAAAGCTTACGGGCTGCGCATCGGGCAGTCGTAGCCTGCGTAAGTATAGTACCTGTATTTCGTGCAGCTAAAAGTTTCACTCGCGTAAATGCTGCTCTGGTGTGCGTCTCCCGAGATCCGTGTCGCTGTGTTCATTCTTTGTTTCAGAACTTTCGGTGTAATTTTATTTCCAGCTCAGCGGAGGTGGTTAAAGAATACACGGAAATCGGTGATTGTGCAGGGATCTCCCGTTATACGTGCAATCAAACAGCGGGTAAATAAACTGCAACAAGGTGCAGTCATATAAACTGCTGCCTGTGAAGAGACGGCCTACGCAATAGGCGTGCATGCAATCTCGGCCGCTTTCTTAGGCGGTGCTGTACAACTACTGTTCGTCCGCGCAGGGGGGCGTCTGCAGATTGCAGACGTTGGTGAATGGCGACACCACGGGTTCCCGAGCATCCACAGGGACATCCCCCCAGGGGGATGATGGTGAACAGTGCATCACCACGGACCCTAGACGTGCGTGGCATCGCCGTGTCCGGGGAAAAGGGGGTCCTGGTGGTTGAGCCGATGTCGAGCGTTTGGACCTTTATGGCCCCTCGGCGGAGGCAACACACCCCTTTGGCCCCAGCTTCCTGTAGACAGCACCTCCGGCCGGACCCGACCGGGGGAAATCGGCAGTCGCCTTTTGCTATCCACCCCTCCATCTTTCACTTTCCTCTCATATTTCTTACAACTTTCCTGTCTCCTCCTCCCCTCTTGTTTTTTTTTTTTCAGTTTTCATGGGCGGCGAGGGTTAATCTTCTGTGGCCAACTACCCTGATTTGCGTCATATTTGGTTATAGTTGAGGTGTACAGCTGGCGTGGGCAGGACTTGCTTTCAATTCCCTGTCCCGTCCCCTTGTTGGACTCCGTGGTGGGTGGCTGGCACCGTGACCGAAAAACAAAATTTTTTTATGACTCCCCTCCAATCCAAACCCGATCGCTCTCTTAAAAGAGGGCGGAACAAAGCAACAGACTTTTTCCCTAAAAGGAAAACAACCTTTTCAAAGTTTCATGTGATACATAGTGCTGTAGAAAGAAAGCAGGCAACAATCCTATCCCCTTTTCTGGTATCAAAGTGCCTAACAGATGCCTTGGGCCCCGGATATAAGCTATCGAAAATGGCCAGCGGCGACTTATTACTAGAAATCCGTGACCATATCCAAAGCACCAAAATCTCAGGCATTCTATCTATTGGAGACATCCCAGTCTCCATAACAGCACACAGATTCCTCAACACCGTCCCTGTTGTCATCTCGGAAAACGACTTCATTCATCTATCCGAAAAAGAAAGGCTAGAAGGTCTCAGCGACCAAAATGTCACAGATATGTATCGAATTAAAATCTGCAAGAGCAACTCAGAAATAGATACTCAACACCTGGTTCTCGCATACAGAACAAGCACGTTACCCGAAACCATCGAAGTCGGATACCTTAAAGTAAATGTCAGGCGCTACATTCCGAACCCACGCAGACGCTTCAATCGTCAAAGATTCGGGCACGGAACACAGAGTTGCCGCGGCCACAAAACATGTGCGAAATGCGCTTTCAAGGACCCCCATTCTCAGGAATGTGACGCAGCACTACGCTGCGCAAACTGCGAAGGAGACCACGCTGCGTACTCTAGGGCGTGTCTGTCCTGGAAAAAGGAAAAGGATATAATCACCCTAAAGGCCAAAGAAAATATTTCATTTAAAGAAGCGAGGAGGCGATTTGCTCTCACCAATATATTCTCCTTCACAGCGAAACCCAACTTCGCTGATGTGGTGCGCAGGGGCGTAGCACCACGGAGCACTCCGGCACGTGCCGAGGCCGCTTTCACAGAGCCTATGGCAAGGCTATCCACGCCCCAGGCAGGGTCAGCGAAAGCTGCCCTGCCATTGCCAAAGCAGGGGGTGCCGGTTCATGGGTCGGCATCCCGCAGGACTTCCCCTCGACGGGGGAGGTCTGAAACTAACACAACCGCGGCCTCTCCGCGGTCCTCCAGCACCTCTGGCGAGGTGATCGATGTAATCCCCGAACCGCCCGCTTTGCAGCGGCGGAACAGCTCTTGAGCGAAAAAAAAAAAACAGGCCCCTCATAACGGGCCCACCACATAAGTAAATCCCTTTTAATTCCTTCTCAAAAACATAAACATGGCTTTTTTTAATACAGTGGAACTGTAGAGGACTTATGCGGAATTACAGTGACACACATATTTTAGGGTCATCGTTACCCATAGTTTTATGTGTTCAGGAGACCAATCTTGGTCCACAACATGTGCATGTCCTGAAACAATATAAAACTTTTAGACGCGATCGAGAGCAGGCAAATCGACTCTCGGGAGGCGTCGCGATTGTCGTTCAAAGCGGCGTCCCCGCTCAAGAAATCAAACTCAAAACAAAACTTGAGGCGGTTGCAGTCTGCATCGTCAGCTACAAAACACTAACAATCTGTTCTCTATACATTCCTCCACATTTTACATTCACACTCCATGATGTACAATAACTGATAGATTAACTTACAGAGCCACATCTGGTAATTTGGGATTTTAACTCTCACTCCCCTTTTTGGGGAAACAAGCGCTGCGACTCTAGGGGGCAAACAATTGAAGATTTTATTCTCACAAATAATATATGTATTTTAAACACGGAAAATGCCACATACTGCTCTCCAGCCTCGTGCAATATGGGCTGTTTAGATTTGTTTTCTAATTCACCATCTGTTTTTAACGATTTTAAATGGGATGTTATCGACAACCCATATGGCAGCGATCACCTTCCTGTATTACTAAGTTTGACATCTGCACGAGAAATCATCCCAACTAAACCATGACGTTGGAAGATGCTTTTAGCAGACTGGGAAATTTTTAGAGCACAAGCCAATTTAGAAAATATATTTTTAGAAAACCTCAGCATCGATGAGATAAGCGAAATGTTCACGAATTGTATAATTACTGCCGCACAATTAGCTAGTCCTCAGTCTTCAGGAGTGGTGCAGCAAAAACACAGTGTGGTGGACAAAAGAATGCAAGGAAACAAAAAACAACAACAAAATAAAGCTTGGGGCAAATTTCGCTGGTACCCTGCACATGAGAGCTTCGTACGTTTTGAAAAGCAAAAGCAAAAGCTCGGTACGTCTGCCGCAGTGCCGAGAAAGCCTCATGGCAGTGTTATATTTCATCGATAAGCTGTCAAATAACATTAAAAAAATGTTGGAACAGGTTCGGAAATTAAACGGCAGCTTCTCACCGTTCACGATTCCTCTTTTGACAACACCTGGCATACATAAGGGACCATAAGGGAACCGGTAGACATTTTGGGGGAACACTTCGCTGCAGTTTCTAGTCCATCTCACTATACGCAGTCATTCCTGAAATACAAAACTATTGCCGAAAAACGAAGACTTCCAACAAGTGAAGGTGCAAACCAATAATACAACAATTTAATCACTATCCAAGAAATCAATACTGTACTGTCTGCCGGCAAAAAAACTGCTCCAGGACCCGACCAGATACACTATCAAATGCTTGCCTATCTTTCCCAGCCTGGCATAGAGGCACTCGTGAATTTCTTTAACAGAATATTCACAGAAGGAAAAATACCTAAGGAGTGGAAGAAAGCCGTCATAGTGCCATTCCTGAAACCTGGAAAACCATCAACTTCCCCAAATAGTTATAGGCCGATAGCCCTGACAAGCTGTCCCGCGAAATGTTTTGAAAGTGTCCGTTATATAAGATTAACATTTGTCTGTGAATCCCGAGAACTTCTTTACGTCCATCAATGCGGTTATAAAAAGGGATGCTCAACAACAGACCATTTAGTTCGCCTCGAAAACACAATAAGAGAAGCTTTTATACACAAACAGCATTGTCTTGCCGCTTATTATTATTTTTTTTATATGGAGAAACCATGGAGAAACATGGTGGTTTGGGATCCTCCGCGACCTGGGCAACCTAGGTATCCGTGGTAGGATGTTAAACAGCCTCAATGACTTCCTTTCCGACCGCTCATTTCAAGTACGCCTGGGATCAACCCAGTCCAGGAGCTTCGTTCAAGAGAACGGGGTTCCCCAGGGGTGCATTTTAAGCGCAACACTTTTTATTGTAAAGAGGAAATACAATAAGTAAAATAACCCCAAAGTTTATACTTTATTCAGTGCACGTTGATGATCTTCAAATAGCTTGCACATCCTCAAACGTAGCAACATGCGAGAGACAAGTACATTTGACAATGAATAAACTAGTGACATGGGCAGATCAGAACGGTTTCCAGTTTTCCACACAGAAAACAGTCGCCATCCTATTCTCGCTGAAACGAGGCATACAAGCCGGGCATTCATACACCTGAGTGAAACACAGATACCCGTCAAAAATGAGCGAAAATTTCTAGGGATAACCTTTGACAAAAAACTCACTCTCCGGCCTCATATAAACACACTGAAAAAGAAAGCCTCCGGATCCCTAAATATACTCAAAGTACTTTCACGTAAACGTTGGGGTGCTGACAGGACTTGTCTTTTACAAATTTATCGCTCCGTGGTACGCTCCACCTTAGACTACGGATGTATAGTTTACGGGTCAGCGAGGCCCTCGTACCTGAAACGACTAGACCCAATACATAATTTAGGTCTGCGTCTTTCCTCTGGTGCTTACAGGACGTCACCCATCAATAGTCTTTATGTAGAAATCAACTAACCGTCACTTACATGCAGAAGAACCTTGCTCACATGCTCATACATTTTAAAAACCCGTTCACTGCCCAAACACCTATTTTACCCAATAGTCACAAAGTGCCCATCTAGAACATTGTTTAACAATAAACCGCTCGCTATCAGGCCACTCCTCCTGCTTTTTGAAGAGATGTGCCAAAACCTCGGCATACTAGATACATTACCTGACATTACTCGGAGACGAGATCCACTACCTCCATGGTACAATTTTCCTGCAATCTGTGATCTCACTCTTACACAGTTCCATAAAAAGCAAAACTCCGCAACAACATATAATACAAGAATTCCTTGCACTCGAAGAAAAATGCAGTAGTTTTACGCAGTTTTATACAGGTGGTTCAAGAACGGGCGCTTACGTAGGAGGCGCAGTGGTCCGAGGGAAGTCGGAGAAAACAGTACGACTTCCACTGTGCTCGTCCATCTTCACTGCAGAATGTTACGCAGTCTGTGTGGCCGCAGAAAAAAAAAAAGGAAACGAGAACCTCACCAACAGTGTTATTTACACAGATTCCCCCAGTTTACTTACAGATCTGCACTCTAGAAATGCAGTCACTCCGATTCTTGGTGACATCATACACAAGATAGTAACAGCCACAGCTCGAGGACAAAACAAAGTTCTGCTGGGTTCCCAGTCATATCGGAACAAGAGGCAACGAGAGGGCAGATTTCTGCGCTGCTAAAGCTCGTGGCAAGGAAATAAATAAAGTATATATACTTTTCAAGGATTGCATAAACTTAGTATAGCGTAAATTAAGAGGAAAATGGCAGTCGGCATGGAACGGCGAAGTGAATAATAAGCTACACTTGGTAAAGCCGGTTTTAGGTGAATTTAGATAATGTGTTCAACAGGAACGCTTTAAGGAAGCGATTTTATGCCGCCTGCGGATAGGCCGCACGCACTTTACGCATAACTTCCTGCTAACAAAACAAGACAGACCTGTGTGCGAATGCGGAGATGATCTTACTGTTAATCATATTTTATTTTCATGTTTGAACTTGAAACATTGAGAAAAAAGTACTTTACTCAATTTTATAATGAATGCATTCCTTTTCATCCAGCACTGCTCTTAGATGATAACACCATTGTTAACATACCTTCCGTTTTTTGCTTTTTAAAAGAAGCAGGGTACTTGAAAAACTAAGTTTTGAACCACTGGTTCGCTTTATTACGTGATACACTTCAGCCACTTTCTCATTCCTGAGAAGAAGATCAGACTTTTTATTTGATTTGTTGGGAGCCTCAGGATCCTTGCGCAGCCAAGGATAGCCGCTTAGGCTACCTGACCATTAGCCATTTCCAGATTTATTCTCTGTTTTTTACCAGGCAGTTCAATATTTTAGGCCATCTATACCATCGACGATTCTTTATATTCCTAAACATTCTACAGAAAACCAATTCTATACGTTGAGCTTGGCGCATCGTGGCCTTAGCTGAAAATCCAACACAACACAGCACATTTCTAAACAAAGAGGAAAATGATTACATTTGCGATGACGCTCATCATTGCAAACAATCCATAAAAGTTCAAAACTATACCTTGTCTGTGGCGCTTGTTTAGGTTATTATACATGAATGGAGCGCTGCATAAAAGTAACCAGATGTGTGGAGCAAGAACTTTTTAATATCTTTATTTTTATTCTAGAATTCGCCTCCATCGAAATTCGATCGCCGATGGAGGCGAGGCCCGTGTACTGTGCTACAGTGTTCTAGAAGGCGTTGTAGTGGCAAGAGCGAAGCGGGTTTCGCTGGGAGGCGCTGAAGCAAAAACAAAGCGGTTGGCCGCGCGCAGCGCTGCCGTCGAATACCGGAGGGGAAAAGCTAGCCGTCTGCTTTGCTGCGTCGTTGCATTCAGCGAGTTTGAGCACTGTCGTTGAGAAAGGGTGGCGCTTTAAGCGCGTTGGGATAATAAAAGCGGGTAAGCGCGTCCCTCGGAGACATAAACATATGCGAAAAGTCTACAAAACATGGGTACTACTCCACATCCAGCCGACCGCGAACATTTCGCCTGAGCGGGGCACCCTGCGGATGCATTGCCAACCAAAGGCACATAGAGCAAAAAACCATCTGGGGAAGGGAAAGTGCACTGCAGAGCAAGTAGGCGGCAAACGAACGCGGGAAAAGTTGACGAACAATTACAAGCGATGAGCAGTGAAGCTTGAGGAGGAGGTGAAAGAAGATAGGCTAAATGAAATGGAGGTGAAACCACTCGGCAATAGCACGAAACGACGCTAAAGCAAGAATGAAAGGGTGTGGACGAAGAGTAAAAGGAACGAACGGAGGTGCTGGAGAAGATAAACTGAAACGTTTGGATCGGTTTTATGGGGTTCAATATGGGGTTTAACCTCGTAACCTGAGTTGCTAATAATAATAATAATATAATAATTGGTTTTGGGGGGGAAAGAAAATGGCGCAGTATCTGTCTCATATATCGTTGGACACCTGAACCGCGCCGTAAGAGAAGGGTAAAGGAGGGAGTGAAAGAAGAAAGGAAGAGAGAGGTGCCGTAGTGGAGGGCTCCGGAATAATTTCGACCACCTGGCGATCTTTAACGTGCACTGACATCGCACAGCACACGGGCGCCTTAGCGTTTTTCCTCCATAAAAACGCAGCCGCCGTGGTCGGGTTCGAACCCGGGAACTCCGGATCAGTAGTCGAGCGCCCTAACCACTGAGCCACCGCGGCGGGTCGAGTTGCTATTGGGACAAGTGACTCGGGTTACGAAGGACGCCGTAGCCACTGTGGATAATTCCGAACCCCTGGGGTACGTTCTTTCGTGTGCACTGGCATCGCACAGTACACGCGTTCCTTTATAGCACTTCGCCTCCATCTAAATGCGACCGCTGTGGCCGGGATCCAACCCGAATCTTTCGGGCCAGCAGCCGTGCGCGCACTACAACCATTGATCAGTCATCACGGCGGCAAAAGAAAAGGGAAGCGCGAAAAAATACAGTAAAGCAAGTTCTCATTAAGCAGGAAAAAGAAGGTAATAAATATAACTATGGGAAGAGAGAGATTAGAGATAGAGACCTACGTCCGCCGACGCGGACAGAAACGACATTTCCTTTTCTGTGATAATGAGAGAGGGCTCGCGGATGCGGCGGAAGTAATTTGAAAGGTTTCAGTTATTTCTTTGGTAAGGCGGCCACTATTCGTGATCACTGAGCAGCTCTCAGACTGGCAGGCAGCCGCAGTCCTTGCAGTGACACCATTAAGGCGTCCGCCACGGTACCTTTGAGTCACTCTTTCCATCGCTTGAGCACCAGTACAAAGTGGAAACGGGGCAGTTTTTTGCATGTATGTATCATGTGAACATAACAGCTGTTATTTTGTTAGTGAATATGTCCCACCTATGACAGTACGTCCAAGCCCGAAATGAATGCTCTATTAAAAGCGGAAGTTCGCTGCGTTGTTAACTGCATCAAAATTAGCATTTTATAATTCTAAAATTGCATTTATTTCGCTTGTGGTTACGTTAACGTTAAACTTAAATTTGGAAAACAGTCATTTCTAAGATTAGGCAGGAGCGACATGGAACTCAATTATAAGGTCTGCATTAATTTCAAAAACAAAGCTTCGAGAAGCGAGTATTAGAAGAACCAGTAACAATATGGGTTGGCCATTATAATTAATGGCGCAACCAATTTAAATGTACTTGAGCAAAGAATAAGCACTGACACCACGGGTAGGAAATCGCGCACTATGCGATTTGCATGAATGCTTGAATGGCCTTCATTAAGTAGTGGGCGCCGTACTACCATGCAGCTTGTTACATCCACCCGTTCCATCAGTCATGAAATGTCGAACTATGGAAGGGTAGCTGTAAAATCTCCTAGTAGCGTATAAGAACGCCTTGAGCGCATGATATAAAATTTTCACTAATAAAACTACAGTCAGAACGGTGGTGAATTATTGCATGGGAAAAAAAAAGAAGGATCCGGTGCCATGTGTTCTGGACCTCAACGAGTGAGCGAAACAGTAAAAGGCACTTGCGGACTCATCGTTCAAGCGCTATGCTATTTCGTGTGGAAGATATTCCACCTGACCTTGTTGAAAAAATAATGAAACAAAACCCCGGAAATACCAAGATTGGCAGTTGCATTTTTTCAAATAGAACAAACTTGCAGCCAAAAGTTGTAGGTTATGGTTTTGTCATTCCAAGAGCCACCCAGGATGTCCTAGGAGGTGGGGGGGGGGGGGCTTGTCAGCGAACAAAATCAATTCCTCCAGTGACAGGAAGCGCCGGGCAAATTTTCGAGGTAGCGGCCGCCATCCCTTGCTTCCCACTGGCGCCGTCACTGCAACACAGCCAACGATTTCCCTTTGAAAGGTTAAAAATAATTATCCCTTCGTTTTTCAATTTTCATTCGCAGCCAGCCGGCGATGCATTAAATAATTGGATAGTGATGTGATAACGCCATAAAAAACAACGCGACTGACCTGTCGGCCCCTCGTAGCCGCGCAGCGCGCGTACCGACGACGCGCTGTTTCTGCTCCAGGAGTCTACGCCAGCGCCGCGTCACGGCAACCGCATCTAAAGCCTCACGGGGAGAGCGCCGCTTTTGCCACTACAAAAACACTCTAGAACACTGTATCTGTGCGATGTCACTGCACGTTAAAGAACCCGAGGTGGTCAAAATTTCCGGAGCCCTTCACTACCGCGTCCCTCGGCTTCAGTTGCTTCGGGACGTCAAATCCCCGTAAACCAAACCTTTATTTGACCAGGACACCAATATTTATTCTATTAGTCACATGACACGGATATTAAGCCAATTACAAAGTACACATCTGCAATGACAAGACTAGACAATCCACTGAACTGAAACAAGAACCAAAACCACATATACAACTAACCTCTCGAGCCTCAGTGCATATCAGATGTCTTTAACTAAGAACGCTGGTGCAGATGGCAGTTTGGAAATGGTTTCTCAGGGCTCGCTGCGGCGCCAGGTCCCAACACCTCGATACTCAAGGTTTGATGTGCATAGTGTTTATTAGGACACGCAGCCCTCTGGATTCTTCCTTCTCTTTCAGGCGTCCCGCTTTTTTTGTGCACACGAACATGACAGTGTTATTACAATATTTTATTGCTATGAGCACGTACTCTCCCCTAACAAAAACAAAAAACTGGCATTCTAGTTTTTATAAAGCCCGAAAACTTTAAATGTGGCATTTAAGAACACCAAATTCAGGCATATGCCAAAGCATATCCCTGAACATTTTCACGGCAGAGGTATCGCCAACGTCCGCAGCTGACGTTCTGCTCGAGCGCCGAGCGTTTCATTCCACTTCATTCTGCGGGCATCGACTGTGCCGAGTACTCCGCGGTTCTTGTGCGATTGAGCGACTCTCACCTCCGCGCACCCTCCGGAATCTTTGGCGTAATGCAACCGTGCACCTCTCTCCAGCAATACCAGCGACGCACCAAGCACTTGAAGCCAACGACCCTCCCAGATGGACGCCGCTGTCACTGTACTGGCCCGCAAGGACCTTTTGGAGTCTGCAAGGCCCAGCAGGGTAATGGCTTTCAAGCTGCCCATGCTCCAGCTCCTGACGTTGCCCACGCTCCTTCTGCGGACGCTGCCCAGGCTTCTGCGGACGCTGTCCAGGCTTCTTCTGCGGACGCTTCCCAGGCTTTCTGCGGACGCTGCCCAGGCTTCTTCTGCGGACGCTGCCCAGGGCTCCTTCTACGGACGCGGCCCATGGCTTCCAACGACAGCGCCTCGGGGGACCCTTCGTACCAGCCGATGCAGGCCCTCCGGCAGTGATGTTCACGGCCAGTGGCGCCGATGACTCGTCCACCTAAGTCTGTGCGCGTCTGCGGGGCTACATCAAAGGAGCGCCGGCTGGTGACGCGTTCGGCCGTCCCTCTGGCCTGGCTGCCTCTACGGGCGGGTTCGAGGGTACCTGAGCTCACTCTCTTCGTGGAAGGGCGCTTGCAGTGGTCCGGGCGGGCTGAGGTCTCAGAGTGGCGGCGCGCCCATGAGATGAGCTCGGCGATTCGAACACTGGCCCGGGAGTTCCTAGAGAACTCAGTCATGTTTTTGATGATTCGAACGTTAATAGGCCCGGGAGTTCCTGGAGAACTCCATCGTGCTTTTGATGCGCATCTTGGGCGCACTTAACTCGGACGTTTATTTTTCGTTGTGTGGTATTAAAAAAATTCGATGCTATAAAGCCGTCTCTGCCCGAATTCATGTCCCTGAGGGGTAAAGCTGCATTGTCACGCTTGCATATGTAGATCCGTGACAAAGGTAAGTGTCGAGCCTGTGCCAGGAGTCATTTCCTTTTTTATTTTTTGCTTTGTCTCGGATTTTTTCGATCTCTCGACGGCGGAAAGTATGGAGTTGGCAAAAACGTTAGAACTGGCGCCTAAGCTAGGGTTAAGCAAGGAAGAGGCGATGCGTCTCTGACGAGGAGAGAGGAAAGGGCGCAAGCTCGCGAGGCGGAAGAGCGAGAAGAAAAAAGCTCGCGAGGCAGAAGAACGGGAGAAAGGAAGGGTAGAACGGGAGAAGGAGTTTATTTTGTGGAAACAGGCGCATGTCGCGGGAGGATATGAGGAGATCACGGACAATGATCAGCGTTCCTTAGAGGGTACAGAATCTCCTAGACCGGCTAGAGTTTGTCCAAGAAAGCTGATGGCTCCTTTTGATGACAAGAGATGATTTGGACGCATATCTGCAACGATTCGAGCGGATCGTAGCGAATGGGCCCCGGCATTGAGCAAGTGTTTAGTTGGAGAGGCGCTGAATGTGTTTAAAAGGATGCCTGCTGCTGATTCCATGGACTACGAGAAAGTCAAAAAGGCACTCCTCCAAAGATTCAGGCTTACGGCAGAGGGTTTTCGTGAGATTTCGCACCGCGAAACCTGAGGATTCTGAAACCGCTAAGCAGTTTTCCTGCAGGCTGAAAAATTATTTCGATAGGGGGCTTGATATGTCAAACACAGAACAGAGTTTTGAAGGGGTGCGCGACAAGCTGGTCAATGAGAAATTTTTAGCATGTTGTAGCTCAAAGCTTGGTAGTAAACGCATCTTAGTTCGAACATAGGGAAGAAGCACGTGTCGAGGCGAATCATGGACTAGCCCAGCATCAAGCTATACTCTGCTGCAGTGGTGGCTTGCGCAATGGCTCAGTGGCTTTGACGTTCAACTACGGAGCCAAAGGGCGGGGTCGCATTTGGATGAAGGCGAAATGCGACCTCGTGCTTTGCCTTGTCACCCCCAGGAATGGCGACGAAATGCGCATGCCCAGAACGTAATGTCCCTGCTACACGGCAAATGCATGGAGGAAAAAAAAAATTGGCGGTGGTTTAGCTGGGACCCGCCGCGGTGGCTCAGTGGTTAGGGCGCTCGACTACTGATCCGGAGTTCCCGGGTTCGAACCCGACCGCGGCGGCTGCGTTTTTGTGGAGGCAAAACGCTAAGGCGCCCGTGTGCTGTGCGATGTCAGCGCACGTTAAAGATACCCAGGTGGTCGAAATTATTCCGGAGCCCTCCACTACGACACCTTTCATCCTTCTTTCACTCCCTCCTTTATCCTTTCCCTTAGGGCGCGGTTCAGGGGTCCAACGATATATGAGGCAGATACTGCGACATTTCCTTTCCCCCAAAACCAATTATTATTATTATTATTATTATTATTATTATTATTATTATTATTATTATTATTATTATTATTATTATTATTATTATTATTATTATCAGAGCCCCTGAAAGTATTGAGGGACTCTGTTATTATTATGGCTTAGCTCAGGTTACACCTGTTGTGACGCAATAGCTACAGCTGGCCGAGTGAAACTTGGTCACGTGACCAACCACATGATCAGCCACGGCGCCGCGCCGCCGGCAACTGCTCCGCTCCACATGACAGCATGGTGGCGGCGCCGCCACGCTGAAGGCTCGAAATGCTACCGGAATGTAGCTAGGGGGCAGCATGACGTCACGCGCCAAGCCTCTGCAAGCCATCCTCCTCTGACGCCGTTGCCGAAGCCCCTTTTTTCGCACGGACTCCTGGAGAATAGGCCCTGCACAGTTTCCAGACTGCCAACCAGCTTGGATCGCGGTGCTTTTTAGTCTGGCGCAACACGAGAGAGCGAAACCGAAATCCGGCTAAGAGTTACCGCTGCCTTGTCATGTGAGGGCCTATTTCCCATGATGCTTTCCATTATATTTTTGATGACTAGGCTTCAAGATTATGTCATCACGCTCCCTCCTAGTTTTTTTTTTCTTCTTGGGCAAATGGTTCTCGTGTTTTTTCACAAGCTTGTGGGCGCCAAGATCGCTATTTTCGATTTTGCGCGAATAAAAATGTTTTATAAATCTAAATTGAATGTTGAAATACACTTTTTTTGAGTGATAAGAGGTGTTTAGTTAATTGAAGGCCGGATGCGTTGTCTTGAAAGGCACTGCCTCGCAGTTTTGTAATGCTCTGGTAACACTGATACCGCTGAAGTGATACCAACACTCATACCACTGGAGTGGAGCGACTTGAGTGGTTTTGAAGTTTGAGTGTTTTTGGTGCATCCAGTCGGGCATTTCGGTTCAACTAAACCGATGGGCGCAGCTCACGTGTGTTCTGACGACTACATGCCGGCTTTCACAAAGGCAGGCGACCTTGCTGTGAATCGGTTTACTACGGTTAGTACGCAGTGCTTTTTTGTGTGCCGAAGTCCGTTGGCGGTTATTTTGGACTGCCGATCCGCCCTCTACGGAGCAGGTGTGCGGATATGCGTGCGACACTTTATCTGTGCGAGCGGTGCGGGGTGATGAGTTGGGTGTGAGATCGTCAGGAGTGAGTGGGCGGCACCGCCTTTTTCCCGCCACCACCTTTTCTGCCATGGGGCGTCGTGGTCAGACGAAGGAAACCGCTGAGGAAGACTCTGCGATCAATGAGTGGGTGCGGTGTACGACATGCAAATCGTGGCTCGTCTTGGAGGACACGCCGTATGACACCGTACACGGGAAGACCCTGCTTTCAAGTGCTACCAGTGCATAAGGATGAACGTTTTGCGAGATGAGATCACTACCTACGCTGCTAAAGCGAAGGTAAACTGGAAGCTGGAGATCGCCAAACCTCAAGGCGCGGTTGGACGCCGAACTCACCGCGAATGAGGCGGAAAGAAGAGGCCTGAAAACGGAGCTTGAGGCGGAGAGAAGAGGACTGCTCTGGAAGAACAAGTGGGTGAACTAAGGCAGACGCTGAGCGAGCTGTTTTCGGGGACAACTCGTGCGCGGAAGCCAGCCGCTGTCGAAACAATGGCCGGGAATCGGTGGGCACCCTAAAGGAGCAAACGCCAGGACAGCCCACGCCAGAGCCACGCAGAAGTGGAAAAGAGAATACAAGTGAAAGTGAAGAGGAGGAGGCCAGCAGCTTAGCCGATACTACGCAACCTGTCACAACAGGAAGTACTCAAACAGTGACAAAATATTTCCAGCAGCAGCGCCACCAAGCACTTGAAGTACGAAGCTCAGAGTATAGATCCCAGACAAAAGGGGAGAAACATGGGAACCCACTTGGACAGGGAAGGAGAGGCCGAAGTGTCTTCCTATACAGGGATCACAACGCCTACCTTATGAAGTCCGCTATACTATAGGCTTCAAACTGGCACAAGAGAGTGCACATCAGGACAGAGACAGACGCAACCCTCCAAAAGGCGTGTGAGGCCCTGAATAATGCAGCAGGTGCCTGGCAGGTGCAGGAGGCCCTGGTGGTACTGCATGGTTTAATAAATGGTACAAGAAAGGAGGATTGGCCAGCCGAGGAAGCCTTTCAGAAAGTGACATTCCACCTGGATACGTGGTAGCAGCGGGCTCCACAGCACCGCGACCACCCCCACTGGGCTTGCAGTGTGGAGCGAAGGAATGAAGAACGCATGCAAGGGCCTCGGGCATCGAGTGGAGTTCATACCAACAACATCGGCGTTTGAACAGCAACAGGACATGTTGTACAGCGAGCGAACAGCAAATGAACTTGGGCGGTGACTCAGGCGCAGAGCCTGCTCTTATTTAGGGATCCACCGTTCCAACAAAGCCAGAAGAGGGCCCAAGCCAGGAATACACCCTGCAACCCCCTTTATAGAGGCCCTGGGCCAGACGCTCACCAAACCGATTGGGCTCACCAAACCGATTGAAAGGGAGAAACAGGTTGTGGGGAGGCAACCCCTAGAAGAAAATGCTGAGCAGCACAGTGAGCAGGGAAAAAGGGTGGCGGTTGGAAGAGTAGACCCTGTTGGGCATAAAGGGGATGTTACTAAACTTCACACACAGCGAAGAAAGAGAAGACAACGACAGAGCAGAGGCATAAGTAAAGGCAAAGGATTTTTTACCTAAACATGCAAGGGGGTCGACGGGAGCAAAAGTGGGAAGAACTTTACAACAATCTACAGAAGCAAGAAATCACAGTCGCAGAGCTTATCAAAACCCGTCTACACAATGAAGAAACCCCACCACAAAACAGACTATATATGGGAATTATGCGAACGTATGCGCTAAGAGCGACACAAGACAATACACACACGACACAAGCGCATATATGGGAAGACTTAAACCGCCTGGATGGAGAAAGGGGTGGTGGCCTAGGCTTTCTGTACGGGGTTGGTTCCAATTGGGAGAGGATTCCAGGGAAATGTCAGGAACACATGTGGCTGACAGGAAATTTGGGCACCCGCAAGACAGCACTGGGCCTGGCCTACCTATGGACAGGACAGGGGGCGTATCAGAAACACTCATACTCCGAGGTGCATAGAGACCGATATGGCTGCCATGAGCAATATGCCAGTTTTTATTGTAGGCGACTTCAATGCCCATATCGAGGATCTGAGTTGTGTGACGGACAGAGTGGTCGGATTGCTCCTGGACTGGTCCCAAAGACAAGACAGTGGTTGTCAATACAGCAGACAAGTGTAGGGGGAAGACAGCTTGGACCATGCACAAGAAGACCAGGAGCATAGACTACTGCTTAATAGCGCATGCCCTTCTGCCTCAGCTTCAAGAGATGGTGATTGATGAAGGCTCCCAAAGCATCGGAAGCGACCACAACAGTTTTGTGCTGTCATTTGTAAGGGAGGGACACACACAAGTTGACAGGACACACCCAGAGCATCGGAATGATTTGACACCGACAGAAATTGAAGACGTTGTGGCACTGCTGGAGAGCGAAGCTGAGGGTGTAGATGGGCAATCATACGAATACTTAGAACTAGGGATAAAAAAGGCAATAGCTTCAGTAAAAGCTAGCCGGCCAATCCAGAAGTACTCCAGAAGACATAGACCTAAACCATGGTGGGACAAAGAGGTGTCGAATGCCCTAAAGCAACGTAAAGCTGCGCCCCGCAGGGGGGCGCCTGCAGTTTGCAGGCGTCGCGACGGTGAGTGGCGACACCGCGGGTTCCCGAGCATCCGCAGGGACATCTCCGCAAGGGGATGATGGTGAACTGTGCATCACCACGGACCCGAGCACCCGCGCCTCGCCGTGCGTGGCATCGCCGTGTCCGGGGAAAAGGGGATCCTGGTGGTTGAGCCGATGCCGAGCGTTTGGACCCTTAAGGCCCCTTGGCGGAAGCAACACACCACTTTGGCCCCAGCTTCCTGCAGACGGCACCTCCGGCCTGACCCGACCGGGGGGAATCGGCAGTCGCCTTTTCCTATCCTCCTCTTCATCTTTAACTTTCCTATCTCTGTCTCACAACTCTCCTATATCCTACTCACTTCTTGGTTTTTCCTTTTTTCCTGGCGGCGAGGGTTAACCTTGTGTGACGAACTACCCTGAGTTGCGTCATATTTGGTTATAGTTGAGGTGTACAGCTGGCGTGGGCAGGACTTGCTATCAAGTTACTGTCCCGTCCCCTTGTTGGACTCCGTGGTGGGTGGCTGGCACCATGACCGAAAAACAAAGTTTTTTTATGGCTCCCCAACTTTCAAAACCCGATCGCTCTCTCAAAAGAGGGCGGAACGAGGCAGACAACTTCTTTCAAAAAAGAAAAGTAACTTTCCCCAAATATCATGTGATCCACAGTGAACAACAAGATAAACAGGCAAGAATAATATCACCCTTCCTTGTGTCAAAGTGCTTGACTGAAACCCTAGGCATTGGCTATAAGCTGTCAAAAATGGCCAGCGGTGACTTATTGCTCGAACTGTGTGACAATGTCCAACATTCTAAGCTCTCCAACCTAACGTCCATAGGGGAAATCCCGGTATCCGTGACTCCTCATCGCTCACTAAACACTGTCCGAGGCGTAATATCGGAAAATGATTTTCTTCACATAACTGAAAAAGAAATGCTCGAAGGGCTCATCGACCAAGACGTCATAGATGTCCACCGAATCAAAATCCGGAAGGACAACAAGGAAATAGACACAAAACACATGATCCTGACGTTCAACACCAGCACCCTGCCCGACACAATCGACGTGGGATATTTGAAAATCAATGTACGACCATACATACCAAACCCTCGCAGGTGTTTCAACTGCCAAAGGTTCGGCCACGGCTCACAGAGCTGCCGCGGTCGTAAAACTTGCGCAAAATGTGCCTCTAACGATCACCAGTCTGATGTATGTGACGCAGCCCTGTGCTGTGCAAACTGTGAAGGAGAACATGCTGCATACTCCAGGGCGTGTCCGTCCTGGAAGAAAGAAAAAGAAATTATCACCATAAAGACCAAAGAAAACATTTCTTTTAAAGAAGCGAGAAAGCGTTTTGCGCTTACAAACACATTCTCCTTCACAGCAAAACAAAACTTCGCTGATGTGGTGCGCAGGGGCGTAGCACCGCACAGCACTCCGGCACCTGCCAAGGCCGCTCCCACCGAGCCTATGGCAGGGCCATCCACGCCCCAGGCAGGGTCAGCGAAAGCTGCCCTGTCACTGCCAAAGCAGGGACCGCCGGTCCATGGGTCGGCATCCCGCAGGGCCTCCCCCCGTCGGGAGAGGCCTGAAACTAACACAACCGCGGCTGCGCGGTCCTCCAGCACCTCTGTTGAGGTGATGGATACAACACCCACTCCGCCTCCATTACAGCGGCGGAACAGCTCTCTTGAGCGAAAAAAAGACAGGCCCCTCATAACGGGCCCACCTCATAAGTAAATCTCCTTTCATTTTCTTTTAAAAACACAAGCATGGCTTTTTTAATTCAATGGAATTGTAGAGGACTTATGCGGAATTATAGTGACATAACACATATTTTAGGGTCAATGTTACCCATAGTTTTATGTATTCAGGAGACCAATCTTGGTCCACAACATGTGCATATCCTGAAACATTATCAAACTTTTAGACGCGATCGCGAGCAGGCAAATCGACTCTCAGGAGGCGTCGCAATTGTCGTCCAAAGCGGCGTCCCTGCTCGAGAAATAAAGCTCAATACAAAACTAGAGGCGGTTGCAGTCAGCATCGTCAGCTATAAAACACTAACAATCTGTTCCGTATACATTCCTCCACATTTTACATTAACAGTCTATGATCTAGAAGAATTGATAGATGAACTTCCAGAGCCATATCTGGTAGTTGGGGATTTTAACGCTCACTCCCCTTTTTGGGGAAGCGAGCGCTGCGACTCTAGGGGGCAAACAATCGAAGATTTTATCCTCTCAAATAACATCTGTCTTTTAAATACAGGAAAAGCAACTTATTGTTGCCCAAGCTCGGCAAAAATGAGCTTTCTCGATTTAGCTTTCGCATCACCATCGCTTTTTACAGATTTTAAATGGGATGTTTTAAATGACCCTCTGGGAAGTGATCACCTACCTATTATCATCAGCCTCTCATCGTCTACTGCAGTCATCCCCACAAGACAACGGCGCTGGAAACTTCACCTCGCCGACTGGTCACTTTTTACAGCAAGTGCCACACTAGAAAAAGAATTTTGTGAAGATCTCAGCATAGACGAAATTAATGGAAAATTTACTACATGCATAATATCGGCCGCTACACTAGCCATACCACAAACAACAGGACTCGTACACAAAAAACATAAAGTATGGTGGACACAAGAATGCACATTGGCAAAAAAACAACAAAATAAAGCTTGGGGCTCTCTGCGTCGGTATCCCACAGCGGAGAACTTGATTGCCTTTAAGAGGGCCAAGGCCAGAGCGTGATTCGTTCGGAGAAATGCCGAGAAATCCTCGTGGCAGAAATATGTGTCCTCTATAAACAGCTCAATAACCTCAAAAAAAATGTGGGAAAAAGTTCGAAGATTCAGTAGTGACCATACCCCTTTCACACTTCCTCTGTTGACTACACCCGGGACACAAACATCATTAGAAGAACAGGCCAACATACTAGGTGAGCATTTTGCTGAAGTTTCCAGTTCGTCCAATTACACAAACACGTTCCAGAAGTACAAAGCAATAGCAGAAAAACAAAAACTTCCATTTGCAGCAGGTATGCACGAGGACTACAATCAACCCATCACACTCCAGGAATTGATCAGGGCATTATCTTGTGGTAAAAAGACAGCAACAGGCCCAGATAATGTGCATTACGCTATGCTCGCCCATCTCTCTGAGGCTGCCGTGCAGGCATTGTTGAAATTCTTTAACAAAATATGGACAACTGGAAATATACCTGAGGAGTGGAAGAAAGCAATAATAGTACCTTTTCTGAAACCCGGAAAACAACCAACAAGTCCTAACAATTACAGACCGATAGCCCTCACCAGCTGCATCGCTAAATCTTTCGAAAGCATAATAAACACTAGACTGACCTTCACACTTGAATCTCGTCGACTCTTAGATTTACATCAATGTGGATTTAAGAAAGCATGCTCGACCACTGATCACCTTGTCCGCCTAGAAAACACCATCCGAGAGGCATTCCTCCACAAACAGCACTGTATCGGTGTCTTCTTCGATTTGGAGAAGGCATATGATACCGCGTGGAAGTTCGGCATCCTCCATGACCTAGCAGATCTAGGGATCCGCGGAAGGATGCTGAACTGCTTGAACGACTTCCTGACTAACCGCACATTCAGATTCCGTCTGGGAGCAACTCTATCAACGACATTCGCCCAAGAGAATGGCGTACCCCAGGGATGCATTTTAAGTACGACACTCTTTATAGTAAAAATGAATTCCTTGGCCAAAGTAATACCTAAGTCCGTAATGTATTCAGTTTATGTAGATGACATACAGATAGCATACACTTCTTCCAACATACTGTCCTGCGAGAGACATATACAAATCACACTAAATAAACTGGCTGCTTGGGCAGAGAAAAATGGATTCAAGTTCTCCCCTCAAAAAACAGTAGCTGTTTTATTCTCATTACGACGAGGCCTACAGGTCGATCCCAATCTGTGCTTGAATCAAACCACACTGCCAGTCAAACAGGAACATAAATTTTTAGGCGTCACTTTTGACAAGAAACTTACATTTCTGTCACACATTAACAACCTGAAAAAGAAAGCATCCCAAGCCCTCAGTGTATTAAAGGTACTCTCGCGAAAACGGTGGGGGTCCGATAGAGCATGCCTATTGCAAATATATCGCTCTTTGGTGCGCTCCAAGCTGGACTACGGGTGTGTGGTATATGGTTCGGCAAGAACATCCTACTTGAAACGACTGGACCCTGTTCATAATCTTGGTTTGCGCCTATCAACTGGAGCTTATAGAACATCCCCGGTAAAGAGTCTTTACGTTGAAGCTAATGAGCCCACACTAGAGGATAGAAGAGTCACACTAGCATGCACGTACATCCTAAAAACCCGTTCTCTCCCTAAACATCTCTGCTATCCTTTTTGTTACCAAGTGCCCATCTAGGAGATTATTCAATAATAAACCACATTTTATCAGGCCACTAATAATGCGCTTTGAAGATAAATGTGAAGATTTAGCAGTGCTGGACGCCCTGCCTAATATTGCACAAAGACATGAATATCTACCACCATTGTACAGCCTTCCTTCAGTGTGTGACTTCACATTGACACACTTAAACAAAGAGAAAATACCACACGAGCACATACTACAAGAGTTCTTTGCACTACAAGAAAAATATGACACTTACACCGAATTTTACACTGATGGCTCAAAAACAGAAAGTCATGTCGGAAGTGCAGTAATTCAAGGAACAAATGAAAAAATGATACGATTGCCACAGTATGCATCGGTATTTACTGCGGAGTGTTATGCCATCTTTGTAGCTGTAGAACAAATAGTAAAACAAAACATAAAAAATAGCATCATTTACACCGATTCACTCAGTATGCTAAAAGCGCTGCATTCTACAAACGCTGCTGAACCCATAATAGGAAAAGTCATACATAACATAGTTAAAATTACAAAGCAAAAACATAACATTATATTCTGCTGGGTCCCTAGCCATGTTGGAATTTTAGGTAATGAGAGAGCAGATGCTTGCGCAGCACAAGCTAGAATTGGCCATATAAAACAAGTTAACATACCACAGAGGGATTTTTCTAAATTACTGCACAGTAAACTCAGGAATAAGTGGCAGATTGCATGGGACGAACAAACAAACAACAAACTACATTCTATAAAACCTGTTTTGGGAGAATGGAGATCATGTACACATCAGGAGCGTTTCATAGAAGTTATTTTGTGTCGACTACGCATTGGACACACACACCTTACTCACAACTTCTTACTGACAAAAAAAGGCAAACCTCTCTGCGAAATGTGTGGCGATGAACTCACGGTAAACCACATTTTAATTGTATGCAAAAAACTGGAACAACTGAGGAAAAAATATTTCACAACATTGTACAATGAATACATCCCACTACACCCCGTGTTACTTTTAGGAGATCAAGCACTGGTTGATTTTTCTAGCATTTTTAAATTTCTCAGAGAAGCCAATGTTTTATACAAACTTTAGATATAAAAAGCGTAACCTTTAACAAAAGCTCTAACCGTGTGCTTGGCGCATCATAGCCTAAGTTGCTTTCGCGCCATTAAAATCAATATAACTAACTAACTACCAACGTAAAGCTGCTTGCAGAGAGCTTCGACATGCCACACTGCAGGGCACACCTGAAATGATAGATAGTGGGAGCCATATACCTTGAAGCGAAAAAAGCATATGGCCGCTTTTGTACAACAGAAGATGCTGGCAGTTAGCTGAAAGCTCCTCAATAAAGTTAAATCAGCTGGTAGAGATGGCCCAGCGAAATTCTGGCGATATATCCAGACCCTTCAGCCAGCGGCTAAAACTGACACGGTGACCCTGCGAGAACAAACCACAGGGGAGGAGTACGAGGAAGCAGCCTGCCTGGACTACATTGAAACACATGACCCACCAGTTCCAATCCCTGATAGGGGCTGATAGTGCAGCACTGCCACCGACAAGCCCACCTGCCGGATCGGGATGTGACACAGTCACAGAAGGGGAGGTGAAGCAAGCACTGCGGCACATGGCGGGAAGCTCGGCTGCAAGGCTGGATGGCATACCACCATTATTAATAAAAAAGATGGAGAAAAGAACAAGGGACCAGCTCAGGGACGCTTTGAACGATATAGTGACCATGGGCACTGCTCCACCAGGGTGGCGGTGTTCACGGATACGGCTGGCGCTAAAGAGAGGAGGAGACAAGGCCCTCTTGAAAAGTTATAGACCTGTTGCAGTAACATCCGCTTTGTATCGCTTGTTTTCCCACGTTCTGCGAGCTCGCATACAGAGATGGGCGGAAGGTGTTCAAATTCTGGGCGAACTGCAAAATGACTTTCGACCCAATCGCCAACTAGAAGAGAACCTTTTCGTTGTGACATCTTCCACTGAGATTACCGCCAAAGAGAAGCAAGAGCTTGTACAGGGCTTTCTGGATATAGCCCAGGCATACGACTCAGTATACGAATCGACTATGGGAAATCCTGGAGGCACAGACTGTCCCAGAACCACTAATACACTTGGTGAAGGCCTTATACACTGAAACCCAGGCTGGGATCCACTGGGGGCCTCAACCACCAGGCCAATCGACGTGTCTAGGGAACTGCGCCAGGGCTGCCCTATGTCGTCGATCCTGTTCATGTTTTTTATCTCGAGGCTGGAGCAGCGCCTTGTAGAGAGAGGCGTAGGTTTTAACCTCACCTACATGGAGGATGACGCCACTTGTACTCGCAGGCTACCGGCCCTCGTGTATGCAGACTATATAGTGCCGCTTGCGGACAGCGTGGGAGATCTCCAGAGCCTCCTTGACATGTGCTCATCTGAGGGCGATGACCTCCTGACTCCGTTTCAAGACCTCAAAGTCTGCAGCAGCCAGGTTCCAGCCGGAGGCGTCCGAGGACAGTGAGCAAGACTCCACCCCTGCATCTTTAGAACAGCAGTGTCTTTTGGTTGCCGTCCTACAGATACCTGGGAATAGAAATCTCGTCAGGCCGAAACTGTGCCGAAACTATGTACAGGACTTCGAGAACCGACTCCGGACGAAGGCCATCGGACGACGGGCTTTCCTGAGCTCAAGGGCCCTATGGGCCTTTAACCGTTTGAAGTCACCCAATCGCTATGGAAGGCAGTGGCGGGGCCGGGCCTTACCTTCGGCAACGCAGTCATCTGTTTATCTTCCATGACTCGCCAAGGTTTGCAGACGCGACAGAGAGAGGTGGGACGATTAGCCATGGGAGCTCACGGCAGTCCCCCGCAGGAGGCGTCTGTAGCTTGCAGGCGTTGGTGAGTGGCGACACTACGGGTTCCCGAGCATATGCAGGGACATCCCCGCAGGGGGATGATTGTTAACAGTGCATCACCACGCACCCGAGCACCTGCGCTTCGCCGTGCGTGGCATCGCCGTGTCCGGGGAAAATGGGATCCTGGTGGTTGAGCTGATGCCGAGCATTTGGACCTTTAAGGCCCCTCGGCGGAGGCAACATACCACTTTGGCACAGCTTTCTGTAGACAGCACCTCCGGCCTGACCCGACCGGGGGAAATCGGCAGTCGATTTTTCCTATCTTCCCTTAACTTTCACTTTCCTGTCTTCTTTCTCACAACTCTCCTTTCTCCTACTCACTTCTTGGTTTTCGCTTTTTTTTCCTGGCGGCGAGGGTTAACCTTGTATGGCGAACTACCCTGGGTTTCGTCAGATCTGGTTATAGTTGAGGTGTATAGCTGGCGTGCGCAGGACTTGGCTGCAAGTTCCTGCTCCGCCCCCTAGTTGGGCTCCATGGTGGGTGGCCAGCACCGCGGCCGGACTGGAAATATATTTGATGGCTCATTTTTTACTTTCCGCTCATCGTCCTTCCAAAAGAGGGTGCACCGAAGTGACCGCTCAGTTCTTTGGCAGCAAGACAAATTTCCCGCCTTACCATGTAGTACATAACGAAGACTGAAAAAACTACTCGACTTGTGTCACCTTTCCTCGTTTTAAGAACCCTAACTGATGCCTTAGGGCAAGGTTACAAAATCGAAAAGTTATCTAGTGGAGACCTGCTTCTGGAAATTCTGTACAAGCATTAACACGAGAAACACTGATATTACATCATTCGAAGAAATTCCTTTAAAAATCGATCAGCCCACACCGATCACTCAACACTGTTCGTGGAGTAATTTCTGATGATAACCTAAGTACCCAACTGAGACTGAACTACTAGAAGGACTGAAAGACCAAATGTTACTAATGTCTATATGATCAAAATAAGACGTGACAACACGGAAACACCAACAAAACACATTGTCCTCACCTTTGCCTCTAGTATATACTTCCCGATTCAGTCGAAGTAGGCTATACAAAGCTCAAACTCAGACCATACATATCCAGTCCAGCCCCGATGCTACAAATTCCAGATATACGGCCACGGTTCGCAGAGCTGCCAAGGCAAACAGACCTGCGCTAAATGCGCTTCTCATGACCATTCGGCTGAAAACTGTGATGTTGAACCCCACCTTTGCGTAAACTGTGAGGGTAGCCACCCGGCTTACTCACGGTCATGCCTAGCGTGGAAAAAAGAAAAGGAAATAGTAGCACTAATTGTCAAAGAAAACATATTCAGAGAAGCGCAGAAACGACTCTCGTTGGGCAAAACCCAACCTACTCTGCCTTGGTGCAACAGGGCACAGCATCGCAGCGGCTTTCGGCGCCTGCCCAGGTCACACACAGACCTCCAGTTCTGCGGACCTCCGGGTCAGCCTGCCCCAAGGCGCCTCTCCACACGGCGAGGCCCAACACGAAAACAACCGTGCGTTCTGCGCGGTCGTCCAGCGCATCTGAGGATGCGATGGACGCCAGTCAAGGCACTTTTGTACCGTCAAAGTCGGATGGATGGCGAGGATCCTTAGATCGATAAAAGAAAGAAAATCCCCGAATCAGGGCGCCCGAAAACACTTAGTTTTTCTTCCTACACATATACTACATAATGGCTTATATACATTGGAATTGCAGAAGACTTTTACATAACATAAGTGATATAAAATACATCATGTACACACACTCGCCTGTGGTTTTGTGTTTACAGGAGACGAACTTAGGTGCTAAACACAGACATTCTCAAAAACTAGTCTTCCGCCGCGACCGAGAGCAGGGGAACAGGCTCTCAGGTGGTGTTGCAATAATAGTTCAAAATGGAGTTGCAGCTCGAGAACATAAACTCAAAACTAGATCAGAAGCTGTGGCGGCCATCCTACAATCATTTAAAGCAATTACACTGTGCTGCGTATACCTGGAGCCACATCTTAATGTAACCACTCATGATTTCGAGGAGTTTTAGAGCAACTACCGCACGCTTATTTAATATTAGGAGGTTTTAACGCGCACTCCAGCTTTTGTGGTTTTGAAAAAACTGACACTAGAGGTCAAGTTATTGAGGATTTTATAATGAGTAATAATCTTTGTCTAATAAGCACCGGGAAAGCAAAGTATTGTTCGCATAGCTCAGGAACGCTGAGCTGCATAGATTTATCTTTTAGGTCACCTTCTTTCTTTACAGATTTTAAATGGGATATCATAGACAATTAACCCATATGGGAGTGATCATATGCCTGTAGTAATCAACTTAACATCTTCATGAGAAGTCATTCCAACGAAACCGCGATGATGGAAGCTGCACTTGGCTGACTGGGCACGGTTCCGAGAAAAGGCCAGCCTAGAAAAAATAGTTACCGACAGCCTCAGTGTAGACAAACCTAACGAACTTTTCACCAACTGTATTATTGCCGCTGCGCGCCAAGCTATACCTCAAACCTCTGGAATAGTAAAACAAGATAAATACTGGTACACAAAAGAATGTAAAGAAGCAAAAAAGAAACAAAACAAAGCCTGGAGCATTTTTCGCAGATACCCTGCACAGGAGAATTTTATAAATTTTAAAAAGGCGGGAGCGAAAGCTCGATATTATCGTTGTAGTGCCGAAAAATCTTGGAAAAATTGCGTGTCGTCGATAAACAGCTCAACCTCATCAAAACAAATGTGCGACAAGATTGGAAGGGTAAATGGCAACTACTCTCCGTTCACAGTCCCCCTTCTTACAGCTCCAGGTGTGCAGACGAGTCTGGAAGAACAGGCAGATATTTTATTCGAATATTTTTCCGGAGTTTCCAGCTCATCCCACCACACCGATTCATTTCTAAAATACAAAAACACAGCAGAGATGCAAAGACTGCCGACAGGTTGCGGTACAAATGAACCGTAGAATAGTTACACTACAAGAAATCCAAACAGTACTTTCTGCCAGTCAACATACTGCGCCCGGCCCAGACGAAATACATTACCAAATGCTAGCCCATCTTTCTGAACCTGCCGTAGAGGCATTTCGAATTTTTTTTAAACAAAGTTTCGGCATCAGGAAAAATACCCACAGCTTGGAAAGAAGCTATTATTGTACCGTTTCTTAAACCTGGGAAGCCACCAACCTCTCCTAGCAGTTATAGACCCTTAGCCCTTACTAGCTACCTCGCCAAGTCCTTTGAAAGTGTCCTAAATATAAGATTAAATTTTGTCCTTCAGTCCTGCGAACTTCCCGACAGCCATCAATGTGGTTTTAAAAAAGGATGCAGCACTACAGATCACCTAGTCCACCTTGAAAATACTGTCAGAGATGCGTTTATACACAAACACTGTCTTGCAGTCTTTTGACTTAAGGGGTCAAAGGGTGCATATGACACAACCTGGAGATTTAGCATTCTTCTAGACCTTGCCGAGCTTGGCATCCGCGGCAGGGTGTTAAATTGCGTAAAAGACTGCATACAGAACGCTCGGTGATCTTCACGCATCGCAAGAACTTAAACGCCTTCACTGTGGCAGCTGCTAACCCTTTTGTTTACATTTTCAAGAGCTTTGTAAAACCTGCGTAACCTTTTCACCTTCGTTTCTAACCGGCTGACTAGCTTAATGCGCCTCTTAAAAGCATTATGAAATTTTCAAGACAGATGAGACTCTTACACACAGCTTAGTATCACAGGCATCTCATGCGCAGCTGCATCTCTTGGGTGAGGTCAACTGTTCTAGCCACCTTGGGGACTCTGCACTTCCCTGAAATGCACACGATGGCTCCCGAGGTCGTCTTCCTTGCTCCTTGTTTAATAACATCCAGTGTGCCCGTCTCCCCACTGCGATTTTTATGTCCTCACGGTTCCCTGGCATAGCTTTCGAACCTTAATTACGTGAAATATTGGCACGAAGCTTTTGTAACGCCTGATTGCTGGTACCATTTGAAGTTTAGCGGCATTGGTGCCTTAAATTGTTAAATTCATTCTTTCATTGGTTCATTCATTCGTGTTGGTACACAGCCCATGCATGCGGTGCGTATCGCGACGTTCTAAGAAAATTGGAAAAAAAATATTGGTAAAGAATTAAGTGTGCGTGACCGCCTGCTCGTGCGTGCGTGCGTGCGTGCGTGTGTGTGTGCGTGTGTGTGTGTGTGTGTGTGTGTGTGCGTGTGCGTGTGCGTGTGCGTGTGTGTGTGTGTGTGTGTGTGTGTGTGTGTGTGTGTGTGTGTGTGTGTGTGTGTGTGTGTGTGTGTGTGTGTGTGTGTGTGTGTGTGTGTGTGTGTGTGTGTGTGTGTGTGTGTGTGTGTGTGTGTGTGTGTGTGTGTGTGTGTGTGTGTGTTATCCATGCGCTTCAGTGGTGCTATTCCTGCGCTTTATTACACTTCGTAGTTTTTCAAATTGTTCGAGGAAAAAAGAAAGAAAAGCATATCTGGCTCTGAATTTGAACGCGCATACGCCTAAGGACATCAGAATTTTGCAGACACTCGGCGACTTTTATTACGCACAGAGTAATTGAGTGCAGGGTGTAAACACAGAACTCGGAGTGCTGCACGTTCCTTTTTCGTGATCTCTCCGTACCTGACAAGAACTCGCGGATAAAAAAAATAAACTCGCGAGAGCCGTTTGGAGTTTCATGCCAAAAAAAAATAGAAGGCAAAGAAATAAAGGTCGCGTACGTATAAGTGGGGCCTGTAGGAAGCGGACCATAGTTGTGCATTGGATCAAAGGGGCGTTCAGGCTCGGCCTGGCGTGCTGTTCTCGGGCGCTGCAGTGCACCGCCGAAGTTGCGCGCTCACGCATGAGCGCAGCGCGCCTCTTAAACCCCGCAAGGTCGAACGTCGGTGCGCATTCGATCTCGGTACCGTGATACGCTCTTGTTTTGCTGTCTGACCGTTTTATTATTGTCCAGAGCTGTCGTATTTGCAATGCTTCTTTACGTGTGTAGCGTTGTTGAGAACCGTGTACACTTTTCCGCTTCCGTTTCGTGTGCCGCCGTGGAAAAGATACACGTGCCTGCAGGACGCAGTATTCGCAGTGCCGAGTGTCGTCATCGATCGCTAGCTTCCGCTTTAAAGCTTACGGGCTGCGCATCGGGCAGTCGTAGCCTGCGTAAGTATAGTACCTGTATTTCGTGCAGCTAAAAGTTTCACTCGCGTAAATGCTGCTCTGGTGTGCGTCTCCCGAGATCCGTGTCGCTGTGTTCATTCTTTGTTTCAGAACTTTCGGTGTAATTTTATTTCCAGCTCAGCGGAGGTGGTTAAAGAATACACGGAAATCGGTGATTGTGCAGGGATCTCCCGTTATACGTGCAATCAAACAGCGGGTAAATAAACTGCAACAAGGTGCAGTCATATAAACTGCTGCCTGTGAAGAGACGGCCTACGCAATAGGCGTGCATGCAATCTCGGCCGCTTTCTTAGGCGGTGCTGTACAACTACTGTTCGTCCGCGCAGGGGGGCGTCTGCAGATTGCAGACGTTGGTGAATGGCGACACCACGGGTTCCCGAGCATCCACAGGGACATCCCCCCAGGGGGATGATGGTGAACAGTGCATCACCACGGACCCTAGACGTGCGTGGCATCGCCGTGTCCGGGGAAAAGGGGGTCCTGGTGGTTGAGCCGATGTCGAGCGTTTGGACCTTTATGGCCCCTCGGCGGAGGCAACACACCCCTTTGGCCCCAGCTTCCTGTAGACAGCACCTCCGGCCGGACCCGACCGGGGGAAATCGGCAGTCGCCTTTTGCTATCCACCCCTCCATCTTTCACTTTCCTCTCATCTTTCTTACAACTTTCCTGTCTCCTCCTCCCCTCTTGTTTTTTTTTCAGTTTTCATGGGCGGCGAGGGTTAATCTTCTGTGGCCAACTACCCTGATTTGCGTCATATTTGGTTATAGTTGAGGTGTACAGCTGGCGTGGGCAGGACTTGCTTTCAATTCCCTGTCCCGTCCCCTTGTTGGACTCCGTGGTGGGTGGCTGGCACCGTGACCGAAAAACAAAATTTTTTTATGACTCCCCTCCAATCCAAACCCGATCGCTCTCTTAAAAGAGGGCGGAACAAAGCAACAGACTTTTTCCCTAAAAGGAAAACAACCTTTTCAAAGTTTCATGTGATACATAGTGCTGTAGAAAGAAAGCAGGCAACAATCCTATCCCCTTTTCTGGTATCAAAGTGCCTAACAGATGCCTTGGGCCCCGGATATAAGCTATCGAAAATGGCCAGCGGCGACTTATTACTAGAAATCCGTGACCATATCCAAAGCACCAAAATCTCAGGCATTCTATCTATTGGAGACATCCCAGTCTCCATAACAGCACACAGATTCCTCAACACCGTCCCTGTTGTCATCTCGGAAAACGACTTCATTCATCTATCCGAAAAAGAAAGGCTAGAAGGTCTCAGCGACCAAAATGTCACAGATATGTATCGAATTAAAATCTGCAAGAGCAACTCAGAAATAGATACTCAACACCTGGTTCTCGCATACAGAACAAGCACGTTACCCGAAACCATCGAAGTCGGATACCTTAAAGTAAATGTCAGGCGCTACATTCCGAACCCACGCAGACGCTTCAATCGTCAAAGATTCGGGCACGGAACACAGAGTTGCCGCGGCCACAAAACATGTGCGAAATGCGCTTTCAAGGACCCCCATTCTCAGGAATGTGACGCAGCACTACGCTGCGCAAACTGCGAAGGAGACCACGCTGCGTACTCTAGGGCGTGTCTGTCCTGGAAAAAGGAAAAGGATATAATCACCCTAAAGGCCAAAGAAAATATTTCATTTAAAGAAGCGAGGAGGCGATTTGCTCTCACCAATATATTCTCCTTCACAGCGAAACCCAACTTCGCTGATGTGGTGCGCAGGGGCGTAGCACCACGGAGCACTCCGGCACGTGCCGAGGCCGCTTTCACAGAGCCTATGGCAAGGCTATCCACGCCCCAGGCAGGGTCAGCGAAAGCTGCCCTGCCATTGCCAAAGCAGGGGGTGCCGGTTCATGGGTCGGCATCCCGCAGGACTTCCCCTCGACGGGGGAGGTCTGAAACTAACACAACCGCGGCCTCTCCGCGGTCCTCCAGCACCTCTGGCGAGGTGATCGATGTAATCCCCGAACCGCCCGCTTTGCAGCGGCGGAACAGCTCTTGAGCGAAAAAAAAAAACAGGCCCCTCATAACGGGCCCACCACATAAGTAAATCCCTTTTAATTCCTTCTCAAAAACCTAAACATGGCTTTTTTTAATACAGTGGAACTGTAGAGGACTTATGCGGAATTACAGTGACACACATATTTTAGGGTCATCGTTACCCATAGTTTTATGTGTTCAGGAGACCAATCTTGGTCCACAACATGTGCATGTCCTGAAACAATATAAAACTTTTAGACGCGATCGAGAGCAGGCAAATCGACTCTCGGGAGGCGTCGCGATTGTCGTTCAAAGCGGCGTCCCCGCTCAAGAAATCAAACTCAAAACAAAACTTGAGGCGGTTGCAGTCTGCATCGTCAGCTACAAAACACTAACAATCTGTTCTCTATACATTCCTCCACATTTTACATTCACACTCCATGATGTACAATAACTGATAGATTAACTTACAGAGCCACATCTGGTAATTTGGGATTTTAACTCTCACTCCCCTTTTTGGGGAAACAAGCGCTGCGACTCTAGGGGGCAAACAATTGAAGATTTTATTCTCACAAATAATATATGTATTTTAAACACGGAAAATGCCACATACTGCTCTCCAGCCTCGTGCAATATGGGCTGTTTAGATTTGTTTTCTAATTCACCATCTGTTTTTAACGATTTTAAATGGGATGTTATCGACAACCCATATGGCAGCGATCACCTTCCTGTATTACTAAGTTTGACATCTGCACGAGAAATCATCCCAACTAAACCGTGACGTTGGAAGATGCTTTTAGCAGACTGGGAAATTTTTAGAGCACAAGCCAATTTAGAAAATATATTTTTAGAAAACCTCAGCATCGATGAGATAAGCGAAATGTTCACGAATTGTATAATTACGGCCGCACAATTAGCTATTCCTCAGTCTTCAGGAGTGGTGCAGCAAAAACACAGTGTGGTGGACAAAAGAATGCAAGGAAACAAAAAACAACAACAAAATAAAGCTTGGGGCAAATTTCGCTGGTACCCTGCACATGAGAGCTTCGTACGTTTTGAAAAGCAAAAGCAAAAGCTCGGTACGTCTGCCGCAGTGCCGAGAAAGCCTCATGGCAGTGTTATATTTCATCGATAAGCTGTCAAATAACATTAAAAAAATGTTGGAACAGGTTCGGAAATTAAACGGCAGCTTCTCACCGTTCACGATTCCTCTTTTGACAACACCTGGCATACATAAGGGACCATAAGGGAACCGGTAGACATTTTGGGGGAACACTTCGCTGCAGTTTCTAGTCCATCTCACTATACGCAGTCATTCCTGAAATACAAAACTATTGCCGAAAAACGAAGACTTCCAACAAGTGAAGGTGCAAACCAATAATACAACAATTTAATCACTATCCAAGAAATCAATACTGTACTGTCTGCCGGCAAAAAAACTGCTCCAGGACCCGACCAGATACACTATCAAATGCTTGCCTATCTTTCCCAGCCTGGCATAGAGGCACTCGTGAATTTCTTTAACAGAATATTCACAGAAGGAAAAATACCTAAGGAGTGGAAGAAAGCCGTCATAGTGCCATTCCTGAAACCTGGAAAACCATCAACATCCCCAAATAGTTATAGGCCGATAGCCCTGACAAGCTGTCCCGCTAAATGTTTTGAAAGTGTCCGTTATATAAGATTAACATTTGTCTGTGAATCCCGAGAACTTCTTTACGTCCATCAATGCGGTTATAAAAAGGGATGCTCAACAACAGACCATTTAGTTCGCCTCGAAAACACAATAAGAGAAGCTTTTATACACAAACAGCATTGTCTTGCCGCTTATTATTATTTTTTTTTTTGATATGGAGAAACCATGGAGAAACATGGTGGTTTGGGATCCTCCGCGACCTGGGCAACCTAGGTATCCGTGGTAGGATGTTAAACAGCCTCAATGACTTCCTTTCCGACCGCTCATTTCAAGTACGCCTGGGATCAACCCAGTCCAGGAGCTTCGTTCAAGAGAACGGGGTTCCCCAGGGGTGCATTTTAAGCGCAACACTTTTTATTGTAAAGAGGAAATACAATAAGTAAAATAACCCCAAAGTTTATACTTTATTCAGTGCACGTTGATGATCTTCAAATAGCTTGCACATCCTCAAACGTAGCAACATGCGAGAGACAAGTACATTTGACAATGAATAAACTAGTGACATGGGCAGATCAGAACGGTTTCCAGTTTTCCACACAGAAAACAGTCGCCATCCTATTCTCGCTGAAACGAGGCATACAAGCCGGGCATTCATACACCTGAGTGAAACACAGATACCCGACAAAAATGAGCGAAAATTTCTAGGGATAACCTTTGACAAAAAACTCACTCTCCGGCCTCATATAAACACACTGAAAAAGAAAGCCTCCGGATCCCTAAATATACTCAAAGTACTTTCACGTAAACGTTGGGGTGCTGACAGGACTTGTCTTTTACAAATTTATCGCTCCGTGGTACGCTCCACCTTAGACTACGGATGTATAGTTTACGGGTCAGCGAGGCCCTCGTACCTGAAACGACTAGACCCAATACATAATTTAGGTCTGCGTCTTTCCTCTGGTGCTTACAGGACGTCACCCATCAATAGTCTTTATGTAGAAATCAACTAACCGTCACTTACATGCAGAAGAACCTTGCTCACATGCTCATACATTTTAAAAACCCGTTCACTGCCCAAACACCTATGTTACCCAATAGTCACAAAGTGCCCATCTAGAACATTGTTTAACAATAAACCGCTCGCTATCAGGCCACTCCTCCTGCTTTTTGAAGAGATGTGCCAAAACCTCGGCATACTAGATACATTACCTGACATTACTCGGAGACGAGATCCACTACCTCCATGGTACAATTTTCCTGCAATCTGTGATCTCACTCTTACACAGTTCCATAAAAAGCAAAACTCCGCAACAACATATAATACAAGAATTCCTTGCACTCGAAGAAAAATACAGTAGTTTTACGCAGTTTTATACAGGTGGTTCAAGAACGGGCGCTTACGTAGGAGGCGCAGTGGTCCGAGGGAAGTCGGAGAAAACAGTACGACTTCCACTGTGCTCGTCCATCTTCACTGCAGAATGTTACGCAGTCTGTGTGGCCGCAGAAAAAAAAAAGGAAACGAGAACCTCACCAACAGTGTTATTTACACAGATTCCCCCAGTTTACTTACAGATCTGCACTCTAGAAATGCAGTCACTCCGATTCTTGGTGACATCATACACAAGATAGTAACAGCCACAGCTCGAGGACAAAACAAAGTTCTGCTGGGTTCCCAGTCATATCGGAACAAGAGGCAACGAGAGGGCAGATTTCTGGGCTGCTAAAGCTCGTGGCAAGGAAATAAATAAAGTATATATACTTTTCAAGGATTGCATAAACTTAGTATAGCGTAAATTAAGAGGAAAATGGCAGTCGGCATGGAACGGCGAAGTGAATAATAAGCTACACTTGGTAAAGCCGGTTTTAGGTGAATTTAGATAATGTGTTCAACAGGAACGCTTTAAGGAAGCGATTTTATGCCGCCTGCGGATAGGCCGCACGCACTTTACGCATAACTTCCTGCTAACAAAACAAGACAGACCTGTGTGCGAATGCGGAGATGATCTTACTGTTAATCATATTTTATTTTCATGTTTGAACTTGAAACATTGAGAAAAAAGTACTTTACTCAATTTTATAATGAATGCATTCCTTTTCATCCAGCACTGCTCTTAGATGATAACACCATTGTTAACATACCTTCCGTTTTTTGCTTTTTAAAAGAAGCAGGGTACTTGAAAAACTAAGTTTTGAACCACTGGTTCGCTTTATTACGTGATACACTTCAGCCACTTTCTCATTCCTGAGAAGAAGATCAGACTTTTTATTTGATTTGTTGGGAGCCTCAGGATCCTTGCGCAGCCAAGGATAGCCGCTTAGGCTACCTGACCATTAGCCATTTCCAGATTTATTCTCTGTTTTTTACCAGGCAGTTCAATATTTTAGGCCATCTATACCATCGACGATTCTTTATATTCCTAAACATTCTACAGAAAACCAATTCTATACGTTGAGCTTGGCGCATCGTGGCCTTAGCTGAAAATCCAACACAACACAGCACATTTCTAAACAAAGAGGAAAATGATTACATTTGCGATGACGCTCATCATTGCAAACAATCCATAAAAGTTCAAAACTATACCTTGTCTGTGGCGCTTGTTTAGGTTATTATACATGAATGGAGCGCTGCATAAAAGTAACCAGATGTGTGGAGCAAAAACTTTTTAATATCTTTATTTTTATTCTAGAATTCGCCTCCATCGAAATTCGATCGCCGATGGAGGCGAGGCCCGTGTACTGTGCTACAGTGTTCTAGAAGGCGTTGTAGTGGCAAGAGCGAAGCGGGTTTCGCTGGGAGGCGCTGAAGCAAAAACAAAGCGGTTGGCCGCGCGCAGCGCTGCCGTCGAATACCGGAGGGGAAAAGCTAGCCGTCTGCTTTGCTGCGTCGTTGCATTCAGCGAGTTTGAGCACTGTCGTTGAGAAAGGGTGGTGCTTTAAGCGCGTTGGGATAATAAAAGCGGGTAAGCGCGTCCCTCGGAGACATAAACATATGCGAAAAGTCTACAAAACATGGGTACTACTCCACATCCAGCCGACCGCGAACATTTCGCCTGAGCGGGGCACCCTGCGGATGCATTGCCAGCCAAAGGCACATAGAGCAAAAAACCATCTGGGGAAGGGAAAGTGCACTGCAGAGCAAGTAGGCGGCAAGCGAACGCGGGAAAAGTTGACGAACAATTACAAGCGATGAGCAGTGAAGCTTGAGGAGGAGGTGAAAGAAGATAGGCTAAATGAAATGGAGGTGAAACCACTCGGCAATAGCACGAAACGACGCTAAAGCAAGAATGAAAGGGTGTGGACGAAGAGTAAAAGGAACGAACGGAGGTGCTGGAGAAGATAAACTGAAACGTTTGGATCGGTTTTATGGGGTTCAATATGGGGTTTAACCTCGTAACCTGAGTTGCTAATAATAATAATAATATAATAATTGGTTTTGGGGGGAAAGGAAATGGCGCAGTATCTGTCTCATATATCGTTGGACACCTGAACCGCGTCGTAAGAGAAGGGTAAAGGAGGGAGTGAAAGAAGAAAGGAAGAGAGAGGTGCCGTAGTGGAGGGCTCCGGAATAATTTCGACCACCTGGCGATCTTTAACGTGCACTGACATCGCACAGCACACGGGCGCCTTAGCGTTTTTCCTCCATAAAAACGCAGCCGCCGTGGTCGGGTTCGAACCCGGGAACTCCGGATCAGTAGTCGAGCGCCCTAACCACTGAGCCACCGCGGCGGGTCGAGTTGCTATTGGGACAAGTGACTCGGGTTACGAAGGACGCCGTAGCCACTGTGGATAATTCCGAACCCCTGGGGTACGTTCTTTCGTGTGCACTGGCATCGCACAGTACACGCGTTCCTTTATAGCACTTCGCCTCCATCTAAATGCGACCGCTGTGGCCGGGATCCAACCCGAATCTTTCGGGCCAGCAGCCGTGCGCGCACTACAACCATTGATCAGTCATCACGGCGGCAAAAGAAAAGGGAAGCGCGAAAAAATACAGTAAAGCAAGTTCTCATTAAGCAGGAAAAAGAAGGTAATAAATATAACTATGGGAAGAGAGAGATTAGAGATAGAGACCTACGTCCGCCGACGCGGACAGAAACGACATTTCCTTTTCTGTGATAATGAGAGAGGGCTCGCGGATGCGGCGGAAGTAATTTGAAAGGTTTCAGTTATTTCTTTGGTAAGGCGGCCACTATTCGTGATCACTGAGCAGCTCTCAGACTGGCAGGCAGCCGCAGTCCTTGCAGTGACACCATTAAGGCGTCCGCCACGGTACCTTTGAGTCACTCTTTCCATCGCTTGAGCACCAGTACAAAGTGGAAACGGGGCAGTTTTTTGCATGTATGTATCATGTGAACATAACAGCTGTTATTTTGTTAGTGAATATGTCCCACCTATGACAGTACGTCCAAGCCCGAAATGAATGCTCTATTAAAAGCGGAAGTTCGCTGCGTTGTTAACTGCATCAAAATTAGCATTTTATAATTCTAAAATTGCATTTATTTCGCTTGTGGTTACGTTAACGTTAAACTTAAATTTGGAAAACAGTCATTTCTAAGATTAGGCAGGAGCGACATGGAACTCAATTATAAGGTCTGCATTAATTTCAAAGACAAAGCTTCGAGAAGCGAGTATTAGAAGAACCAGTAACAATATGGGTTGGCCATTATAATTAATGGCGCAACCAATTTAAATGTACTTGAACAAAGAATAAGCACTGACACCACGGGTAGGAAATCGCGCACTATGCGATTTGCATGAATGCTTGAATGGCCTTCATTAAGTAGTGGGCGCCGTACTACCATGCAGCTTGTTACATCCACCCGTTCCATCAGTCATGAAATGTCGAACTATGGAAGGGTAGCTGTAAAATCTCCTAGTAGCGTATAAGAACGCCTTGAGCGCATGATATAAAATTTTCACTAATAAAACTACAGTCAGAACGGTGGTGAATTATTGCATGGGAAAAAAAAAGAAGGATCCGGTGCCATGTGTTCTGGACCTCAACGAGTGAGCGAAACAGTAAAAGGCACTTGCGGACTCATCGTTCAAGCGCTATGCTATTTCGTGTGGAAGATATTCCACCTGACCTTGTTGAAAAAATAATGAAACAAAACCCCGGAAATACCAAGATTGGCAGTTGCATTTTTTCAAATAGAACAAACTTGCAGCCAAAAGTTGTAGGTTATGGTTTTGTCATTCCAAGAGCCACCCAGGATGTCCTAGGAGGTGGGGGGGGGAGGGGGGGGGGCTTGTCAGCGAACAAAATCAATTCCTCCAGTGACAGGAAGCGCCGGGCAAATTTTCGAGGTAGCGACCGCCATCCCTTGCTTCCCACTGGCGCCGTCACTGCAACACAGCCAACGATTTCCCTTTGAAAGGTTAAAAATAATTATCCGTTCGTTTTTCAATTTTCATTCGCAGCCAGCCGGCGATGCATTAAATAATTGGATAGTGATGTGATAACGCCATAAAAAACAACGCGACTGACCTGTCGGCCCCTCGTAGCCGCGCAGCGCGCGTACCGACGACGCGCTGTTTCTGCTCCAGGAGTCTACGCCAGCGCCGCGTCACGGCAACCGCATCTAAAGCCTCACGGGGAGAGCGCCGCTTTTGCCACTACAAAAACACTCTAGAACACTGTATCTGTGCGATGTCACTGCACGTTAAAGAACCCGAGGTGGTCAAAATTTCCGGAGCCCTTCACTACCGCGTCCCTCAGCTTCAGTTGCTTCGGGACGTCAAATCCCCATAAACCAAACCTTTATTTGACCAGGACACCAATATTTATTCTATTAGTCACATGACACGGATATTAAGCCAATTACAAAGTACACATCTGCAATGACAAGACTAGACAATCCACTGAACTGAAACAAGAACCAAAACCACATATACAACTAACCTCTCGAGCCTCAGTGCATATCAGATGTCTTTAACTAAGAACGCTGGTGCAGATGGCAGTTTGGGAATGGTTTCTCAGGGCTCGCTGCGGCGCCAGGTCCCAACACCTCGATACTCAAGGTTTGATGTGCATAGTGTTTATTAGGACACGCAGCCCTCTGGATTCTTCCTTCTCTTTCAGGCGTCCCGCTTTTTTTGTGCACACGAACATGACAGTGTTATTACAATATTTTATTGCTATGAGCACGTACTCTCCCCTAACAAAAACAAAAAACTGGCATTCTAGTTTTTATAAAGCCCGAAAACTTTAAATGTGGCATTTAAGAACACCAAATTCAGGCATATGCCAAAGCATATCCCTGAACATTTTCACGGCAGAGGTATCGCCAACGTCCGCAGCTGACGTTCTGCTCGAGCGCCGAGCGTTTCATTCCACTTCATTCTGCGGGCATCGACTGTGCCGAGTACTCCGCGGTTCTTGTGCGATTGAGCGACTCTCACCTCCGCGCACCCTCCGGAATCTTTGGCGAAATGCAACCGTGCACCTCTCTCCAGCAATACCAGCGACGCACCAAGCACTTGAAGCCAACGACCCTCCCAGATGGACGCCGCTTTCACTGTACTGGCCCGCAAGGACCTTTTGGAGTCTGCAAGGCCCAGCAGGGTAATGGCTTTCAAGCTGCCCATGCTCCAGCTCCTGACGTTGCCCACGCTCCTTCTGCGGACGCTGCCCAGGCTTCTGCGGACGCTGTCCAGGCTTCTTCTGCGGACGCTTCCCAGGCTTTCTGCGGACGCTGCCCAGGCTTCTTCTGCGGACGCTGCCCAGGGCTCCTTCTACGGACGCGGCCCATGGCTTCCAACGACAGCGCCTCGGGGGACCCTTCGTACCAGCCGATGCAGGCCCTCCGGCAGTGATGTTCACGGCCAGTGGCGCCGATGACTCTTCCACCTAAGTCTGTGCGCGTCTGCGGGGCTACATCAAAGGAGCGCCGGCTGGTGACGCGTTCGGCCGTCCCTCTGGCCTGGCTGCCTCTACGGGCGGGTTCGAGGGTACCTGAGCTCACTCTCTTCGTGGAAGGGCGCTTGCAGTGGTCCGGGCGGGCTGAGGTCTCAGAGTGGCGGCGCGCCCATGAGATGAGCTCGGCGATTCGAACACTGGCCCGGGAGTTCCTAGAGAACTCAGTCATGTTTTTGATGATTCGAACGTTAATTGGCCCGGGAGTTCCTGGAGAACTCCATCGTGCTTTTGATGCGCATCTTGGGCGCACTGAACTCGGACGTTTATTTTTCGTTGTGTGGTATTAAAAAAATTCGATGCTATAAAGCCGTCTCTGCCCGAATTCATGTCCCTGAGGGGTAAAGCTGCATTGTCACGCTTGCATATGTAGATCCGTGACAAAGGTAAGTGTCGAGCCTGTGCCAGGAGTCATTTCCTTTTTTATTTTTTGCTTTGTCTCGGATTTTTTCGATCTCTCGACGGCGGAAAGTATGGAGTTGGCAAAAACGTTAGAACTGGCGCCTAAGCTAGGGTTAAGCAAGGAAGAGGCGATGCGTCTCTGACGAGGAGAGAGAAGAGGCAAAAAGGCGGAGAGAGGAAAGGGCGCAAGCTCGCGAAGCGGAAGAGCGAGAAGAAAAAAGCTCGCGAGGCAGAAGAACGGGAGAAAGGAAGGGTAGAACGGGAGAAGGAGTTTATTTTGTGGAAACAGGCGCATGTCGCGGGAGGATATGAGGAGATCACAGACAATGATCAGCGTTCCTTAGAGGGTACAGAATCTCCTAGACCGGCTAGAGTTTGTCCAAGAAAGCTGATGGCTCCTTTTGATGACAAGAGAAGATTTGGACGCATATCTGCAACGATTCGAGCGGATAGCTCTGGGGCAATGCTGGGAGCGTAGTGAATGGGCCCCGGCATTGAGCATGTGTTTAGTTGGAGAGGCGCTGAATGTGTTTGGAAGGATGCCTGCTGCTGATTCCATGGACTACGAGAAAGTCAAAAAGGCACTCCTCCAAAGATTCAGGCTTACGGCAGAGGGTTTTCGTGAGATTTTGCACCGCGAAACCTGAGTATTCTGAATCCGCTAAGCAGTTTTCCTGCAGGCTGAAAAATTATTTCGATAGGGGGCTTGATATGTCAAACACAGAACAGAGTTTTGAAGGGGTGCGCGACAAGCTGGTCAATGAGAAATTTTTAGCATGTTGTAGCTCAAAGCTTGGTAGTAAACGCATCTTAGTTCGAACATAGGGAAGAAGCACGTGTCGAGGCGAATCATGGACTAGCCCAGCATCAAGCTATACTCTGCTGCAGTGGTGGCTTGCGCAATGGCTCAGTGGCTTTGACGTTCAACTACGGAGCCAAAGGGCGGGGTCGCATTTGGATGAAGGCGAAATGCGACCTCGTGCTTTGCCTTGTCACCCCCAGGAATGGCGACGAAATGCGCATGCCCAGAACGTAATGTCCCTGCTACACGGCAAATGCATGGAGGAAAAAAAAATTGGCGGTGGTTTAGCTGGGACCCGCCGCGGTGGCTCAGTGGTTAGGGCGCTCGACTACTGATCCGGAGTTCCCGGGTTCGAACCCGACCGCGGCGGCTGCGTTTTTGTGGAGGCAAAACGCTAAGGCGCCCGTGTGCTGTGCGATGTCAGCGCACGTTAAAGATACCCAGGTGGTCGAAATTATTCCGGAGCCCTCCACTACGACACCTTTCTTCCTTCTTTCACTCCCTCCTTTATCCTTTCCCTTAGGGCGCGGTTCAGGGGTCCAACGATATATGAGGCAGATACTGCGACATTTCCTTTCCCCCAAAACCAAATATTATTATTATTATTATTATTATTATTATTATTATTATTATTATTATTATTATTATTATTATTATTATTATTATTGTTATTATTATTGTTATTATCAGAGCCCCTGAAAGTATTGAGGGACTCTGTTATTATTATGGCTTAGCTCTGGTTACACCTGTTGTGACGCAATAGCTACAGCTGGCCGAGTGAAACTTGGTCACATGACCAACCACATGATCAGCCACGGCGCCGCGCCGCCGGCAACTGCTCCGCTCCACATGACAGCATGGTGGCGGCGGCGCCACGCTGAAGGCTCGAAATGCTACCGGAATGTAGCTAGGGGGCAGCATGACGTCACGCGCCAAGCCTCTGCAAGCCATCCTCCTCTGACGCCGCTGCCGAAGCCCCTTTTTTTGCACGGACTCCTGGAGAATAGGCCCTGCACAGTTTCCAGACTGCCAACCAACTTGGATCGCGGTGCTTTTTAGTCTGGCGCAACACGAGAGAGCGAAACCGAAATCCGGCTAAGAGTTACCGCTGCCTTGTCATGTGAGGGCCTATTTCCCATGATGCTTTCCATTATATTTTTGATGACTAGGCTTCAAGATTATGTCATCACGCTCCCTCCTAGTTTTTTTTTTCTTCTTGGGCAAATGGTTCTCGTGTTTTTTCACAAGCTTGTGGGCGCCAAGATCGCTATTTTCGATTTTGCGCGAATAAAAATGTTTTATAAATCTAAATTGAATGTTGAAATACACTTTTTTTGAGTGATAAGAGGTGTTTAGTTAATTGAAGGCCGGATGCGTTGTCTTGAAAGGCACTGCCTCGCAGTTTTGTAATGCTCTGGTAACACTGATACCGCTGAAGTGATACCAACACTCATACCACTGGAGTGGAGCGACTTGAGTGGTTTTGAAGTTTGAGTGTTTTTGGTGCATCCAGTCGGGCATTTCGGTTCAACTAAACCGATGGGCGCAGCTCACGTGTGTTCTGACGACTACATGCCGGCTTTCACAAAGGCAGGCGACCTTGCTGTGAATCGGTTTACTACGGTTAGTACGCAGTGCTTTTTTGTGTGCCGAAGTCCGTTGGCGGTTATTTTGGACTGCCGATCCGCCCTCTACGGAGCAGGTGTGCGGATATGCGTGCGACACTTTATCTGTGCGAGCGGTGCGGGGTGATGAGTTGGGTGTGAGATCGTCAGGAGTGAGTGGGCGGCACCGCCTTTTTCCCGCCACCACCTTTTCTGCCATGGGGCGTCGTGGTCAGACGAAGGAAACCGCTGAGGAAGACTCTGCGATCAATGAGTGGGTGCGGTGTACGACATGCAAATCGTGGCTCGTCTTGGAGGACACGCCGTATGACACCGTACACGGGAAGACCCTGCTTTCAAGTGCTACCAGGGCATAAGGATGAACGTTTTGCGAGATGAGCTCACTACCTACGCTGCTAAAGCGAAGGTAAACTGGAAGCTGGAGATCGCCAAACCTCAAGGCGCGGTTGGACGCCGAACTCACCGCGAATGAGGCGGAAAGAAGAGGCCTGAAAACGGAGCTTGAGGCGGAGAGAAGAGGACTGCTCTGGAAGAACAAGTGGGTGAACTAAGGCAGACGCTGAGCGAGCTGTTTTCGGGGACAACTCGTGCGCGGAAGCCAGCCGCTGTCGAAACAATGGCCGGGAATCGGTGGGCACCCTAAAGGAGCAAACGCCAGGACAGCCCACGCCAGAGCCACGCAGAAGTGGAAAAGAGAATACAAGTGAAAGTGAAGAGGAGGAGGCCAGCAGCTTAGCCGATACTACGCAACCTGTCACAACAGGAAGTACTCAAACAGTGACAAAATATTTCCAGCAGCAGCGCCACCAAGCACTTGAAGTACGAAGCTCAGAGTATAGATCCCAGACAAAAGGGGAGAAACATGGGAACCCACTTGGACAGGGAAGGAGAGGCCGAAGTGTCTTCCTATACAGGGATCACAACGCCTACCTTATGAAGTCCGCTATACTATAGGCTTCAAACTGGCACAAGAGAGTGCACATCAGGACAGAGACAGACGCAACCCTCCAAAAGGCGTGTGAGGCCCTGAATAATGCAGCAGGTGCCTGGCAGGTGCAGGAGGCCCTGGTGGTACTGCATGGTTTAATAAATGGTACAAGAAAGGAGGATTGGCCAGCCGAGGAAGCCTTTCAGAAAGTGACATTCCACCTGGATACGTGGTAGCAGCGGGCTCCACAGCACCGCGACCACCCCCACTGGGCTTGCAGTGTGGAGCGAAGGAATGAAGAACGCATGCAAGGGCCTCGGGCATCGAGTGGAGTTCATACCAACAACATCGGCGTTTGAACAGCAACAGGACATGTTGTACAGCGAGCGAACAGCAAATGAACTTGGGCGGTGACTCAGGCGCAGAGCCTGCTCTTATTTAGGGATCCACCGTTCCAACAAAGCCAGAAGAGGGCCCAAGCCAGGAATACACCCTGCAACCCCCTTTATAGAGGCCCTGGGCCAGACGCTCACCAAACCGATTGGGCTCACCAAACCGATTGAAAGGGAGAAACAGGTTGTGGGGAGGCAACCCCTAGAAGAAAATGCTGAGCAGCACAGTGAGCAGGGAAAAAGGGTGGCGGTTGGAAGAGTAGACCCTGTTGGGCATAAAGGGGATGTTACTAAACTTCACACACAGCGAAGAAAGAGAAGACAACGACAGAGCAGAGGCATAAGTAAAGGCAAAGGATTTTTTACCTAAACATGCAAGGGGGTCGACGGGAGCAAAAGTGGGAAGAACTTTACAACAATCTACAGAAGCAAGAAATCACAGTCGCAGAGCTTATCAAAACCCGTCTACACAATGAAGAAACCCCACCACAAAACAGACTATATATGGGAATTATGCGAACGTATGCGCTAAGAGCGACACAAGACAATACACACACGACACAAGCGCATATATGGGAAGACAAACCGCCTGGATGGAGAAAGGGGTGGTGGCCTAGGCTTTCTGTACGGGGTTGGTTCCAATTGGGAGAGGATTCCAGGGAAATGTCAGGAACACATGTGGCTGACAGGAAATTTGGGCACCCGCAAGACAGCACTGGGCCTGGCCTACCTATGGACAGGACAGGGGGCGTATCAGAAACACTCATACTCTGAGGTGCATAGAGACCGATATGGCTGCCATAAGCAATATGCCAGTTTTTATTGTAGGCGACTTCAATGCCCATATCGAGGATCTGAGTTGTGTGACGGACAGAGTGGACGGATTGCTCCTGGACTGGTCCCAAAGACAAGACAGTGGTTGTCAATACCGCAGACAAGTGTAGGGGGAAGACAGCTTGGACCATGCACAAGAAGACCAGGAGCATAGACTACTGCTTAATAGCGCATGCCCTTCTGCCTCAGCTTCAAGAGATGGTGATTGATGAAGGCTCCCAAAGCATCGGAAGCGACCACAACAGTTTTGTGCTGTCATTTGGAAGGGAGGGACACACACAAGTTGACAGGACACACCCAGAACATCGGAATGATTTGACACCGACAGAAATTGAAGATGTTGTGGCACTGCTGGAGAGTGAAGCTGAGGGTGTAGATGGGCAATCATACGAATACTTAGAACTCGGGATAAAAAAGGCAATAGCTTCAGTAAAAGCTAGCCGGCCAATCCAGAAGTACTCCAGAAGACATAGGCTCCGCGGGTTCCCGAGCATCCGCAGGGACATCCCCGCAAGGGGATGATGGTGAACTGTGCATCACCACGGACCCGAGCACCCGCGCCTCGCCGTGCGTGGCATCGCCGTGTCCGGGGAAAAGGGGATCCTGGTGGTTGAGCCGATGCCGAGCGTTTGGACCCTTAAGGCCCCTCGGCGGAGGCAACACACCACTTTGGCCCCAGCTTCCTGTAGACGGCACCTCCGGCCTGACCCGACCGGGGGAAATCGGCAGTCGTCTTTTACTTATCCTCCCCTCCATCTTTTACTTTCCTATCATCTTTCTTACAACTCTCCTGTCTCCTCCTCCTTCCTTGGTTTTTTCCTTTTTCCTGGCGGCTAGGGTTAACCCTGTGTGGCGAACTATCCTGGGTTTCGTCATATTCGGTTATAGCAATGGTGTACAGCTGGCGTGGGCAGGACTTGTTTTCAAGTTCCTGTCCTGTCCCCTAGTTGGGCTCCATGGTGGGCGGCTGGCACCAAGGCCGAAGAACAAAATTTTTTATGGCTTCCTCCCTGCTTAATAATGATCGCCCTCTGAAAAGAGGACGGACCGATGTCACAACACAGTTTTTCAGCAAAAAGAAGACAACTTTTCCGAAGTACCACATCGTCCACAGTAAAGAAACAGAAAAGCCAGCCAGACAAATATCCCCGTTCCTTGTTTCAAGAGTTCTTACAGAATCCCTGGGCCCTCAGTACAAAGTCACAAAGTTGGCTTGTGGTGACCTCCTCCTCGAACTGCTCGACATAACTCAGATTTCAAAGCTTGCAAACATAGAAACTTTTGGCGATATTCCTTTCTCTGTTACACCGCACAGATCATTGAACACAGTACGTGGTGTCATCTCAGATAATGATTTCCTGCACCTAACAGAGGAAGAGATGCTTGAAGGACTGAACCCTCAGAATGTTACCAGCGTCCACAGAATTACAATCCGCAAAGACAACAAAGAGATTCCGACAAAACACCTGGTCCTGACGTTTGCCTCATGCACCCTACCCGAGTCAATCGAGGTAGGCTATGCAAAAATCTCCGTTCGCCCTTATATCCCCAACCCTAGACGCTGTTTCAAATGCCAGAAGTTCGGTCACGGCTCCCAGAGCTGCCGCGGCCGCAAAACCTGTGCTAAATGTGCCTCCAATGACCACCAATCAGACGGCTGCGACGCCGCGCCACGCTGTGCAAACTGCGAAGGCGAGCACGCTGCTTACTCAAGGTCTTGTCCTGCCTGGAAAAAAGAAAAGGAAATCATTACAATAAAGACAAAAGATAATATCACTTTTAAAGAGGCAAGAAAGCGTTATGCAATGTCGCAAGGCACTTTCTCCTTAACACCCCACACAAACTTCGCCGATGTGGTGCGCGGGCGCGGCGCATCACACCGGTCTCAGGCACCTGTTCAGTTCACACCTAGTGAGGCTGAGGCAGGGCCATCCGCGCCCCTGGCAGATGCAGCGAGAGCTGCTATGCCACCCCCAACAACGGGCCGGCCGTCCTCCAAGTCGGCAGCCCGCAAGGCTTCCCCCGTTCGGGAGAAGTCTACCACCCCCCTGCCCGCGGGTTCCCCGCGGAACTCCAGCGCCTCCATGGAGGCGATGGATACAAGTCAAAGCTCGCCTCGGTCGCAACGGCGACGGGGCTCTCTTGACCGGAAAAAAGAAAAAACCACGATAACAGGCCCTCAACAAGGAGGGACCTGAGGTCTCAAAACACTCCTCCTTAAAATAATCATGGCGTTCCTTATCCACTGGAACTGCCGTGGAATTTTAAATAACTACAGCGATGCAACAGATCTCCTACGCTCTATGTCTCCTGTAGCACTGTGCCTTCAGGAGACCAATTTGGGACCTTTACAAAAAAATATTTTTAAGAATTACAAAGTCTTTCGCCGTGACCGTGAGCAGGCAGAAAGGCTCTCTGGAGGTGTTGCTGTCGTTGTTAAGAGCGGTGTTGCAACACGTGAAATCCAGCTGCAGACGAATTATGAAGCCATTGCAGTCACCGTCATTAGCTTTAAAACAATTACCATATGTTCAGTATACCTTCAGCCACACCTCACAGTAACACTTCATGACCTAGAATCACTTTTTAATCAGCTACCAGAGCCATATCTGGTAGTTGGGGATTTTAATGCACACTCCCCTTTCTGGGGGAGTGAACAGACAGACACTAGGGGTCGTATATTAGAAGATTTTATTCTGTGCAATAATGTTTGCCTACTCAATACAGGCAAACCCACATATTGCTCTCCAGCCTCAGGAAAAATGAGTTGCATAGATTTATCTTTTAGCTCTTCTTCCGTTTTTACCGATTTTAAGTGGGATGTTCTCGATAACCCGTACGGAAGCGATCATCTTCCGGTAGTGATTAACTTTTCATCGCCACCATCAGTCATCCCTAGTAAACCACGCCGTTGGAAACTACACCTAGCCGACTGGCAACTATTTAGAGAAAATGCTAGCCTGGAGAAATTATTTTCAAACAGTCTTAACGTTGACGAACTGAATGAAATTTTTACAAGCTGCATTATTGATGCTGCGTGCCAAGCTATTCCGCAATCGTCAGGAATAGTACGACAAAACAACAAGGTATGGTACACGCAGGAATGCCGGGAAGCAAAAAAGAAGTAAAATAAAGCTTGGGGAGTTTTTCGAAGGTACCCAACTCAAGATAACCTCATCAACTTTAAAAAGACGAGAGCAAAAGCTCGGTACATCCGCCGAAATGCCGAAAGAACATCATGGAGAAGCTACGTATCATGCATAAATAGTTCAGTTACGTCCAAAAAAATGTGGGAACAAGTCCACAAGTTTAACAGAAGCTTTTCTCCTTACACAATTCCTTTCTTAACAGCTCCAGGTACACAGACAAATATAGAGGAACAGGCAAACATCTTGGGAGAACATTTCTCAAACATTTCTAGTTCTTCACACTACACAGAAACATTTTTAAAGCATAAACATGCAGTGGAGAAACATAGACTTCCAACAACGGGCTGCACAAAAGAACCGTACAATGGTTTAATAACACTCCAAGAAATAAACGAAGTTCTCTCGGCCGGAAAAAAGACAGCACCTGGCCCTGACAATATACATTACAAAATGCTAGCACATCTTTCCCAGCCATCTGTGGAGGCGCTCTTGAAGTTTTTTAACCAAGTGTGGGTGCTCGGAAGATTGCCGAAAGCCTGGAAGAAAGCAGTTATTGTACCATTCCTGAAATCTGGAAAACAACCAACATCCCCTACTAGTTACAGGCCGATAGCCCTTACCAGCTGCCTTGCCAAATCATTCGAAAGTGTGCTGAATAAAAGACTAACTTTTCTGATTGAATCTCTTGAGCTTATTGACATCCATCAGTGCGGTTTTAAGAAAGCATGCTCAACAACAGACCACTTAACTCGCCTGGAAAATACTGTCCGAGAGGCTTTTATACACAGACAGCACTGTCTTGCCGTCTTTTTTGACCTCGAGAAAGCATACGACACCACCTGGAGGTTCGGCATCCTTCGTGACTTAGCAGATCTTGGCATCCGTGGCAGGATGTTGAACTGCCTGAAGGACTTCCTTTCCGACCGCTCATTTCAAGTGCGCCTAGGATCAACCGTGTCCAGGGGCTTCGTTCAAGAGAACGGGGTTCCTCAGGGGCGTATTTTGAGCACGACATTGTTTGTTATTAAAGTAAATTCCATAGCCAAAGTAATACCGAAGGCCATTATGTATTCCGTCTATGTTGACGATCTGCAAATAACCTGCACATCCTCAAACCTGGTAACATGCGAGAGACAAATACAGCTGACAATGGATAAACTGGTGACCTGGGCAGACGAGAACGGTTTCCAGTTTTCCACACAGAAAACCGTGGCCATTCTTTTCTCTATTAAGCGAGGCTTACAGGCTGACCCATTTATACACCTGAACAAAACACAGCTACCGGTGAAAAATGAGCACAAATTCCTAGGCGTAACCTTTGACAAAAAGCTCACTTTCCTGCCTCATATAAATGCACTGAAAAAGAAAGCCTCCCGATCCCTCAACATACTCAAAGTACTGTCACGAAAACATTGGGGTGCCGACAGGACATGCCTTCTAAAAATTTACCGCTCTGTAGTACGCTCTACCCTTGATTATGGATGTATAGTGTATGGGTCAGCGAGACCATCATACCTTAAACGACTAGATACAGTGCATAACTTGGGTTTGCGTCTCTCCACTGGTGCTTACAGGACATCACCCATTAACAGTCTTTATGTAGAAACCAACGAACCGTCACTCGAGGACCGAAGAACCATGCTCACGTGCTCGTACGTTTTAAAAATCTGTTCGCTTCCCAAACACCTATGTTACCCCATAGTCACAAAGTGCCCATCAAGAACACTTTTTAACAACAAACCACAAGCTATCAGGCCACTCCTCCTGCGTTTTGAAGAGATGTGTCAAAACCTCGGAGTACTGGACACTTTACCTGCCATTGCTCGAAGACGAGCTCCACTGCCTCCATGGCACAATTTTCCGGCAATCTGTGATTTTACCCTTACGCAGTTCCAAAAAAAACAAACTCCAAAACAACATATAGTACAGGAATTCCTTGCACTCGAAGAAAAATACAGTAGTTTTACGGACTTTTACACTGACGGTTCAAAAACGAATGTTTACGTAGGAAGCGCAGTGGTGCGAGGAAATTCGGAGACAGCAATGCGACTTCCACAGTGCGCATCCATCTTCAGCGCAGAATGTTACGCAGTATGTGTGGCAACAAAAAAAAATATTAAATGAGAACCTCAAAAACACTATTATTTACACAGACTCTTTAAGTGTACTTACAGCCCTCCACTCTAGAAACGCAGCCACTCCCATACTTGGGGACATCATACACAACATTGTAACAGCAACAGCTCGAGGACAAAACATTAAACTCTGCTGGGTCCCGAGCCACGTCGGAATAAAAGGAAATGAGAGAGCAGATTTGTGTGCCGCTCAAGCTCGGGGCAAGGAAATAAAAAAAGTAGATATAACCTTTAATGACTGCATGAAATTAGTTCAACAGAAATTAAGACAAAAATGCAGTCGCGTTGGAACAGCGAAGTGAATAATAAACTGCACTTTGTAAAACCAGTTTTGGGTGAATTTGAGTCATGTGTGCACCAGGAACGTTTTAAAGAAGTGGTTTTATGCCGTCTGCGAATAGGCCACACGCACCTCACGCACAACTTCCTGCTAACAAAACAAGATAAACCTGGTTGCGAGGAATGCGGAGAAGAACTTACTGTTAACCACATTCTATTCTCATGTGTGAAACTAGAAAAACTAAGAAAAAAGTACTTCACTCAATTTTACCATGAATACATTCCTTTCCACCCAACATTGCTCTTAGCTGATAATGCCATTGTTAACATACCCTCCGTTTTTAGCTTTTTAAAAGCAGCGGGCGTCCTCGAAAAACTGTAATTTTTGAACCACTGGTTCCCTTTATTACATGATACACCTCAGCCACTTTCTCATTCCTGAGAAGTAGGCTGAGGCTTTTTTGATTGGTTGGGAGCCTCAGGATCCTTGCCTAGCCAAGGATAGCCGCTAAGGCTGCCTGACCTTCTTTAAGGCTTTTACCATTAGCGATTTCCAAATTTCTTATCTTCTTTTACTAGGCAGCACAATGTTTTTAGGTCATCTACGCCATCGGCATTTTTTGATATTCGTAAACATTCTACAGAAAGCCAATTCTACACCTTGAGTTTGGCGCATGATGGCCTTAGCTGCCTATGTGCCATAAAACCCAACACAAACAAACAATTCTATATCTTGAGCTTGGCGCATGATGGTCTTAGCTGCCTATGTGCCATGAAACCCAACACAACTACTGTTCGTTGCCCGTCGCTAGAACTTAACGGTTGATCGTACTGTTCTAGGAGGCGGCAGTTTGCTTGATTATGTGATGGTGACAATGACAACAGCAACCCAAATAACACACAAGTGAAACTGGTTGATGAACAGTGCAAGCGATGCCGTGTAAGAAATGATTGAAAAGAGGACTTGTGAGTTAAAGTTGACGCATGTCTCAAACGGCTTAACTTTATAAAGTAATTGATTTTACGTGAAGTCTCAACCTAAGTCGGGATACGAACCCACGAACCTTCCTTGGGTGGCAAGTCAGGCACGCTGTAGCGACTAGTCCATGTAGCAACGTGACCTAGCTGAGGTACAAGGGAGGGGAGTTGATGTCGGCTTAGTTTGAAGCTTAGTAATGTGGTAATTAGTGGAGTGAAATAGACTTGCTAATTAGTTAGACACTAATTAGATGAACTTTATGTGCGTAAACTGCAATGTGGAGGAGTTCAAAGCCAAGAATATGGAAACTGTTGTGGCAGTTGTGATAAATGTGTGAATGTGAACAAATAACAGTGATTGTGCGGGAAGAGAAACTACTCAAGGGAACCATTAACCCTTCGACACGCTATGTACACAGTTGTGTACAAATCAGTCTCGCTGCTTTTTCTAAGGATGGGCTGCTCTTAGCAATGATTTTTCGTTTCAGGTGAATTTCGCATCTTTCACGGCGAAAATAGGCTAGTTTTTATGGCATTATGCAAACACAGTAAATAAAATTTCGCAAAACAGCGAGCGGTGTAGCATGTAGTCCGCCATTTTTGTGCTGACCCATTTTGCCGTCAGTTGTAACACTTTTTTTTTTCGCAATTTCAAGCGTAATGTGCCCTTCCGGAATAGAAATTATCTCCACGATTCTTCGGGTGTTTGCTTGAAAAGCCGCGGCATTTCGATGTTACCATTTTCATCAATTATGCCACTTCGTACAAAATTTTGCGCGTTCGTACGTTTTGCTACGTTTGGCTTCGCTTGGAAAATCTGCTCCGTCGCTCTGTACTATACCACTGGTTATCTGTATTATTAGTGTGCGCAAATGAGGGAGACGGAGTAGCTATAGGGAGGACATTGGCGAGCGAGCTCAGGAAAAAACAGATGACCTTAATTAAGCAACACCAAAGGATGAGTTTAGAGCATCGACGGTGAGGCAGAACTGTCACTGTGGAAAGTAATGAGCGACATCTGGAGCTGTAGCGTGGGGAAGATTGAGCAAGCACCAACTCACGGAGGACGCCTGAAAGCAGCTAGGAGGAAAAAATACACATAACGCTACATATATATATATATATATATATATATAGCAGCTAGGAGGAAAAAATACACATAACGCTACATATATATATATATATATATATATATATATATATATATATATATATATATATATATATATATATATTTATGAAGGGAGCTAACAGTCACCGAAACCAAGGTGCATAGGGGAACGTTATTTTTTTTTTTTTTTATGTGGTATGCTTATCAGTGGGATAATAATACTTGGATTAACAAATAGCTTAAAGAAAATTACTTATAAAGCAGCAGAAAAAACAACCATGCCGCCGGTGGGATCCGAACCCACGACCTCCGAATATCGCGTCCGGTGCTCTTACCAACTGAGCTACGGCGACGGCTGTCCAATCTGCTGCTCTCGTGGGTATTTAAGTTTACTAGGTGTAAGCGAGCCTTGAGAGTGTTCACCAGCGCCACCCTCGACCATAGCGGCGGACGTAGCACGTCCTGTAATACCGCGAGCGTGACGTAGAACGTCATCTAACGGCGAGGGCGGAAACTGTGCAAGAGCCCTCTTATGCTACCTATGGCCTCAACACTGCCAGAACCGAGACCCTCGTTAAGCTATTAGCAGACAAGTTAAATGAAATGAGGGGCCCGTTTGACAAATTTATGAAGGGAGCTAACAGTCACCGAAACCAAGGTGCATAGGGGAACGTTAATTTTTTTTTTTTTTTTAAGTGGTATGCTTATCAGTGGGATAATAATACTTGGATTAACAAATAGCTTAAAGAAAATTACTTATAAAGCAGCAGAAAAAACAACCATGCCGCCGGTGGGATCCGAACCCACGACCTCCGAATATCGCGTCCGGTGCTCTTACCAACTGAGCTACGGCGACGGCTGTCCAATCTGCTGCTCTCGTGGGTATTTAAGTTTACTAGGTGTAAGCGAGCCTTGAGAGTGTTCACCAGCGCCACCCTCGACCATAGCGGCGGACGTAGCACGTCCTGTAATACCGCGAGCGTGACGTAGAACGTCATCTAACGGCGAGGGCGGAAACTGTGCAAGAGCCCTCTTATGCTACCTATGGCCTCAACACTGCCAGAACCGAGACCCTCGTTAAGCTATTAGCAGACAAGTTAAATGAAATGAGGGGCCCGTTTGACAAATTTATGAAGGGAGCTAACAGTCACCGAAACCAAGGTGCATAGGGGAACGTTAATTTTTTTTTTTTTTATGTGGTATGCTTATCAGTGGGATAATAATACTTGGATTAACAAATATATATATATATATATATATATATATATATATATATATATATATATATATATATATATATATATATATATATATATATATATATATATATATAGGAAGCCAACAGCCTAGACGCCAATGCCATTAGCAATTTTAATAAGACAATTAAGTTGTCCGCAGCGTTGCACAACAGCAGCATTATACTCGGGGATCGTTTCCTGGAAACCCCGCCGCCGAAGAAATGTAAACGGCGTAGAACAGGTTCTGCAGAAGATCGAGACTTGTTTTCCGGAGGTACTCGTTGTGCATGGGGCCGCTCGCAGCGTCGATCGTTGGCTTGTAACGTCAGGAAAAGCTTTTTACGTCGATCATTTGATCATGGGACGGTGATATTGCTGTCAGCCACTGGTGGGATTAGCCTTGAGATTATTCTGCCAGCTATTGCTGCACTGAGCGACTCTCATAGATGTTATTTAAATGCGAGTTTTTGAGGCACGTATACTTGTGACCTGGCAGATCTACGCCGCCACGCGCACAAACACCTACAATGGTTGTCATCTGCTGCTGTCGCCATTTCGAGCCCAGACTAGCGCCTTCAAGGAATTTTAAAAGACGGAAAACTTCCCTCCTATATGACCGGTTTCTAAGGGGGTAAACTGTCTAGAAGTGAACGGTATGGTGATCCTGCCCTCTTGAAGGAAGCGAGCACGACGCAACGCATGAGGAACAAAGCGGAGACGATTCCAGACCCGTCTTGTGCTTCCACGCTGTGTTATTGCGGGCAGAACCCATGCGAATGCAGTTTTAAGCAGCCTTTCTTTTTCAAGTGCGTGCGAGTTGCTGCGTGGAGATCTCTTCTGTGCAGCTATAGGCGTGTCATTTCTAGATAGCTCGCTTGCACAGCAACACTCGGTTCATTCCGTCGCTGGAACACCGCGGTGTGGAACGCGTGCCAGGTTGCGCCGTGAGATGATGAGCCCGGGCATGCGCATGCACCGAGACCATGGCCGAGCAGGTGCTAGACGTGTCTCTATAGAGGGGCCTCGTCAGCCGTGCCACTTCATAGCCGACCAGCGCTTCCGACGCATTCAGCACGCGCACGTGCCCGATCGCCTGCGGTTTCAAGACCTGCACTTTAAAAAGACGGCGTGTGTTCCGCGCTCCGGGAATGCGACGAATGTCGTTCTGCACGAAGAAGATGCGAAAAAATTCAAAATCGAGACGCGCTCTTTTGCGGCAAAATCTTGCACCGTTGTCCTGCGCTCTAGCGCGATCGCGCGCAACGCAGCATAAGGCACATTTATTCAACCTCCGGTTAATCGAACAGCGAATGTCCCCCGGCTGCGTTTTGATACCTTTCCGAGCAAACGAGAACTTGAGCCGCAGCTGGCGTGTCGAAGTAGCGACACCACCGCGTTATTGAAGAGAGGAAGGACTCGGACAGAATGTGCGCAGAGCCATGCGCCGATTGCACTGTTGAGTGAGCGTCTTGTGATGCATGCATGACCCTTTGCTGTGAGCTCGCGGTTTTTCGCGGGTTGCCTTGCTCCGTCTTGATCGTCCGATGCGCTCAGCGCTTCTGGCCTGGAGGCCCATGCCGTGTCCCTGCGCGGATATCCGCCTCTTCTTTCTCAAAACCCGACCCATGAGCCGCACCGTTGGGCACGCAAGCAAACCCAGTTAGCCTCGGAAATTTTGAAAATGTTCGTTGCTCCAAGTGCAGAACGACTCGAACTTGAGTGCTTCCCGTGCTCGAGCACACCGGGGGAATGAGTTTGCCACTGCGCAGAGCGTTGTGACGCATCTCTTCCATTTCGCAGAAAGTTGCCGCATCCTTCTGACTTTCGTTCCCCTTGCTCTTTTTACGCTACACACTGCTCGTCCGGCTGGCGCCGTGGTAATTCTTTCCTGCTGTTTAAGTGGTGCGCGTTCTTCACTACTTCTCTGCAGGGCTCTGCGTGTTTTATGAGGATGCAAACGAAGCCTCGCATATAGCGGCACCGTTCTGGCTGCGGATAGCTCGGATTTCCATTTCAACCTCCCGCTTTCAGGAGACTTTACGGCCGGTCATTTCGTTCGCCCGGCAGCTGTTTTCTTCCCCGGCTAGAGCAGTATACCCCGACCTCGAGCGGGGTCGAAAGCCAGCCCCGGGGTTCGAGACGCGTCTGTCTCCACCGCGCAGACCCTCCCCAGCTGCAGCCTTTTCACCAACGTCCACCCGTCTCCCCCGCGAGCGTCTTTTCAAAGGCGCCCTGGCTGAGAGTACCTTACGAGCTCTTGTGCCCCCTCCCGCGGGACCCCACTGTCGTGTGGGCGCGTTTCCGTTGCGCCTTTCGAGGCGGTGTCGCATCGAGGCCATCGAACGGCGCCGTGCACCCAGGGGGAAGGGGGGGGGGGGGGGATTGAATTTCGGGGCGCGGGATGCCGATGACAAACCATTCTCGTGCCCCGCCTCCTGTCTGCACCGTCTATGTGCTGCATGTAGCACAGCTGGAACGCTCAGCTATAAATAGCTCGGAGGAGCTCGAATCCCAGCATTTAGCACTGAAATATTTGCTATGAGTAACTCGTACCCGCTTCTTCGATAGGTGCCTGCACTTCCGTACGGTGTGTTCCAATAGGCGGTCCGGAGCACGTTTCCTTGCTTCGCAAACCGAAAAGCATGCTTCAGTGGGCGATTTGGATTGAAATCCTATGTTCTTATTGGCCGAGACGGATTTTTTGCTCCTTCGCGGGTTCACTGCTCTCATCCGGATCACCGATTGGAATAAGCCATTAGAAAGCTCTGCAGTAAAGAAAAACTGGACGATAGCGTTAATGGGTTAATGCCCATATGTGCAGAATTGGTCATTCTCTACTTTACTTTCGCATGTCCCTGGTAGTCCTCATACCACTCCTGGCGCAGTGGTGCAGCGGTTAAGCGATGCGTGCACTGCCCTGCGATGGCAGGTGCTGCCACCGATGGGGCTGGTGAGACCCAGGTTGCGCTTCCCGAGAACCTCTCGCGACCAGTCATTATTTTCACTGCCACCTGCCACGATGGACAGTTCGCACAGAATCCGGTGGGCAGGTTGTGATGACGTCGCAAGGTCACGTGTCCTATGTGGCCCATCAACCTCCTAGGTTGCTTGTCTGGGGATTTTTCGTGGATTTTTCGCTCACGGCCAATGACGCCGACGATGGCGCCTGCTTTTAACGCTGTCGCGTTGAAAGTTAACTTAGAATGCACCAGTTGGATCTCGTTAGCGTCTATGTTTGACGCATTTCTGTTTGAATGCACGGTGTTCCATCGCAGAGATACGTATAAGAAGTAGCCAGCAGACCACCTCACCAATCACCCATTTGCTGATGACATTGCTAATTTCTGCTGAGCTCGGGTTAGGGCTTGCAGCGTGTGATTGAGGACCTTGACACGCAATGTACGATGGCAGGCTTGTAATTCTTTCGAAGAAAAAAGTAATCTGAACAATCTTGGAAGGGAACCACAAAGTAAGGTGTTGGACGTTGTAAGGGAGTATATGGTGACCGCAGATTAGCACCGCAAGAAATAAATGATCAAGTGGATAAAAGTTGTCTCAAATTCATTGTGCGGGCGTTGCAATGTGGCAGCGGTTTACCGATATCCCTGAAACGGAAAGTATGGAATACGGTCGAGCCGACTTATAACAGCCGCAGTTATAACGAACGCTCGTTTATTACGAACTAGGGTGAGCTGCCGTGAAAATATATATTCTATGGCTATGGCACTGCGTCTCAGATAAAACGAACGACCGTGGCCGCACCGCTCGGTTATAACGAACCAGGGGGTTATAACGAACGAGGAGGAGCGGAGGGCATAAGTGCATCCGCTCTGGAACCAGCAGTGAGGGTTCTCATTTAATATTTTCCTGTGTCAATGCGTTCGATTCTAGAAATAACAGCGAAGCCATAGACTGGGAAAGTTAAGAGATGCTCCCACGCTTTGTTTGTGCAGTTTTTTTTTTCTCAAACCCGTCCCCGTGACGGAGGAACACAGCCAAGCAGTGTACAAGCTACGCTGCTTCGTTGCACACGCCATGTTTCCACCCACTTTCGTGTCCACCCTGAAGCTCACCTGGATGAAAGTGAAGACCAGCCGCGTATTTAAACCCATGCGCTATATACATGACCGGTGATAGCCAACACTGCATGCGTTGCCACATGGGCGAGGGGATGGGCTATCCGTGGTAGAGGTTTCAAGAATAGGAAAAAAGATGTATCCTCGATATATGGGCAGCTGGTGGGAATGTATCTCTGTGCATCTCACGTATGCATCTCAGCATTTCACATGTGCATCTGCAAATCTTTTTTTTTTCTCAGATGCAGTCGTTTGAAATGGCAATTCGCCTGACCTTGTATATTTTACCTCGGTTCTATTCGCGCGTGCCTGCAGCTCGTGCAGCGCGCATATTCGGGGGCAAAAAGGGATGTTTGTGCAAAGTTTATTTAGGTTTTAAAAAAATCTGCTGGCAGCCAAGAAAAAAAAAACACTTGGTCAGAGTGAGCCATGAAGGCTCCTCAGGAAGCTACCGTAGCTTTTATGCAGTGCATAAAAGTGAAGTGGAATTTCACACTTCTTCGGTATTTTCAAATTGTTAGTGTTTAGTAGACCTGGCTACTTTTCCGGTCGTTGTTCCGTGGCCTTAATACATTCCTCTGGTATTTTGGCACAAGCCTGCCCGAAGAAATAGCTCTGATAACGTGAAATTTGATTAAAAAAAACTGCTCTAGGCAGGCATAATAAGCCCCGGAGGCACGTTATGTATAGCAGCTAGTAGGAGCCTTTGAATCGGTAGTGTTGAGAGTGCGTCTGTAGGCAGCTAAATATATTTGAGTGCAAACAATTCTGTTGAGCGAAATCCGTTTCAGTGCAAACACTCCTATCTACTAGTCACTTAGGCTAAATTAGTTCGCCCACTTCCTAACGCTATATATGCGGATATATTCCTGTCCTTGTGGGCCTCAGCGCATCCGGTTCGCTGGCACCGCTGGCAAGGTTCACGCTTGGACGGTCAACTCTCTTATCACGGACGGAGCCGACACTACAGAGAGCCTCTGGGTATCGGCGAGGCTGTTTGCTCACGTGTAGTATTGCTCTCTCCTCGTTGCCAGTTGGGCAAAGCTGCGCAACAGCAACGATCTCTCTTATCCGGTCCCCGCTCGCCGGTCTACCACTCCAACAGCCTGAACGATTTGGGCTTCGGAGAAATGCGACTCCCGTGCTGTTTTTCGGCCGCATACCGACGCTGAATTTTTGCGAAGTACTCGTTGTGCGGTTTTTTTTTTGTCCGCATTTGACCTGTTTGCGATTCGCCATTCACCTGATTGCGTTGAGCTACTTCAGCCCATGGGGTCGCTGGATCGGGTCCCAGTCACGGTGGCCGCATTTCGATGTAAGCGCTATGCGAAAACGGCCGTGTGATGAGCGATGTCGATGCACACGGTTAACATGTTCACTGCGCCATGGGTCGCCTGTGGGTCGCGTCATTTGTTCATGCTTCGCGGGCACCAGCCGTGGATCACACAATAAAGCCGTGGGACAGATTTTATTCTGCGGTCCTCTTTCGTAGACCTCACAATAAAACTTGACCCACGGCTTCATCATGTGACCCACTATTGGTGGCCGCGCAGCACGAATAAATGACGTCACGCACCGGTGACGCGCGACGCAGTGAACGCGTTAAGGAACCCCAGGTTCGAGATTAATCCGCAGACCTCGTAGCCCACGTTTTAGACGCCACATACTTTCCATGCCGCCACTATTCGGCGCTAATGGCTTTGTGCATTGATATCTGCACGAGCAGCGCTGTCGGGCTTCTGCAGCTTCGGTAACTAAAAGTGGCTTGCATCCCAACCTTGCAATTGATGATAACTTCGATATGGAAAGAGTGACGGTCGTTTCAGATAGCTTTTCCACTTTGAGCGGCTTACAACACGTAAGAAGAGTGCTGAAGCCCTGCTCTGCAACTTGCGAAAACCTTCATGCAGGGACAAAATCCAACAGTCCTGAGCGTGGCTCTGCTCCGCCATGCCATGTTGCCCAACTGCGTACAGTGTGTACGCGCGCGTAGCGCGGCCCCTTTGCTTCGTTGGCGCGTCTCGCTTCTTCGGTCCTTTCGTGCGTCTTCGGCGATATCTTGCATGCTCTATCTTGCAGCGCGCTTGTGCTCTCTCCCGCAATCTTGCAGCTCTCGCCTGTTGGACAACCGCAAGGTTGAGACTGCCCCATCGTTAGTGTCCCTAAGGACCACGAAATCTTATCATTGTACAATAAAAGTAAACGTATAGGACGTACTCTCCTGTCTGCAGGTGTTTGCAAGGTGCATAGTGCCTCGAATAGAGGGCATCTGCGTACATTCAGCTAGTCTCTTTTCCTTGTCGTCTCATAAATCATAAATGACATCAGAGATGGAAACATACGTTGCCGTGGTTGTTTTGCGAGTATCCACTGCCGCTTCGTTCCTTATTCATTCCCATGCAATCTTCATTGCGTGCCGCGCAGAGGAATGAACCAGTCGCGTCGCCAGGTTTATATTCGTTCCTCGTACTTTCGTGACGTCAGCGTTTCGTCTTTAAAAAAGAAATCCGTGTTATAGCATCTTTCTATTACGGCTGCCGCGCAGCCACCTTTTTCCTGTGCAAGTTTTTTTTTTTTTCACCCCTGAGTATATTGCGCCCTGTATAGTGCCGACATCATGCATATTTCATCGCACCCACCACTCGCTTCAAGTTTTCCGGCCTCGTGCCAGAGCTGTTAGCTGTTCCATGTGCCACAAAACAACTGAGACGGCCTCCTTTCAGAATGTGGCATCATATCTGCCCTTCATCGTTTGTTGAAAATTTAACGAGTAACCTTTGTAACTGGAGGCGTGTGACATCGCTACTTTCCATTTTTGTGCGTTCATTTCAGTTCGAACTGAAAAAAAAAAGGAAACGATAAACGTACGCCTAACTTTTTTTTTTTGAAATTCGGCTTTAACCGAGAAAAGTTAGCATCATTGAAGTGCACCCCACAGCTTGCTGGCGATTGAGTTCTAGTTTCAATCACTCACGAGAGATAATTGACGAGCGCGGAATATAGGATCCCGTGACAAAATGGAATCGTTGGATTAAATGTGCAGTTGTGTGCTCTGGGGAGCTTCGTTAATTCGTTACTTTAGACGGCGGTTAAGATAGCGTCTACACCGCTCATAAGAGGGGCTCAGTTTTGCTACATCGGAGAAAGCTTTGTGAGCCTTCTGACATTTGACGCTTGGATTTGGCTTTAGCGTTGACGCTGCGCCGTTGGTCGCCACAGCACGGCCGGACTGCACGCGCTACCCTCGAGACGGGCTGTGGCCGCAGCAGTTCGTTTCTCGGCAGTGTCGACAGGTGGCGCGTCGGTGTGGTTTAGTTTATCTCTGCAAGGATGATAGCGAAATGGTGAAAGCGTGCACAAACCGGCGTTGGCGAGCGAAGATCAGTGGAGGGAGAGGTCACAGTGCAACGCTGAGCTCCGTATGCATGCGCACTGGGCATAGTGCAGCAAAATCGCGGCTGTCGAATGTATTGCGGCGCACCAGAGTCGGCGCTGCTGCCTATTTATGCCTGTCTCACATGCAAACAGCGAAAACGCTCGCGATTTATGCCGTCGCTGCGCAGAAACCTGTTCCGAGCCGTCGCGTCGGCTCTAACGGCCAAAGCGACGAGGTTCCAACAAGTTGGAAATTCGCTTACTAGCTTGCATGTGAACCAGACTTTACTCTCTGATTTATTTTAGACGCACGCTGGATGCAGAGTAAGAGGCTCCGTCGCCTCATCAAGTTTGGTCCTAATAGCGCCTTCTTCTCACAGGCGGTCATCACCTATTTCGAGCCATTGCTTTGTCAAAGTGCACGCATGGTTTGTGTATCCGTAACAAGCCAGCGTCTCCGAAAAGTGTCACGTTCTGGCTGCCGCGGCGGTGATATGCTCCCATCACCGCCGCCCTCGCGTGGACTACAAAATTCGAAGCCCCCTGGCTCCTTCTAGATTTCTGTAGCGGTCACTTTTTCTTTCCAATTCGAGGCTTTGCTCTTTTAAAGCGATTGCTGCTTCCGTAGTTCGTTACATGAGTGAAGGCGTGACAGGTGATACTCCTTTGTCACCTTTATGGGGAGCCTTTCGGTTACGACAGGACGAATGCCAGAAAAAACAGCTTTGACTCTGTAGTCTTCATCCACATACTCTGAACAAGTTACACCACGATTGGCTGCCAACAGCAATCTATAAACGTGGAGAATTTCATTAGGCTCGATAGATTAGATGAGGGCTTAATCGCAGTTTGAAAACTACGCGACGCATTACACGCCGCTTCCGCGGACGGCGTCCACAAGAACCGGCGGCACTGACCTCACAGCCACCTGAACCTGCTCTGCCCGCGCACTAAAGTGGCTTGCATACAACTTCAGAACGCAGCGGCAATTGCCCCTCAGAAGAGGCCATCAGCCAACGGTATCGACCGACTCTCATGGCGTCGCGGGATCCCCTTGCACCTGCTAGCGTGACGTCGCTGGGGGCTGACAGGTGCGAGGCGATAAGCCAAGACGTCATGACAATCAGTCGACACCATCCGTGGCCTGGGGGGACTCCTTTGAGGGGCATTTATCGCATCGTTCTTGAGTTGCATTCAACTCAGGAGCGGCGAAGCGCCGAATGCTTCTCAAAGGGGGCCCTGCAATGGCGTCAACCGATTGTCATGAGGCCGCGGATAATCCCTTAATCCGTGGCTTATCCCCTTTTACCTTAAAGCCCCTGCGGTTTCGCACTACCAGGTCCAAGGGGTTAACCACGTTGTAATGTTAACTGGTCAACGCCATTGGCTGGAGGGCTTTTTTTAATGGGAATTCGCCGCTTCGTTATTGAGTTGTGTCCGACTATAGTAATGCTGGGTGCAACCCCGTTCGCGCGGTTTCGGTCGCTTCTGACCGACTGCGCTCGTGGATGTAAGTGCTTGCCCAGTCGTTTAGCCACAAACGTTTCGCTTTTAGTTGAGTGTGAAGAATTAAGTCCGCAGCATGGATAGTATGCTGCTCGGTCGATTGAGGTTAAATATGCTTCGAATATCCCTTTGGCACCCTCGGGTGTATTTTGTTTAACGTTTCATTTATCTGTACTTTGACTTCTTTGTCGTATGCATGGCGAAGCGTGGTTCCAGGCGCGGCAGTGTTCAAAACACGCAGGGAGGACCTCCTGCGTTTGCAGGATTTCTGGGGAGCACACTTACGCACCAGATACTAAAAGCTGCTTGGTTATCTTCAACTTATCATCGCCAGCTGGCAGAGATTACCCCGGGTGTGGCTTGTAGAAAGTCAAGGCATACACGGTGGGTAAAGCGCACCGCAAAGATCTACAGCACTGCCTCTGTCGTTGACGACCGCGCGTTGCTAGTGCCGAGAAGCAGTGCCCGGTGACCGTGTCTAATGGGAAAGGGACGAGGCAAAGCCTCCTGGAGAGGCCAGGGGGGAATCACCAGGACCGAAAAGATCTGCTTTTATTTCTGTTGTTTCATTTTATTTTGCTTTCTCGTGAGGTTCTTATTTTGGCATATTTTCTACAGTCGGGCATTGCTTTCTTTTGTGCAGTATGCGGCGTGGTGACAGCAGATTTTCTAAGTGGCCTTGTCCACTGGGCGGCCGACACCTGGGGAAGTGTGGAGCTGCCAGTCATTGGAAAGGTGCGTACACTGCCTGCCTTACAGTCATGCCGGTCGGCTGCACGCTGAAGCGCTGTATTCAGCCGACTGTCCGGAGGGGTACCGCAGAACGCTCGTGTGCTGCTGCTAGTGGAGCGAAGACATTTCACCATAGTGTTCCCACTGCTTTGAAGTGCAGCAAATTCGATTCACCATTGTGCTCCCACTGTTTCGTGGTGTTTTCTGTGCTGGCTTTATTGTTGTTTTGCTTCATAATTCGACATTTAGTGATGTCTTTCCCACACTGCCACGACCCTTACCTTTGGGCTAGCACTGGCAGTATTGTCAATAAATAAATAAACCCGTACATATATAGTAGCGCTAGGCAACAAAGACATCAGCCTAGAAGACGGGACGAGCAGTAACTTTCAACTGTAGAGCAATATTAGAAGGTATTGACGCTGTCTTCCTACTGAAGAATCAAAATTTCAGGGAGATAGATTTTTTCACTCGCAGTACTGGCGGTAAGTGCGTTAGCACACCTTCTATCTCAGTACAGGAACGCGAGATTCTTATATTGGACAGCATCTTGTGAGCGTGGACTGATTTTTCCTGATATCACGCTTATAGATTTCCATTCTGTGTGAATAAACCTTCAGTTGAAAGCTAACGCTCGTCCCGTCTTCTAGGCTGTTGTCTTTGCTATCTTGCGCTACTATGTATATGCATAACCGACTATAGCCCACCTTTCTGTTATTTACTTTCCGTTAGAGGCCAGCGGTCATTTGAGATCCTATAAAGCCAAATATAAAACCATTCTGGCATCGGTGCCATTCTTCAACGTTTTAAAATGGTCAGAGATGCAGGTTTCGCCGTGAATACTACTCAGCTGTGCAATGGCGTAAATGTCGTGTATGTTTCGCCAATTTTGTATGCACCTTTCTGCAGTAAAGGTCATTGCGACTTAACGACGAGCAAGTTGATTGGCCGAGCCTCTGAAATTGTTTTAAATAACACTCGCATCCTATGATAAAGCAAGACACGTTCTGGCTTGTTCCGTTTTCTTATTTTAGCTATGACTGAACAACAGAACTCAAAGCGCGAAAGGCAAGAAAGCGAAGAATAAAACTGAATTGTCGTTTTGGGTTCCGAACGGAACTTTTATTGACAGTATTAAAAATAGCGTTGATCCCTGTTCGTCCTCCGGCATAGATGAAATGAAAGAAAGGCGCACTGAGTGGCGTGGTGGCGTCGCCGTTTAATCACGACGCGCTCATAAACCGCCATGTTTAACGTTGCGAACTAAGCCGCTGTTGCGCTAAGATAAGTTAATTTATAGTTTCGAATTCCTCGGCCAAACAAAAAAAAACAGCGAGGGGGACCCAGCGGCCGACTGCACAAAAAAAAAATTGTGTACTCATGAGTTCAGTTTAGAGTCCCTCTGAGATCACGTGATAGGGAATTGTAGTGTTAAATTTTAAGCTTAGCGCTTGCGGTGTATGATAGGAGGCAGCATTCGCCCCTTGGACACCTTCGCACGTCGTGTGCAGCTGTCGCTGTACTTATTCTCCCGGGTATTTCGGCGCACGAAGACGCAACCTGCCACGGAAGGCAGGTTCCTTAACTTTCCTTAACTTTTCCTTAACTTTTTTTTTTCCAAGTTCGCTCAACCGACGCTAGTTCTTTTCTACAAATCATGGCCGTGCCGGTTAACTACAGAGCGGCCATCCTGCGACGTCCTGTTCTCGCCTCCGTGCTCGACGCCGTATCGGCCGACGGTAAGAAGCGACCGACGAATCCTCTGGGGGGCCGCCTCCGTCCGCCTGGAGGCCTCCTCTCATTCACGCTCCGTGAACGTGCTTTCCCTGCCGGTGCCGTGAACGACCCGCTGCGCGACGGTGCGTGTACGCCACACGCGTGGACCGTTCATCTCAGAGCCCGCTCCTCAGTTGTGCGCCGGCGCCGCATCTTGCGCGTGCAGCGAGGAAGAAGCTTCCATGTACACGCGCTTGCCTCATTTGCTCTCTGTGCGAGTATAACGCGAGAATTAGTTGAGAGTCACTTGAGACAGCGCCTCGCACTGTATTCATATCCGTGGTGCGAAATACATAATCCCTAAATATCACCCCAGCTTCCCGCTTCAAAATGCGGCGAGCTTGGCGAGCGACCAGCGCTAGGGTTTATGTCCTGATGGGAGGACGGGAGAGAAAACTTAGACGGAATAGGGCGGTCGCGGCTGGTGCATGACAGGGCCAGTCGGAGAATCTGGGAGATGAATTTGCAGTGAAAGCGGGCTGCTGCTGATGATGATGGAAAGGGGGGGGGGGCGGGGGGGGGGGCATGGCGTTCGGGCCGAGTTCCGCCAAAAAAGGTGCAGGAGGTGCAGAGTCTCGCGTGTACTCGCCTAGCATTTCGGCACTGCTGGTGAGGCAGTTCAGAGGCAGGGAGACAATTTGGGGGGAGAGGGGTTGTGTAAAAGTTTCATGCTCGGGCCATGTACGGGCCGCGCGCCACCGCTAGTACTCTCGGTATCACCGCCACGGTGGCTCAGTGGTTATGGCGCTCGGCTGCTGACCCGAAAGACGCGGGTTCGATCCCGGCTGCGGCGGTCGAATTTCGATGGAGGCGAAGTTGTAGAAGCCCGTGTACTGTGCTATGTCAGTGCACGTTAAAGAACCCCAGGTGGTCGAAATTTCCGGAGCCCTTCACTACGGCGTCCCTCATAGCCTGAGTCGCTTTGGGACGTTAAACCCCCATAAACCATGGAGCAAACTACTCGCGGTATCGCGCGACTAGCGATCGCGACGTCGCCGATGTGCGGGCCGCGCGTCGCCGTTCAATATGCTAGCGGTGCGTACCGCTCGACTGGCGATCGCGACGTCGACGATGTACGGGCCGTGCATCGCCGCTCACTGCTCGCGGTGCGCACCGCGCGTCTGGCGATCGCGACCTCGGCGATGTACGGGCCGCGCGGCACCGTTCACTGCTCGCGGTGCATATCACGCGACTGGCGATCGCGACGTCGGCGATGTACGGGCCGCGCGGCACCGTTCACTGCTCGCGACTTCGGCGATGTACGGGCTGCGCGTGTCGTCGCTCACTGCTCGCGGTGCGCACCGCGCGACTGGCGATCGCGACGTCGGCGATGTATACGGTCGGGCAGCGTTTGGTGGTGGAGGATTCGGTCACAGCGCTCCCGTTAGTATCATCCGCAGTGGGGCGTGGAGTTGTTCGAATTTCTGCCCATTGCACACAGTGCAGTCTGAACAGGGCATTTTACGAATTCGTATCATCCCGGAATTCGTATCAGCCGTATCGAGATTCGGTGTCGCCCATCTCGCAGACCACTGACAGCGCCTCAAGCGGCCAGAAAATAAAACCTGCTAGTACGTACCACCTGCAGGTGAAAATGTCCAAATGGGATTCTTTATGGTCCCAGTTCAAATGGTTTATTGGCTCATTCCCTGTAGCTGCTGGTACTATTAGCTGCTGGGACCAGTAGCCGCTGGAACCAGTAACATGCAATGCTGACAGCAGGAAAATCTATCTGGATAAGCATCCGTGTAAATAGTCCTTAGATTTCTAATCTTTCTGAAAAGTTACCAAATGTTTTAAAGAGTTGCTTAATGATAATAAGCACACTCCAAAAATTCAGGAAAGTAGAAGCAACCTACACTAAAATGTGTCACCCTGCAGAACCACGCACATCTGCATATAGCGAGAATACACAGCTTTAATCGTAGCAAGCACCAACAACAAAGCATTGCAATACACGTGACTTATATGAGAAACATACACTCACGCTAGTACAAACTGTTACTATGAGCTCATGCTTATATACTCTCTCATAAAGGGCATCCACAGCTGTTAGTGGGGAACAGTTAATAGACAGTTTCCTCACTAAATTTCAGCACTATTTTTGCAAGTTATAGCAGAAAAATTCAGAAGAGAATTAGGTGCAAAATTTTGTTAATTAAGGAATACCATTACAACATAAACAACAGAAAAAAGTTGTCAATTGAACAACAAAAAGCTCTCTGTAGGAGCCAGTAGATCCCACTTCAGAACCAGAAGTTCCCAGCAGGAACCAGAACAGGCTCCTTACGTGAACCATTTCAACCACCAGCAAACCAGAAGGCTTCCTTCTGCAACCAGTAGACCCCAGCACAAAACCAGAAGGCTTCCTTCTGGGATCAGTAGGTCCAAGCAAAAAACCAGTTAGTGCCCTACAGGGACCATTTCAATCAGTGGAAAACCAGAAGGCTTCCTTCTGGCACCAGATGAAACCATTAGAAACCAGCAGAATCCCATTAACAAATTTTCACCTGGCCATGTCGGAAGTGCCTCAAGCGACAAAAAAAAATATAAAACCTGCAACCTGCAGTTACCACTATAGGTAATTGAAACGCACCTGTTTCTACCATTCTTTACCATTTTTGCCATTTTTAACGTATTGCATAGCCCCTGTATTTAACACAAGAACAACATTCCCTTTTCAGTTGGAGCTGTGTCCCTCAGGTTTTAAGAGAGCACGAACCCTTCTTTGCTTACTAATTCTATCAAGGTAATCTGCTAAAGCGCTTGATATTGTGGCTGTTTGTTTACTAGGTTTGGTGTTACTGGTGTTCCCAAATATTTGTGCAAAGCGCGCATGGTTGTCACAGCTTTAAAGTTTATAAAACATGCATTTATATATCTACTTGTCATAAAAACAAGCCATATTCAAGGTGATTGCCAGCACTATGTTTGAAACAGGGTGCACTCCAGTTCCAGATTTTACAGTTAAAAACTCCCATAAATAGCTGCATGCACTCTTTAGTGACCAAACTTTCAATGCACTAGGTTGTCATATTTTAAACAAATTGAAAAAAAATGCGGCAGTGTTTTAATGTAGTTAAACCGAGTAGATGTGCAAAAGCATGTGTTTAGCATGATTGGCTTATGGTTTTGCTTTGCTGGGTCATCGGCATGTCCGGCAACAATATTAGTTCAATAGTAGTGAAGGGTGGTCTATTTGCACGTGGGAAGCGCTGGCGATGAAGACTCTTGCACAAGTAATCGATGAAGCAGCGAGGCGAGAGGCAGGATCACAAGGAGCAGTTTTCCAGACTCAGTGTCAGCCGGCCACCTCAAGAGCTTTGTCGTGCTTGGCGATGGCACATGATCATCTTCTTCATTCCAGTAGTAATAGTTCATGAAGATGATGATGATATGCAATGCACAGCATTAAAGTGTGTATATTAGTTCCACTGTAGTATTAGCTGATGAAGATGATGATATGCAATGCGCAATGCACAGCATGAGAGTGTATTGCAGTTTAACACAAGGCGTGATCGGCTGCAGTGATCACACCTCTTAGACTAGGGGTGTTTTCACCATTAATCTGAAGATTGGAGTTCTGCCACAAATGTTTGCAAAAAAGACGCATTCTATTGATAGCAAAGAGTGCTGATAAAGGAAAATTGCAATACGTAGAGGGCTATAAGCCCATTACGCTATCTAGTATGGACAGTAAGATTTTTGTAGAAGTCCTGGCGAATAGTCTACATTTTGCAATGTAGATTGTCATTGGACCTGATCAGATATGTGGTTTGAGGGGCCGTTCCATTCATACTAACCTAAATATATTGCCCGAACAGTGCTAGAGCTTTACAGCAACTCTCAGGAACAACTGGCAATGCTTCAAATTGACCTTGTGAAGCCTTTGATCGTGTCTGGCACAATTTTCTGTTCTCACTTCTAGAACACGTTAATGTTGGTTGAGTTCATCACAAAGGAACAAGTCTTTGCTACAATAATTGCTCTTGTTGCAGAAATAAGCATACACTCGCCAAAATTTCTGTAAAAAGGAAACACGGCAGGACTCGTAAGGTCCGAAACGTCGTGTTTCCTTTTTTCAGAAATTTTGGCAAGTGTATGCTTATTTTTGCAATATTGACTCCTCGCCAGATAGTATTCTATCAAACTCTGGACTATAATTGCTCTGCCCATTTGATTGTGAATGGTTGTCTATCACAATCTGTATCCACCTTTTCTTCTGTCAAACAGGAGTGCCCATTATCACCACTTCTGTTCTCACTCCACTTAAAGCCGCTATGTATCAGCATTCTGCTAGACAATGCCATTTGAGGTTTTCATGTCCGAGATAGTGAGCTCAAAGTATTAGATTATGCAGATGACCTGGCGTTTTTCTGCGCAGACAAGCCTAGCGTGGATGAAGCTGTTCACTTAACTGAGCAGTTTGGCAGTCGGCTGCACTTGGAAGCTGACTAGTAAGTCTGTAGTTTGTACAATCTCCGTGGACTCTTCGGCTCTAGTATTGCGTACCCCACTCTCTGTAGTGTGTACGCATCGACAAACTGCACATACGCGAAAAGGGAAAACAAAATTTACAGGGCAATCAATTTAAGTGTGCTGCGAGTGACAGCTGCAGCTGTGCCCTGACATAGGTATATGTGGCCTAAAAAGATGCTGTTGAAAGAAGCAGTTAAGGAGTGCTTTTGAGAGATACTTGCAAAGTATTTGACAGACACGTGGTTGTGAGGAATATGCAGTCATTGAACATGCTTTACTCGAAAATTGTAGATAACTTTTTTTCTGTTATTCGATGACTGCGAGGGTGGCCCTGTGGTTCGTGTAATATATGGTGAAGGTCGGGGTCGTGACGGTGCTCACGTCTTCTTGAAGCATGTTCTTTGCAGAGGTCATCACACTTCGCTGGTTTTGTTCGCCGCTGCCGTTCCTCGGGCGTCATGCGAACCTTGCGTGGTCTCCCCCACCGAGATTGTTCAGTAGTTACGGCATTGGGCCACTGAGCATGAGGACGCGGGATCAAGTCCTGGCCGTGGTGGCCGCATTTTTATGGAGGCGAAATTCAAAGGACGCCCATGTGCTTTGGGACGTTTGGTGTACGCTAAAGAAGCTCAGGTGGTTGAAATTAATTTAGAGCCCTCCACTGCGGCGTCTCTTTTTGCTTTCCTTCTTTCACCCCTTCTTTTTCTTGCCTTACAGTGTGGTTGAGGTGTACTGATCGTAAGGCAGGTACTGTGCCTTTCCTTTACCCATAACTAAATTTTTTGCATGGTGCCGAAAGTGCACGAGCAACACGCCTTGACCCCAAATGACAAATTCACCACTGTTATGGCACTGGAGGTGACAAGGAAAAGGGGAGAGTTTGTCTGACCTCCCCTGTTTTCTTTTTCTACTTCTGTTTTTTTTGCGCATGCCGCCAGGTGCCCTTCTGGTCACCATTTAGATAGGCCAAATCCAGTTGCAGGCAAGAATTGAGGCCTTCCACTCAGAAAAACATTAGTCAGCAGTGTGACCACATTAATGTGTATCTAAACAGAAGTTTCTGTATATTCACATAAGTTGCATTTACATGAATATGACAAGTAGCGCATCGATCAACTTTTTAGCATATCACATCAATAGTCACTTTTACATGAATGCTACCGCAATACATTGTATCAGCTTTTTGGCATATTGCGCTCTTGTAAGCAGGGAAAATGCGCCAAGAAAGTGCATCGCACTAATCCACCACAGAAGGGCACGTCGACTTCCCCGATGAATGGAAACAGGTGTTTAGAGGCACCCCTTCTCCTCCCTGCGTTCGCTATATGCAACGTCCCCTCTTCCAGATAATTGTGCTGAAGGTGAGAATAGCTAAAAGAGTGGCTGGCCCCCTCCGCAACATACATTGATGTCGCGCCACCTTCCCACTAGACTTTATTTATTTTACACCTCAAACACTCCTGTAAGGGATATTACATGGGGGGAAATACAGTGCAATACAAAATATTAATATGAAATAAATAACATTGGGTTTAGAGCAGAACATTTTCGATGGCGTTTCTTAAATAAGCAATGCTGGTGTGGAGTGTGCTTTTGACAGGAAGATCATTCCAGTTGGACAAAGAAAGAATGCAGGTATGCAGTAGTAAGTGCGCAAAGTACATAAACGGCTTTAGTGTGACGAGTACGAAGGGAGACTTGATGAGCTTGTTTAAAATCTGCGAGGAATAAGTGATAAAATTTGTGAAAGAGGTCAGTCTGTAGATTTTGGCCCTATCTCGAGGTCAGGTAGGTTAGCTTTAGATGGCAGTGACGCTAGAACGATAAAAGTAATTTAAGTGGATGAATCTGGCTGTGTGGTTTTGCACTAATTGAAGTGTGAGTCAACAAGAAATGTCAGAGTCCCATACTGCACATGCATGTGGTACATGTAAACAAAGGGGCATCCGCTCCAAGAGATACACAAGACAACACCAAAGCTCCTGGGGACGACCTTAGATTGTACAAACGTCCTCATTCCAAACAGGGCATATAGATTTGCTTAGATTTTCTTGTGTATGGCATGACCCACCAGTGAGCCTCCGGCGAAGTCAACTTATTGTAACCAACAACACATCAATAGTAACCTGGCATGTGTTTTTCACAGGCTGTTCGAAAAACCTGAGCGATCCCACATACGACTTCATAGCACCACTCAGTATTCATGCTGCAGAGCAAGGGCACGACGTGACCCACCAGTGACTCACGACACATTGAAGCCGTTAATCTGCAGTTATGTCACCGTCTTCAATGCTTGAGCAAAAAAACTTGGAATGCTTTATGTACAGATACATATTAATATGAGTGAGATGTACCACATTTGTCTGTTGAAGCAAATTTGTAACCAAACTAGGTTTTGGCTGCAAAAGCTAGGTGTTACACTCGTGTTACACTCTAAACTTGCAAGTTTAGAGCAGTGGAAAGAAAGATATGAAAGAATCCTGTCGATGGTACACAGTTTTTTGCTCCCAGTCTGTATGCACATTTCATTATTCTTTATCATAAGTTGCTTAGTAAGGAGAGGGCCATTGCACAAAAAAAGCGAACGGCGGCTGCCTTTAATTAGGGACACAGTGCAGTCCCCTCATGTTTGTCGCATATGGCATGGTGGTGTGAACTTTTTTTGCATCATTTTCTACTGCATATGCAACTGGTGGGTGTTTGGTTCATGAATTTTTTAAACAAAGCACACGAAACAAATGGTGAGATAGGCAAGATGAGTGCAGTAAAACTTCAGTGCCGTGTCCTTCTCAATTTCTTCAGTGCTGTGTACCATTTTGTGCACTTTCTTTCAAGAAGAGCATATGTCTTGTTTCACCAAGCTAAAAAGAGACGTAGCCAGTTCATACGAAATCAGCGACATCATCAAAGGACTTTATTACATGCCTCCTCTCATTCATCATGCGCCATATGCCTTGCACACTTGAGTGCCACAAAGAGACCTTCTCAGAATTTAAGCCACAAAGTAGGTGTATTAAGTTTACGACCATCTTAGTGGCAGCTGATAACATAGCGCATCCACACGCATGAGCAGTGAGCGGAATTGGGGCTGTCCCTGTCGGATTGTTGCTGCATGGTGACACCAAAGAAGCCCCTGTCACAGCGTTTTCAAAACAGTGCCATCAAGCCCAGACATTTGATAGGAAAGGCAAAAAGCAGTGGAGGACAACTAACTTTTGATGCACAGCTGTGCTTCTCAGTTTTAGCTGGCACTGCTGGGGTGTCTAAGGCATATGGTGATGCACTGCGATCAGTTTGGTCACCACTGGTGTGCTCTGATTGCTTTCGACTGAGCCGGAACAAGTGTGGTCCTTGCCTGTTACAAGGGAAGGGTCTATCAGGATTTTAAAGAATCTTGCTGCTAGCTCAAACATGAAACCTTGTCTGGCAGAGCACAGTGAAGGTGATGTTGACAGCAGTTTCAGCATGCTCTTGAGGCTATGAAAATCCTGATATGCATTGTCACGTGGCATACTTTTATATTCCCTAGAGCATTTTTATTCACCAGCCACATTTTGACGGAGGCGAAATGCAAAAAACACCTATGTGCTGGGCAATGTTGGCACGCATTAAAAAAAAGGGTGGTTGAAACCACTCTGGAACCCTCTACTACAGTGCCTCTATCTCACTTTCTTCTTTCACTCACTTCTTCATCCTTTCCTCGTGGCACGCTTGAGGTGTCCGCTCAGAGCGAGACAGTTACTCCGGTTTTCGTGTCCTCATAGCCAGTTATAATATTATGATTATTGCAAGTAAAGCAAACAGCCATCACACAAAATGCAACTTTGCAAAGATGCTTGTATCTGCTGTTTCTCAATATTGCCTACAACTTCAACTCATTTACTCGTAAATGTATTTATAAAAAGTTAGGTAATTAGTCTTATTTAACTATTTAGCCCGGCGCATTAAAAAATATGGCTGCAATACACAACTGCTTACAAGGGATAATTGGTTTTGTTCATGTAAAACCCTTTGTTCTTCAAAGATGTGCAGATTTAATTATGACAACTTGTAGGGTTGATGTCCAGAGTTTCTTAACAGCTGAATGGACAAAGGCTGCAGATTGATGGGCAGACACCTAAGTGCAACAAGGACTTATTTATAGACCTCAGACTCGGCATCAACTTTTCTATCATTACATGTGGTCATCCAGTGGGCATGGACATGAGATCTATAGGATTGCAAGAATAGAGGAGCATTATTGCACCTATTCTCTTTACGGGTGTAAGCACACAAGTTGTTATCCGTACACTGCACTTATGTATGCTTTTTTTTCCTGTCTTTGTTTTATGCTGCTCTCATACCTCCCATTTTTACACTTAGTTGAAAAACTGTGGTGTAGTACATAGGAAATGTTGAGCACTTGCTTAATGATTCAGGGACAAAAAAAGACTATAAATCAAAAACAGGAAACTACTAAAACCAGAAGAATTTCAAATAACGGGGCTCTCATTTGGTGGTGCAAGTAAATAATGAGCCACAGCTAGTAAAAAATTGGATTTGTGGTATAACAGTGCTAAAAGAGCATTCACTGGCCCTGCAGAAAATCAAAAATATGAGCTGTGAATCCAAATTACATTTTTTTAGCAAAGTTCTGCTGGTATATTGTACCCATAGTCATAAAATATCAGACTTAACCAGGCTCCTAAATTCTGGTTAAGTAGTCATTAGAGTGGCGAATACTAGCTGTCATGTCGCAGTGGCTACAGGCAGGGAGAAAAGTGAACAAATACCTCAGCAGCAGCTGTTTATTGAGAGAACTTATTCTCACAACAAAAGAAAGTAGCTGAGCCGTGGTGACAGTAATGCACTGTCAGGACGAGAGTGCTTGAGGCTGTTGGCTCTGTGCTATTTAAAGGGGCACCACAGTGTTTTCTTCAGTGCCAATTAATCTGATTAAATGGATGGATTCCTTGTATGTTCCAGAGACCAGTGCAAAAAAATTATATAAATCAGAGTATGCAACTTGAAGTTATTCCACTTAGAAAGTTCAAAACAAAAAGACCAGATGAAAACGCATTTCACTCGCCCATTTCACTCACCCAGTGCTGAAACTGGGTGCTACCAATCAGAATCGCGCCTTGCACACACACAGACGAAGCTTGTATGCAATTGTTGCTTAGCAGGGGCAGCCCACAGCTATGCCATAGCCTTGCATTTGACGGCATCACTCCTGTGCATATGCACATTAGACAAGCCAGGGGTGACAAACTGAACAGAGGAAGCTCCCCGATGTTCCTTTGTTGGTATTGGAATTCTTCAGAGTGTATGCACGAATCTGAGGCAGCCTGTGGTCGGGCCGTAATGAGAAGCTTGTCGAATTTCTTCCCTTGTAGGGACAACAAGAGGATGGGGGGGGCCTTGTTAGGTGTGAACTTTTTCATAATGATGTCATTCTGCAGGCAGAATGAGGACAAGCCATGCCTAAGTGATGCTGGCAGAGAAGCAATCTTGCCTTCCAGGCACAGTCGTGGCCATAATAAATGCAGCACACTTCGGCAATCAAATTCGTCTCACGTGTTTACTTAGCGACAATTACAAGATGCTTGATACATACGCTAATAAATGCTGCGGATGCGCTCCGGCATACGCCCTCAATCTTTATGTTTTCACTGTGTAACGCATAAACAGCTCAAACACTGCAGTATGCTCCATATAATTTTGGCCACACCTGTACACAAGCCTTGTGGCCTAGGGCCAAGCTGCTGTGCCTACACAAAAGTACTGGCACTGATAGGTTCCCGGAATGTATTGTCATATCTTTTCAGCAGTGGGTTGAGATGAGCTCGTGAGAGGCAGTTAGTGCCTGGGTGCTTTCATCCAGACTTGCATGCCAAGGTGATGTTGACTTCTTGTGATGTAGTCGCAGACTTCAGTGAATTAGGGGGGAAAATTGTGATGTAAATAACTAGCACTTGAGACATTTTTATTGCCCTGTGGCCATGCACATGACAGCATTCATAATCCTAGCCAGTATGCCCTTCATTGCTGGTGAGTGTACAAATGGAAGCAGAGTTCATTCTCCTGTACCTTTTTTAATAGTTTATTTCAAAAGCCTTTGCAGGGCAATGTTCTTTTCATATTAACTTAAAATCTGTAATGCATGGAGAAAGTTTTTAACAAGTGAGTAGAGAACTGTTAAGGATAACATTACACACTCATGGCCTTAAAGTGAGTCCTAGGGAGAGCTGTGGCTGCTCCAAAGAGCTTGAGTGCCGTTTGCAAATAAGTATAATAATTAGCTCTATCAAAAAAGCACTTCATGAAAGTGTACTGAAATAAAATGTTGCTGTGTTATATGGAAAAAAAAATCATTAACATTCTTTATGCAATTTTCAGGGCAGTGAACATTGTAGCCTTAATGGTATATTGAAATTATATAGATTTGCATTGCACATACCCACAAAACCTGCGAAAGGCTTGTGTGGGCATGTACATCTGGTCAATTTTCTAGCAGTACCGCACGACCACCGACCAGCCAGCTTGTTAGTGTCCTATCTTGGCACGGAGTGGTAAAAGAAGCGAGAATAGGCACATGTGTCACAAATGCACTTATCGTCACTTGTTTCGCCACTCCATGTCATAGGGCGCTGACAAGCCGGGTGGTCGACGGTTGCGCGATACTGTTAAAAAATTGGCTAGGTGTACAATTCAAGTTCATGCTATACTGTGATCATTGTGCTCTTTATGTCACTGCAAGACTGTTTCTTGATGCATGCATGTGTAATGGTTCACTTTGTATTGTGGTCAGTTTCAAAATTAATTTTGAAAGTTCTAACATTGTCTTTCAGTAAATCGGGACCAGCATAGCAGCTAAATACACTAGCAGCATAAGCAATGCAGCAGTAAAATCCCTACCCTTGATGCTACTGCAGGCATTCATCCGTCCTTTCCGGGAGCATCATATTGACCCAACATCAATCACGCGGCATGACTTCATTGAGACCAATGGGGACAATTTCATGGTGCCGATTCCAGTGCTAGCCAGCATGGCCTGGGGCTTTGCTTCCAAGCCTCCACAGGCCATTCTAGCCACATACCACTGGAACTGCTTTCTCTTCCTTCTGGCCCTGTTTGTGGCATTCACCAACCAGGTATGCGGTTTCCTCACAGTGCGGTTGAAGTGTTTATTGAGAAGTGAGACAGCTAGCTGCTTGTGAACTTTGCTGCAGTTGCAGTTCAGCAGCCCTGTGACACTAATCGTTCACCTGACATTTTTCACGTTTTGCTTTTACTGTGTTTCTGCTATTACAAAGTCTTAGCTATTGTGATTAGTTTCTCTTGGTGTACACACCATGCCCATGGAAAAGATAAAATGGCAGTGCTAGTTGCCTCCACAGAAAGCATGCTTTCTCTGGTTCTAGTTTATAAGGTTGCCAATCTCAAGTGTGTAAATCACTTTGACTCCTCTTTATACAGGCAGGCACATTTCATGTGCCATATGAGGGCTTTGTTGATTGCTGGTCACTCACTATCTTGCAGATTCACAAGTGGTCGCATACATACTTTGGACTGCCACGATGGGTGACGCTGCTACAGGAGTGGCATGTAGTGCTGCCTCGACAGCACCACCGAATCCACCATGTTGCACCCCATGAGACTTACTTTTGCATCACCACTGGCTGGCTCAACTACCCACTGGAGAAACTGCGCTTCTGGCCAGCCTTGGAAGCAGTCATTTCTGCCCTCACAGGTTGCCGGCCACGCTCGGATGACCTCCAGTGGGCGCTCAAGAAGTGACCATTCACATTTCTGCTGCTGACCTCTTCCAGGACGGTGGCTATCTGTGTCCACTGCCCCCAGCATTGCACATGCTGCTAGCTTGACTCTGGACTCAAAGAGGCATGTAAAAGGTCCCCAGGCCTCTGAGCGGCTCCTGGACGTTTGTTTCTAGTGCAAGGTCTAGTCGATGCGTGGGGAGTCTTTGTTGACAGTTTTTAGCAGCTGCTAAATGTGTTATCCTGGGGAGAGACCATAGGCATGAGAATACATGGTAAAACAGGATGCAAGGGTCATACTGGCAGCCACTGCCGTTTTTGCCAATACTTGAATGCAGTGCACAAACACTGGCCTTTAACATGCAACATGTCAGCTTGAGGTCTTCCTTTAAGCTTGCTATCGGCATTTGCACCGTCACTCCGAGTGACCTCTTGTGTACCTTACAAGGGATTTGATTGAAGTTGGCTGAGCTTTACAGGGCCAACTAAAAAGGACTTTAAGTATGATTATGGAAGGAGTGCATAGCAGTTTTCAACTTTTTTAGTAGCATATTTTGATGGGCTAATCTTCGTTAAAATAAGCACTCCTATCTGGATTTTATGCCTCTCAAAGGTTCCGTGTTATGGAATTATGCTTTAGCTACCATTATTGTTATTTGCTGGTTATTTGAAGTAGTAAATTTTTGTTTGTCTATACATGGGTTGTTTTGCTGTGAACCATGTAAAAATCTCTTTAAGTGGAACCAGGATTGTCTTTTTCTGCTGATCTCTCATCTGTGCTAATGCCTTACCCCAAACACCCAGCACTTTAACTCTACAGTGGAACCTAGTTAATCCGAACTCCAGGGGGGCTGAAATCAGTTTAAATGAAACAGGGTTTTAATTAGAGGACGTAACTGTCTTCAATAGCAAGGTTAATATTTGCCTGCAGTGTGCATACACAACTGAATTGCAGAAGCGTGAGGATGCCTTTTTATAATTGCTGCATGTAGGTTAGTGGTTGTAGTAAAGAGTTTTTAAACCTTTCTGGGCTGAGCTGCCGCATTCCACATGTGAACGGAAGCACCAGAGAACGTTGAAGATGTTGAAAGCATGGGGCTACACTGAAACTGTGAGCAGAGAAAGTGACAGCCTGCGCTGAAGCCAGGAGCTGCAGGCTCACAAAATATGCTTTGTAACCTAACTTATCACCACTAGGGCCCGGAAATCTAGGCATTTGCCTAAGTGTGCGTATAAGTGCCAAAATGCAGCATTCTAGAACTTGCCTGTCTTTTTGCTGGTTTTCCACAAAATGCTGCACAATATCCCAGAGGTAAAGCAGCAGAGATAGCAAAAAGGTATGAGAAGAGGGCTTCGAAAGATCGCCCTCTAGGAGCTGCCCGTAAGGAGTTGACGTGTTTGGTCAAGGTATTTGTTGTGCTGGTAGAGAGTTTGTGGTGAGCCAGTCATCTCGGGTTGGAGGGGGTGGGGTAGAATTGGGGACTGCCGAGTGGTATTGTGGTGTAAGAAAGCATGTGCATGTCAAGTGCAAGAAAGCATCTAAGATGCTGAGGCGATGCCAGAGGTGCTGCTTTGTGGTTTCAGGTCAGGTCAGGTCAGGTCAGTTTATAACCTTAAAAGTCCTCTGTAGGGACATCACATAAGGGGTGGGTTTTAATGCAGACAGCGTAAATATCGTGGTAATTAATCATCGAACAAAATGGTCAATTACAAATTGTAAAAATGAAGATGGGCGGGTGGTAGCAGCGATGTCACTGGGAAGGCCAGTCCAGTCTTTGGCAGTTCGGAAGAAAAAGGAGGCAGTGAAGGTGGTGGTCTGGGCACGTAGCCGTGCGACTTGTAGTGAATGGCTTATGAGATAGTAAGATATGCATGCTGCTGCTGTGATGCATGGTTGCTTGATTAAGAACAGAAAAAAACTTGTGATGAAGGGAAGGCAAATGGGACAGCGAGATGCTAGTGTTGATAAGCCGGATTCAGATTTCAGAAATGACACGCCGATGTCATATGAGTATGAGGCATGACTAAATCTAACAGTGGCCGCCGCGGTGGCTGAGTGGTTATGGCGTTCGGCTGCTGGCACGAAAGACGCGGGTTTGATCCCGGCCGCGGTGGTTGAATTTCAATGGAGGCGAAATTCTAGAGGCTCGTGTGCTGTGCGATGTCAGTGCACGTTAAAGAACCCCAGGTGGTCGAAATTTCCAGAGCCCTTCACTACGGCGTTTCTCATAGCCTGAGTCGCTTTGGGACGTTAAACTCCCATAAACCATAAATCTAACAGCAGTCAGTGAGATATGTTTCACACGGGTTCAAGCTGGGTGACACGTATTCTAGTTCCGGCCTAACAAGGGAGGTATAAGCAACTAATTTCACATGTAGCGGGGCCTTCCCTAAATTTTGTTTCAGAAAGCCTAAAGTTTTGTTAACTGCTGAGATAATGTTAGTGACATCTGCGTGCCAAGATACATCATGAGATAGGTTTACACCTGGATACTTATAAGATTGCACGTGTTCCAGAAGCATGTCAGTAATTGTGTAAGGGAAGGGAGAACGGTTGCGACGACAGGAGAAATATGTGCATTTACATTTGTTGGAGCTAGGGGTAATTGGTGAATCACTGCACCATCCTTAAACACTATAAAGATCGTTCTGAGAGCGGTTTGGTCAGAGGCGTTATTAATAGTGCAGTAGGTGACACAGTCATGTGCAAACATGCATTTATTACAGGAGACAGAATGAGGTAAATCATTAATATGTATTAAAGAGGCTCTGAAAGGGCCATCTAATAAAGTTGTAATATGGCTGGGATGTTAAAGCATGCCACTTCATGAATACTGTTCAGCAAAAATTTTTTTAATGCGTATTTTAAAAGCTGAGTTATCTGTAGTCAAAATTTGAATTTCAGCACCTTTGCGCCTTTCCCTCTCCTCTTGTCACTTTTTGCACGCTGAAAGGTCGGCGCTCCTCCCCCGGCTCCACCTCCAAGAGCAGAGCTTTCTGACCTGTAGGAGCTACGCGGCTTATTGGCCGCGACCATGGTAGCTGCTTGACATCTGAAAGAATGTAACCAATAGCCATTTCCCAACTTGTATATGCAGGTGTGAGCGACGGAGGAGGGTGCGAGCATAAAATAGTCGCCGGGAAGGGCTCACTAACTTTCACGCGTGATTGTGGGTCCTCTGCTGCATGTGTAAGTGTATTATTTGGCTCAGGTTTTCATCACAACACAATGTAATGATTGAGCGAATTGATGTGCTCTCTTTGGAAGGTGTACCAGAGCCCATTGAAAACGCTACGTCTCAAACATTTCATGCTTCGTCAAGGTGTGCTTGTATGTGCATGTGCGTGCATTTTTTAGTGGGGGGGAGACGGCTACCGGTATAAATATTGTTTTAAGTAGAAGGGACATTTCTGGCCTCTCAACTCTACTTTGCCGTGTGTCATCTTTTGTTAGTAGGGGTATGCGGATAGTACTTTTTCGAAACCAAATGGAATGAGAATAGACTAGCTTTGCTACTGAATCGAATACAAATAGTGTACTTAAAAAATGGATTGTCAAAGAAGCGAATCAGCTGTACAAATGGAATATTTGTGTGATTATTCACTACCTAGGTGAAATATTGGTTCGAAACGAATATTCATGCGAAACAACGAAGCTTTAATAGCAGCACTATAAGCCATGCAATTAAAGATGTAGCTGTCGATATACGCAATAACACGGATCTCCACTAGGGGATACACAACACGAAGTCAGTACATTAACTATATTACTGCCATGTCATATGCATGGGAAAAATTACCTTTTGCTGCTAATGACAACAGTGTGCAAACTAGTGCTAAATCCCAGTTGATGAGAGGGATAAGAGTTTATCTATGCTCTCTGAGATTGGATACACCAGCAGGGTTTGCTAAACCTGGCTGAATCCTGTCACTTTGCCCGATCTTGAATGTCACATCTATGAGCATTATGAGTATCCGCAACCCGAATGGACTACATCGCAGTGATGAACTCTCCTTTCCATGCAGACATTCGAAGCAGCATGCTGTGCAGCGTTGCAGTGGGCCGTTTTTGAAACAGTCATTGAAAGAAACTACAGTGTGCCCTACTCGACCTTCGTGCCAATTATTTGAAAACCGTTAATAAATTTCAGAAGGGATTCGATTCGTTTCGGATAATTTTAACATGCACTATTTGATTCGCTCAGCAAATCGAATAAAAGAATAACTTTTTTTAATGGCAACTTTATTTCAGTAAGAACGAATATGCACAAAACACTGTTTGGACCGATAGCTACAAAGGCTAGTGGCCGGTCCAATACAGAAATTACTTCTAGTTCAGCCGCAGAGCGAGTTATTCATGATGTACACAATAGCGTACATTTACAAGATACATAGAACAAAACCCAAGAAAAATATAGGAGACTCTAAGAAGAATACAAAAAACACAAAATACTAAAAAAATTGCGAAATAAGAAAAGAATATGCAGAGTACAAAGAAAAACAAATACTAAAGCTAAACACAAAATATGAGCTGTCAAGAATTCACAAAACAAGAGTTTCAGGCAAAATTTGGTTAGACTTGTAATGCAGTTTGCAAGTCATTTTAAAATTTCTGGCTACTTATACCTTGATCGGCAATTCGTTCCATATTTTTGCTCCATTGAACTCTATTCAGCGTTCACCATATACATTACTACAGTTGGGAAGGTTAAAATTACAATTGGATGCTTGTCGCGTATTACGGGAAGGTAGGGCAAAAAGGCTTAATGGAAGGGGAGAGTTAGTGTTTATTATGTTGTTTGTCAAGAGTAATATTTTATAGTTGTGCAAGGATGAGAATGATAGTACATAATTAGCATAAAAAATGTTGCTCCTAGAGTGATCTGAATCAGATCTTATCATGATAAAGGTGATAAGTAGGTTTTATACGTTTGACCCGAAGGTTCACAACAGTAACTGATATGTGAATGACAGAAAGAGTAGCATAGAGAGCGTAATACGTACATCGTATGGAAAGTAATATCTTGCCTTAATGAATGTGTGGAATTCGAAAGCTAATTTTTTGCATGCGTTGTTAATTTGTTCTTTCCAGCATAAATGGCAATCAAAAATAACTCCTAAGTATTTGAAAGATGAGACTGGTTGTATTAATGAGCTACCTAGAGTAAGTGTAATTAAATTGTTGCTTGTCTTGTACCTAGAGTGAAAGATGATGTACTTAGTTTTGGCTGCATTCAAGGTTAAGCGATTTTCAAAGAACCAGGAAGACATGGTTTTCTGTTCACTCATTATTGTTGTTTGAATTACCAGGAGAGATTTGCCAGTAACAATTAGCATGGCACCATCTGCATACATTATTAATTGTGACGAGTGAAGCGCCTGTGGAAGATATTTATATACCTATCCGCTATTCGAAAATTTTGAATATTTGCACACCCCTAACAAATAATGTTCCTTTATAAGGAGCAGTATGAAGAGTCTGGATATTTCACTTTTGTTAGTATTTCAGTTGGCTACTAAACAGTGAAAAGGATTGCTCATGTTTCCTGTTTTGGGTTAAGTGCCTATATTGGGATCTTTAGAGCCTAAATGGCTGCCTATTTTTGCGTTTTTTAGTGCCTTGACTTCTGGGCTCTAATCGTTAATATAACAGCAGTGCCTGGCATTTCACTTTTCTTAGTGCATTTTGCTTCTCTCGGTGCTTTTCTTAGGCCCTCTGTACCATCCACATGTAGAGCGCAACATACTTCCCACTGCATCTGGCATGCTTTCACATCTGGACTTGGTCCTGTTACATGTGGCGTTTCAAGGTGTGATTACATGCACAGGACAATTGGCAGGTGCATTGTGTGCGCAGTCAGCACTTTGTGGTTTAAGCAGTTGTGCATAACAGCTTACTAGTGCGCTTAGCACCGATGTTTAGCACTATAGTTAATGCATCCACCACCATGGTTAATAGTTCAATGATAGCCATTCAGTGAACTTTCTCCTGGGTAAGTGGCATCAGCACTACCATCCCCATCATAGTATGCTGTAACCGAAGCGTTCTCAGTTCTTTTAGCCTCAGTCGCCGCAGTGGCTGAGTGGTTATGGCGCACTCGGCTGCCGGCCCAAAAGACGCGGGTTCGATCCCGGCCGCGGCGGTCGAATTTCGATGGAGGCGAAATTCTAGAGGCCCGTGTACTGTGCGATGTCAGTGCACGTTAAAGAACCCCAGATGGTCGAAATTACCGGAGCCCTTCACTACGGCATCTCTCATAGCCTGAGTTGCTTTGGGACGTTAAACCCCTATAAACTATAAACCAAACTTCTTTTAGCCTCAGGGAGCCCTAGCTGATTTCAGAAGGTGCCAGGAGCTTTGTGTGTCTTGACTTCCATTTTGTACTGCCTAAGATCATGTAAAACGGAGCGTGCAGCAAACAGCCCCTCAGAAAAATGGCCCAATTCAACAATGCTAGTAACTTTCTGTTCAGTGAAACAGTTAACTATCCACAATTTCAATGTGATTAATCACAATTAACCCTCGGCCCTCAGTCCCCAGCAGCTACGGAGCAACTGGCCAAGGCGGCGGTGAGACCTGTGACGCAGCGGAAGGTGCTAAGAATCTCTGGCTCCGGACAGGCCGCTGCTGGAATCTGAACCTGGCAACGTTCAACGCTAGAACCTTATCCAGTGAGGCTAGCCTAGCAGTGCTGTTCGAGGAACTAGTGGGCATTAAAAGGGATGTCATAGGGCTCAGTGAAGTTAGGAGGACAGGTGAGGCGTATACAGTACTAAAGGACGGGCACATACTATGCTATTGCGGATTTGCGGATAGACAAGAACTGGGTGTGGGATTCCTCATTAGTAAGGATATAGCTGGCAACATAGAAAAGTTCTATAGTATTAGCGAGAGGGTGGCAGCTATCGTAATTAGGCGCAATAGGAGGTACAAGCTGAAGGTGGTGCAGGCCTACGCACCTACATCCAGCCATGATGATCAGACCGTTGAAAGATTCTATGAATACGTGGAATCAGCAATGAACAAAGTAAAATCACAGTATACTGTACTGATGGACAACTTCAATGCGAAGGTGGGCAAGAAGCAGGCTGGCGACCAGGCGGTAGGCGTCTATGGGATAGGTTCTAGGAATAGCAGGGGAGGGTTATTAGTAGAATTCGCAGAGAGAAATAATTTACGGATCATGAATACCTTGTTCTCCAAACGAGAGAACAGGAAGTGGACCTGGAAGAGCCCCAATGGTGAGACTAAATATGAAATCGACTTCATACTATGCGTTCAACCTGGCATCGTTCAGGATGTGGACGTACTTGGAAAGGTGCGCTGTAGCGACCACAGAATGGTAAAGTCTTGAATTAGCTTAGACTTGAGGAGGGAATGGAAGAAGCTAGTGAAGAAGTCCATTAACGAGTTAGCGGTAAGAGGGAAAGTACAGGAACTCAGGATATTGCTGCAGAACAGATATTCGGCTTTAACTGAGGAAGACGATCATGATGTTCATACGATGAACGATAATCTGACAGCTATCATTACAGAGTGCGCAGTAGATGTAGGCGGTAGGACGGTTCAACAGGATAACGGGAAGCTATCTCAGGAGACGAAAGATCTGATTAAGAAACGCCAAAGCATTAGGGTGTCTAACCTATAGACAGGATATCTAGCAGAGCTATCGAAGTTAATAAATAAGCACAAGGTAGCCGACATAAGGAAGTTCAATATGGAGAGGACCGAGCATGCTCTAAAAAATGGCGGTAGCCTGAAAGCAGTGAAGAGGAAACTAGGCATCAGTAAAAATCAGATGTATGTGTTAAGAGACAAGGAGGGCAATTTAATTAGCAATATGGATAAGATAGTTAAAGTAGCCAAAGATGTCTACACAAATCTATACAGTAGCCAATGTAATCAGAACATTAAGGATAGAGACAGTAGCGCACAGCAATGCGTCATCCCGCCAGTAACGAAAAAGGAAGTAAAGAAAGCCTTAGGAGCAATTCAGAGCGGAAAAACAGCTGGTGAGGACCAGGTAACAGCAGATCTGTTGAAGGACGGAGGAGAAATTGTGCTAGAAAAACTAGCCATCCTGTCTACGCAATGCCTTATGACCTCAACCGTAACGGAAGCTTGGAAGAATGCAAACCTTATCTTCAATTCATAAGAAAAGAGACACGAAGGACTTGAAAAATTACAGACCGATCAGCTTACTGTCCGTTGCCTGCAAGGTATTTACTAAGGTAATCGCTAATAGAGTCAGGGCAACCTTAGACTTTAATCAACCAAATGATCAGGCAGGCTTTCATAAAGGATATTCAACAATAGATCATATTCACACTGTCAATCAGGTGGTAGAGAAATGTGCAGAATATAACCAACCCCTATATATAACCTTCATTGATTACGAGAAAGAATTCGACTCTGTGGAAACCTCAGCTGTCATACAGCCATTGCGGAATCAGGGTGTAGAAGAGCCTTATGTGCAAATACTGAAAGATATCTATAGCGTCTGCACAGCTACCATAGTCCTCCATAAACTCAGCAATAAAATTCCAATAAGGAAGGGCGTCAGGCAAGGAGATACGATCTCGCCAATGCTATTCACCGCCTGTTTACAGGAGGTATTCCGAGGCCTGAATTGGGAAAAGTTGGGGATAAGAGATGGAGAATACCTAAATAATCTGTGATTCGCTGATGACATCGCCTTGCTGAGTCACTTACAAGATGAATTGCAAAGCATGATCAATGATTTAGACAGGCAAAGCAAAACGGTGGGCCTAAAAATTAACGTGCAGAAAACCAGAGTAATGTCCAACAGCCGAGCAAGGGAACAGAAGTTCACAATTGGAAGCGAGGTGCTGGAAGTGGTAAAGGTCAACTTAGGGCAGGTAGTGACGGCTGATACGGATAATGAGAGGGAAATAACTAGAAGGATAAGAATTGGGTGGAGCGCATATGGCAGGTTCTGTCAGATCATGAATAGTAATCTACCAATATCCCTCAAGAGAAAAGTGTACAACAGCTGTATCTTGCCGGTACTCACCTACGGGGCAGAAATGTGGAGGCTAATGAAAAGGGTTCAGCTTAAGTTAAGAACAACGCAGCGAGCCATGGAAAGAAAAATGATAGGTGTAACGTTAAGAGACCGGAAGCGGGCTGAGTGGGTGAGGGAACAAACGCGGGTTAATGACATCCTAGTAGAAATGAAGAGGAAGAAATGGACTTGGGCAGGGCATGTGATGCGAAGCCAGGACAACCGCTGGTCCTTAAGGGTAACGAAGTGGATTCCAAAAGAAGGCAAGCGTAGCAGGGGGTGGCAGAAGGTTAGGTGGGTAGACGAGATTAAGAAGTTCACAGGCATAGGGTGGGCACAGCTGGCAAAGGACAGGATTAACTGGAGAGACATGGGAGAGGCCTTTGCCCTGCAGTGGGTGTAGTCAGGCTGATGATGATGTTGTTGATGATGATGAAAGTGGGAAAAGGAAAGGTAGAAGTTGGGGCATGCATGGAAATAGGTGTTTGAGGAACCAAAAAATACTGAGGAACCTAGGGGCTCCATGGATTCCAGTTCGTGTACTCCTGTTGTAACTGAAAATGCTCACATTCACCTGCTCGCCTATGCGTTCCTTGGTTTCGGCGACTGTTGGCCTCTTTCATATGTATGTCATAATGAGCCCCTCATTTCTCTACCAGTGTCTGCTCACCAGTGAGAATGTTATTTTGGGGCCCTAGTTAGTAAAGGTGCTCTTCATGCTTCATTCTTCTACCCTTCTGTCATTGGTGGCTGCAACTTGTGACATCATGAGTGAGAGCGCAACCTGCAATGTCATTTGCTGGCTCCGATATCAAGGGTGGATGGAGCCAGCAAATGGCAGGAAAGCAAGAGTGAATTGCAAAAGAATCATTACAAAATATAGCCCAAGGGTAGTGTGCAGTCTCAGGAATGTGCCCTGTGTCATCCATGTGATAACGAAGTAGGTGTTTACGTTGAGTGCATTTCAGATGCACTGTCACTTCTTCAGCCTGGAAGAGGGCGAAAAGTTTGGGAGCTTTTCTGCCATGAGCACGCAAGTTGCAGCAGCTGCAGTCTTGTTCGAACTGTTTCATATCATGAAGGGTTCACATTACTGGGGGCTTTTGACCATTCAAATTCATGCAACTTTGGTGGGACATGCTGGTTCTAATCATCCATCAATTTAAAGTAAGCGAGTTCAAATTATCCAGGTTCCACTGTAATAGAAGGGTAAGTGCAACTTTTGGCTGTCTGGGTTTTTTGCTGAACATTTTGTTTTCATGTTTATCACCCAATGGCTTTGTGCAGGTGTGTATAATAATGGACTAGCCATTGTGGACATGCAAGTACAGATTCTGTTTCTGTTGATTTAATGTGAACACCAGCTGTTATACTTGGATCTAGGTCAAACTCAACTTTTACCAGTACTGGCTGCGTGGTGCACACTTTATTTAGTACTGTAATAACTGTAGTCACCGACTTCGACTTGGCTTTGATGCAGCATAGTGCAATCAGCTAACTGACTCAAGCAAGTTGGACCATAGAGTCACCTTAAGCTGCTCGTTGCATGTAGGGACCTGTTAATGCCAATATGCTCTATGTACTGTAAGCTTTTCCATAATCCGAGGTCCAAGCTGTCAGTACGAAGGGGTGAAGTTGATAGAAAAATGCTTGTTCTTAGTTTTGATGCACTGTGCACTTTTGTATGTGCTGACCTTTAGGAAAGAATGTTGCTACCTACAAAAACCAATTAAAGGTCCAAAATTAATGGCTGAAGTGGTCCAAGGTGCATTGAAAGATCCCGTCCACAGCTTCTTGAAGTGTTGCCAGGTTAATTATTGCTATAAATTCGGCACGAAGCAGGAGCTGTCCTCAGTTTCTACGTGTAGATGCAGTCTTATCAGAGCGTTTGAGCACTTGTGGTTAGCATGTGAAAGCCAATTTTCCAACGCACAAAAAAATCGCGCTCTTTGTGAGAAACGGTAATATTGTATCTTTCTGCATTTTGTGTTATTTAAGTTACTGCTAAACTGTCTTATGTGTTTCGTGAAGCATGATTATTCAAGACACTGCATCAATCTTGCAAACATGACCAGTATCTTGAAAGTCGTTATTAACTGAGCTGAAGTGCCATACCTGTAAAAATATGAGGTGTTGTGCTGCTTATAGTGGCTTATTACATTTTCAGGTAACAAATATAGTTCATCCATGGGAAGCGATTATTTAAGCAGGACTGGTTGTGAGTGGAGCTAGTTTTTGTAATAAAACTAGTAGTATGTTGTCCCTTATGACCGTGAAGTTGGTCACACTGCTTGTACTATACTCTGTTTCACACATAGCAGGCAACACTCCGAAGGCTGCAGAAGTAGTGCGTCCGCGAAACTATACTAGTCCACCACATATTATTCGTTCTTTTTGATCGTGATTTTTGAAAGTCGCCATTGACCGCCTCCCTGCAGTGCAACAACGTGACTAACAGCCTTAACTCCCCCCTCCCCTCCCTCACGCCTTTCGCGTCACAGCTGTTGTTCCTTTAATCCCCCCCCCCCCCCCCACTCCCCTCCATACTTAAGAGACGCTAGCCACTGCCCTCAGTCACCCCTGATGAAGGAGCCGAGTCAGCTTCGAAACGTTGGGTTAAAATTAAAATTTTTGGAAGTTTTCAGTATAAAACAACGTGGTAGCTTTGGAAATCATGGTAGGAGCTGTTAGGCAGTCAGTGTTCGGGATCTCTGGCTGTAATGTTCACTGCATTTGAAATACTTTTTGGGCGCGAATTGAGAAGGAGTGATTTGCAATGCCAACTGCGTATCTTACCGCCGCATGTAATTCTTGCTTTGTGAAGTCTCGATGAGTCACAATACGAACATAAGGCAAGAGGAAAAATGAATTCCAGGAGGTACCAGTCACGGCACTTAAGTTTGTCGCAACGAAATATGCTTGTGTTCACTGTGGTTGTTTGGTGAACTACTTTTTTGGCGTGGACTTAGCTTGCGCAAACAGGCGCGCTAACTTTGGCAGCTTTGCCTGCTATGTATGAAATGGAGTATAGGCAGCTACATGATGGCAAATTTTCTGGTTTGTACTAGCATCCAGCTGCTCAGTTGGGAACACTGCTAGCAATTTAATGGACCCTCTGCTTCTTCGCTCCACACAAACCATACTTTGCAATATTTTATTGTTTGTATTATGCAGTGAATATAAAAGAACCTCCCTACAAATAACCTTTGAATACAAAACTTTAGAATGTTTTCTTTGCCACGCTACTACTGTGATGTACACTAAGGTCTAGCAATGTTAGGAGTTCTTTTTTTTTTTCCCCAATTTTTCTTTGTGTCTGATATTGCCATTATTGGTCAGCACTTCACCATGCCACCTAAACCACCTGATTGGGTAGCTCTATGCTGAATACAAAAAAAAAAAAATAATTGGCCACCTAGAAATTCAGTACAGTCTCCACTGCTGCCTGCCTTTTTTTTACTGTTTAAACCAGGGATCTATTGCTATGGTGGGTGAATGTCTGTGAAATGTTTGATCTACAGCATGCCTTTTTGAGAAACATTTCCTTTATGCCATGTCTGCTACACTCCATTCCAAATTCTATTCATTTATAGTCAAATGTCAGAGCCTGTGCATTCCCTGTGTTGTCAGGTCATCTGCTGCACATACTCTATTTTCATTGTGCTTGCTGAGAAAACCTAAGGCATTCTTTTAGTTTTGGCGGGTGTTCAAAGGAGACTAGAATGAAGTATGTGTGCATGCATGCTGTTAGATGCTAAGGTTCTGCTGTTACCGGCATGCACAGTAGAAACCTTTTCACGGCCCTCGGGAAAACTGGTTTTCAGGGCTGTAGGAACGTGGGGAAGCTAAGCCTTCAGCTCTTTCCTGTACTACGAGCACAGTCCAGTGCCCAATATGGTGGCGCCCATGGACCTGCTTGTGAAAAGGTCTATAGACACCAAATTTTTGTTTGCATGTTTTTCTTAGTAATTATGCATAAGAAATTAGCATACATGGATCACCATACGCATTTGCCTATGACCGCTAAATAATTTATAATCTAATTTCTTCTCTCACCCGTTTCAAACTCGGTTTCAACAGCCGGGCGATGGCTATGACGTCGGAGGTCAGTACAGGCCACATGAGGCATGAAATAATCTACAACGCCAAAGGCAGTCTGCCTCAAGAGCAGTAATCTCAAGTGAAGAAGCAACAATTAAATTGCAGCTTATTTCATGCCTATATGGACCTTTGACTTCATAGTCATCACTTGGGTTTTGAAACCTAAACCAGAACAGGCGAGAGAAGAAATTCGATGAATTATTTAGAAGTTGTAGGTGAATACCACGTGGTGATCCATATATGATAATGTTCCATGCATCATTACAAAGATGTAAAACATGCAACTGAAATTTGGTGTCTAAACTCCTTTACGGAAAGAATAGAATCTGCTCTACAAAGTTAGTTACTTGCATGAAGAGTTTAATGTCTTGATTCTATAATCACTGCACTTGTCCAAAATTCGAAGTGGCAGATGACTGATTGTTTTCAAGCCTACATTTCTATCCAGAATATTGTTTTTTTCATTATTATTGATACGAATGGGTTATATTCTGGCTCCCTTAGGGCACTGCATTAATCATGCAAGTTATTTGTTGTACGGTTATACAAGAAGTATCTTGTGTTTATTACCTTGAATCAGCTCGAATTTTTCATATAACGAGGTTTTGTATGTAATGGCTGCTGTATATAAGCTTTTATTTGACGAGAACACACTGGTGGGCTAAGTGGTTCTGCATTTGAAGCTATTGCTATATTCGTGACATAGCAGTGAAAGATGAGGCCTGATGGTTTAGAAATGGCAGTGGCCATCCAAAACAAAAGCTGAACTGTTTTGGCTCAATGTACGTGAAAAAGTGTGTTGATTCAATTCCACTTCTTGCAAAGCCCGGAATGCTATTTTCTAGTTTTTAATTTAGTTTAAGTACACCACACTGCTTTTAGTGCATCAAAATCTGTGGAAAAAAGAAAAGGCAGTGGTGGGGAGGCATAAATATTATTTAGTCCTGGGCAAGCATTAGTTGTTCTTCACAGTTGTGAATGCACCCACTGTTGCCGGATGTTTTCTTTCATTACACTGCTTTTCGTCACAACCACAAATGAGTTAGTAAAGTTAACAAGCCATCTGCCTTTTTCACACGGCCGCTCCGCACATGTGCGCGTCACCTGCTCTGCCCTCTCCCGAGTTCCACTGGTTGAAACCATACCGTCAGGCACATGCTCAGTTCATGCTGGTGACAGGTGTAGGTTGCAGATGGTGGCAGCTGTCAGCCATGTACCTGCAATTTCATATGCTCAGTTAGCACCTCATGGAGGCAGACTGTGCCTGGGTTGTCCGTGTGTGTTTGTTTTTAACCAGTTTTCTGAGTAGCTGACGAATTTCGCACACTCCCCAGAGGACACCACTCCTGTGAAAAAGGCAGATTGCATTACTTATTGACAATTGTAGAAAATTATGCACTGAAGCAAAACCAACAATTAATGAAATGTTCTCTTCATAATTTTCTTTTTTTGCCTAAAACATTGTATGAGTTCCTTAATGCAAGAAAGGCACTTTTTGCACAGAACCTGTACAAGGTGCATATTCAACTGAGGATATTTGTTAAAATTACAAGTGCACCTTTTACACTCCCCTCAAATGTTCTCAGTATCCAGAAAATGCTGAAATTTCATACTGTTTCTACAGAGCTTGGAAAAATTGAAAAAATAATGTACTTCTTATCATGATGCCCTTATATATTTCTTTGAACTATGGTGCTCATATTTTAATTCAAGCTGTTGTGTTGCTGGCTGTTTAAAAAGAAGAATCTTAACATTTGTCTCGAGATATCTGTCAAATCAAGACAATTCCTTTAGGCTGGGTACAAAGGGAATGTCGGTGAAATTTCATATGTGCTTTGCATTCAGTGGAAACTCTTGGAAACCAAAGTTTGTATTGATGTCTTACTTTATTTGTTATCATCATCTCTTTTGCCGCCTGGATTGTTTAGCAGAAATACTTCGCGAGCCGTGCTGACTTCAAAGAATTTTAGTGGATGGATGCATTATACCAGTAGAATGAACAGAGGAAGACATTAGGCATTCCATTGAGTGTATCACCATGAGAAACACTTAGATGTGTGTGATAAGCTTTATTTGCATACATATATATATTTACAAATTGGCTTTACATTTAAAACTTAGGATAGCACCTTAAATTCACTTCATTTTACTTTCTCCTCTCAGATGTTTTTGCTTGGTATTTTACAGGAACCTGCAAAATTAAATTTAAATAAAACGCAGCTGGAGCTGTTGGTGTGATTGAGTGACCAAGCTGCAGAACTTGTAGTCAAAGGTGCTGCATTGTCAGGAGCTTGTGTGTGGAAATTCAGCACAGTTTTACTGTTTGTGGTGTTAGTCTTCACCTTGTGCTCTATTTTGTGAGATTTTCTTGTACTTGTGTGCTTCATGTTCACAGCTGAGCAACTGAGCCTTGTGAGACTGTTTAATTATTGAACCGGGTGTGGCAGAATACCCTTCACCATTCACCATAAAAAAACGCACCATTTTCTCTGCACCCACTTTCTTTCCCACATCTCAGCCCACCCCTTCCTCTTGGTAAAATTTCTGGTTGGGCCACTGATGCTGAAAAATGCTGGTTAGAAAGAGCTATTCTTTATACCAATTCCCCACAATACTGAAATTCCACTCATAGGAATGAATGCCAATTTTTGGCTGCTAACGCAATGGTACAAGGGTGGCCAAGTAATGGCACTAAGCTGTCTTCTGTTTCTGGTCATTACTTGATAGGGCAGGGCATTCTTTTGCTTCTAATGAGTGCACATGAGAGAATGAGCCAAGAACGAAGGAATAAGAGAAGTAAAATTTAATTTCTCAGATCCACACCTTGGCTAGTAAACATATGGTGTGTTGTGACATCAAGTGGCCTTTTGCATCAGTTCACTTTGCACGAAGATTTCTACAACAGTGTTGCTTCCTATAGCCTTGGTGTAAAAGGCGTGGCTGCAAGTAAATGGTGATCCTCACTGATCGTTAAGATTGCACTATCATATTTACCTTTGGACTCTTGGTTATGCATGTAATTTCTTGTGCTACAATCCATTTCTTTTCATTTTATTTATCCTCTGTCACAAGAAGCATTACAGAGAGGAGTTGTGACAAAAGCACAAAATGACAAAAAGCTTGAAAAGCAGATAAGATAAAAACAGAAATATGCAGAGAAGCCAAAATAAGTTATTGCAAAACAAAGTGATAAAGCAATTGATGGAAAATGATAAGGTCACTAATGCACATGACATCTAGGAGAAGGCGGTTGCAGTCAGCTAGTGTGTATGGGATGAATATATAATAAAACGATATGTGTACTGCTGCTAAAGATAATACAAACTTAGTGGGTGTGGTCCAAGCATGACAAAAGGTGAACATGTGATGAACTGACAATTTGTCTGAGGATGATGGTAGACTTTGAAATAAGCAGAACCCAGATATTTTTCTGCAACGTTCAAGATGTGGTAATCAAAGGGTTTGCTTCACATATAAGAGCTGCTTGTGTGGCTATAGTAGTTCGGCAAAATGAATCGTGGCAAGTTATTGTGAACTAATTCGAGATGATGCCAGCATTGAACGGCTTGAGTCCCGAACAGACGAGGTATGTTTTTACCTCAATCGAATTAATGCCTTGTACTTGTACTGCATTAGAGAAGTTTCTAATGCACAATGACAACTTATTTTTGTCTTTGACTACTCTTTTCTATAATTTTTCCAACTTTTTAGTCATAGCACAAGATCATCTTGGATGGCGCACAGGATCAAAGTGGTGGTGATAGTAGACAATCCAGAAAGCTGTTGTTATTAAGTTAAGCTCACATGTTCACTCCTGTGCATGCCTGATTTACACAAGACTGCTCACACCTGCTTTCAAGTCTAATGCACAGAACTGTATTGACTTGGCAGGTATAGTTGCTTAGTTTACTGTCAGTGGTGTCAGTTGTGATTTTTGCCAGCCATTGGAGAGTGGAATTTAAATTCTGATGCATTTAGTGGTTGCTTTTGCGGCACTTTGAAGTCTGTTTGTGGAAGTATAAAAAAAGAAGTGAAGGCCAAGCATTTTGAATGTGTTGCCATGAAGTGTAGTGGGCTTTTCTACTCTAGTTGAAATTCTAATGATGCAGTTAATCAGTATAAATTTATCTGCCAGCACTCGGTATGTTTGAAAAGTTGTGCTCAGAGACAGTGTCATTGTCTTCCATTGTTTAAGTTAGGTGACAGTAGCACAGAGATTTGTTCCATAGCTTGTCTGTTTGAGTTATAAGTCAAGCGAGATGTCACCCATGTAGAGAAGGAAAAAAATATGTGAGAGGTTAAGAACGTAGTGTGCATTCTTCAACTGTGGATCCGGTAATTACCTGTGTAGGTGATTTAAACAGTGTTCTGCCAAAACCTTGTTACCAGTTGTGGAGTGGACTTTGATGATATTCAGCTGTGGTCTTTAGAAATTGAGATGGTGTTAGGCAGTCTTTGCTTGCATGTTGCTACCTTGCAAACAGGTACACAGAACCAAAGACCAGCATCTCTTGTGGTAGTGACAAGTCACACAGAATGGTAAAGCACGCTCTTGCTTGCCTTTGTTCATCTCTTCTTGAAATTCCATTGCATTTGGGTCAAATTGGTAGGCAGCACATAAAAAGGCATCGTCTGAATTTTTGTTTATGGGCCTACTAATAACCTCACCTTGCATTGGCTTGTTTAGACAACCTTATAAGCAGCTTTCCTTGTGAACAGTTCTTCGTAAAGGAAAAATATGCTTTACTTCAAAAAATAATTATCTAGCCAGAAAGCTTTCCCTAGGAAGCTCATCTATAGCAGGAATGCAAAAAACATGCGGTGCAGTCTTTATTCAGTTGTTTGTTGAGTTACACGTCATAGTGGGTCATAGTCACTGGCAGGAATATGCTTTCTCAAAAAGTTGTCTCCAAAAGCATGGCAATGACATTCATTGACAAGAGACATATTGATTTCAGACGTAATTGCTCACACATTGTAAATTCACTTGAACGGTGCCACGTTAGTAGCACATAAATTTGTTTTCTTCACTATTCATACTTTTGCACTGAATACTATGTAGATTGGCTTTGCTGTGTAAAGGTTAAAGAAAATTATTGTTAAAGGGCAGTGTTACATATAATCATTTAAATTGCACAGATTGTGAAAACATGCAAATTACACTGAATTTGGCTTGTTTTGACTATTGTGCAACATTATAACAGCTGTAGTAGCTTTAACTAGCATGTGTTGATGGCAGAAATAAGTTTGATAGTGGTGCTGTATTCTTAACAGATGTGATCTTTCATTGCTTCTTCATCTTTGTGAAGTGTTGCACCGTACATGTACTTCTGTTTGCTTAGAGAAAATATGCAAAAGTATGAAAAGCTGCATGCATTGAGGAGACCATGTATGTTTTGCATGTTAGTAACATCAGAATCTGTGAAAACTATCGGTGTTGGAAACTTGTGTAATAGAGCAGCCCTGTACAACTTTGAACTGTGTACTCTGGACATGGATGCTTTGTGCTTTGTGGCACTGTTGTGGAAGTTGTATCTGCAGGGCTTAGATAATGTTCCATTGTTTGTGCTGGTGTGCTTAGTGAAGGAGAGAACTGACCTTGAAACAGTTCCAGAAAGGTTTATCCTGCTGGCTAAAAGAATTGGTGCGAAGGAATAGTGGTGTTGAATATTGTTTCATGTGACTAAGTTTACATGAGTGTGCCTGCACAGAATCAAAGTGTGTGGATGTGTGCATGTGTGGAAGTGTGCAAGTGTGGAACTGCTTAGGAACTTAAGATTATTAGCTTTATTTTTGTATTGTGAGAAAGTGGAAGCTCTGTTTATGAACAAGATAGACAGCATAAAGTGTAGCGATACCACGGGTAAGAAATATTTCTTGACATGTTACTGTGCTTGGGTAATTTTTATTCATTAATGCTTTGGGAATGTTTACTGGGGACACAACTCTGTTAAACTATCATGATTTTCTGATGCTGGCTAGATGGCTCAAGCTGTGCTCGGAACAAAAAATTATGTTGAGAGCACTATAAGCCAAAGGCTTATTAAAGCTTCTAGTGCTTTTCAGTGCAAATGAATGTGCTGGTGGGAATACTTTTATTAGTGTTAAATGGCCACCTGCATGCTTTTTGTCATTATGGTGGCATTATATTTTACTTCATGATTCAGCAACTGCTAGTAATCTAGCAAAATACTACTGTTTAGATGAGGAATTCAAAAAAAAAATTTCATGTTACTTAACATAACTCTCGCTACAGTGGCACAGTTAAGGGCTTTGATTCTATGTGAGTGTTCTAAGCAGGTAGTCGCACTGTGTGAGGTGCTGTAAAATTTTCGTGGTGCCAGTGGGAGGACTGCACAATTAATGTGCTGTAAGCCAGCTTCGTAATGAACTGGCCGGTGCCATCATCGGTTTTTTGCATGTTCACGTTTTTGAGGCAGCCAGTGTTGCGGCTTCACAGTTTTTATTTTAATTACATTTCACTTAAGCTTAACTTGAACTAACTTGCAAACGTTGCATTATATCCCAAGTTCACACAGCTGTACATTAAATTAGAATTCCACAGAGGAAAGTCTGATTTTAGTTATATTAGTTGTGACGGACTGGGCTTTACTGAACTGGAATTATGCAGGACTTCTTGCTGGTTATTATTAGGTTTTTGCTATTTATAAATGCTTATAGCTAAGCCTAGGTATTTCATTTTAGTGTAGTTCTAAAAGCACTTGTCAACGGCCTGAAATCGTCCCATCATCTAAACGCAGGAAGCAAGAGGTAATACAAGACTACTGTGTAGGCAACCTTGTAATTTCTGATTGGCTGAGCTGACAGGTTGGTACCACAAGCTGAAAGTGTATTGCTGTTGCCATAAATAATTGTTACTGTAGCAACAGTAGAATATTCCTCATTACACTATTTTCTAAAACTGATCAATGTCTGCCAGGCTGTTGCTTCTTAAGAAACGTGCTTTGACAAGGTTTCGCTCAAGAAAAACGCTGCACACTTCAGTTAAAGTGTTTGCATTCTTGCATTTCAGTCCTTTGCCTTCATCAACAGCTACTGCAATAGGTCCTTTTGCTGAAGAAAATTTGTTTTCAAACACAATCCATTAGGCAGTCACAGATAGTGTACCATGGTCCACTGGCACGTAGCTACAGTGTTTTTTTGTTAAGGAGAAGTTCAGCACTTTAAGGCACAATCTGTTGAAACCAGCACAGATATCTTGGTCCCTGTTTGTATTGACGTCGGTCATAATCAAAGATGCTGTGTGATCATGCAGTTTCCTAGCAGATTGCCTCAGATATGCTTGCTAGCTCTTCCTCTTTTCTTTCTTGTGCCGGAGGTTTCGGGTTTGCAGTTCATCGCTTTCGCGTAGTCCTAGCATTGTTTAACTCGTGAAGTGCCATCAGTGAACCCAGCTTGTCAATTCTACTTCAATGAAAAATGCCTTGGACAAGCTGGGCTCGTCCCAGGTAACTTGTCATGTCCTGAATGCTGTTGATGCAGTCAACTCCTATGACATGTTTGATATGCTAAATACTGGTGACAGCATGATTTTTAGTTTTTGCATGCTTCTCATGAAAAAATTTATTTATAGTCACAAGTAGACATGTATGCTACCAGCTAGTATTTAATAAGTCATCATTAGCTTTTATTTAATGTATGCCTGTCATTATGTAAAGAAAGTTTTGAAATCATGATAAAGCTCCACAGATATCAATTGAGTTTTTGTCATAAGGAAAAGCTACCGTAGCAAAAATAGGCATTCTTTAACAGAACAGTCTAACTGACGGGATAAAGGGAATGTTTGGCCCAACATCTTTGCTGATGGGCTGAATGCTGGTGCAGCGTATTGCAAATTCTTGGCTGCTGCTCCTGTTGCTACAGCTGCAAAGTCATTATGAAGAACAAAAGAATTCAGAATTAGTCTTGTTGTTGACTTCACATCTTGTATGATTTGGTTGATTCTGTTACAATATTGTACACAATACAACTGGCATCTGATTGTAGGAAATGTTTCCAGTGTATTTGGTCTTGGACACAAGACAGAAAAGTGAATGCAAAGAGTAAACACACATATTTTCCTTCTGTGCATGTATGGCCTTGAGAGGGCTGTTGCAGTTAAATTTAAGGTGTGGCTACTATTGCAGTTTTAATTTCAAAGTTTTCCTGGTGCCCCAAGGTTGGTAGCCGAGTCATTGAAAACAAGTGTTTTATATTTGCATGTGTGTATAGTATGTGTGCATATATATGATACACGCATGCTGAGGAGCTTTTTTTTTGCATGATATAAATTTATCGAAAATATTTGTTGGTATGTGAATTTCATCTCTGCAGCTGTACTGTTTCTTTTGTTAAAGGGTATTATGAAAAGTATTGCCAATTAGCAAAAATTGAGCAAAGGTCTTTCATACTGATATTAAAATATGTTTATACAAGAAAATTGAGGCTAAAGGACTACCTAAAGTTGAGCCACTTCATAAAAATTTTGATAGAAGTGTGAGCTTCAAGATATTCAGAGTCAACTTAGTCCACCTTACTGTGCTGTCAGGCACACTGCATACCCTGCTGTGAATGGGATGTAGGGCAGGTGCATGCTAATGTTGGCAAGCAGTGCTGTGTTGGGACATATGGTCCAAAAGAGCAAAATCATGCAGCAGGCCCACAAGATGCAAGTAAATCAAGAAGGGGCGGGGCCTTGCAGCAGGCAGTGTGCTTTTGACTGAAAATTTCAATTGATCAAGAAGTAGTGGTGGATACCACAAAAGTTACATTCATTATGCGAACCTGTTACATAACAGGTTAGCTTTTGCAAATCTTGACTTCAGCTTTGCCACTCAGCAGGTTCCTTTTAAGACGAACAGGATGGCACGCTAGCTGTAAATCTCTTCAACTTAACGCAAGTTCAGAAAAAGAAAAATACATACTCCTAATATCAGGTTCTGCAAGAGCATTACAGGCACTGTTAGTTAACCAGGAATGAAACAAGTGTAAATGAGATGGAGTTCTCATCAAAAAAATATATGCTGATCATTCCGGAAGAGAAGTACTTCTGGAATTCCGCACAACACCTGCAGTCAGCCATCCACTTGGGAGTTCAGCCTTTTCTGCAACAATTGCTTTCTTTGTTGCCTGTGAAGACATCAGTTTAGTGTATGCTAGACATTCTTGCAGCCCTCGTGCTCCTGAGAAAACTGTTGTTACATTTAAGGAACAGCATGTATACCTAATCAAATATCACATGCAGGGCCACCATCACCACAACAGCTCTTGCCAAGTAAAAAGGATGTTGGTGTGTACAAGCCCATTCGTTTATGCTTTTGGCTTTTTGTTTTTGTTCTCTGTTGCATTGTGTGTTCCTCCTGCGATGCAGCGCAGTGGCAAAGATCGAATGGGCACTCAGTGCTGTGGATTACTAGTCAGTGTGGCATGATAGGAGTTCGCATTTAACCAGTGTGCAGAAGTTAAGTGGTTCATGTTGACCACATTTTTTTTGCATTGTGTCTGCAGTAAACAAAAGAAAGGTCTTTGTATTTATATAAAACAAAGTTCGTCGTAGAGGGAGCTCACTGTGTAAAGATGTCATGAAGTTGACTATGAATGCAATGGAAATAATGTAGTATAGCGACGCCAATGGTTCACTAATGCAGTATAGTGATGTTGCAGCAGTTGTTCTGGCACTGAATGTCCATCTGGCTGTACAACACAGCTGCAGATATGAAGTTTATGTAGTGGCCAAAACTTTTTTTTTTTAATCTGTAGCATCTGAAAAAAATTCTAAGGAGCACATGCATTAATATGGCATGAATGGGTGCAAGAACTGAAATGTGCATCAAGTGGCTGCTTGCATGTCAATGAATTTTGTGATCTCCTTTTTTCATAATGACCATCAGTGTGCCGAAGTTGCAAACAGTGATCATGATGTGCACTATTTTTCTACAGGCGCATTGGCACGCTTTCATGCTGAGGCGTGCATCATCCAATCATAACCTCATAGTTGGCGTCTATAAGCATTGTGTGTGTCCTGTGTACAAAGAAATGTGCTGCTGTGTGGCAGTTGTCACTTTCAGTATGCTGTGCAGCTTCTGTTACTGGACTCATGTTGGGGTCTATAGACAAGCTCTCTGCGCAGAGCACAATTATTGCTTACACAGCCTTTTTCAAGAGATGGGCTTCATAAACAACTAACGTTTCAGCACACCTTTTGTCTGTCTTTTTTTGCCCACATACAACACAGTTTCTGTCTGACAGAAGGCTGATGAAGGCCAAGGCCTTGCCAGTTGAGTGCTGTCAGCTTAAGCATGGTAGAATTCAAATGGGTAGCACGAAATATCCTTCTTTCCCAAATGGCACGGTATGATCAAGGGCACATTTGTGCGTGAAAGGAGGGAGTCAAGAGATTGTGGAAAAGCCATGGAACAAATGTAAGTTAAGAGACAACCACAGGTCAGAGAAGCCACGATGGCGTTAAGGACCCCATGTTGCAGAAAATCCGGCGGCATCGTCGGTATCATTGACTGTGAGCAAAAAATCCACGAAAAATTCTGAGAAAAGCAATCTAGGTGGTGGACCACCTAGGTCACGCAACCTTGCGGAATCATCACAAACTGCCCACCGGTGGCAGAACCTGCAGTCACCCCACCAATGGCAGCACCTGCCATCGCAGGGCAGTGGCATATCGCTTGACCGCTGCAACACTGCCAGGAGTAGTATGAAGATCCCCAGGGATCTATGAATGTTTAAGTAGAAAATAACCAATTCTGTACATATGCACATTAACCCATTAATGCTATCGTGTCTTATCCCTATGGCGGAGCTTACGTGTCCCCTCCAATATTTGGTCTTTGTTTTACAGTGCACATTCAACCCTATCAGACAAATTTTTTTCGAAAGTGGTACCAAAATGGTGATTTATTACCCGTGCTGCCATCTGTCGGCAAACAAAAACAATGCTTTGGACAAGCTCTACTCACCTTAAACCGGACACCAAGTGCCAGAAAACACACAAGCTGGACTCATCATGAGCCTGAAATGACAGTCTGTTTATGACGAGCCTGGCTTGTCCAAGTCCACTAGGGGGTTAACATAATCTAGCATGATGTGACAGAACATGTTATGGGCCTGAAAGGCCCAACTGTGTGTCTACTTTCATCCCAGCAATTCGGCTACAGTTTACAGTGCCTAAAGAAATATCCTGCTATTTGCAAAGTACCTTGTAGATGCTACAGTCTAGTTTTCTGAAGTTTGTGAAACACACCTATAAAGCGCATCTTTGTGCAATGATTGTTTAGTTCAGTAGTTTTAAAGCTTTTAAGCACACTGCGCAGTTGCCTTTGTGGTTGGCTTGCATACCTACAATAGTTGCGAATAGCTCTTCTACTGCTGGTTCACCCATTTTTTCATCACATTTTGCATTTTATGAAGCAAACAGAACTTAGTAACCACGTGATTTCGAATCTGGATTATTGTTGCAGCACTGGTTCATTTGATGCCCTCAAGACTTTTAGAACCTGAAGTGTCAAGATTTTTAGAATGTCGGCACAAATTCTATGGAACTCTATATGCATCTATATGCTTAGAGTGGAGGTGCGTAGGCTAAAATGCTATTGCTAGGGGTGATGAGTGTGTGCCCTCAGCCATGATGATCGATCTGTGAGGGTGCCAAAGTGAGAAAACCATTCTGTAGTTCGGTTTGTACTTTCTAAGGAATCCCAGGTTACTAAATTAAAATGTGACCTTAGCTGCCACAATCCCTACGGCCCACAAAAGGACATGCAAAAATGCAATTTTCTTTTTGCCATGTACCATGTCAGCGAGTGATTTCTGATAATAGTAGTAGTGATACTGTGAACTGTGGGCCAATTTTGCTAGCATATGAGAGGATAATTATTCTTGAAAGAATTCTTGCGTAAGCTAGCCACTCTTGTGAGAGCACTGAGATGTGTAACCTTCGTTATTAATTTATCCTGAACTGTTTTAGTTTCCGCAAAGTAGCAGTGTCCCACCTTAACTCGTTTCTTACCATGGGAAAACAGGCAATTCCAAGGTGGTGTGCATGAGTTTTTTTCGCCAATTATTTTAAAAATGTTTCCTTATTGCCACACATCATAGTGCAGCTAACAGAATTCTCTTTTCAATATAAAAAAAAAACAATGCATGCTGCTTGCGTAAGAAAAAATAATCATTGATTGGAAAAAATTTGACACACTCGCACAAAATGTCAGAAAAACATTAAACATATCCAGTAGGAAAATAGGCATACAAAACAATCTAGAAAATGTGTTATGTGCATCACTATGCCAAAAATGAGTATTCAAAATTTCAGAACTCTTGATGGAAAACTTTCTGGTCAGCAAAAAAAAATGCTTGCGCGCAGCATTTTGGGCTACTCCACATTGCAGTCCCAAGGTGGACCCCGATCCGGAGCTGCGTCCACTACACTGCTAGTGGCACGAAATCGTTCAGAACATGGCCGGTACCATCAGAGAAGCCCTGAAAACAATGATGCTTCTTGGCTACATCGGAAACGAAAGCTACAGATGGGCATCTGGGCTATCACCTCTGTCCAAACTAAAATACTAAGATGAATGGACATCATCTTTTCACGCAAAGCAGTCACTTGCACCTACAGAGTCAAATGTCGATGCTGCAACATCGCAAGAACACCGTCACTGCTGAACAGGGTCAATGCAAGAATAGGATGCCACCTTGGGCGCCATGTTTGTGCAATTGCTGTCATGCGAAGTTTAAGAATACATTCTCATGCAACTTACAAAAAAAAAGATTTTAAAATTGAAATGAGTGCTTTTGCAACATATTGAATAACGTTACTCGTCCAGAAGCAACCCAGATAGCTCAGAAGGGGCATTTAATGCCATCATTCAAATTGGACGATTTGAATAGGTGTAGCAAGCAGAGTTAATGCTATTATCTAGCTTTAAAAGTTTCTGCAACATACATATTTGGGGGCTTCTTCGGCGTGTTCTCTGCCCATACTGTATAAAGGGAAAAAGTAATGTTGAGTTTGCATAAATGGGCTGCTGCTTTGTGTTGGGCATTGCTTACTGTCAGATAAGTTTGGTGTGCACTGGTGCTCTCAAGCTATCAGGCCATCAGTTGGCTCCATCCAGTAGTTACCTTTAATATTAGTGAGAGAGAATATTGAAGGCTTTCTTCATGCCATTTAATTACAGCTGATAATTATCCCCTTCAAAACTTTGACAACTTTCATAAAATGGCAATATTTGCGCTGAAAAAAGCAGTGTAGGAAGCACAGAGACGAGGCGACACTTACGGCACTGATGCCAGTGTCGCCTCGATGCCAGTGTCGCCTCGTCTCTGTCCGTGTGTTTCCTGTGTTGCCTTTTTCAATCATGTACCAACACACCCAGTTGCTTCTCTGTGGTGTACTGGGGGCTTGCCATTATGAAGGAAAACAATACGAAATGAACCCAAGAAAGTGCATGTATCTCAAGATTACACGTATGCTAAACTGAATAAATCATGCCTTGTGCAGTTGTGAGAAGAATGAAAAGCGGTTATGAGAAAAAAAAAATGTTAAGAAAATACCTGCAAGACTTGTTCATAATGACAAAATAAACTGTCAAATGTTCTACCCACAAACATTGTCCGTTACATATACTGGCACGTCCGTGTATAAAATTTAGCTTTAAAGTTCAACACCCTATGTTCAGGTACCAAAAACTGCACGTGTTCCACTGCATGCACACTGTGGGTTCTGTACAAAGGCCATTGTTGTAAAATATGTGGTTTAATAAAAATAAAAACTGCTAATTTTTTTTTATTTTTAGATAATTTTTTGTTAACAATGCTGAAAGGCTCAGTGTTTATGGAAGTGCCTTGCAAGCCTCCCAGCAGAAGTAGGATGCCTCAGTGAACCAAAGGTAGCCATGTGAATGCTATCTTCAGTGGCAGTAAATGGAAAAGCAACCCTTTTTGGCTATTTTCAATGCAAGTGAATATTGGAAAATATGTCTACAAAGATGGCCTAATGCTGTAGATGTCAGGTACTTTTGAACAGAAACCAGAATCAATTCACTTGTAGTATTGTTGACATCTCCACTGTCTGTCCTTAATGACTGACATCCAATAGGAGCTGTCAATCCAACTCTCAGCTGTCAGAGTTCACAGCGAAAGGTCACATCGAATAAAAAGAAAAATAGCCACAGATTTTATTGCACTTCAAAATTCTAAAAGCACACGCAGGGTACACACCTGCTGTTCAGCATTTGCAGAAACTGAACTCTCTCAGCCAACCATGAGTGTTCCTGTGGAGCTTATAAGCTGCAGTAAACATATTCACATACAAATGCAAAACCAGCAAATAAAACATGACACCAGAGGTTACTATGGAACTAGCGTTATTATGCTACAGATGAGTATTTTTTTTTTCAGCAAAGACTTATAGCAAAAGGTACTACATTTCAGTAAGCAACAAGCTTGACAATGAAAAGTGAAGGAAGGGGAAAGCCTCATGGCAAGCACCCTGAGGCTTTCACCTCCCCTGTTCACTCCGGGTGTGTCAAAAAACCATCTGCCTGCCCTCTCTGTAAGCTTGACCATGGGAACATAGCTGCAAAAGAAAATAGCTATCCAGAAATAAATCACATTCTCATGATTGCTTCCCAGTTCTGCTGTGCGACTGCCAAGTGCTGAGGACAGAGCATAATGCAGAGATTAGAAAAACTACGTAAAAATCGTAGGCTGACTGATATTACAATACACACAGGAGAATACTGGCCTGAGAATTGTAGGTAGCTCTGTTTCATAACAAGGCACTGAAGTTTTCAGGAACATGGTTCTAGCAGTATATACCTGCGAAAGCACTGATGAGATGGCACATGAACCTGTTGTGTAACAAACACTCTAAAAACATATTTGGAGCAAAATAAAACTGCATGCCATAAATCTGATTTCTTATCAACCTTTTGCATGCTGACCTTAACAGATCAACAAAAAGCATTTCACAAGTTTCGTATGTAAGAATGCATTGAAGTTCTCTTAATATGCACAAAAGTTTGACATGTAGGTTTACTGCTCAAACAGTTAACATTGAGATCAATTCCAATAGATGGAGGTGGATCACAGAAGTCCAGAGCTGGTAAACTGGCTTCTACACTGTATACTATTTTGAAAACATTGGTAACAACACACATAACATAACAAAAGTGACACCTTCATGCAAAGATAAGAAGAGAGGAATGATGTACAGGGGTCATGACAGTACCCTGTTGTCATTGCTGGCATTTCAGTTAGGAATCCATCTACATGTTGTATGCTCTGGGTTAAATGCTCTTTAGTTTTGCCACACTGCGAAAAAATGCCCCACACCAAGTGCGTTGCCTGTCTTTTCCAGGAAACCAGACCTTTCAGCAGCAGTACTGTACAGTGCACTTAACCACAGGCTGCTGGATAATGCAAATCTAGGCTTGCCTGGCTTTTTGGTTTATACAATACCTGCTTTTTTTTTTTTTTGCCACACCTCTACACCTGTACTATGGATGTTACTTCTTTACATCACTACAAATAAAAATACTTTCCCGTAACAACAAATTCTGACCAGCTAAAATAAAACCTATCCTATACACTTGGCTAGGGATTCCAAATTCATTTGTGCACACATTTTCCGTGCTCGGGCTTTCACTTTACTTAGAGCGACATCGCTTCTCTGCCGGAAAGTTGAACTGATAGCATTTTCTGCCTTCGATAAGTAGAGCGCTTTTGGCATCACAGCAATACCTCCCTCTTTATCAGCCTGTAATAGGGTCAGCGAGTTGTTCTTTAAAAACGAAACGGTGAATTTGATTGGAATTCTACACCTGGTAGGTTTACACTTTGCCAAAATGTCCACTCCATCTGAAACACATCGGTCCACTTCAGGAGCCGCTGCTAGGCTGGAAACTTGTCTCACCATCGCAAGAAGTTCCGGTGCCGATCGCCTGGGTTCCACGGCGAACTGTGGTCCTCGTCTAAGGACGTCTTGTACTTGTTCCGGCAAGGACACTTCACCATAGGTGTGGACCGGACTGAAGCTTTCCTGATGCGTCCTCTTAGTGATGGCTCGAAGCTGCGGCAGCGCGCACTGCCATAAGAATTCCGTAGTCCTGTCTGCCGTCTGAGGTCCACCGCCGCCATTCAAGTGCACCATGAGCTGAAGATGTGCCGCTGTGTGCTCTCAGGAAGAGCCATTCTCTGTAGAGGCAAAATCACTCGTCAAATCATTGAAGCTCATGAAATCCATAAATTCAAAGATGAATGCGTAAGCGTTGCCTCAATAGCTCTGTCTGATAAAGTACTACGTTTCCTTGATGAGAATAGAAAAACGTGCGCAGCTGGTCTTGTGCCACTGTAGACCTGTGCTCAGGAATTGTCATTTTCGTCAATCTGTTTTGTGTATCTGTCTTTTCATTTGAGATTGGTTGCCACTGTATTTAAGTAGTGAAAATCACCTCAATAAACCTGTTGTAAGTTCAGCGCCGTGTCTGTGCACTTGTCACGTCCTTTGTCCCCTGCGCTGCTGAAAAAACCGCTGACGAGCGAAGGCACGGAGGGGACACAAGGACATGTTCCTGGAAAATTTTAAAAGTTTTCGAGCAGCCAGCTACGCAGAAGTACGACCCTTTACGTCACTGAAGACTTACATTTAAATATATTCGCGACTAATCAATACTCCACACTATGTAATATCAAAACACAAGCTTATCACAACAGCGCGCTGAAACGGACAGGGAGAGCAGCAGACACGACCCGCTCACGCTTCGCGGCCTGGCCAACAGGCGGCGCAGCCAATGCAATGAGCATGGGCTATAGTTTTCATGCGTCTGTGTCAAAGTAGGTGCTATGTAAAATGCGTTTGATCTTTCATCATAGATCCCAGCATGGTGACAATCTTCCTTGTTGAACATGTCTGCTGTACACCTAAGGGACTTGACTAAGAAGCAAACAAGTGGAGTTTTTTTTCTCGTAATGCAATGAGAAACAATCTTTAATTGCTACAGTTCTGGCAAGATAGAGACTTGGGACATACTGTGAATAAAACATGTGCATTTGTCAGCAAAATGCTTGGTGTTAGTGCATGGACAGCGTTTAATGGAAAGAAGGAGAGGCAAGAGTAAGCAGGTGGAAGTGGTCGACACCCAGCACAGAATGGCCAGGAAGTAAAGATTAGCGGCGTAGCACCCTGTATGACAACTTCCCAAAGCTGGCATTGAGGTCATGGATGCACAACTTTTCCCAGCACTATGTTAGATGGTAACTGCATGGCATATGCTTTAAAGGGGTCCAGACACAAAGTTTTTCGGCGTCAGTTTATTTGCCTTCAAAGAGGCCTACGGGCCTAGCAATCATGAAAATAAGAGCAAAACACCAGTGCACAGTGTGAATAATTAATTACAAGCCATTTTGTACACAAAGCCTTTGGTCTCAGTTAGCGCCAGCGCTGAAGTGAACAACACCTGAGTTCAGCGACGTCACAATAATTAAAGCAAGTGCACAATGACATCACTCAATGTGGGTGGAAATAGTTTCGTTTATGGGGGTTAAACGTCCGAAAGCGACTCAGGCTATGAGGGACGTTGTAGTGAAGGGCTCCGCAAAATTTCCACCACCTGGGGTTCTTTAATGTGCACTGACGTCGAATGGTACACGGGCCTCTAGTATTTCACCTCCATCGAAATTCGACCACCGCGACCGGGATCGAACTCGCGTCTTTCAGGTCAGCAGTGAAGCGCCATAACCACTGAGCAGCGGAGGCAGCCCAATGTAGGTGGAAATGGCGAGAGGCTCATCGGACAGCATTAAAAACAGCAATAACTTATGTTCCCCTCAAAGAATGTGCCAGACACTTGCAAGATGGCAACTTCTTACGCCCATGAAAGAAATCGTACGGTAACTAACCCCTCTCTCCTCTCCCACTACCGACCCATACCACCTTCCTGCCCTGTGTGCAATGCTCAAAAGGCAAACCTGACTGATATCTTCGGGATCTGTCCGGCTTCCCCTCCACCCAGCAGGCCGGAGCCACTCCAAACATGGGAGGACTGGGAGACCTCACTACGCTCCACAGATCAGGCACGACAGAAGATCGTCGCCACCTGTGCGGCCAGCGTCATGGACCTTTTAGCCTGAACGGTTGAGTGCGGTGTGGTCGTGCGGGGACCCAGGGGTCCCGGGAGGCCCGAATTCCTCTGCACAATAAAGTCTTTCTCTCTCTCACTCTCATGCCGTTCATTGCGTTTAAAATTTTGTGCCTGCAACCCTTTAAGGACTATAGACACCAAATTTTTTCTTGCGTGTTTTCTTCTTTCAAACGATATCGTAGACATTCGTATACATGAAGCACCCTGTGGTATTTGTGTACGACCGCTAAATAGTTTACAATTGAATTTCTTCTTCACGCTGTTTCGGTTTCGTCGACCGAAGGACAACTGTGACGTCAAGTTGATGTTTTGGCCACGTGATCAACTGGAAAAACTTTAATATAATCACTAACAGGCTTGTCATTCCATGCCTTGGAAGATGCTGGATTAAATGTCATGGTGAATTAAATCTACATATCAGCGATTATATTACAGTTTTTCTAGAAGATCACGCGAACAAACCGTCAACTTGACGTCACAGTCGTCATTCAGTCAATGAAACCGAAACAGCACGAGAGAAGAAATTCAATCAAATTATTTAGCGCTTGTAGGAAAATACCACACGGTAATTCATGTATTCTAATGTCTAACGCATCGTTTGACAGAAGAAAACATGCAATAAAATTACACTAACTGCCCACTGAAAGAGAAGACACTTTCGCAAGGCAGCAAAGCTACCTAAGGTACAAGATGGTAGGTTCCAAAATTATTTACCTGGATGAGATATGTGCAACGGCAGCAAGCGCAGTGTTGGTGGAAGGACAGAACGGCGAGCGTGTGCTGCTTGTGCCAAGATCAGGACAACCATGGCCTGGAGCAGGCTGCCAGGGAAGGGCCACCGCATCATTGTGATGCACATCAGCAGTGAGAAAGGCCCATCAACGGCTCCCTGTATGTTTCCTGCAGAAAAAACGAAAAGGGTGAAGACTGCTATGAAGATACGGGTGGCAATCATTTTGAGATGTTTGCACTCATGTGCTCCAGAGGCAGACAAAAGAAACATCGTAGCAAAACACAAGCAGTTGTGCCATTCACATCTGGACGAAGCAATGCCGACAACAGTTTTACACAAAGAAGCAGTTCAGCAGTAGCTGACAGAGAGAACACTAATGGAACGCTATGATGCCAACAATGTGGCTCCCATAAATCATGAAGCTGCCCAAACTGTGTGTTGTCAAATACCATGTAGGTGTCGCTGTGGCGAGGGCTGGCAACGTCAAGCTCTGGCTCCCACCTAGGCTTTAACCTATGGAGTTTCTCTGGATACAAGTTAATAATGATACCAAGAATGAGCATAAAGATTTATGGCTTCCTTTGGTTGAAGCTCTGGTCATAAACAAGACACCAACGGTTTCAGCAGAAAAGTGGAGCAATTGTGCACACCACGCCATGAATAATGATGAAAAATTCAGAGCAAACTCTGCCAGGGGCCCTCATATTCATTAACACATACGAGTTTCACAAAACATAACTATGTAGCACATCGGCTCTGGGATGCATCACAATAGTAAACCAGCGCTAACATCTCTTGCACTGCAAATTAAGACTCTACATCACCAAGTTATCAGGCTTCCAAACTTTGGAAGTGATATGCCAGGTTTAACTTCCTGAAGGAACACATGGGCTATGAAGAACACCACAGTGGACGGCTCTGGATTAATTTAGACCGTATGGGGTTCTTCAACGTGCATTGACGTCGCACAGCACACCATTGTTTTTATGTTTATCCACCGTCGAAATACTGCCACTGCAGCAGGATCGGGCTCAAACCCGCGACCCTGAGATCAGCAGCCGAACGCCAAAGCCACTAAATCATATGGCGGGTGCTTCCAAATTTTCATCTAGCTGCTTTTTCTATGGACTGCTTTCCTGTCTCACTAAAGAATACAATACTTGCTTTAACTATTCGCTTAATAATTCTTTAGGCATGCTGTTTTGTCTTCACTGAGAACGAATAAACAACTGAGGCTCCTCAACCTTCACGCTGTCAGCAGGCAAAGGACACCTGCAGCTGCATTCCTTTAATACAATCACATGCATCAGTTTTTGTGCTTATACGCACTTTGGAGTGGAACGTCAATTCTTATAAATGTCCGACATGAGTATGACGACATCCATACAGACACAAGGCAGCAACGGGAAACTGCAATACGGGCACTGCCTTTGATAAAAACAACTTACTTGTGTGGTGCATTCTTTTCAGCCATCTCCTGCTTCTCGATACAGCTAACTCATTGTTAGAAGCATACAGTAGCAGTGAGCCACTCACAACTTGCCTCCGCGTCCCCCAGCTCTGCTTCTTGCATCGACCCTTTTTCCTTTAAAAGCGCTTACATCGAAAGGTGGGCGACCTGTCACATTTGCAAACAGCGCGCCTGTTTTGCACCTTGCTAGCCATGACGAAGCAAGTACGCATCGAAATGTTCACTGAATGTGGGGGAAGATAGAAATACAAGAAAAGCATTTAACGCTCTAGCGCACAAATTCAATACGACGCAAATTTTTATTTTTCTCGTCGAGCAGCCACGATCTACCACTGACGCTGATACTGTAGAAGCTTGGGCAAGTTGGTGTGACATGGTTTTTTCAGCAGCGCAGGGGACAAAGGACGGGACAAGTGCACAGACACGGCGCTGAACTTACATCCGGTTTATTGAGGTGATTTTCACTACTTAAGTACAGTGGCAACCAATCTCAAATGAAAAGACAGATACACAAAACAGATTGACGAAAATGACAATTCCTGAGCACAGGTCTACAGTGGCACAAGACCAGCTGCACACGTTTTTCTATTCTCATCAAGGAAACGTAGTTCTTTATCAGACAGCTATTAAGGCAACGCTTACACATTCATCTTTGAATTTATGGATTTCATGAGCTTCAATGATTTCACGAGTGATTTTTGTTCTATTATCTGACAGCACTCGACACTGAGTGAAAACAGGATAACACGGCGGTTTTTTGTTCTTTTTTCTTTCCTGTGTGCAGTTTCTGCAATGAATGCCAAGGTGACGGGAAGCGGTGCCGCTCACGTTGTTGTTGTGTTCCCGCAGCCGGTCGTTGAGGCAACCACCAGTTTGCCCCGTGTAGTGCTTGCCACATGTAAGCGGAAACCTGTACACAACATTGCTGCTACATGGTACAAAACCTTTTTGGTGTTTCTTATCGCAGCCAACTATCCTTTCATTGCTGCTGTTTACAATATGGCAGAGTTTGGAAAGCTTATCGGGCGCGGAAAAAAACAACGTTTACAACGGCACGCGCTCCCACCCTTTCCAGATTATGTGAAATGCGGTGTAGATAAGGAATAACCACATACTTTCTTTTTTCTTCCTTGGGCCTTTCAGTGGAATCTCTGCGGCCTGAATTAATGATTTCTCTTAGCAGGCTCTGTGATATTGCAATCAGAAGGTCGGAAGGGAATCCTGCTGCTTGTAAGCGTACCACCTGATTTTGATAGCTGTCTTGCATCGCATGACGGCATGATTTTTCTAGGGCATTTCTTAAACGCAACTTTGCGATGCCGCGCTTTACAAGCTTAGAATGTGCAGAAGCAAAAGGCGTGAGGGGCTTCTGGCATCGTGGCTCGTAACGCCAGCACACATGGCTATTCTTGAGGAACATGGCAAGATCTCAAAAACGTAACTTTCCTTCAGAAGGCGTTTCATGCGTCAAAACAAGAGGGTCAAGACAGGTGTGAAAAATTGATAAAACTTTCGAGACCGAGGCCCCTGCGTCAGTAACTGCACATGTCATCAAAACTAAAAAATCATCTACAAACCTAAAAACACGAGCCACGCTTTCGTGGAGATGACTATCAAGGAGCTTGTCATGGTGCGCGAGATAAATGTCGCCCAGTATCGGAGCTATGCATGAACCAATGCAGACGCCATTGCTCTGGAGGTAAACAGATTCATTCCAGGTGAAAAATGTGGAGTTAAGGTAAAAAGTAGGGAGTTCCAAGAAGTTGCTATTGCTGATGCCTGCAGAATTCTGGAAAGCTACCACACCAAAGGAATCAATGCATTCTTCAACGCTTGCCAGCAGTTTCTTTTGCGGAAGGGAATAATATAAATCTTTTATATCGATAGAGCAGGCCGAAAAGCCTTTCCCTGGGTTTTGTTGCAAGAAAGCGATTACTTGGTTAGAACTCTTCACCTGAAAAGGGTCGTCAATGGTTAAGAGGTTCAGCTTGTCTTGCAAAAAATAACGCGACAGACTTTTGCCATGTGCCATCCTCGGAGACTATTGCTCGAAGTGGGCAGTCCAGCTTGTGAGTTTTGGCTGTGAAGAATATCATTAAGCAGGACCCCTTGCTTTTCTCTATACACTTGGCTAGGGATTCCAAATTCATTTGTGCACACATTTTCCGTGCTCGGGCTTTCACTTTACTTAGAGCGACATCGCTTCTCTGCCGGAAAGTTGAACTGATAGCATTTTCTGCCTTCGATAAGTAGAGCGCTTTTGGCATCACAGCAAAACCTCCCTCTTTATCAGCCTGTAATAGGGTCAGCGAGTTGTTCTTTAAAAACGAAACGGTGAATTTGATTGGAATTCTACACCTGGTAGGTTTACACTTTGCCAAAATGTCCACTCCATCTGAAACACATCGGTCCACTTCAGGAGCCGCTGCTAGGCTGGAAACTTGTCTCACCATCGCAAGAAGTTCCGGTGCCGATCGCCTGGGTTCCACGGCGAACTTTGGTCCTCGTCTAAGGACTTCTTGTACTTGTTCCGGCAAGGACACTTCACCATAGGTGTGGACCGGACTGAAGCTTTCCTGATGCGTCCTCTTAGTGATGGCTCGAAGCTGCGGCAGCGCGCACTGCCATAAGAATTCCGTAGTCCTGTCTGCCGTCTGAGGTCCACCGCCGCCATTCAAGTGCACCATGAGCTGAAGATGTGCCGCTGTGTGCTCTCAGGAAGAGCCATTCTCTGTAGAGGCAAAATCACTCGTCAAATCATTGAAGCTCATGAAATCCATAAATTCAAAGATGAATGCGTAAGCGTTGCCTCAATAGCTCTGTCTGATAAAGTACTACGTTTCCTTGATGAGAATAGAAAAACGTGCGCAGCTGGTCTTGTGCCACTGTAGACCTGTGCTCAGGAATTGTCATTTTCGTCAATCTGTTTTGTGTATCTGTCTTTTCATTTGAGATTGGTTGCCACTGTATTTAAGTAGTGAAAATCACCTCAATAAACCTGTTGTAAGTTCAGCGCCGTGTCTGTGCAATTGTCACGTCCTTTGTCCCCTGCGCTGCTGAAAAAACCGCTGACGAGCGAAGGCACGGAGGGGACCTAAGGACATGTTTCTGGAAAATTTTAAAAGTTTTCGAGCAGCCAGCTACGCAGAAGTACGACCCTTTACGTCACTGAAGACTTACATTTAAATATATTCGCGACTAATCAATACTCCACACTATGTAATATCAAAACACAAGCTTATCACAACAGCGCGCTGAAACGGACAGGGAGAGCAGCAGACACGACCCGCTCACGCTTCGCGGCCTGGCCAACAGGCGGCGCAGCCAATGCAATGAGCATGGGCTATAGTTTTCATGCGTCTGTGTCAAAGTAGGTGCTATGTAAAATGCGTTTGATCTTTCATCATAGATCCCAGCATGGTGACAATCTTCCTTGTTGAACATGTCTGCTGTACACCTAAGGGACTTCACTAAGAAGCAATCAAGTGGAGTTTTTTTTCTCGTAATGCAATGAGAAACAATCTTTAATTGCTACAGTTCTGGCAAGATAGAGACTTGGGACATACTGTGAATAAAACATGTGCATTTGTCAGCAAAATGCTTGGTGTTAGTGCATGGACAGCGTTTAATGGAAAGAAGGAGAGGCAAGAGTAAGCAGGTGGAAGTGGTCGACACCCAGCACAGAATGGCCAGGAAGTGGAGATTAGCGGCGTAGCACCCTGTATGACAACTTCCCAAAGCTGGCATTGAGGTCATGGATGCACAACTTTTCCCAGCACTATGTTAGATGGTAACTGCATGGCATATGCTTTAAAGGGGTCCAGACACAAAGTTTTTCGGCGTCAGTTTATTTGCCTTCAAAGAGGCCTACGGGCCTAGCAATCATGAAAATAAGAGCAAAACACCAGTGCACAGTGTGAATAATTAATTACAAGCCATTTTGTACACAAAGCCTTTGGTCTCAGTTAGCGCCAGCGCTGAAGTGAACAACACCTGAGTTCAGCGACGTCACAATAATTAAAGCAAGTGCACAATGACATCACTCGATGTGGGTGGAAATAGTTTCGTTTATGGGGGTTAAACGTCCGAAAGCGACTCAGGCTATGAGGGACGTTGTAGTGAAGGGCTCCGCAAAATTTCCACCACCTGGGGTTCTTTAATGTGCACTGACGTCGAATGGTACACGGGCCTCTAGTATTTCACCTCCATCGAAATTCGACCACCGCGACCGGGATCGAACTCGCGTCTTTCAGGTCAGCAGTGAAGCGCCATAACCACTGAGCAGCGGAGGCAGCCCATAGTAGGTGGAAATGGCGAGAGGCTCATCGGACAGCATTAAAAACAGCAATAACTTATGTTCCCCTCAAAGAATGTGCCAGACACTTGCAAGATGGCAACTTCTTACGCCCATGAAAGAAATCGTACGGTAACTAACCCCTCTCTCCTCTCCCACTACCGACCCATACCACCTTCCTGCCCTGTGTGCAATGCTCAAAAGGCAAACCTGACTGATATCTTCGGGATCTGTCCGGCTTCCCCTCCACACAGCAGGCCGGAGCCACTCCAAACATGGGAGGAGTGGGAGACTTCACTACGCTCCACAGATCAGGCACGACAGAAGATCGTCGCCAGCTGTGCGGCCAGCGTCATGGACCTTTTAGCCTGAACGGTTGAGTGCGGTGTGGTCGTGCGGGGACCCAGGGGTCCCGGGAGGCCCGAATTCCTCTGCACAATAAAGTCTTTCTCTCTCTCACTCTCATGCCGTTCATTGCGTTTAAAATTTTGTGCCTGCACCCCTTTAAGGACTATAGACACCAAAGTTTTTCTTGCGTGTTTTCTTCTTTCAAACGATATCGTAGACATTCGTATACATGAAGCACCCTGTGGTATTTGTGTACGACCGCTAAATAGTTTACAATTGAATTTCTTCTTCACGCTGTTTCGGTTTCGTCGACCGAAGGACGACTGTGACGTCAAGTTGATGTTTTGGCCACGTGATCAACTGGAAAAACTTTAATATAATCACTAACAGGCTTGTCATTCCATGCCTTGGAAGATGCTGGATTAAATGTCATGGTGAATTAAATCTACATATCAGCGATTATATTGCAGTTTTTCTAGTAGATCACGCGAACAAACCGTCAACTTGACGTCACAGTCGTCATTCAGTCAATGAAACCGAAACAGCACGAGAGAAGAAATTCAATCAAATTATTTAGCGCTTGTAGGAAAATACCACACGGTAATTCATGTATTCTAATGTCTAACGCATCGTTTGACAGAAGAAAACATGCAATAAAATTACACTAACTGCCCACTGAAAGAGAAGACAGTTTCGCAAGGCAGCAAAGCTACCTAAGGTACAAGATGGTAGGTTCCAAAATTATTTACCTGGATGAGATATGTGCAACGGCAGCAAGCGCAGTGTTGGTGGAAGGACAGAACGGCGAGCGTGTGCTGCTTGTGCCAAGATCAGGACAACCATGGCCTGGAGCAGGCTGCCAGGGAAGGGCCACCGCATCATTGTGATGCACATCAGCAGTGAGAAAGGCCCATCAACGGCTCCCTGTATGTTTCCTGCAGAAAAAACGAAAAGGGTGAAGACTGCTATGAAGATACGGGTGGCAACCATTTTGAGATGTTTGCACTCATGTGCTCCAGAGGCAGGCAAGAGAAACATCGTAGCAAAACACAAGCAGTTGTGCCATTCACATCTGGACGAAGCAATGCCGACAACAGTTTTACACAAAGAAGCAGTTCAGCAGTAGCTGACAGAGAGAACACTAATGGAACGCTATGATGCCAACAATGTGGCTCCCATAAATCATGAAGCTGCCCAAACTGTGTGTTGTCAAATACCATGTAGGTGTCGCTGTGGCGAGGGCTGGCAACGTCAAGCTCTGGCTCCCACCTAAGCTTTAACCTATGGAGTTTCTCTGGATACAAGTTAATAATGATACCAAGAATGAGCATAAAGATTTATGGCTTCCTTTGGTTGAAGCTCTGGTCATAAACAAGACACCAACGGTTTCAGCAGAAAAGTGGAGCAATTGTGCACACCACGCCATGAATAATGATGAAAAATTCAGAGCAAACTCTGCCAGCGGCCCTCGTATTCATTAACACATACGAGTTTCACAAAACATAACTATGTAGCACATCGGCTCTGGGATGCATCACAATAGTAAACCAGTGCTAACATCTCTTGCACTGCAAATTAAGACTCTACATCACCAAGTTATCAGGCTTCCAAACTTTGGAAGTGATATGCCAGGTTTAACTTCCTGAAGGAACACATGGGCTATGAAGAACACCACAGTGGATGGCTCTGGATTAATTTAGACCGTATGGGGTTCTTCAACGTGCATTGACGTCGCACAGCACACCATTGTTTTTATGTTTTGCCACCGTCGAAATACTGCCACTGCAGCAGGATCGGGCTCAAACCCGCGACCCTGAGATCAGCAGCCGAACGCCAAAGCCACTAAATCATATGGCGGGTGCTTCCAAATTTTCATCTAGCTGCTTTTTCTATGGACTGCTTTCCTGTCTCACTAAAGAATACAATACTTGCTTTAACTATTCGCTTAATATTTCTTTAGGCATGCTGTTTTGTCTTCACTGAGAACGAATAAACAACTGAGGCTCCTCAACCTTCACGCTGTCAGCAGGCAAAGGACACCTGCAGCTGCATTCCTTTAATACAAGCACATGCATCAGTTTTTGTGCTTATACGCACTTTGGAGTGGAACGTCAATTCTTATAAATGTCCGACATGAGTATGACGACATCCATACAGACACAAGGCAGCAACGGGAAACTGCAATACGGGCACTGCCTTTGATAAAAACAACTTACTTGTGTGGTGCATTCTTTTCAGCCATCTCCTGCTTCTCGATACAGCTAACTCATTGTTAGAAGCATACAGTAGCAGTGAGCCACTCACAACTTGCCTCCGCGTCCCCCAGCTCTGCTTCTTGCATCGACCCTTTTTCCTTTAAAAGCGCTTACATCGAAAGGTGGG